>NC_134868.1:55298858-55907858 GCF_049852395.1 Peromyscus maniculatus bairdii
TAGTGGATTTTGTCGTGCCTCTTGGCCTTTCTCACAGGGTAACAGCGCCGCTTAATGAAGAACTCAGCGCTGTATTAAAACCGACAATTGGATCCAAAGCATTGATTCCTTGCATCAGAAGGAATCCATCCATGAACATCCTGAACCAACAGTCGCACTGGCATGCTAGCATACACTGTGTAGAATAAAGACCTTGCCTAGTTGCATAGCTACTATTTACCCACCATTCTATTGGCCTCACGGTAGTATTTCCTTGCACTTCTTCCTGATTCCTCCATGTTTGATGGGTCCATCTTGGACCCACCCTGTCAGTCTTCACTTTCTGTGTTCTAAATGTTGCTACTCTCCAGGGCCAGGTTTCTTCAGAACTTCTCTTCCTGCTCCCTGCATCCATGCCTTCACGGACTTGCCCTGTTCAAGGATTTCCATGAGACAGATGAGACATCACACAGGACACAGACCTCTACCAGAAGCTTCCCTGCTGGGCAAACACAGCCAGCCCCCTGCACAGTAATCAACCAAGACACTTGGAGGTAAGCACTGTCCTTCAGTTGCTATGCTTTGCCTCTCTTGAGTGATACCAGAAGCATACAACACCTGCTTCTTTCTTTCACAGAGTGAAAATACCTGGCAAGCCCAGTCCTCAGGGCAGTTTTAGTCAGTTTATCAACTTAGGTCCCCGAGAAACAAGTGGCTTTAGTGGCTCCATTTTGGCTTATGGTTGAGTAATATTGACATACTGTTACATGTCAACATCTTCATGAACCACAGGGAAGCCTTGCCTCAGGCTCTAATGGTTCTAATGTTCTAATGGTACAGTGCACCTCAAGACAGAAGGCAGGAGCTAGCTAGCTCTGTGCTCTCTCCCTCCCTCTCTTTCCTCTTTCTATCTCCCTTCTAACCTCTCTCTTCATCTCCCTTCCAACCTCCCTCTCCCTCCTCTTTCTCCTCATTTGCTGTCTGAATACTCTAAGTCAGTTTTTCAATTTCCCGAGAGCTTTAAAAATGTTTATAAAAATATCATCCATATAAATATATTATATAAAATTCTTTAGTGGCTTTGCATAGTTACAAAGATCTTTTTGGCTTTATTCATCATAAGGAAAGAATCATTACTTGGGAGAAATAAACTTACAAAAGAAATTAAAGACTAGAAAAGTAAAAAAAAAAAAAAACTCATCACCATTGGTCTTTCTCTGCAAGAACACTCATTCCTTTGGAAATTAAGTTTCTCAGGCATGTTTCCTATTCCACCATTCCTAATTATAGCTATAACCCCCAACCAAGAAAAAAAAAACCAAAACAATACTGAGAAACAGTACTGAAATCAGTGTTCCCTCAAACACATTCCCATTACACATTAATCCTTCCAGGATGCTCATTCTCTTGCTGCCCACCAACACCAATCCAGCAAGGTTAAATGCTTTCAAATTGAGCTGCTAACTCAAGTTGCTAGAAATAGAGCTTTTTATCAAGAACTAGGAAATTAATTCTGTGTAGTATATTGCCTTTTCAAATAAAAAGACAAAGAAGTTCCTTTCCTGGTGAACAAGAGGAATCAAAAGTACTTTCAAATTTTACCTTCTACAACATGATGAGGTCACCTTACACTTTTTTTCTTTCAGTTGATCCCTGGCCATTCTCTAAAATCAGTATCCACATTTCTTTAGTCGTAGCTATGTTAAGAACTGTCTACACAGACATGGAGCCATGGTATCCCTAGCTATCTGGGTCACCTGCATGAGGAGGCTTCCACTCTTTGCCAGTGTTAATCAGTTTCTGCAGGAGAGGTGCTGGTGGTTGTTATGCCAGCGCTACAGAAGGCCCAGATCTGTCTAGTCAGAGCTCCAGTTCTGTGACAGCCCCTCTCTCCTAATTGCTTCCCTGCTCAGTTCTGGTCACTCTAGAAGAATGCCTCAGACTTAAACATCAGAACTTCCTTCTTGTATTCTGTAAGCTCCAGCAGGGAAGGCAGACAGGCATGGCACTTGAGTAGTGGTTGAGAGCATACATCCCAATCTATATGTAAGAGGCAAAGAGAGCTAACTGGGAATGGCATGGGTTTTTGAACCCTCAAAATACACTTGCAGAATGCCCATCTTCCAATAAGGCCACACCTTCTAATCCTTTCCAAACAGTTCAACCAATTGGGGACCAAGTATTCAAATATATGAAGCCTATGTGGGCTATTATCATTCAAACTACCATAGATCCCTTTCCATACCTGGAAGTTTGGGGTCAAAGGGCTCTTGGTAGTTTCCTTCTATTTTTCCTTTGTTTTGTGACAGGGTCTTACTCCATATTCCAGATGCTTCTGGAACTCACTATGCAAACCAGGCTAGCCACAAACTCATGGCAATATTCCTGCCTCGGTCTCCTGAGTGCTGGATTATAAATGGAAGGTACCCTGCCCGGCTGTGGATCCATAGCCAGAAGGAGTGAAGAGCTTTCCTAACACAATCACCTTGTAAGTTAAGATTTCCACAGACAAGATGTTGGAGACAAGCACCGAGTACACCGTCCTCCCTAAGAGACCTGCCAGGATGACTCAGTGTTATGCTTTGAGATTCCTCTCACTGCACTTTTCAGTAATGAGGGAGTGTTATAAATAGTAACCACAGCAACCTGAGAATGCTGCTGGGTCACTGTCCTACCTGTCCAGGGGTCAGCGGGGAGGGACAGTGACCGAGAGTGATAAGGTGCCAACCGATGGTGTCCCACTGGTGAACCGATGGTGTCCCACTGGTGAACAGATGAAGGAAAATACAACACCAGCACATACCTGCAAGTGGAAGAATTAAGCTTTCACTAAACACAATTTTGTCCCTAGGAACCCTACTTCTGAATGTACCTTGGAGTCATCTGAATATCCCTAAGTATGTGTGTGTGTGTGTGTGTGTGTGTGTGTGTGTGTGTGTGTGTGTATCATGCAACACAGATACCAGATCTTTCATCTGTCACATTAAAATTCCTTCTAGAACCTGTGGGTCATGACTCCTTTGGGGATCAAATGAGCCTTTCACAGGAGTCACCTAAGACCAACAGGAAACAAAGATATTTACATGACAATTCATAGCAGTAGCAAAATTACAGTTATAAAGTAGCAATGGAAATACTTTTATGGTGTTGGTGGGGGGTCACTATAAAATGAGGAACTGTATTAAAGGGTCAAAGCATTAGTAAGGTTGAGAACCACTGGTCTAGAATTTCTGGTCATTTCAAAGCAAAAGTGATTCATAAACTAAATTGAACTGGTCCATTTTACTTCTGTGCCTTTGTTGCGAGACAAAAGAATAGATATATTTGTTTATTTTTTTTTTGTTGCTTCTTCCCTTTTGTTTATGAAGAGCTCTTAATCTTTTTTCAGAAGAGGAAAAGCCAGTGGGATTTAGAGCTGCTCAATGTTTAGTTGGGAGATTGAGAGAAGATGCTTTGATTGTCAGGGTTTAGGCAATCAGCATTCTGACTTTGGACAAATTAAATCTAAGATGTCTGTTAGACATTGAAACAGAGTCAACCCAGTAAGCATTCCTAACACAGATACGCAGGCTAAAAAAAGAACAGAATCCTCCCAGGTCTACATATTTCCTTGAGACAAACACAGGGAAAATGTCGGAGGAGGTCCCATGAGGAAGAGAGTACCAAATAGGGTCGAGGAGCTCCTGTATTGCTGTGTGAGAGAAGACTGGAACTCTTCCTGGGAAGACACAGAACCATTGCTGGGGATAAAAAGAACCAGCCCACAGGGCAATGGAAGGTACAGGGCCTGCAACCCACAGTGATAACCTCTAAGAGGCAGGGATGGGCGGGTGCAGCTCTAACTGGATGTCAGCAGCCTAGGGAAATGATGCTCCAGAGAACAACAGTCAGCCACATATGGAACCAAACTGCCTTCAGTTCACTGAAGAACCAGTCAGAGCAGCCTGGACTTGGCCAACACAGCCAACTTTCCATTTCATTGCTTTGACTCACGATTCAGGAATGTTCAAAGAAACCCTCTGGCTAGCCCTCCAGCACCCTGCCTGATTGGCTGTGGTCAGAGCATATTCTGGTGTCCTTATGCCTCTGGGAAATAGTCTATCTTTTCCATCTGCCCATGAGTCTCTGTTAAAGGAGACTAAAGGAAGACTAGCCACTCGTTGGTTCTGATTGGATAGGCATGTTAGCTTTTAAACTTCCTGGGGGTCCCATGACTTCCTATGACTCTTCTGTGGATTATTCTCTGCTACTTGGATCAGAGTCAACTCTCAGCTGCTCCCTTGTTACTCTACCCCTCAGTTATGGAACATCAGTTGCCGCTTTGGGTCTTGGTCTCTGTGGTCTGTTGTCCTTGTTTAGTAATGCTACCAGGAAGGAGCTCATGTAGGAAGAAAAGATAAGAGGCCAGAAGACACTGCATACCTGGGTCAAGGAGACAGATGAGCTGGCAGAGACCTAGGGAGAAGATTCTTTGAGACTGAGCATGTGGGGACTGTCACTATCCTGGATACTCATGACTGTACTGTAGTAATCCCTGGGATTTCTCTGCCCAACCCACCTCCAGCACACAGGCACAGCAGGGGGCAGTGTTGCATGTAACCACTTCCCACTGAGAACAGTGGCAGGACACACACTTCCTAGCATCAACAGATTAGCTGCAAGTACAGACCTTTAAGGTATTTCTCTGCAAAGCCTCTGAGACAGCCTTGCTTTGAAACTGCTGGGAGGAAGAGGTAAGGGTCCTGCAGGAAAATTCACCAGAAGTAGAAAGAGAACCAGGCAGGATCTCTCACCCTGCTGCCCTGCTCTGGTTGTCAACTTGGGGGCTGGCTGCAGCCCTGGCATACAGGAGCTGTTTAGTGTGCATTAGAAGGAAGAAATATCTCCACAGACCATTCTAGAAGACTCCATAGAAGCTAGGTCATGAGTAGGTTAAAAAAAAAATCACTTCATTTCTGATGACAAGGTTAGCTTTGTCTACCTGGAAAAGAGCAGAAAGGACACCACAGGAGGGGCTCCATGTTGCAGGCTTCCTAGCAAATTGTCCTCAACATTTCTCAGTTGGCCTTTTGTTTCCATTGTTCCTGAATGTTGCAGGGCAGAAGCCACTTTGCCGTGACCTCCCCCATGCAACATTTTTATTCCACTTCCTTTTTGCCTTTCTCTCACTCTGGTATTCTATACCGCTGTAATCGAATACCCGAGAGTGGGCCATTCACTACAGACAGACATGTCTTTTACAATGCCTAGGAAGTCCAAGGGACACCTTGTGAGGAGAGATCTGCAATGCACCATCACCTGCTAGGGTATGGGGGAAGATGCAAAGAGAGACAGAGAGGGAGAGGGGGAAAGAAAGAGAAGGGGAGGAAGAGAGAAGGAAGAGTGGGAGAGAAGAAACAAGAGAGGAGACAGAAAGGGAGGGAGAGAGGGGAGAGTGTAGCAACATTTCATAAGAAGCTCCCTTACAAGAGGCACAGTCCTCTTGGAGCAACATTCTGTTGTTATTGTTTTGTTTGCTTGTTTTTGAGACAGGGTTTCTCTGTGTAGCCCTGGCTGTCCTGGAACTCACTCTATAGACCAGGCTGGCCCTGAACTCACAGAGATCCACCTACCTCTGCCTCCTAAGTGTTGGGATTAAAGGTGTGTGCCACCAGTGACTGGCTTAGAGCACTACACATAGCCCCAATCACTTCTCAAAACTCCTAACAATGTGGCAGTGGAAATTAAGAGGCTTTAAAGTCTGGGAACACCCCAGCAGCCTCAGAGGCAGCTTTGTATACTGGTTATGACCACCACAGCTGTACAGTCCAGGTACAATGACACATGTCAAAGCCACGCCTGACACCCACAACCTGAGAGCAGGAGGCCAGGTGGGAGTTAGGAGCACTTTGGTAGAATACCTTCACAGTAGGGAAACCCACTAGAAAAATGCCTTTGCACCTCAATATAGCACAAAAATAGATATACCCAAAGAAATTCCTAGTTACTATAGCAACAAGAGATTTTTCCCACTATTTATAGATCATGCATATTAGAGATGAGTACACATGCTATATTTCTATTTTTATATATTTAAATTAAAACATTTGCCAAACAAAACTTGCTTCTTCCCTACTTCCGTCATGCATGAGGAATGAAATGACTTTTAAAAGTCAGGATTAAATGAGGCTCTAAATTATCAACATGGAAATCTAAGGATGGGAATATATTTCAGACATTTGATTTTCACTGCACATCTTAACCTTAACCAGTGCTGTCCATGGGCTTGCCTGCATTTCATTCCAAATGGGTGAATATTGGATGGAAAGTCAATGCTCTAAGTTGGACACCCATCCCACCCCCAGGTCTCTCTTATCAAGTTACAGTCACCAGTCACCAAGGGTCATGAGCTCACATCTCCATGTGCCTGATAAAAATAAGTTTCTACTAATGGACCACAATTTGGCAGCAAACAGAAGTATCAGAACATTTGGTGATGGGCTCCAAAGTGGAAGGTGAAATTAAGGCCAGGAGATCTGGGTTTCAATCCAGGCTTTGATTCTGAGGGTTGAGCTCATGTGGGTCCATTTCCTCAGCTGTAAAGTTGGATTAAATAACTGTATAGAACTCAAAATACTGGGAAGTAAATTGAGATTATGTGCAAATGTCTGTATCCATTACAGCATGCTACAATCACTCAGGAATAGTTATTGACGATTGTATTATTTTAACATTAAAAGATTATAGGGCCTCTCTAAAAAAATGAATACTTGAATACTAATCATAAATTCTCAGGTGAACGCAACACATATCTCTACATTGCTAATTTTACCACAAGTTGGAGAAACAACACAGGTAAAAAAATTTAAGATGAGGAAATACTAAGCAGAGTTAAGCTTCCCTGGAGCTGAGAACATGCATATCCAAGATGCTGTACCAGGGGCTGTACCAGGATTTAACAGATCAAGGGGAACAAACCCCACAGCAGTATTAATAGGACCCAAATGGTGCTGGACAAGACAAGAGAAGGGCCAGGTCATCCTAAAGCCAGGTATCTGTGTCACCCACCATGAGCCACACATTCACAGTTGCCTTTTTATTCTTTCAAACACAAAAGTGAACATTATCTTTGTGCCCCTGAGGAGGCAGAAAGACCCAAACAGGACAATAATGTATATGCATCCCAAGGTAGTTAATGAGTGCTGTATCAAGAGGGAAGGCCCATGGAGAGACATTACATTCACTGCTGAGCAGCACTGCAAGGAAGTGGCATTCGAGCTGAACAATAGGAGTGGGAGGAACTTCTAAGGGTAGAAATGGCATTAGGAAGTAAAGAGAAGATGCCCTGATCAAGCCCACTGTCCTTATCTAGGGATGTAGCAATCACAGTTGTTGGGGAGCGAGGGCCAGGATTGAATAGTACAGCAAAATAAACCTTTAAAATTTTGCATAAAGTATGTATCACTGATTCACACACTCATCCATGAGCTTTTTGTTGTTGGTGGTGGTGTTCTTATTTATTTATTTATTTATTTATTTATTTATTTATTTATTTATTTATTTATTTATTTATTTGAGATTAAGAAACTTTGACTTAGTCTGGATTTGATATGTCTCTATGCCCCAGGGTGGCCTCAAACTTACGATTGCTCCTGCCTCAGATCCCTGAGTGCTGGTCTTACAAGCTGGTGCTATGACACTTGGCTTTAAATTTGTTCTCTATGTGTCATTTTAACTTTGTTAACATACAAGCAAGAGTTCAAAAGGGAGATAGCAAAGCTATTTTGATAAACATATACCTTGCTGACTGTTCTTGCATTTCCCTATCAGTAATATGCTGGGATTTGAGCAGGATTTCACACTGTCGCAATATAGAAGCCAGACAAGGAATCTCAAAGTCACGTGATCTTGAGGGTAACAAGTGCATGCCTGTTTTACGATCTGGCACTCTGCCACGTGACTACACCACATCCAAGATCAGATCTTCCCTATTTTGGTTTATAATTGAGGCACAGTTTTGACCCAAAGTAAGCCACTTAGGAAATAAAATGTTAACTCTGTGTCCTAGTTAGCTTCAGCTGTCTGCCTGACACATCTGGGATGAGGGGACCTCAGTTAAAGAACTGGCTCCTCAGACTAGGCTGAGAGGCATTTCCTTAACTGCTAACTGATGGAGGCCAGTCCAGCCCACTGTGGGCAATGGCACTCATAAACAGGTGGTTCTGGATTGTATTTTAAAAGCAGGCAGAATAAGCAATGGGGGAAAAAACCCAGTGAGCAGTGATGGGTGATGGTGCTCTGAATGCTGTGAATGTGTTGCTCCCATTGGTTGATAAATAAAATGTTGATTGTCCAGTAGCCAGGCAGGAAGTATAGTATAGGTGGGATAAGCAGAGAGAAGAATCCTGGGAATAGGAAGGCAGAGTCAGGAGTTGCCAACCGGACACAGAGGAAGCAAGATGTGAAGGCAGAACTAAGAAAAGGTACCAAGCCACGTGGCTAAACATAAATAAGAATTATGGGTTAATTTAAGTGTAAGAGCTAGTCAGTGGTAGGCCTGAGCTAATGGCCAAGCAGTTTTAATTAATTTAAGCTTCTGAGTGATTATTTTATAAGCGGCTGCAGGGTCTGTGGGGCTGGGCAGGACCAGAGAAAACCTCAGCTACAGAGCAACATTCCTCCATGGTTTCTGCCTCAGCGCCTGCCTCCACGTTCCTGTCTTGAGTTCCTGCCTGGGCTTCCCTCCATTATAAAATCGTAAAGTACTGTAAGATGGAATAAGCCCTCTTGTGCCCAAGTTGGTTTTGGTCAGTGTTTTATCACAGCAATAGAGAAGCAAACTCGGACAGTGAGTTCCTCTGTCCTCATCAAGCTCCTGCCAATTACAATGTATGTGTTTTTACAAGGTGTAGAAGGAGTTTATTGGTGCCTTCCCTGCACTGCCCAGTTCATACTCTTCACCCACAGATCATCCTAGGAAGAGCTGAGTGAACTTCGGTGAGTCCCACCGTGTCATAATCTAAACATGGAGAAAAGGAGTTTAGAATGAGCTCTTTATGCCTTAAGAATGCCTGTTCTTTGACATCTTTTAAAGCATACTCTTCTACTTGCTGTTTGCCATTGCTTTTAGATGCATAAAAGCAACCTTGAACAATCAGTCACCTGCAATCAGAGAAACCTTGTCAGTTCTCAACATTATCTAAATGAATATTCTCTGGAAATCAATCTCAAAAGAATGTGAATTTTACCAGATAGGACAAGTATTATTGAAAAGTCTCTACTTAGGGAAGAAAAAAAAAAGGATTTAGATAAAGTATAAATGTCATCCTGAATGTTTTCATGGTATTAGAAACATCACATTCAAGATTAAAGAAAAAGAGTGTGTGTGTGTGGGGGGCTGATCCAGCCTTGCAGGATGTCTCAAAAAGTCATAAGCATTTAGGAACAAAATATGCCACAAATTATAGACAGCTGTAACCACTACAAAGCTGCCTGTGGGTTGCTATTCATTGATACTGAAGTTAAGCCTGACAGTGTCTAACCTCTATGAATTGTTTCCACAAATATGAATAGAAGAACTATACTCAGTGAATATTATTTATGTCAGATAATGGTTATAAATTATATATTATGAAATATGATAAATTTATGAAAACCATATGCATGTGTTATTCTGTAATATATACACTTAAAATCCTTTATTTGCTTTTATTTGGAAAAAGGTCAGGAAAAAAAAAACCCAGGTGTGGCAGTCCATGCTTATCAGTCTGGAACTTGGAAGTCTGAGGCAAAGAGATCTAGAGTTCAAGGCCAGACTGGAGAACATACTAAGACCCTGACTCAAAACCACAGAACACAACAAAAAGTAAAGAATAAAAAGCTTCATGGACATGGGGGTAAATGATCTGGGAGACAGCTGAATTTAGTGCTTTTCTCTTGGTCATTCACTGAAAAGGGGACCAAGAGAGACTCTATATGATGAGAAAGGCCGTGTGCCCATACCCCAGTGCAGGCACCACAGATGTGAGTGAAGCAGCCATGGGAATACTGCTGGCTCACCAGTGCACAGATGGAAAGATCCACCTCACAGCACAAGGAGCTCCAGCCCTCTTGTGCCCACAGAGCTGCGTCCAGCACTCTGCTGGGTGATGCCTGCATTCCCCAGAGGCAAAACTAACTATGATGACAGGGAAAGAGCTATGGCTTCCTGACACCTTGTTTTGAGGGGTTCTAAAGTAGATGAGTAGACTATTATTCCACAAAAGGGAGTACTTACACATCTCACCATTCCCTACAAGTGTCCGTTTTTCAGCAGTGATTTTTTTTTTTACAAATTATTATTCCATCTTTTCTCCTCTTTAAAATAATTTGTGAAGATGTGAAGATAGAATACCAAGTAATGGACATCATTATGGTTTTGTGCATGCACACTAATACACTTCATACACTTTCTTTCTATTCAGCCCTTCCCCCATTGCTGTTCCATTCTCTTCTCCCTAATGGTCCCTGTAGTGCATTGAGTGACAATGTATCCATGGGCATTTGAGTCCTTGGCCTGCACCTGATAGTACTGTGTAGGGACATTTAGGACCCCAGCCTTGCTGTAGGGAGTGTGTCACTGGGGATGGACTCTGAGAGTTTAAAGATTTCTAGTGCACTCTTACCACTTAGTGTTTATGGTAGAGGATAAGAGCTCTTACCTTCCTGCTCTAGTCATCATGCCTGCCACCTGCTGCCATGCCTCCCAGTTGTGACGGGCTTTTATCCCCCTGGAACTGTAAGCCCCAAATAAACCTTTCCTTTTTTAAGTTGAGTTGCTCATGGTATTTTATTAAAGCAATATAGAAGTAACTAATAAAGCCCCCTCTTTGCTCAAAATAGATCCACCTACTGTTTCCGTATCATTTGCATCTCTTTACGCTCTTCTATTTGCCTTTCTGAGCCTGGTTTATTGGGAATATTACAACAATTTACAAAGGATCATTAAAGCACAAAATCCAAGGATCATTTAGGAATACTTTGAAAAGTCATGTTGGAAACATCAGAAAATATAGAAGAAATGAATAAATTCCTGGATATATATGACTTACCTAAATTAAATCAATGAGACATAAATCTATACCAAGCAATGAGATCAATGCAGGATTAAAAAAAATCTCCCCAAAGGAAATAAAATCTGAGGTTGCATAGACATCCTGCCAGACTCTACCTTTAAGGAAGTGCTAAGAGAAATAATTCTCAAGCTGTTCGACGTAGTAGAAAGGGAAGGAACATCACCAAGCTCAATCTAGGGACCCAACATTTCCCTAATACAGAAAGAACACAAGAACATATGGAGGATAGAGAAAGGGGGAGAGAGAGACAGACAGACAGACAGACAGACAGACAGAGCTCACTTTAGATCAGTTTCCTGATGGATACAGACACAAATTTTCCTCACAATATACTCTCAAATCTAATTTAAGAACACATGTATAAGATGATACCCCATGACCACGTTGACGTGAGCCGGTGGGGAGGAGGTAAGAGTGCTGTAGCAAACACAAATCAGTAAACAAAGCACAATCCATAAACAGGCTTAAGGTAAGAAATTCTCATAGTTCTCTCAATAGAAACAGAGTGGGGCTTTGCAAAGCTCAGCCCCCTTCTTGATAAAAGCTCTAAAGAAACTAGGAATGGAAGAAACATACTACAATACATAAAAACATACGACCAACATTACACTAAACATGGAAAAACAGATTTCCACCCAAATCCTGAGTGAGGTGAAGGTACCCTTTCTCTCTGCTCTTACTCAATAGAGTGTTCAGCATGTTCAGTCTTAGCGAGAGACAAGAGAAAGACATACAAAGGATTTTAAAAAAGTCAGAAAAGAATCAAATTATCCCTACTTGCAGATGACATGACTCTCTGCTTCAAAGACTTTAAAAACTCCACCAGGAAACTCTTAAACCTGATAAACGCTCTCAGAAAACTAGCAGGATAGGAAGCCAACATGAAGAATGCAGTCGCCTTTCTGTATATCAATAACAAACTTCCAAAAATAATCAGTAAAGAATCATATTTACAACAGCTTCAAATAAATAGATAGATAGATGATAGATAGATAGATAGATAGATAGATAGATAGATAGATAGATAGATAGATAGATAGATAAATGACTTAGAACAAATCTCACCAAGGAGGCAAAAAACATCTATGGTGAAACTTTAAGACACTGAAGACAGAAATAGAAGACAGTAGAGATAATTCCTATGCTCATGGATTGGCAGTTAATACTGTGAAAACAGCCATGCCACCAAAAGCAATCTATAAATTAAAGGCAGTACTCACCAAAATTCCAACTGCCCCCTAACAGAACCAGGAAAACAATGCTAAAATTTATATAGAAGTAAAATAGACTCTGAGTAACCAAAGCAAGCCTGAGCAGAAAGAGTAATGTTGTAGGCATCATCATTCACAATCCCAACAATACTGCAGAGCCATAGTGACAAATACTTCATGGTATAGACCAATGGAATAGAACAGAGGACCCCGATAGACACCCACAGCAGCAAGCAGTCGGTTTTTCATAAAGCTGCCAACAACATACATCAGAAAGAAGATGTCCTTTTCAATAAGTGTGCGAAGGAAACTGGTTGGCCCCACACAGAGGGATAAAACTAGATCTATGTCACTCATCTTGCACAAGATCAATTCCAAGTAGATCAAACCCCTTAATAACGGCACCTGGAACTGTGAAACTACTAGAAGAAAACACAGAGGAACACTTGGAAATATTGGCATAGGAAAGGGCTTTCTGAGGACTCGCACAGCCCAGGGATCTAACTCAAGAACTGGCAAGTGACATTGCTTGAAATTAACAAGCTTGTGCACTACGGTGGAAATAATCACCAGCATAAAGAAACCTTTTTGTATTTTTTATTATTTTTTGTATTTTGTATTCTGTATTATTTATCTGTGCTTCTCTCTGTTGTATGGCAATCAAACCTTGGTATAAAGTAGAATGTTAAAGACCCACAAACGTCTTGATAGGAGATTAACAGAATATAGCAGCAGGAAAAAGTGACCAAACTGTCCAGAACCCTAATCAAATAGAGAAGCCACCCCACAAAAGGTACTTCTGCTCATAATCACCTAGGCTGTGTATCTTCAGGCCGCTTCATGATTTTTTTTTTGATTGTACAAGTCCTTATTAAGAATTTAACTCTTTTATTTTTTTCTCTGAACTTCCTCTTTCCACTTTCCAGTGGGTAATGTCCGTAGGCCACTTTTCTTTCCCTGTTCGCTGACATTTTATTAAAGACATGAAGTAGACGGTGCTCTGAGCAGGATAGGCAGCCACAGCAAATAGCTCTTGTTTGTTCTGGGGTTTTCTTTCGGGGGAGAGGGCTGTTTTTTCGTTTTGGTTTGTTTTTTTTCTTCACGGTTTTTGCGGACTATCTGCCACTTAGGAGCAGCTGTTTATTTTAATAAGGCCCCAAATTTAGGAATCCTTTATCAGTGTACATTTCCTTGTTCTGGCAATTCTAGTTTCCTGTAATCAAATATCTTTAAGATTAGACATTTGACATAAGCATAGATAATAGGTTAGTTAGCAGGTCTGTTTACAGTAAACTGAATGATTATAATTTAAAGAAGTTTCAAATAATCTTTTATCAAAACTGAGGCTTTTAACAAGAAAACAGCCTCACCCTTTCTGTGTAGCAAGCTCGCCATCTACTGACGGGATCGCTTCTTTTTTTTTTTAAATGCAAAAGGAAGTTTTAAACGTGAATACAGCTGCATGTAAATACTGATATTAATATTTAAAGACATAACCATTTAATAGGTAGCTTCTAGTAAAAAAAAAGCCTTAGGCTAAGCCCTGGGGGAGACAGAGAGGAGACTGATATCGTAGAGAGATTCAAAATAATTGCTGTTTGGTAGGACACAGAGAAAGCTCACACGACTTACTTAGCAAAATTAGGAAGCATCCTGAACTGGAGAAGCACAAGGAGCCTGGCAAGAAGCCCTCCCCACCATCAAAGCCTTGCAGAGGGGCTGCCTCCTCCACGCTTCCCACCCTGCTTCTTCTGCTGCCCCCCAAGCAGCCACGGCACACCCAGAGAAATGTGTGTGATGTTGTAGAGAACTGCTTAGCTCACCATTTTGGAAGAGGTGCTAAACAGCATGAGATGGACTTAATTCTCGTGTCAAAACTGTAAATCAGAGCTTATAGTTATAGCTTACCATGGTTGCAGATGGCTATGCCCCAAGAGCAAGGCTCCTGGCTTTGTCTGCTGCGAGGGCCACAGCAGCTACTGCTGCAGATGAAGGAAAATATTCTAGTCTGATCCCTACCTCCGAGTGCATGTTACAGGTGGTAAAACGCACAGGTAAATGAAAACAAGACAGTTACTTATCAATGCCTAACATATTGCTTACTTAAAACTCGAACATGCATCATAAAAATGATTATCCTAACTAAACAGACCACAAGAAGAATACTGTCGTCCACACCCTATCTACCTGCAAAGCTTAACTCTATGAATATTAAAGCCATGTCCAAGGCTAGGGAAGCCAAGACCCTGTGTGGGTTTCCTCAGCCGCTGCTCCCACAGGCTCACAGACTGTTCAGTTCAGTGGCCTGTATTGTGGGTGCCTGGAGGGCGTGGTTTTATTTAGTAACATGGTTTATGTCGGCGAACTGAACCAACAACGTTATAAACTAAAGTTTAAAATGCCTGTGGAATTCATCACAGGATATGTGAACACTGGGACAATTGAAAGGAGACCTTGTTTTCCCAAAGTAAAAACTAAAGATCCCCTGAGTATGCAGGCACATTAAGATTCTAGTCTCTTGGGGAGATAGAAGGCATTTCATTTTAGAATAAAGTTCTAAATTTGCTGGTGCCAGTTTAAAGGGGGAAATGTGATTTTTTTTTCCCCTTTGAGAGTTACTACATTTAAGTTGCAAATCTTGTTTATGATGTTTTGAAAAATCATCTTATTTGTAACCAAGATTGTTTGGAAGGAAGAATATTACTACAAAAGACAGAGTGTAAATCTCAGACAAGGGTTTAGCTTTCATCAAAGGAAGCTGTTACTCCATACCTTTGGTTTTTTCCAGTGAACTGTTTGTATACGTTCCTCTCAACCATTAACCTACTGGGACATAGATAGAAAGGCCCTCTCTTCCTGCAGTTTGTAGACAGTGAGCCCACAGTTGGGAACAGAGGCATTCATGCCTGATGTGGGAGTTGCTATTTTTTCCTTGGCTGTAAATACAGACTCGAGATATTTTGAGTAAGCAGTCTTATTTTATACAGATTATACACACACACACACACACACACACACACACACACAAGTCCTGGAGGTGTTTGGAAATCTAGCTGTACCAAAAACTTCATGAGTGACCCCCAGTAATGTACCAAGCCTCTCAGTGTTAGAGAACCACTTCCTTCAGAAGGTAAACACCAAATTCATCTGCCCAGTGACATAAAGGCAAGTGTTGAGTGTTCAGTATACAGTAAAAGTGCTTATTATTGCTACCAATATCAGCACCACTATCACGGCAACTGCTACCTTCACCACCACCACCATTATTAGGACCACCATCACCACAACCGTTACCATCATTACCATCCTCATCACCACAATCATCACCACCATCATTACCATCATCACCACTGTGATCATCCTCATCACCACAATCATCACCACCATCATCATCATCACCACCATCTTTAGCATCACTCTCACCATCAATCAATCTCACCATCATTATCACAAACAGCTTTCTGGTTTGTTTCCATGAAAGTCTGTTTTACGAAGGCAGAAATCTCCTTCAAGAAGTCTACCTTTTTGAACCAACCACCTTCCACAGGCCACACCTTCTAAAAACCCATTTAGGAGCTAGGTTTCCACATCTGCATTTGAGAAGATGCAATCATAGCAGAGCTGGGTCAAGAATTCCCGAAAGGTGTTGTCCAGAAAATGCATGAAGTTGTTTTTCTTTAATCTCCTTTTAAGCATTAATTTATAAGAAATCATCGTATCTTTGAATAGAAAGTAAAAAGTGTAATAACGTTAATGAATCTATGCGTGTCAGAACCTTGGACTGAGAAAATCAGATGCAAACTTGGCCCAGCTCTCCCACAGATGATCTGGTGCAGTGGTTTGCAGTAAACTAACCTTTTTTTGTGTGTCTTAATTCTCACATGTCTGAATTTATTCTCAAATAAAAGGCATTGTTATTAGAACATTTAATTTTGAAGATTTATGCATTACTCTAAAACAATTCATATTCCATTTTCTAATGACAAAAAGTGAAATTCCACTCTTAAAATGTTGATGCTCTGAACATTTTTCTATCCTGTTGTTTTTTTATCTATTTACATGGCCACACCCACTAGCAGTGCCCACCTCCTCATGCCTGATATTTACATGGCCACACCCACTAGCAGTGCCCACCTCCTCATGCCTAAGTATTTACATGGCCACACCCACTAGCAGTGCCCACCTCCTCATGCCTCATATTTACATGGCCACACCCACTAGTTGCCAGTGCCTAGTGAGGCAGCAGCACATTGCCAGTCTGCTTGTGTCGACCTTACAGTGTCAATCTCACATTTAATTTACTGAGTGAGTCAATGTCAGGAGCCCTCAGTACTGCAGCCTTCAGTGTTGGCCCTGTTTGCTTTTACTTTTCTTCAGAAATACCAGTTGCTTTCCAGAGTTTCTAGAGAGTAAAGCACACCAGAAAGTGAATGGATCCCCAATGTAGAGGTTAGAATTAATGAGACCCCCTCACGATGAGCAGTAATGGTCCGGTGGCACAGGAGCATGGGTTCCACGGGGCACTAGTGCCTGCAGATTCCCATGCTGTATGAGGGCACCACTTCTTAGAGCAGTGGTTCTCAACCTTCCTAAGGCTGCGACCGTCTAATACAGTTCCTCATGTTGTAGTGACTCCCAACCACAAAATGATTGCGTTGCTACTTCATAGTTGTAATTTTGCTACTATTATGAATGGTAATATAAACATTCAGGACATCTGATGTGCGATCCCTGTGGGGTTGAAAGCCCAGAGGTTGAGAACCACTATCACAGAGTCTGTTTTCTTCATGGTCAGTTTATCTTATGCTGAAATCATATTGTTAGATTTCATTTAAAATGCTTATAAATAATACATTATTGAAGCTTATCCCCTCCTCTCCATCTCCTCTTCTTTTTTCCTCCCTCCCTCTCTTTCCCTCCTCCCCTCTCTATCTTTCCTTTTCTTTCTCTAATACCACCCCTTTCACTGTTTTGTAAATCTATACCATAAAGTTATCTTCCTCACAGATAAAATTATTCTCTTAGAAATGGCAGGGTTCTGCAGACACTGACGTCCTGCCTGCCTCACCTGTTCTCAGTCCAGCAGCCAAATTCCAATGTCACTTCTTCCAGGTACCCTACAAACCTTGGACAACCGGCCAGAGACTCACATCTGACCTAGGTGTGAAAGGATGAACCTAATGAAATAGCAAATAGCATTGCCTGAGAGTCAAACTTCTTCCACGCCACACACCCCTCCCAGAGCACCCATGCAGAGACAGCCCAGAAAACCTTCCCAGCAAACACTCTCACGTCACCCGCTCCTCTGGAGACATTGCTCCGTAGAGGCACAGGGCTCCTCTCAAGCAGCCAGCTAAGAGAATCCCTCCTGGGAGCTGCCCACCACCTCCCCACCAGCTCTCTGTGGGTCTAGTGATGATGAAGATTATAGTGATGACATCCTCAACAGTGGGGATATCTAAGTGCTTGTGGGAGATTTCTTACATTATGAATTCAGTCTTTCTTAGGATACATTTGGGTGTGTGTCTTCCATTTTTGAATGACTCCTTTCACTCTTGTGATGGTGTTTTTGATCAAGGAAATTATAAATTTCATGCTATCCAGTCAGTCTCTCACTCTGGGATTGGCATTGCCCACTGGTGACTAAAGTAACAGGCATGGCTGCCCTGTTATGAGCATACAGAACAAGTTGAAGAATCATAGACCAGCCACAGCCTGACTCCATCCCAAGTGACTGGGGAGTGGACAACACAGTTGGAGGGTCAGTTGGTGCCTGGCAAAGGCAGAGCTAACTGGAGCCTGTCTGAAGGCCGAGAAATGAGCTCACTGTTCCCTCACCCATGCTGGGTTCACCTTGAACCTACCCTGTCAGTTTCCTTTCTCCATGCTCTAAATGTTGCTACCATCCAAGGTCAGGTTTCTTCATGACTCTTCTTCCTACATTCATGTCTTCAAAGACCTGACCCTGTTCCAGACATTTCCATGGCACATATAGGTGATGACCCTGGACCCAGACCTCTGTCAGGGACTTCCCTACTGTGCAAACAGGGCCAGCCCCCTGCATAGTAATCCACTTAGGAACTGAGAGATGAGCATCATTCCTCTGTCCTGCCTTGCTGGTTTAGGTGACACTCAGAAGCACACTGAATTAGCTGCTGTACTTACAGCATAGTGCTATCGTTGTGAGCACACTGGACTTTTTATTCAAAAGTCACACTTTAAGCACATGCTGAATAGTCCATTGAATACAGATTTTATAGATGGAATTTCCAGAAACTAAATGCACAATGAGAACACAACAGAGATTAGGATCATGAAGGGATATCATGGAAACTGAAATGAAATTGTCCTGTCATTGAAATATGTCTTCTGGCTAAAAATCATTACCTTGGTCTACCAAATTATGACAATGGTATGGGTGTGGTACAAAAGTTATACTGAAATTTGTTGTGAAAGTGCATCCTCTAACACTGTGAAGAGGCAAGAAGCCAAGTCCACTTTATTCTGGCAGTATTGACAGGTGCATAGATGAAGAGATGCCTCGGTCTGTAGAGTAAGGAACTGGCTCTGTTGATTTGAACATCAGTGCTGTTCTGAACATAAAAAAAGGACAAGAAAATTCATTCCACAGTTAAACACACTTTCTTTTATTTATACAACAGCTGGGATACTTAAACAACCAAACACCCATTGGGGGCTGCATAGACAAAGAAAATGGTGTGTGTGTGTGTGTGTGTGTGTGTGTGTGTGTGTGTGTGTGTGTGTGACAGAGAGAGACAGAGAGACAGAGAGAGATACAGAGACAGAGAGAGACAGAGACAAAGAGACAGAGGCAGAGACAGACAGAGACAGACAGACAGAGAGAGACAGAGGGGGGTGTTGGGTGTTTATATAGGTGTGTTTTTGTGTTTATCACTTAGTCTTTAAAGGAAGTTGTGTCCTTTGCCACAGTGTAAAGTATGTTAACTGAATCAAGCTAAACACAGAAAAGTTCCCCATGGTCTAACTAAATTGAAGATTAAGACTCTGGAAACCAAAATCAACCCAAATATGAAACTTTCTGATGTCATTAATAGAAAATTCCATACCATGAAACTGTTTCATGCATAAATATTTTAAGATCATACAAATGGCCTTTGCACCATGTGCAAGGTGTCTGTAAGATTCAAATGGATGATGTGCTGGAGCTGCGGGATATCCCCCAAATAACCTCATTCTGAATATGCAAATAGTCCATCACCCAAGTACCCCTCACAGGTTCGGGATCGGCTAGAACCCTGTTTCACAGGTGACAAAGGAAGGCTCACAGGACAGGATATGAGGCTCATGTTGTCAGTGTAACAGGATCTGGAATTCTGCAGATCATTTAGCCTTTGTCCATGCCTATCAGGCTGAGGTGGGAAAACTCACACTAAAACTAGGCAGGTAGCTTCATTCCCTTGTTTTGGGTCCTGGGTTGCATTAAAGAAAGGAGAAAGTCACCCAAGCAGCCATTCATTGATCTCTTCCTCCTGACTGTGCACATAATGTGGCCCGTTGTAGACTCCAATCTCTAGAACTTCTCCATGATGGACTATATACTCAACCAAAAAGGAGACCAAATTCTTTCTCCTTTAAGTAGCTTTTGTCAGAGCACTTTATCATGGCAACCGGAAAAGTGACTAAACCACACAGGGCACATTGCGTGCCCTGCTAACCAAGACAATGAATGCCCTTAGTCAATTCTGAATTGGAAACTGTGTCCACCCAAACTCCATGCTCTGAGCCCCTGTGTTGGAATATGCATCTTTTTAGGTACCCACATGTGGTTGGGTGCCCATCTATATTGTAGTACCTATCTATGTTGGAGCATCCATCTCAGTTTTCTTCTTGAACATAGGAGTGAAATGTAAAGATTCCATTTTCATTCTGCTTGGATGGTGACAGAGCACAGGGGCAGGTACCAATGTTTGACATCAAGATGGCCCATGATTCTACTCTGCCCTTCTGAGAGTGTTAATCACCTTCATAGTGGGTCCTCATCTGGGAGAATGGGAGATATCTTGAGGGTTTGCTTTGGACCCATGTACAAGACCTCACAAGTATGAAACAGTTCAGTTAAATAAAATGAACATCCTTGTTGGAAGGATTCTGGGCTTTGGATACAAATCTTCTTCTACTGAGGACCCGGTGACAAATAATTCCTGCTGAATGACACTTGGCTTTGAATTACACCATCTAGTTCTAGCAAATAAGGAAAAGGTTGATATATCTGACCATAAATCTAAGCAATAGCATATGTTTTACTTATGTAGCGAGAAAATATGTTCAAGAAAACAGCAGGACCTTCTCCAAGCCAATGAGTGACTCCGATAGGATCATAATCATTCAACCTCTCAGGGGATTTTCTTAGTAAGTGCAGAGTCCCTCTGGTCACCAGTTATGGGAAACACTTTTTGAAATTGAAGCTAATTATTGAAATTATATGAAAAACTATGAATGAGATAGTATGTGTTTGTGTGTTTGAATGATACTACTTTATTAGAATTTATTGAAAGTGATTTTTATGTAATCTCTCTTATTAACACTTCAAGGGTGGAGTTATTTAGTTTGTTGAATTTCATGTTTATGTTATCTTGTACCATAATGGTCAGATCATGACTAAGTCTATTTATCTAAAATCCAGCCTATAGCAGGGGTACCTAAAACCTTAGCATTGAGAGGCTGAGGCAGGAGGATTGCAAGGTTGACAGCCTCAGCTACACTGGGAGAGTTTCTCAAAAAAACAATAAGAAAAAATCTAACACAATTTCTATTTTTTACTCTTCCAAGATTATTTTTTTTAAATTTTAAAATATTATATTTTCAACCAACTAAAACTAAATATACATTTCTAAAACACAAGGATTCTTAAAAAAGAAAATGTCCTGATATCCTCCCTAAGTATGGTATCTTCTCAGGATTATTTAAGATGCAGCAAATCCCCAAATGTCCCTGATGGCGGTATTATCTGGGTACTGGTTATCTTTGCCTCATCTAAAGGAACAGAGTGTTCTATGCGGCTGTGGCTTGTCGCTCCTTCTTCTAAGCTAGACTCATCCCAGGAACCCTTGGGCTATAAAACCTTCCCTAGTCCAGACTTTGTAGCTGGAGTCCACTAAGACTATTTTCTTACCTCTGCAATTACACCAATCAGTTTATAATGCTCTCTCAATCTCAAATTAGAAATAATTCTGAATTTTCTTCTTTCTGTTTAAAAACCACTTCCTAGGTATTGGGAACCTGTGGGAACACCATTAAACCTGCTTGTCCTTCTTTTTAATTCCATCTGATACTTATTGTCCTTACTTTCAGCCATTATTTCAAATGGAGTTTTGCAATTATGATATTACAGTTTATGTTCTTAACATCTTGACTGAATATTTCTGCAGAGTCCTCCCCATCGGTTCCAGATGGAATGATTCCCCACAGTTATCCTCCTATTTCACTCCTGGAAACTGACAGCTACCTTCTTGGAAAAATGTCTGTGCAGAGGCCCTTAACTAAGGTCCTCTAGGTGAGGTCAGCTAAATGTTCTGGGCATGCCTCAAGCCCGTGACAAGTTGGCATGAGAAGAGCACGGAGCCAGAAGACAGAGCACGGAGACAGACAGAAGAAGCGACGGTCACACAAAGATGGGGGCAGATGGATGCCTGCTCGTTCTTTGCTGATGATAACAGGAAATCTCTGAATGGCAGCTAGAAGGACCCGTGCAAGCACCTAAGTTATGTTACCCTGCTCAAGAAATACAGACTTTGGGTTTTTGACCTTCAAAACTGTGGGAAACTACATTTCTGGTGTTTAACTTGCTTAACTGTAGCGTTTGGCTATAAGAGCCACAGAAATTCAAGGGTACCATTTGCCTGGAATGAGCTTCTGTTTAAGAAAATCATGGTGAATCGTGATGACATTTTGGTTAATATTTTAAAATAATAAGTTAGATTCTTGGTGTCATCCCAATACAGTGAATTGAGACTTGGATTTTGTGATTTTTAAACATGGTTCATGTTCAACAGCAGCTTGATGTTTTCCTCTCATTGTTTCTTCTGCTTGTGCCTGTGACCACAGCTTTCACAAGCCCCGGTCTGCAGCAATAATCTGCTTCCAGAAAACAGAAAATGCTCCAGAATCCTCCTTAGGTTTTCGAGCCCTAGATCTGGACTCAATCATTTTTCCTCGATACATATACATACCGTGGTATATACAGAATAATTAAATCATGGAACACACACTCTGGATTGCAATATTTACTTCTCTACTATCTAATTGATAAAAATAAAACCATCAATTTTATACTTCTTTCCAACTTCATTTTTTTCTAGCTACCAAGTAACAGGGTAAAAGTAAAATTGTACATATTCAAGTGTGCAATGTTTTGACTGAGCACACACATATGTCATGACATGGTTGGAACATTTAAATTAACAGCCCAGCTATAATCTCACGGGGCATTTTCTTTGTTTTCATTCTTATTTAGTTTCTTTTTCTTTTTCTTTTCTTCTTAATGATGAGAGCATGCCACATCAACTCTCATATCCAATTTCAAGTAAGCAATACAGTGTCCTTAATTACCCAGGGCTATTTAAAGCAAAGAGGAGCCTCTGACCACTTTATTTTAAGCTCATTCTCACATTCACTCTGTTGCTACAATGAAATGAACCGAGAGGTGAGGAAGTCGATCCTAGAGCCAAACTTACAATCGAAATGGAATTGAAATATAACTGTTTGCAGCAAATACAGCATGAAGAAGACAATATAGACAACATAATCTTAGAACAAAACTTTGTGTGTAAATGTGTGAATGTGGTGCAAGTGTGTGTGTGTGTGTGTGTGTGTGTGTGTGTGTGTGTGTAGGGATGTGCATGTATGTGTAGGTTTGTGTGTGTTTATGCTCTTGTATGTATGGTGTGTGTGTGTGTGTGTGTGTGTGTGTGTGTGTGTGTGTGCTAGTGTATTATGGTGTGTGTGTGTAGGGATGTGCATGTATGTGTAGGTTTGTGTGTGTTTATGCTTTTGTATGTATGGTATGTGTGTGTGCTCATGTATTATGGTGTGTGTGTGTTCATGTATTGTGTGTGTGTGTTCATGTATTGTGGTGTGTGTGTGTGTGTGTGTGTGTGTGATGGTGTGTGTGTGTGTGTGTGTGTGTGTGTGTGTGTGTGTGTGTGTAGGGGTGTGTACATGCAGGCAGGGCCAGAGGACAGCATTCCTCTCTATATCCCTTTTTATCCCTTACTATCCTCCTCTATCACTCCCTACTTTATTCCTTTGGGGCAGAGTCTCTCTCTGAACCTGGGACTCACACTGTGTTTTCTCAGCTAGGCTAGAAGCCAGCAAGCCTCCCCAAATCTTGCTGTCTCTGCCTACTTCAGTAAAGGCATTACAGGTGGAACCAGGACAGCCCGCTTGTTACATGGGTGCTGGGCTCCTCATGCTTCCTAATGAGGTATCTCCAGAGCCCCACAAGGGAAGGGTTTGCCATTTTCAAGGTCCCATACCAGTCAACCCATCTAGAGAATCCTGAATATGAGGAACTTCAAACTGCTAGGAAATAGTTGTAGTTTAAACTTCAGATGACAGGTTGGTCTCTTTCCACCCACAATTTATAGCGCTTACATATTTAATGACAGATTAATAAAAGCAGAATATCAACCACACTTGATTTATAAGAGCGGGGCCATTAGTTACTGTAAATACCACTTCAAATTGTGCTCATCGTGAAATAGGAGCATGGAAGCAAATGTTCCATAAAAAAAATTAATACATCGACTTCTGCTGATAACTCTTCGATTTAGTTTTTCAAAGAAGTTTAGTTCTCTGCTTAATCAGAGACGAGAAGCTAAGCTGGGCACAGAAGGAAGGGGAAGCCAAAACCCCTTCCTAACTATGGATGCCGTTTCCATCATCTGAAAATAGGAGTTCACACCAGAAAACGGATGCTGCAGCTTGATGAGGCACATCTGCATACCTCCTCTCTAGAATATTCCATGATTTCCTGTGGGTGTGCATGTGTGGAGCCCATGCACATACGTGGAGGACAGGGGTTCACCGGTATCCTCCCCAATCTCTTTCCACCTTGTATTTCGAGTTGCTCACAAATCTGGAGCTTACTGTTGGAACTACATCGATTAACCAGTGAGCTCCAAGGATTTGCCTTCCTCTGCCTTCTGTCCCCACAGCACTGGATTTACAGATGCGTGCTGCCACACCCAGATTTTACCTGGTGCTGGGAATCCAAATAAAGTCCCTCTTGCTTGGGCAGCAGGTCCTCCATCCCACCAGCCATCTCCCCAGGCCCCAGGCTTCCTGTTCTGCAGTATACTGACAGCACGCTGCCTTGCCTTCAGCACCGACACTCAGGGCCATGCTTTTCTACCCCAGCACTGCCAGAACACGTCACTTCCCCACTGAGTCCCTTGATCCTCTCATATATGACCGCAGATGCTCAAGATTGATATTCAGGATGTATAATCCACAAATTCACTAACGTATAACCAGAAGATCGTTTGAAACCCACCCCACCGCCCCAACACAGCAATTCCAAATATCATGAGTTCATACAAACTCCTGAAACTCCAGGGCTCCATTTCACTCTTCAATTTCCTTCCTACCTGATATGTTCTTAAAGTTTAAAAGTTCCATCTCTGGGCTGAGCTACTCTTTCTTCCTCTCTGTTTTCTCTGAGGCTTTTCTGTCTGCCTCATGCCTTCTCATTTTAAATTCTGACGCTTCACTTTGCATGGCTCTCTTCCTATGCCGAGTTTCTCGTTCATTTGTGGAGAGTACATTCAGTTTCTCTTCACTGAGCATAAGTGCAATGACTTCTTTACATCCACGTCTGCAGTTCAACATCTGGACTGTTTCAGGTGGCTTTTGGCTCATTTCTTTTCTATTGAAAATATACTCTACTTTCTTAGTTCTTTATTTGCCAGGTCATTTGGGATTACACCTTAGAAATTGAGCCAGGTGATCTATGAGAATATTTTTTCTCTTTTCGTGTATGTTGGCTGATTCTTTTGCTTGGCTTAGCCTGGCTAGCCTGTTCAGACCTGTCTATTGCTGGACTGATCTGAGCTTTTCCTAGGTATGGTTTTTGTCTCCATCCCTGATGTGGGGCAATTTTGGAATCCACAATATCACCCTACCCCCACATCTTATATTTATATTTTATTCTGCTCTCACATTTTTTTTTCCATTTTCTCTTCTGTGGTATTCCCTAAGCTTTGGGGGGGGGTATAGACATCCCAGAAGGCAGATCCTTCTGGAAAGCCAAGGCTTAGCCTCACATCTGGTGAAGGAGCCAGCCACCCTCATCTCCAGCATCTTCCTTTCAAAGATAAAGAAACCGAATCCTAAATACCTGGAGATAAGTCCCATATTTCCAAGGACCACCAGCAGAACCGAAACTAGACTCAAGGCCTCTATCCTAGCTGATATTCTGCGTCCCAAATGTTAGTTCTGTAGAATAAAGTACCAGGCATGGTCAAAAGAGACCAGAAAATGTACCCATCCAGATTTACCGAAGAGACTGGGTCTATGCTAACACACTTCTCCCCAACAAAACTCAGGTGGTGGAATTTTGGTGGTAAATTCTGCCAGATAATTAAAGGAAAATTAATACTGAGCAAACAGAAGCCCTTCCAGGAAATAAAAAGGAGAGCATTTCATTTTGTGAGGCTGGTGTTACCCAGAAACATAAGGATGTGAAGTACAATGGAGAGGATCTGATTCAAGCAAACATGACTCTCCTAGCACTTCTCCATGTCAATCATTTAAAGAAAAATAAAATGCT
This sequence comes from Peromyscus maniculatus bairdii, assembly GCF_049852395.1. Lineage (NCBI taxonomy): Eukaryota > Metazoa > Chordata > Mammalia > Rodentia > Cricetidae > Peromyscus > Peromyscus maniculatus. Next base: position 55,324,952 of record NC_134868.1, read on the forward strand.
GTATAGTCCTATCATCAAGTCCACTGACAGACTACAACAGCTGTACATTATTAAAGCCCTCCTAACGGCATCTGTGAAGACCATCCAGTGGCACCAAATCTGAAGAGGAAGACCCTGCTTTCCTTCTAGGACATCTGGGGAGCTCTCATCCTGCCATCGAGCAGGCAGACACAAGCCTACGGAACAGAGTGGAATAAGAACGTGGGGTCATAGCTACAAGTAGTAAAAAGCAAAAAGAAAGAAAGAAAAGGAGGCAGATGCTTTGACATTATAGCATCGTATAACCATGGGAAAGAGTGCAAGAACTGAAAAAGGTAGAATTATTAAAGGGGGCGGGGCACATTTCCAAAGCTTCCTGAACAGACTGCCTTATATAGACAGACACAGGGATTCTGAAACACAGAGCTGGGAAGAGTGAGTCCCTCTGAACACCTGGAATATATGAAACAGTTGATGACATCAGAGCCCTGCTGGGCTGACTCTGTCTGGTCTTAGTATACTCCTCATTACCATACTCAGGGATCGAGGTACTGACCTCCCAGGCACCTGTCAACGCACACTTCCCAATTCACCCAGTGAAACCCTTGGTGCCTGGGAAATCCAGGAATTGCCTTATGATCTTGGCTGTACAGATGCAGCTAAGAATCAACAGTGTTTGAAGAGAGGTAAATGCAGAATTGCTCACACAGTCAGCCACTGCACAGTAGAATTTTCATGTCAGGATTTGATGGGACCAGCCGATGACAAGGGGTAAGAAGAATTTTGTTACAAGGGACAAACATCAGACAGCTATACAAATGGCAGTAAGCACCACACTAGGAGGTGATCACACACACACCTACCTTAGATGCAGACCACAGACCTTGGGCAAGACCTGAAGCTGATAGAGATCTTTCTGACCTCTTCGGAGATCAGGGAAGCTGCATAGAGGAGCCACACTGAGCTCCATAGCCACACAGGGTTAGCTTTTGTTGCTTTGAGTTACTGCTTGTTACCAAAACACCTTTTCAAAACTCTGGTGGACTCAAAAGATACGGTCTGTTTATATGGGACTGCTGAGCGATGCCAGTGTAATAAAAAATAAAATGTGAAATATACTACTGCACAAACAATGGAACATGCTGACATTTTTGAAAATTGTGCTCATTGCCATGAGCTGAAAGGTCTCATGGTGAGGATGTGATTTCATTTTGCATTTTATTCCAAAGGATTCCCACATCTTTTCTCAAGGAACACAATATTCTCCCTCCATCTTAACTAGAGTTTATTTTCAAACAATAGGGATAATGGGGATGACTATAAACACATAGGATAAATTAGGATAAACATAAATGTGGGCTAGACTAGAACATCTTAGCATTATATCAATATTCCCAGTATATTTTTGAGGAAGAACAATTATAGTGGACAAGTCAAACACTGGAGTTACACTGAAGTAGAACAGTGGACAAAAGATGATACATCTTACATCTCAGGTTGATTCGACTGAGATGCATTTTAGAGCTCAGTAAAGCATACTTTCAGGTGTGTCTGAGGGCATGCTTCCAGAGAATATTGGCTTAGGGGTGACAGCCCTTTCTCAACATAGATGGCACCACCATAGAGACTAGGGGTAGAATTAAATGGCGAAGGAGAAAGCCCACAATCACAAACCTCACCCCTTCCCTATTCTATCATGACCTTCTTGGCATGTATGGTGTTTTGAACAAGAAATACTCCTTGTAATCTTGGATGTTTGAATACTTGGTCCCAGTTGATGATACTGTTTGGGGAGGTTTAGGTGTTGTGGCCTTCTCAAAGAAGCATGTGTTAGAATTCTACCCTTATTCCAGCTCCATGACCGCACATGCGCAGTTCAGGAGTAAAGCAAAGAGTCTTGTGTCTTACATCATCAGCGTGCACTGGCGACTACCTGTGCGGTGCGGTCATGCAATCAGCGCATTCGTGGTGAAGCTCCGTAAGCCCGCCTGTGTGCATGTTCACCTGGAACCCTTAAAAAGCTGGAAGCAAACCCCACCCTCTCTGCTCTGCTCTGCTCCCTACCCCCGCCACCATCTTTCTCTCTGCTCTCTGCACATGCTCCTTCCCAAGCCTGGTTCTCTTGTAAACCACCCCCCCCCCCACACACACACACCCCTCTTCCTCCTAATAAAACTCTAAAAACTGATACTGGGTTCTGTCATGACCATGACCTTTCTGCATGGTAACAAGCGCTGCTTATCATTTCAGCATGTCACTGGAAGTGGTCTTGGAGAATTAAGAGCCTCACTCTACTTCTGGTTGGCTCTGTCTGCTTCCTACTTGCTGCTCAAGATGTGATACCTGTCACCATGCCTGCTATGTGCTGCTCAGGTGTTCCTGCCATTAGGGACTCTCACTTTCTGGTACCGTAAGCCATTATAAACTCTTTTACTTAAGTTATCTTGGTCATGGTGTTTATTACCACAATAGAAAAGTAACTAATACATTGTGACAGTCTGGAACCTCCCAAACTGTGATCTGAAATAAGTCTTTTCTCCCATGAGTTGTTTCTGTCAGCTATTCTGGTTAATTATAGTGGGGAGAGTAAATGATCAGAAAAAAGAAGTAAGTGGAATCCTAGAGTCTTTTGCACAATTACCAGTTGATGATAAGAAGTACACAAGAAGTGTTGCCAGTTGGGATGCTCTCAGAAGCCCATGTTCAGGTTTCTTTTATCCCTTTTTATCAGAGGTCAGGTCCAAAGCTCCAGAGCCCCAGGGTGCAGTGGCAAGAAATCAGCCGAATGCACACTGTCAGCATAGCGTGGTGGAGCAAACCAGCACAAAGCAGTAAAGAGCCAAGGCATCTAGAAACACTATCAGAGGCTCCCCCTAGCCCAGTGCCAGGGAGCTGACAGAGGACACTGCTCCACGTAGCTTTTCATAGTAATGTGCATGATCTGTGCCACCAAGAATGCAAGGCAAACGTTCCTTGTAGAAACACAGTGTGTTTGTGTGCAAACATGAGGTGCAGGCAAAACCACTCTCCTTGCAATAAATAACAAACCCAAAGCATGATGGCATTAGGTTTCAAAACAATGGGGCTTAACTACAAAACACAATGATGGAACCCAGGAGGCTAATCAAAAGACAAGGAATTCAGAAAACCTGGGAGAAGAAAAACTGTCCATTTGCACACACAACATCTCAGGATGGAATGAATATAACAAAGAGTAACACACAGCAGGCTTGCCTGGAGATGTAACTCAGGGGTAAAGTTCTTGCCTTACATACACACAAGTGCTTGGGTTCAGTCCTAAGTATGGAAACAAAAAAAAAATGGGCATTTGTAAACCTTGGCTGAAAAGAAGAGAGGAAGAGAAAGATCATAAATAATGAACACAAAGGAAATAAAGAACCCAACCATGGGAAAGCTGTGACCCAAGAGAAAAGCCAAACACTGTGTTCCAGATTAATATGAGACCTATGGTTATAGTTAAATGGATCATTGATGAGTGATAATAAAAAATAGGACTCATGAATAAAGGATAATTCACTATAAGCACTTTTAGCAGTGGTCATTCACCTGAAATCTCCTTCATTTTTTGCAATAGCTGTTTTCTTGAAATATATCTTTTAGAAATTTGCATTTCATCATAACAATGCATTCATCTTAGTTTCAGCATTTCATGTCTTTATCTCCCTACTATATCATGTCCTAAATTCAGCCAACTTGAATTTGATCCTAGAGACACCACACTGGGGACCAGTCCTTTAGCACATGGGACGCATGGGCCTGGTCTTCATAAAGTAGTGTCTCTGTGAGTTGTCGTCTACTCATTCCAGCTAGACTCGTTTGTCAGTTTGCTCTTAGAGTCTAGAATATTCTTCTAAGTTATGAGGTTTCAGGTAAGGCCTGTCAGCCATCTTTAATTTCCCTGTATTGAACACATATTTTGATAATGCCATTATTGGTTTTATGTGAATATACAGTGGTGGACATTTGCAAGCTTCCAGATGACACAGAATGTATGATGGCTGAGTGCTGGAGGAAGGCACATTCAAAATGCACTACTGTTGGAGGCTTCTGAATGTCTGGAATTTTCCCTCAGGCATCTTCCAGGCTACAGAATGGAACTACGGGTCATAATGTTTTGTTGGATGTCCCCACTTACACATGCGATCACAAACCACAAAGTGCCGTGTCAGCATAACTTGCGTATAAGACCCGATCTGTTATGATTTCATAATGATTAACATGTCCAAAAATAATTTACTTTGCTGTTGGCAGAAACCCAATTTCTTAGGTGAGTGGCAGTGCCCAGTAGATGATTGAGGATGCAACGGTCAGTGTCTTGTCTGATTATCCCCTGGAGTGAAGCACATGGCAAATGCCTAACAATTGAGATGCAATTTTATTTTCTAATCACTTTAGTGTTGGGAGTACGCAGAAAAATAGTATTCTGAGGGAAATGGCTTCATCATTTCAAGCACTGACCACAAGTCTGGGTGGAGGACATTTCATCCAGGAGACACAAAATGAGAATCCTCAAGCCTGTGGCTATCCAGGCTTACAGTCTGCTTTCCCTGGGCATATCCCCTTAGAACACTTTCCATTTATTTGTATTTGTTCATTTTTTAAAAAAAGGGGGGAGGAAGGTTCTTTATTTTATGTGTATCTGTGTTTTGTCTACAGGTATGACATATGTGCCTGGTCCTTATGGAGGCCAGAAGAGGGTCTTTGATCCCCAGAAACTGGAGTTACAGATGGTTGCGAGCTGGCATGTGGATACTAGGAACTGAATACACATTCTCCAGAAGAGTCGTGAGGGCTCCTAACCACTGAGCCATCTCTCCAGTCCTATTTGCTCATGTTTAAATCACTCCTTTTAGTCTCTTATCTGAAAACATGAAATTTTGTATTTTGTCCATAGTTTTTACTTACAAATTCACCAAAGTCATCAGAGAGATGGTTAAGAGTATGTACTGCTCTTGCAGAGGATCCATGGTCAGTTTCCAGTACCTGTGTCAGGGTCCTCACAACTGCCTCGCAACTCCAGCTCTAGATAATCTAATACCCTCCCTGGACTCACTGGGCACCTGCACCAATGTTCACATACTCACACACAAATACAAACGCACATACATAATTTGAAAAGTACTCAAAATAAATTTTTAAAATATTATTAGTTTAAAACCTCCCAAGAGTTGAGTGGTGTATTTAAAGGTCCTATCCTGTGGTTTTACTTTAACAGTTTTATAGTCTAAAACCTTGGTACCAAACAGCTTGGTAAAAACTAAATTTAACTTAACCGAACATTGTGCCCCCAGCGTTATAAGTCCTTTCGAGCACCAGCATCTCTCTGTTCTGTATGCTAATGGAAGAAGAGAAGGCAGCCTGGTGTGGCAGTGAGAACTACTATTCCAGCACTTAGTGGGAGGCTGGGGCAGGGAGAGTTTGAGGTCACCCCACTGAGGTCCTGTCTCTAAGAAAAGGAAAACAAAAAGAAAAGAAAAATAAACAGGACAAGGTAGAGTCATAGGATTCATACAAAGTAGAGTCATGGGATTCCTATCTGGTTTCTCCGTGGCTGCTTCCTCACTAGCTTCTGGGTCCAATCCCAGCATAATGAGAGGCCACGGAAGAGGAGGCAGGCCACGGAAGAGGAGGCGAGACACAATCAGGTATCCAGTTCTCATTTGCCCTTTGTAAACAAACACAAGGATCTGCGAACTCAGAGCTCTACAGAGGTGATGGCTGAGGAGTTACTTTATGGGATAATGAGAACAGAATCCTCAGCTTAAAATCTGTCTGCCCAGGAGCCAAGTTATTGCCTCATAAAACAGGGTAAAGATTCTATAACCACTTAATTAGCAAGAAAGACATTTATTGCTCCTTTTACTGGAATTTCATTAGACAATTCCTCGGTGAACATCTCTAAAAATGAATCTGACTAGGCTGGGTTAGTATGCGTATAAGCTAACCAAGATTCCAGTGATTACGGGTTAGCATGGAATTGGGCTGTTATATAAAAGGTGACAAAGCAAATGACTTCAAATAAATAACTCTGGTGACATCAGCTCTCAGAGCACACATGAGAAACAGGCAGAGCTCACCATGCCAGGCTCAGAACACTTTGGAGTTTCCTTAAATCTGAAGATGAGCCAACATACCAATGATGGCTAATCTTGGTTGTCACACTTAAGAAGAGGGTACTTAGACTGAAGAATTGCCTCCAAGAGCATGGTCTGTTGGCACGTCAATTGGGTATTTTCTTGATTTCTGATTGAACTGATGTAGCCCACCCCACAGTGGGAGGAACCATTCTCATGAAGGTAGTCCTGGGCTCTTTAAGAAAACTAGTGATTAGAGGATGTCAAGCAAACCAATGAGCAGCATTCCTCTGTGGTTTTTGCTTCAAGCTCCTGTCTTGATTTGCTGCCTTTGCTTCCCTTCATGATAGGCTGTAACCTGTAAGATGAAATAAACACTTTCCTCCCAAAAATGCTTTTATCATGATGTTTATCACAGCAACATAAAAGCAAAAAAAAGGGGGGGCATCATTCCCTTCTAATGGAGCGACAGCTCTGTGGACCAAGTAGAAAGAACTCAGGAATTCTGAGCATCCTCAAGCAGGTACCAGAGGTGGGATCCCTTGCACTTGTCACATGGGGGACTTCTAAGGAACAGGTGGATTCAGCACTTATGAGGGTTAGGGGGCTTTTTGGAGAAAGAAGTCACCTGGAAAACTCCAGTGCCCACTATGGAATCATAAAGATGCATTTTTCCAAACCTCTGGCCACAATTTGAAGAAATACCAGGGGTCTATCCCAAGACACCTGCTCAACCAGCTGCAGAGATTAGTCCTGAAGGATGGAAAGGGTTGTGTAGGAGATCATCTGATTCCACCCAGTCTTATGAGGTCAGCTGGTGTATATACATCTCTTCCAGGTTGAATATGACTTTCTTGTCTTGAATTAGGTAGTTATCCTCACCAACACTAGTCCCTCATAACACCAATCCCATAGCATCCCTTCATGGGGGTAAGAGCACAGGGTTTCACACAATTCACAGAAACCAGGAGCCTTCTTGAGATCCTTATAAGGCCCTTCCCTCATCTCAGGAGACTGTGTAAGAGGTTGAAGCTTCCTCTAGGATTAGGACATTTCAGTGGTGTAGCTGTCTACCTCTGAATTATCCAGGAGAATTCTTGATAGTTTAGCTGCCTTTAGTATACCCTCAATACTAAACCCTATGCTTTGACAAATATTACACTTACATATATACTATTAATTAATAAATTAAATATAAAAGACATGACCATGTCTCCCTCGTGCACTCTTGTTTTTGTCCTAACTTGACACCTAGTTATTACCTCTATGGATAGTTTTTAAATATTTACTTGTATTATTTTTAAATTACATGCACATGTATGTTTGTGTGACATGCACTTAAGTACAAGTGCCCACGGAGGCAGGAAGCGGACATCAGATCTCCTAGAGCTAGAATCCAGGCAGCTGTGAGTGAGCCCCTAGATGTGGGTCCTTGGCTACAGCAGCATGCACTCTAACTGCCCATCTCTCAGGCTCCTCCTTTGGATGTTTAAAGTTGAATGACTGGCCCATGTCACCATCAGGGGGTCTCTCTGAGAGTACAAACCCCGTACCATGTATGTCATCTCTGAAAGTGTGCCTTCTGGAAAGCCCCCATTTACCCCCATATACACAGGCTCAGACCAGCCTAATCCCACCACTGTTTCTCATTCAAGTCGAATTCAGTCTGTGAGTCAGTTTCAGAACCATCATCACCTCATGGAGTGAAACCTTCCTGTCCAGCGTGTAGCACATCTTCAGCAGGTCTGCCCTGTTGTCTCTTGATGTTTTATGTAAGTGTTCTGAATCTCCCTGTAAAAATTTCTCATAGTTATCAGATTTCCTTTTCACTATAAATCCATTTTCACTGTTTTCTGTCTATGATTACAAATTCAAACCATTGTTAATATATAGAAGTTCCTATTTATTTCCCTTATTAACTATTGTCTTCAGTAAATGAGTTAAATAGCCTCTTTATCTCTGACTTCGAGCTTTGGTTCTGATTATACATTCTAGGTAATCATTTATTTGTGAAAAGATGTTTTGTTCTTTCTCTACCTTTCCCCTGTGGGAGGCACGCAGAACTAGGGACATCTTGGTTCGTTCCCCTTGGTGTCACTTCAGACACATGGCAAAGAGAACTCATTCTCTGCCTCTAGGCAAAACCTCAGGAAGTGTCTATATCTTAAGCATAAAAGAACCTAGAGAATTTCTAATCGAGAGACTTTTGTGCGCAATGGCAGTGTCCTTTCTCAGGAACTGTGGCACTATTTTGTCTGTTTCCAGCCTTGCTCCCTGCCACCATCTGCCCCTACTCCTCCATCATTCTACCGACTGATTTGGTGCGAGGTTGATGCTCTCAACCTCTCTCATTTGAAGGTGTATTTCTGCCAGGTGCTTCTGCAGAATCTGTCCCCCGTGACACCCCACTCACCCTGCTTTGTAAATTCTCCCTGAGTTCTCTGCCTCCTCCACATCCTTCCTCATCACCTAACATTATCTTCCTTTGGGTTCCTTTCCATCTTTTTAGGCTTTAGCCATACTTACACCAATTTTATACTTCTACAACACAGGTACCTATCCACATACAGTTTTTATCTTTCTGAATTTCAAAAGAACTGCAAAAAATTAACAACAAAAAAACTAAACTGCCAATCAGAAGAAATGGGTTAATACAATGAACAGATAGTTCTCCAAACACAAAAGGCTTAGAAGTATTTTATTGATAGTAATGGGAGGAAGATAAGAGAGGGTAGGAGGACAGAGTTATCAGAACACATTATATTCATGTATGAAATCAAGAACAAAATTAATTTTAAAAAATGTCATCATAGTTTTTAAATAATGTCTAGCATACTTAGTCATTAGAAAAATGTGAATTTAAACTACTTTAAGGTACAGCCATTATCAAGAAGGGCCATTATCAAGAAATCTGACTCCAGGTGGTGGTGGCCCACGCCTTTAATCCCAGCACGTGGGAGGCAGAAGCAGAAGGATCTCTACGAGCTCTATGAGTTCAAGGCCAGCCTGGTCTACAACGTGAGTTCCTGGACAGCCAGTTCTGCACAGAAAAATCATTTCAAAAAGCCAAAGAGAGAGAGAGACAGAGACAGAGAGACAGAGAGACAGAGAGCTGACAGCAAATGTTGGAGAGGATGCTGCTTGAGGAGTACAAGCTGGTAGAGCCATTGTGGAAATCAGAGTGGAGGTTGCTCCAAAAACTAAAACTAGAGCCACCATCTGACTCAGCTATAGCACTTCTAGGAGTATATCCAAAGTCTCCATCTCCTACCCCAGAGACACTTGATGTCCATGTTTTATTTCTACTCCACTCATGAAAGAAGGAAGTGGAGCCAGCCTAGCTGCCCATCACCAGATGTTAAGTTTTAACTCTAAGGCATCTTTAACTCTAAGGTTTCTGCCACATTCATGCACTTCCCCTTCAGTGTTAGAGGAGGGGCAGCTGTGACTCCGAGGAGACCCAAGAGTGGGACCCCTTTCTTCAACTATTTACCTTGAAAACACTGTAGGTTTGTCATTCAAATCACATTTTCTAGTTTCTTAAAAAAAAAAAAAACAGACAGATGAAAGAGAGAGGGGGCAGAGGAGAAGGAAGAAGGAAGGAAGGAAGGGAGGGAGGAAGGGAGGGGAAAGAGGGAGGGAGGAAGGGAAAGATGGTAGGAAGGAAGGAAGGAAGGAAGGAAGGAAGGAAGGAAGGAAGGAAGGAAGGAAGGAAGGAAGGAAGGAAGGGAGAAAGAGCATGGGGAACAGACAAAAGATGTTGGTCCATGAAGGAAGTCGGTACTTTCAAGTGCACTGGGGAAGGGAGAAGCCTGTGACACCGAATGTCCCCTGAGAGGAGGAGATGGGGCATTGTGAGCTAGAGCAGTGTCCCTCACCTGTGCCTCGCTGACCTCCAACTGCACTTAGAGGTCTAGAAAATCAAGAGACCCAGCACATGGCTTTCCTTCCTACATGTCCATCAACTACTGCAATCCTAGCAAACCAACTACTGAAAATTTGAATCCTCTAAGCACCAGGCAGCTCAGCATCCTTCCTGAACACTGAAGCTACAGGGAATCTTCCCCTAATGTTTTGACATTGCTGTATAGGTTATTATTCGGTAGTCAGATAAACAAATTTGACTCCGTGTTTTATTGGATTGTTGTTTCTTGGTTCCAGAAACAGAACTGAGACAGACAAAACTTAAGCAAGGCTTTGTGAAGTGTTCATTGTGTGTTTGTGAAAGAAGCAGCCATCCCAAGACAATCTATCTTTATCTTGGTCTAATCCCTATTATTTAAAGCAAATGTACATTAAATTGTTTTTCTCAAAAAAAAAAATCATGGAACAAAGAGGGGAGAAACAGGGAGCAGCCTAAGGCAGCACAGGCCCAGTGGCCATATTCCTTTACCTCATAGAAATGGATTCTACAGAAACTATGATTTCCCCTAAATGTCAAAGTTATATATTCCCACAGTGTGTTAAATACTTTGGTCAGCCGTAATAGACCATTTTCAATTGAACCATTAAAGCGAATTTTCCTCTGGTTTGAAGTATTGCTCAGATCTCCATATAAATAAACAGGCATATGTGTCTTTACCTTTGCATATATCAAACCTTAGACAGGTATCAAGATAAAGTGGTACATTTAGCCAACCGTTGTTTCAAAAGGAGCTCTATTTGGTTTGCAGCACTGCTTAAGAAGACTTTTACACACTTGGCTTGGAAGGCTTGAGTTACTGCATTTACAAAAATTCTATTTGTCAAACTCAGCACAAGCAGATGCAGCATCAATAACTTACTAACTAAAGGAGAGCATCTGCTAAGCTGCGTGATGCCAAAGAATGAAGACCTCCTCAGAGATAAAGATTTTCCTTTTTCTTACTCCTCTCATTTGTGTGTAAGTGCACTGTAAACTGATCTTGCGAAAGTATCTTTGCGCTTGGAGTATGAGTCAAATGATGAAGGGGGAGAAACAGATATGAAACTTGGGAAGATTTCATCAAAGCCCTACACCATTTCTCACTTACCTAATAGCACGTTTAATCCTAATTATTCCTAACTCCACGGTATCAGTGCACACGCAGCTGACACAATGGGAAAATGATATAATTTGCATTGGTTCATCAGGAGTATCTGCGAATGCTTATAGATAGCTTCAGATCCTTCAGAAGCTGCACTCTGCTTCAATCAAAGCATTTCCACACATGCATCTCAGCTGGCCTCATATCGCAGTACTAACTTCTCCAGTAGAGATAGGTGAAGACAACCTACATATTGAAAATCTGGATCTGTATGGATTAAAGAGAGCCATTATATTTCAACAGAATTGTTTTTTTCTGTAGTTCACCTCTCTCTTTCATTAGTTCAGCTATCATGAAGAATTGAATTATTTTTTCATCTAGGTATTCACAAATGATGGATGACTTGAGAAAGTGCTAGTATAAAAAGAAGCAGGTCCCCATTTCTTTTCAAGATAATGTTTGGAGCACTTGCCAGAACAAAAAGTCAAGAGAAGAAAATTAAAGAGTACAAGTGGGAAAAGAGAAGTCCAATTATTCCTGTTTTTCCAGATATGATATTTTACATAAGAGATCCCAAACATTCCACCAAATAACTTCCAGAAATGATCAACAATTTCAGCAAAGTACCAGGAAATAAAATCAACTTAGAAAAATCAGTAGTTTTTCTATACAACAACAAACATGCTAAGAAAGAGATAATGAACACACTCAGATTTATAATAGCATCACAGAAAATAAATATCTTGGGCTCAACCCAGCCAAGGATATTAAATACCTCTACAATGAAATCTTTACATCTCTGAAGAAAGAGGTTGATGAGAACACTAAACGAATGGAAAGATTTTCCATAATCACGGACTGGTAGAATTAATATTGTGAATTAATATTACCACTTATAGATTCAATGCACTCCCAATCAAAATCCCCACAACATTATTCACAGAAATAGAAAAAAAATATTTCTAAACTTCTCATGGAATCACAATAGACCAAGAAGAGCCAAAGCAATCCTAAGCAAAAGAACAATGCTGGATAGATTGTCATTCCAGATATCAGTATGTATCACAGAGCCATAGTAACAAAATCAGTATGGTACTGGCAAAATACTGACTCATAGATGAAACAAAATAGAAGATCAAAACATGTTCACATCCCAGAATCAATGCGGTGATCATGCAAGACAGAAGATCCTGCTCAATGCCATGTGGTCTATTGATACCTTCCTCACCAATATGAAGTCAAAGGGAATAGCATCCCCATTAAGAGGAGTTCCAAAGTCCATCTGTCACTTACCAGGCTCTAAGTCGTGAGCTCTGTCTTCTTCAACAGAAATCTTCAAGTATCTATATCTAAGTCAGACAGTGTTTCCCTCAATACAGTAAGAGAGTGGAGTTTTATACATGAAATTCAACAATCCCCACCAGCAATCAAAACCAAAGAAATGCCACTGCCTGTCTCAACATGCAAGGTTTGGTCCTAGAAACTTGACTGGGAGTAAAGTAATTAGGAAGGTAATGTAGAAAGGACAGACCCACAGACATACATACAGAAAACCTGTGATCAGATGAGAAACCTTAATGTTTTTATTATATATGAAATAGTGGGAAAGATTTAGTTAGTCTTTGTAAGAGGCCTCTGTATGCAAGCAGTCTTAGGGTATAAATATCTAGGTGAAGGAAGCTATGGTTACTAATTTTTGCACACACTGTTAACATTCACACTTGGGCCAAAAGAAGGTTTTGCCAGTTCCTAGATGTACTTGTAAGGGAAAGGTTTTGCTAATTTCTTATGGTTCTAAATCATTGGCCTCTGACATGGCTATGCCCATGTCAATAATACGCATTCACTCAGGCCTTCCCCAGATTCCTACAACTTCTAACTAGTTTCAAGGCTTGCTTAGATATAAGTTTTATTTCTAAACAAAATGAGTTCATCTTCTCAGATTACAAACTAAATGCAGTCTATTCTGTATCTGCCTACATGGATTAGTCAATTGTTTGATTTTTGATGTCAGCAAAATGTCTCAATTACAACTGAAGAAAAAAATATTATTCTCTGATAATATATTCAACTGGAGAAAATCAATTTCTCTATATGCAAAATTCAAGCTGATCATTCTCATATAGATGTAAGAATTATAATAATGCCTGTAGTATGGGCAATTTTTCCAAATAACATTATTAGGTGTGCTGCAATTGAAGCCATCAGCATTTTTCTCCATTGAAGCATGCCACAATTAACTACATAACTCTTGTGCATGTCACTCAAATCACTGTTAAACATTCTTCTACACTATCTCTGCAAAAAACATGTGACTGGAGTCACTGTGAATGAATGTTATTGTTCAGATTAATGTCACCTGCAAATAAGGATGGGAACCCGAATTCACATCAAGTAAAACTTCTGGAAGGGAGGTGTTCTAGGAGTGTCTACAATCCTCCAGGATCTCCAGCTAAAGCAACCAGAGATGTTGACTAGCTCTTGAGCATTGCTGGTATGTACACGATGCAACAGAAATTGTGAAATTAAAAAATGTGACCTGGGCCAGGCGGTGGTGGCACACGCCTTTAATCCCAGCACTCGGGAGGCAGAGCCAGGCGGATCTCTGTGAGTTCGAGGCCAGCCTGGGCTACAGAGTGAGTTCCAGGAGAGGCACAAAGCTACACAGAGAAACCCTGTCTCGAAAAAAAAAAAAAAAATGTGACCTGGATTGTGGATTTGATAGGCACTGAAATCAGTGAAGAGGCACACCTCTGGCTGGGTCTATGAGAGCATTTCCAGGAAGGACTAACTGAGAGGAAAGACCTTCCTCCAGAGGGGCAGCATCTTCAAGCAGTGGCCTAGAGAAGTCCGAGGGAGAAACAGGGCTGCTTGTCTACCTGCTTAACTTCTTGCTTGTTAGTGAATCTACCCCCCTGTTGCTGATGCTACCCCCACCACCATCCTACATTAAAATCAGAACCCAACTTCTTCAGCCTTCCAATGTAGACTGAAGGCCATCATTCCTCTCCAAGAATCTTCTAGACCTTCAGCACCAGACTGGGACTGCTGCGGCATCCAGAGAAACGATTTATTGAGTTCTTGGCACATTCAGTAAGAAGATAGCCATTGCTTTGTTATCCAGCCCTCCCCTTATCATGTGAGCCAACCTAACAATCTCTTTTATCATACATACGAATTCAATTGGTTTTGTTCCTCTAGACAACCCTGACTTATCTGATAAAGACATTTTGTATGAAATTAATGATTAGGAGAAAGTACAGTATGATGTTGTGACCCACGTACACAGTGTGTTTACCACATTAGGGTGATCAGTATATGCTCACAACAAACATTGATCACTGGGAACACTCAAATGTCAATTATTCTAGATACAGAGCGTACCTTCTGAATATGAGTTACAGCATTTGTTGGATTTGTGAAGTCCGCCACCCTCACTTTTACCAGTGTCTGTTGTTGCTTGCTAGCCTTGGCTAGAGCCTTTGTGTACAAGGAGCTCAAAAGGACAAAACAAAAGTACTGTGTGCTGTTTCCTGCTAGTCTGACCAGCAGGGGCCTGGAGTTCTCTCCCAAACAGGTCATGGTAGGAAAACAGTCACAGAATGTTCAGCATTAGATCCACCTAGGAAGATTTCTTCTGCTCTGGCTTGATGTTCAAGCAGGCTACTACTGTGTCATGTGTCACAAAGAAAGCTGTTCCACCATGGTCCTTGCTACCCTGTGCACTAGGAGGGAATAGCAGTAGGGGAGGGGGGCCCAAAACAGCTTGACCACACAGCTGCCATGACAGGCTTAGAGGCTCAGACAGAGCTTCTGGCAGGCAACACCTGGACCCAGGAAAAGCCATAAGCTGACCCCACCCAGTGGGGCCTGTACTGAGGAACCTGCATCTAAGAGGAAATATTTGACATTCCAAATATTCCCTATACCCCACACAAATGTCAGCCAATCAAGGTCCTGAACCCTGGAAATCCCCTCACCCCAACCTCTGCTATGATAAAAACCCCACCCTGCCTGGGCTCTGAGTTCTCTGCTCTCACCACTGCATCAGACAGAGAGTCGAAGCTCTGAGCTTGAATATAAAGGCTCTTTGCTTTTACATAAGAGATTCATTCTCCGTGGTGGTCTTTTGGGGGTCCCCGCAATCTGAGCATAACAGCACATTGGGGAAACCCACAGTAGGGTAAACCAGAAACCTCAATAGGAATTAATGAAGACAATGACCAGGAGCCTTGTGTACACGTCCACTGTTAATTTTGACATGATCAGCTCCACATCTTAGCATCCTTCTCCCCATCTTTTAATGCTTGTTTGTTTTGCCCCTTGGAGCATATTTTCATTTGGAAATAATCGTAGGTTCTCAAGAAGTTATACAGAAATATTCAGGGTGGTTCTGGATTGCTCACAAACAGCCTCCTTGCTCTTAATTAAGGGCTTTTAATTTTAATTTCATAAAGGTTGAGCAAGAACAAACAAAGGTTGAGCCAGAAAGTCAATAAAGAACAAGTCCTGTGACTTGAGTGCATCAGACATACATGAACTCATGTCTGTGTGTTGGACTATGTGTGTGTAGCTTTAGGTAACAGGTTAGCAATTCCTTGTTCTTAATTACAGAGGACAAAGTATTCAGGCTTGACTTTTTTTTTTGACACATATCTGCTTCATCTGATATGATTACAGGATTTGTTTTAAGATCATTGTAGGATTAATTGCATAGAATGGGTTTCAGCATTGAAGGAGTGTATGCCAGTCTGTGATCTAACATCACTGTAGCAGCCATGTTTACAGTGGTCCTCAGTGTTGGCTGCAAGCCTCAAGCCCCTGAGGATGGGTGCGAAATTCCTCACCCATCCCACTTCTCTCTCCAAAAGAAAATGCACAAATTGCCTGTTCATTCTTGGTTGAATGTTGGGTAGCATCAGTCACAAAACCACCAGGCCCACACATTTCTTTATCAAATTTTAATTTGCAAGTGTAATTTCTTTAATTAAAGAATGATTCCATTCATCTCTTCAATCTTGCTCATTTTCATTCATAGTTTTTGAAATCTCGAACAATTCCCTTTAGGTTGTCCAGCTTATAGCTGAGCCACTGGGTTCATATAAATCCACTTTGACCAACAGATCATTCAGAAATGTGATGTCTGATATTCTGTTTCGGTTTTCCCACTACTTTCCATATTGATGCTCTGACTCACTCCATTATGTGTGGAAAGTTCACATGTTTCATTCTTTAAGATCTGATAGGATTTCTTTGCAGCCAGAATAATCTACATTGCTCAGCATTTCTGGGTGCTCAGAAAAAAACACACATACTCTCTGCAGGGTGGGGGTCCTGGTTCTATATGTGTCATTTTTCTGGTTTCTGGCTGGTTTCCTGTCCAGTAATTCCATAAGCTGCCTCTGCCAACCACAAGGATATTTTCATTTCTCATTTCAATCTGACCATTCTGTTTGATGGTTTGCATCTCTGCCATTTAGCACAAATGCACTGCAGAACTTTCCTGATGGAATGAGAGCTTTCCTATTAATGTGACTTTCCTTCCTCTATGGAAATGGATCTGGCTCCCACTCACTTATTCATATCCATAGGAGCAAAGCCTACTTTCCATTACAGTGTCCACAACATCTGATTGTCCCCATTCTCCTGTGTATGAAGTGAGCTTCCTGTACCTAGAATTGCTACTGGGTTTTGCCTTTGCATTCACTCTGAAATCTCTACCTTTGGTGTATTTATGTCATGTTCAGTTGAAGGATTTTATTATAGGACTTTTTCCCACCCTGTTTATTTCTTTCCTACTTTTTCTTGGTTCTCATTTTTATCTTATTGATTTTTCTTTGTGTGGAAATTCTATAGTAATACAGTCTGCATTCATGTCTGTGATACATTTCTAGTGAAATCTTATAACAATATGAAGTGCTCAGGTTAGTGTTATGACATATAGATGCCCAGCACCATTTATTGAGAAGCCATCTCATTCTCCATTAAGTTTCTCTCACTCCTTCGTGAACATTCAATGGACTGTACTTATTGTATCTACTTTGGCATCTCTATTCTGCTCTACAGTGTGTTATCTGTGATTTTACCAACATCGCAGTATCATCACTGTTGGTATATAGCACCTTGAAGTCTGGCAGCACCAGTCTTTAAGCCTCTGCTGCCTCCACCTCCTCCTCCTCCTCCTCCTCCTCCTCCTCCTCCTCCTCTTTTCCTCGTCTTCCTCCTCACTGTCCTCTCAATCTTTTCTTCCTCCCCACCTTTTTCTATATTGTGATGATTGTCACGAGCCTTGCCCTTTCCTGTGGCTACTTTCAGATCCATCTGTCAATAACTACAATATAGTCTGCTGAGAGGATTTGCCTTAGTCTACCCATTTTGGGGAGAAATGGGGTCTTGATGACATTGAGTCTCCTATCCATGAACAAAGACTGCCCCTACCCCCAGTTACTTGGATCCAGAGCCCTTTTGCAGACTTCTATCTGACACATTCTTTTCTGAGACCTTGCACAGCTATTCTGGTCTGCCCTGGCTCCTGATGCCTAGCTGGACCATTCTTCTCTGGAAGTCTGTAATTGCTGGTGACAGACATCCTATGGGAAAGAGAATCCCCTGTGCTTGTGTCTCTTTAGGCTGTTAACTGAAAGGTCAGAAACAAGAGGCTTTGCTAATATTGCGCCATATGAAATACACACCTGCCTCTGCCCTGAGCTGGGTCAGGGACAGGAGGCAAATTTTCCCACCACTCCCATGTAGCATGAATCCTAATTGGTCTTAATAAAAACCCAGAGCCAGATATCAGGATAAATACCGAAAGATCAGAGAATCAGAGCAGCCAGCCACTACTTCTTACCTCTACAAAATCCTCAGCTGAAAGGAGAGCAAGAATCCTGTCTCCAAGAATCCTCAGACTAAATGCAATGCTTTCCTGTCTCCTCCTGCCTTATATTCTTCTCTCTGCCCAGCCATATCACTTCCTGTCTCCACCTCCCAAGGACTGGGATCAAAGGTGTGAGCCACCACTACCTGGCCTCTATGGCTAACTAGCGGCTTAGCTCTGCACTCTGATCTTCAGGCAAGCTTTATTTGTTAGATCACAAACAAAATACCATCATAACCCCAGGCCAGGCTGCTCAATGCCAGTTGAGAAAGCTGGATTCTCAAGCTGGGCTTCACAGTGCTGGCTAGGAAGTGGGCTTTACTTATTCTGTTGAATTCTACAACACCATACTTGTGGGTCAGGGTAGGAATGAGGATACCAAAGACTCTTCTGGTCCCTCTCATCCCCATCCTTTGGCTAAGAATAGCAGCCTTTCCTTGGTTGTTATGGTTGCCATGTCTAGGTTCTTGGTAATGATGGGTCTAGTTGGCAGACTTCTCTTGTGCCAGTACAGAGGTACAGAGAATATAAAGGGGCAAAATATATAGGCAGGACAGAGGCAGAGTACCAAATATAAATATAGTAAAAGACAGATTTTTTTCTTCCAAAAAATATACCTTCCATCATTTAAAAACAAGCAGCATATTTACATTGGATCATGTGATTGGTATTTACTTTCAACACAAGAGGAATAAAGAGAAAAGGAAAAGCTCTCAGCTCATTAGTCCCTGTGCCAAAGACATCCCTTCATATATGGGAAGATAGCGAAACCCATAAAATCCTACATTTCCAGAATGGAAGCTGGAGTTTGGCCATGTGTGATGAGTAAGCTGTGGGATAGACCAGAGCTAATGCAAAGTGCCACTGGGACAGAAATTATCCTTATTAACAAAAACTTACTTTATAAAAAAAACCATTTGCAATTTTTTTCCTTCTGTGGAAATCATTTTCTTCATTTTAGTAGCAAAAATCTTATTGTAGCAAGTGGTAATTACCCTTCATCTAGCAGGGCTTTATTCTTAAATTATCCGCCTTTGTGATTTAAGAGAGTTCATTTAGCCAGAAAGACTCATTCTAATTAGGTATGTATGTATAATTTCTCTGTTTTAAATGTATTATTCTATTTGCATAAGCAAATGCCCAGTGTCTTCTAAACCTCAATTCCACCCTTTTAATTCTTCCAAGAGGATATGACTGAATATTTATTACTCTGGATAACATAAAAAAAAGTGAGGGAAAGTGGAATTCACAGGAGGCTAAAATGCATGAAACACTCAGAAAGACTTTTAAAGATCTAGGGAAAATAATTCTCGCCCCACTTCCCATTCTTTGTGTGTATTCTACAGATACCTTTTTTTTTGTTTCAGTTATTTATATAGATTTTTCCCCCCTAGGGAAATAGGGACTTTATTTTCATAGAGTCTGGTTTACATGTCCTCCATACCTCTGACTGAATGCCCTCATGTGCTATCCACTAAGGATTTCCCATCATACAGAGCTGCCGTCATGGTGAATCATTTGTCCCCACCAAGAGCTGAGGCTACTTAAGAATATGAAACTCAACCAAAGAGAAAAAGGCAACAAGATTTAAGAAAAACCCATTGATTTACCATCCTTTTCATGTTAGCAGTTGAGCAGGGTATATCTTCGGATCCAATATCTCATGTGGGACAGAAGTTTTAGCTCGTCTTTGTGTTGAGAAACCACATGTGAACCTATTCAGAGGCTTTGGAAGACCACAGATAATTCAAGCAGACTCAGCCATGTTAATATCTCCACTGTGAACACTATTTCTTTGTTTTCAGCTGTGCATTTCACTAGGTAAATGTAGCTGATGACATTTCTCTATCTCAATACCAAATATTTTCTCCTTTTGAAATATCTGCATTGTGCATTGTGCTAAAATTTAAGCTGATTCTATTTATAGATTTAGAAGTTAATATGGCTTGAATATAATGCTAATTATCAAAAGATAATATGAATAGGTCTTTTGAATTTTACACTTCCACATGTTTATGAGTTCTACATTTTATGGAAACATGACTTTCCCCTGGAGTTTGGACACCCCTGTGTTATAAGATACTGAAGTCACTGAGACACAGAGGGAGGCACAAGTATAGCGATATCATGTTTGTTCTTCTCTGTCAAAAGTGGTCATTTTGAAAAACTGAGGTTTTTGTAACACACAGTCCTCAATGCCTGATGAGCCCTTGTAGCCTGACTGTTCTGAAGTCTAAGTCATGGGTCTCAACTCCCTAGACATTTCCCGAGAAGAAAAATGCAGTAACAGACATGCCTCAGTCAACCTGTCTACTTCACACAGTGGCATGCACCCAGGCATTTTATTTCTGCAAAATATAACAAAACCATAAATGAGAAGCAGCTGATGGTGCCGTTTGGTCTCAGCTGGATGACCTCTGGATGGATAAACTTCATTTCCATCACAAAGCACAGAACACTGAAGTTCTGGGATGAGAAAGAGGAGGTGACCTGCTACAGGAAGGGTAGGAGAGCCATCCCTCAAGGTGGTCCTTTTGGTGAGCAACTATAGACAGAAGTTTCTCTGGTCCTGCCTTGTCCAGCAGTCTGGACAAATCTCTCCTACCCGTGGTCCCACAACCACTTATAAAATAATTACTCAGAGACTTATATTAATTACAAACAGTATGGCCTATGGCTTTAGCTTCTTGCTAGCTAGCTCTTTCATCTTCAATTAGCCCATTTCTATAACTCTATATGCTGCCACATGGCCATGGCATTAATGGTCTGCTGACATCTTATTGCTCCTTCAGTGGCAGGCTCACAACTCCCCTGACTCCCCACATCTTCATCTCGTCTTCAGTTTGAATGCACCGCCTAACCTTATTCTGCCTGCCATAGGCCAATGCAGCTTTACTTACTATCCAGTGGGAGCCACATATATTCACAGCATACAGAAAGACATCCCACAACAGGTAATAACCCTGATTTGGGCTGATTTGGGGCTGTGGACTGAAGCCCCAGTAGGGCTTCCTCTATAGGCTCTCATCCATCACCCAGTGTGGGTGTACATATCCTGACACCTGTCATAGTGAAACCAGCTCTCAGCGTGCTAAACACTTCTGATCATGAACTTTACAGGATTGGGGATGGGGTCATGTTTTGTTACTATTTCCATTTTCCTCCTGCATAAAACCATCCATCCTGAAGGGAAGCTGATGAAGATACAGGATGTTCTAAAGGGAAGTGAAACAACAGGACGCTGTGAGGGGAGGTTCTATCCTGTAGGGAAGCTCATTAAGCTCAGGAAGTAAACAACTTAAAGGCTTCAGAAAGTCCCTGAAGCTGACCAGATCCACCAGGCCCCTCCCTCCCCAAGCACATGGAAGCAGTAAGGGCTGATGAGACAGGCAGCACTGGCTAGAACATTCCCAGATAACCTGAACTATCTAGAAGAGACTCAGACCAGCTGAACCACCTGGAAGAAGCTGAGATGATACAAGATGTCCTAGAGGACTCTCAGACAAAGAGAGCTGCCTAGAAGATGACTCTCAGATCAGCCAAGCTGCCTGTGAGAGGCAGACAAAACAAGCTACCTAAATGAAGCAGAGACTAACTAAGGTTCCAGAAAGAGGCACATATTAACTGAGCTACGTGGAGAGAACATCATCCAACTTGTTGAACTGTCTGTAGGATGTGTAGTGTGCTCCAGGTTTCTGGCTTTCATGAAATGTTACTCATGCTTGTGTGGGCTTTTAGCAATTCAATGCAACTGTCTTTGAGTAGTTTCTGCTCCTGTAAGTAACCCCTCACTCATATTTCTGTAACCAAAATAAAATCCATTGGTTCACGAAGTTGGACTTCAGTGGTCTGTTCTTCGGTCTGTCATTGGTTCCCTATCTGGGATGAGTAGACATTTTTCTTGTTTTCCCAGGAAGAGTGTCACATGACAGGTCATCAGGGCTGGTGTGCTGGGTCATCACTATGGGCCAGGGACTTTCACAAGGAGAAGAGAATCCAGAACCCTAGTGTGTTTCTCTGTGATTCTCATGTAAATTTGTTTGGGTAGAACTACTGACAGGTTCAGTTTCAAAGAGTCAACCTTACAGGAGACCACCCAATATAAAACCAGAATCAACATTCCTGATATGTGCTCTGATTGTATGGAGAATCCAAGGTATGTGCTAGTAAATGGCAAATATATAATCAATGTTATCCCAGCACTTAATTAAATAACAAATTATTGGCTGCTATAGCACCATTACTGCAAGCAGCTCTAGCGGGCCATTTCAGGGTAATGTCTTTATATTTCAGTATTGATTCAAGGATTTTTTATCTCTGCTGAATCACAGGAACATACTCAAAAGAATTTAATACTATATGTCATTTAAAACACTCATAAATCTGGTATACACCTAGGCTTTCCTTTGACCAAATATTGATTTTCTTTTTAGATGAAACAAGTTACCTATAGTATTCTGTGTGATTTCTTCTGATTTTCAGCTAGGACAACACCAGCCTCGGGCCTCATGGTTTCACACACCTTGTGTCCTTTCAGGTCCTGACCTCTCATGTCCTAGAGAGAACCCTGACATACAGAAATGATTCTCAGAGACTATAAATCTTAATAGTCACAGACTTGGCTACCAGAACTCAGCCTGAGAGTGCAGCAGAATACAATCTGACATGATGTAGAAAGATAACTGTTTTGACTTCAGGGTTTACTCTCTTAGCATTGATCAGCAATGAGCTTTGTAGGGAAGTCATCTGAGGAAACTTCTTAGCCAGGATCACACCTCATTTACATGTCGTAGGATCCTTCATGACTTAAAGTTGTTATGGTACCTTGTAGGCAGCCAAACTTCGAGTTCTAATAGAAGTTTCTCATTTTCTATTACTATGAAAAATGTCTGATTATTTGAAAGAAAGCTACATACCAATGCTGACTACTTAAAGGGTTCTGGGACACAGCCCTTACTATCTTTGCAGACTACATGGAAATGAGGAGGTGCCCTTACACACTGTGTTGACCAGATGGTTCAGAGGCTGTCCTTCCAATGAATTTCCCTCTATACCTCTCTTTCCATGCTTATCTAATAAAATACAAAAGGGGCATGGTCAGGAAAGCCCTGAAAGCTCCCTCATTTATTCAGTCTCTGAGGAAATATTAAAATAAAAGCAACCTTGGCTTTCATTTTGTAACCAACACTGGTGGGGAGGAGGAAAGAGAGTAGTTAAACAACATTATACGTGGTTGGAGTGAAATAACTGGAGGCAAATATCTACACCTTTCTTTTCAATACCTGGGAAGCTCTCAGAGAATAGAATTTCTTTTATACTTCTAAAGGGCATAACACTGAATGGGCACCATAGAATTCAGATAGCCATAAACACAAATGACAAAAATATAAACACATCAGCAAAACTGTTGTCAGCCTCACAGAGCCAGCATGGAGTCCCCAGAGCCCTCTAAGGTCAGCTCTTCCATCACACAGCAGGAAAGGAAAATCCAGGTTGCTCATGTGCTCCAACACAGAGAGTAGAGGATGCAGCTGACTATGAAATCAATCTCTGAATAACTATGATACAGCTCTCACCTTTTCCTCCAGGCAATACAGGATAATTTATTTAAGTTCTTTAAATTGAAGTGATATATGCACATTTTATTTTATTTATGTGTCAGGGTGTTTTGCACCACATGCAGAGGCCAGATGAGGGCATCAGATCCCCTAGAACCAAAGCTACAGTTGTTGTGAGCCACCATGCAGGTCCTGGGAATTGAGCCCAGGTCCTCTGAAAGAGCAGCCAGTACTCTTAACTGCCAAGCCATCTCTCCAGCCTCTGCATGTCATATTTTTAAAAGTCAAACTATAACACACACTTGTAAGAGCATTTATTGAATGCCCAAAACAAATGGTTTCCATCAATTTACCTGGTACTTTTCAATATATCTTCTTTCATATTTTTAACCAGAATATCTTTTCTGATTTATCTGTGCTTTGTAAATTAAAACGTGTGCCGATTTTCTGCAGGTATTTTTACAAATGACCTTTCTTGCTCCAGTCTGCACACACACACACACACACACACACACACACACACACAGAGAGAGAGAGAGAGAGAGAGAGAGAGAGAGAGAGAGAGAGAGAGAGAGAGAGAGACTAGTCAACTACCAGCCACCAGCCATCCACCTGATTCCAGAGAGTACTGTGCTCACTCTTGTTATGGTAAGTTACTCTACCAACAGTAGTGACAATAGTATCCTTTCTATGTGTTATTATTTTCCTTCTCAAACATAATTGCTTCATCTTCACATATAATTTGTTATAAATAGCTTCCACTAGTTCATGGGGAAATAAAGTTAGAATACACCAGAACAATCCTCCTCAATTTAATTGCACAAATCCATCAGGAAGTTGGCTGGTTCCTATCTTCCTTTTGGTGGTGCATTTTTCATAGCTTGCTCACATAACCTTCTAGGGTTATGATGGACTTCTGCAATGAGCTTCTATAATAATAGCATGCACTAATACCCACAAAGGATTTCCTCATCCCACACAGTTTCACTGACATGATCTCTCCCTGGTGCTATGTAATCATCTTCCTTTGTTTATCCACAGAGTATGACAAATGTCCAGAGTTAGTTTCCGGGGAGATTGAGCAAAGGAAGCAAAACAGAGAGTTTTTATTTCATTCTATCATCATTGTATTTGCTATATAATTTGAGAGCCATATCTAAGGGAATTTGTTTGCTTTTGTCCATTGTATGCTGGCTGTAGAGATCTATAATGTTGTAATGCAATTTGGGTTTATCATTCCTTATGTATGTAATTGTGTTTTCCTCTGTACAACTCAGAATAAACCAGAAAGCTGGAAAGAAAGGTAGATATGCCTATCAGAGGGAATTCTCTACCATAAATTGTTTATGGAAATTCCAAATGAATAATGAATGATGACAAAGAGGGTCAAACAATACATGGCCCACTTTGGCCAAGGTTCCTGAGCTCTGTTCAGAAATAGCTGATAAGCTGATAAGCTGCCACCTCTCCATGGATGCTCATGTTTGGGTCCTCTTTCTCCATCTCCCATCACACACTATAATGTTCTATGGTGCTGAATGGTGCCTTCAGCTCCTACCCTGAAAGCTGACCTCAGAGACAATAACAAAGGATTTCAGAATCCATGAGTGTCTTATCAGCACATACTCTTTGGTTCAACTCTAGTGAGTCATTTGTCTAGAAATTTAACCATTCCATCTATGCCTTCCAATTTACTATAAGTTTTCGAAATAGTGGTGTCTGTGATAAGGGTCTATTTTAGCCTATAATTTCATTTGTGACATCTTTATCTTCCTTTTGGTTAATTTGTCCAATAATTTGTCTGTCTTGTTCATTTTTTCTAACTTTTTTTTTCATTTGGTATTTGTACTATCCTTTTCATTTTCCATTTTATTCATTTTAGCCATGGTCTTTACTGTTTCTATTTTTCTACTCATGTCTAGATTGGTTTATTCCCATTTTCCTAATGCTTTGAAATTTATCATTCTGTTATTCAATTTAGTTCTATATTTTTTTCATGACAGCTATAAACTTTCATCTTAGAACAGCTTTCAATCTATTTGTGGGTTGTATGTGCTGTGTTTTCATTTTCATCTGACTCTAGGGATTTTTCAACCCCTACTTGTGTTTTATTTGATGACTTACTAATTACTCAAAAGCCTACTTTGTGATCTGCATTTTGAATATGTATTGGACTTCATCATGTTGATTTCTAGACTTATCAAATAAAATGTAGTAAAATGCAAAGCACTCTTTGAGTTTCCTCAAATTTGATAAGATTTTCTCTCTTTACTAGAATATTATCTACTTGGGAGGAATTCGCATATATGTCTGAGAAGAATATGTATTTTCCGTGCTTTGGCATGGAACAGTCTAATGTGCGATGTTTGTTTGTTTATTTATTTATTTATTTTTGGTCTGGATGTTCTATCTATGGGGGAAAGGGGTAATGAAGCAACTTACTACTGTGTGTTGAGAGCTATTTGATTCAATATGTCTAGCAGTATTTGTTTTATAAAATTTAGTGTGATAACTTTTGAGGTGCATATGTTTATAATTGTTATATCATGTTACTGATCATTCCCTTTATCAATATGAAGATCCTCTTCATTTCTTTTATGACTTTTTTGGCTTGGCATGTTTGTTGGAATGTGTGTTGCATTTCTAAATGCTTTCTGGTACCATTTATTCGGAATATTGATATCCATCCTTTCACTTTGAGTACATGCCTGTCTCTGCCTGTGAAGTGTGTTTCTTGTAGGTAGCAAGTAGTTGGACTTGTTTTTTGTTATTGCTTTTGTTTTCTTTTTGTTTTGTTTTTGTAATTAATCCATCACTTTGTATCTTTTAATTGGAGAACCAAAACCACTATCATTCAAAACTACTATTAAAGCCTGCAAACTTTTCTGAATTTTATTTTATAATATTTGATTCCTTCTTAGTCCCTATTTGCTTAACCGCCTTTATAGCAACACATTTTTTTCTGAATTCTGAATAGGCATGTCTATCAGTGAAGTTGTAAATTGAATCATACAGATCCCCAATGGTTTATAACTTAAGTCCCCCAAATAATTGCTTATACTTGTCCTTTTTCTACCATGAGTCTTATGGCTACTCTTCTTGAGGGTCTCAAGCAGGAATCAATGTCCATTGCCCCTTCTGCCTCACCATGTGGAACTCTCACTATCTCTGATTTAAAGTCTTTCCCCTGTAATAAACCAGCACTGGTTTGAGCCCCACCTGACCCTTTCTGAGAATATCCTTACACAGGGTAACACAGACAACCTGTGACTTCCAAGCCATGGGCTCAGCTAGCTACCTCCCAAAATGGCTTTGTACCACAGAATCAGGACTGAACAGTGGGAAGAAGAAAGTCCAGTGCCAATATGCTACAGACTCCATATCTGCTTAGAGTGAGACTCTGATTAGCACTGATGAATGCTGGTTGTGTTTTCTGAGTCCCTCTTTCAGAGGACTCTACCACCTCCTTACAATCTGCACACTGCAGCCTTTTCTCTTCTTCTGCTCTGTCCTCCTAATGCTTGCCTTTTAAAGAATATGTCCTTTCACTACTGGGGCACCAGTGCTTTTCCTCTTTTACCCACCTCAAAGGATTTATTTGAGCCCCACACCACCGTAGATGCCAC
This sequence comes from Peromyscus maniculatus bairdii, assembly GCF_049852395.1. NCBI lineage: Eukaryota > Metazoa > Chordata > Mammalia > Rodentia > Cricetidae > Peromyscus > Peromyscus maniculatus. The sequence continues at coordinate 55,352,093 of NC_134868.1, forward strand.
TTGTGATTATTAATCATTACGGTTAACTTGACTGGATTTAGAACTCCCTAGGAGACACCTCAGAGAGACTGAGAAGTAGAAAGCCTATTCTGAAGGTGGACAGTGCCATCCTACAAACTGAATAAAATGAGAAAAATGAAGAAAGCAATCTGAATCCCAAGCTTTATCTCTGCTTCCTGACTGGGCGGGGGGGGGGGGGGGGGGGGGGCAATATCACCAGTGTCTCAGACTTCCATCACTACAGTCAATTAAAGCTGCTCTCCTAATACCACGTTTTTCCCATCCTGATAGACTGTGCTCTCAAATCCTGAACCCAAGCAAACACTTTTTTGTGTGGCTTTTGTCAGGTATTTTCTTAATATAACAAGAAAAGTAACTAATATACACTAATATGCCAGCGGTGGATGATCATTTCTTGCCTACCATCTTGACTTCAGTCATGAAGAATCTTTTGTTTAGGCAGGAGTTTTAGCCCTGAAGCAAGTAAGTCTTTTCATGACTGCCGAAGATCTCTAGTCATGTGAATGTACTGAAAGTAAAAGTTAGAAGTTTGTCAGAACCCTTCTGTGAGCTTTCCAGTACAAGAGACAGAAACAATTATCTCAGTTGACTTGTTTTAGAGCTGTCAATTTTGTTCCAGTCACTAAATTCAGCATCATGTGTCTATGAAATCATTTCTGGCAACAGGCATGTGATGGTAGGCTGCCATTCGAATCAAGCCCACATGAATCAGCCTTCTCTGAAAGCCTTCATCCGGCATCTCTTCAAAGACCAACTACTGTTCTAGGCATGGCAGACACGAAACACTCTAGACATCTGAACTAAACACAGCTGCATATAAGAAATGTATTGAGAGTTCTAGAAGAAAAAAAGGGGGGAGAAGGAAGGAAGTGGGCATCAGGATAGGTATTTGGTACCTTATAGGAACCAGAGGCTCTTTGAGTCAAAGAGTGAAGCCCACCTCTATTATAACATGTCCTCTTGTTCTTCAACCCTGTGCTATGAAACTTCCCTCAGGGGACTCTATACCTTCTGATTCTTGAGTGTCCTGACTCTCTGGATGTGTCTATGTTCCATCTCAACTTCTTTCTCCGTCTCTTGTGTGGACTGTTCATTTCAGCTCTGCCCTCTGCTCATGCAGGGACTGTCCGTTCATCCCTATCACATGCATTTGCAAAATGTACCTTTTCCTTATCCTCGTTAAATTTTGCTTTTAACTTCTTAAGTTTTCTGTTCTGTCCATTTTAATGAAGTCTAAGAAGGGGGCTAGAATTGCCTTATTTGCTTAATGCTTCAAATGTAACTGCAAACTTAAGCACTATTTACATGTCTTAGACTTTCTCAGGGAATGGAAAAATAGTCAAGAACACCATAGCATGACATGACCTCACACACCTGATGCCTGCTGTAATGGGGGATTTATTAAGGCAGCTCCACGTAGTTAAAAGGGAGGTTAATTTTGGGGTAACTTACAACAAATAAAGGGATAGATTATCCAGGAGAGGTGAAGTACAGTCCACCTGTGTTCTCTGGAGAACTCTGCTCGGTCTACCACCCAGCATCCAGGATCACCAGGAACCAAGAGAGCTGGCACATCCAGATCTTGGGTCTTAAGGGCTCCTGTCTGAAACAGCTTCTGTAATTGAATCCTTCACGATCTTTTGAAGTCCACTTAAAATCCTGAGCAGGTGGCCCGTGTTTGCCACTGAGCTGGATGTGGTTGTACTGCTCCATTGTTTGCTTTTCATACATTGTAATATGAATTTCAGTCAAAGAGTTTATTATTTTTATGGCATTCTCCACCATGTATAATATAGAGTACCAAATTAGTGTGCATTCCTTCCATTTCAACATCCCAGACAAATGAACGAAAATTAAATGTGTGTAATGTTTTCAATTTATCTATTAACAAAAAGCTGTGATTTGTCATGCCCCATGATACTAAACTGTAGAAAATGCACTTTTAATATCTCATTTACAAGAGGTCAACACACCTCCATTGGTGATAACCTTCACTTACGTTACCCATTCAGGCGTTTGGCCTTGTTGTTTCGCTGCAGCTCAACAACTTCCACACAGTACTGATGAGCTGCTCCTCTTTCCCTATCAAGTAGAGGATTCCAAATACAGAAAGCTTCTGTTCTGTCTGGAAATGCGATTTGGGTCACTTGCAGCAGAACTAACAATGCAAAATCCACATGTGAGCCATATAGTAGAAGAAGACCCTTGAAGGTCCTGAATGCAGATCTGAAAGACTGTCAGCTGTACTTTTCATTTACATAAAGAGATCCAGGAACTCTCTCCTGCAATGCCTGTTTGACACCTATGCTCAGAAAACAAAACAACAACAACAAAAACATGCTGTTTCATGCTAAGTAACCCTGAAACCTCCTTTAGAAACATCTTACCACAGCAGAATGTAAACCAAAGAAGACACATGGCTCAGAGGCACAACCTGGTAAACTCTGCCTTTTCAGGAAAACATAAATATTGGATGTAAACATTGGTTCTCTAGAGTCTGAATGTTTATCATTCTCATTATCACTACTGCTTTGCTTCACCCCTCTATCCATTCTCTTCTTGAACCCATCTATTGGATTTTATTTTTTGGTAGTTGAAATTGCAGCTCTAAGCTTGCCAATCAAGTTGATGCTCATTTGTTTCAATGTGTTTGTAGATGCCTATTGGAGCATTTTGATAATTGCTCTGTAAGTATCCAGAAGATGCTAACATCTGCCATCTTTCTGCTGCCTTTCCTCTTATCCATTTCCTGTTCTTATGTGTGAACAAGAATTTCCTGCTGGTGCTGTTTGTTTCTGTGTTGCATGATGGGCATGTGAGTTTTCTGAATGTGAAGGAATCCAGCTCAGCAAATGGGCACAGAAGTCTGCCTCCTGCACTGCCCTTTGCTCCCTAGTGTGCGGTGAGTCATCATGTCTCCTGCCTCAGTGGGGGTCCCAACTTAGCCATCCAAGACCATTTTCTCTGGGTGCTTCAGGATTACAATGGTTTCCATTGAATTCCAGACCTCAAGGTACCTTAGTAGACCTTGAGACAGTAGATATTTGGGTCCCTAACTTTGCCCTTGTTGGTGTTAGTGAGCAGGACTGTTGCTCCACTGTGCTGTCTTTGGCTGGAGTCTGTCCTGCTAGGCTTCCTTCGTTGCCCAAGGCTACAGAGAGCATCCATTGCTGGGGTCTTAAATTGCTTTCACTGTTGGAGTAAGAAATCCCAGGCTCAGTACCATACTGTTCTTGGTTCTGAGGCCCCTGGCTTGGATTTTTCTCTTCCTTTCAGATTTCACTTCTTGTGTAATGTCTCTGCCTTTTACTTTAACTTTGAGGCAAGAATAAAGAATTTCTACTTAGTCTCTTTAAAGCAAAAGTCTTGACATGTGTATTAAGAACATGAAAACTAGCATTGTAAGTTAACCACATGCAGGAGCATTTAGTGTTTGCATGCTTTTCTGGTGTCTTTTAAACTGATGATTGGATTCACGGAACTCCAGCAGGGATCAGTTAATATGTGCCTGGAGAATGAGCCATTAATGTAAATATGAGCTTTGATAAAAGGTAATTTGGAAAGCTAGTCAGCATCAAGACAAAACAAATCCATCTCATCATCAAAGAGCAACAATTTAAGGGCCATCAGTTCTGAGGTGTGCTGGGTTAAAAAAAAAAAAAGCTTTCTTTAATATTCACAACTGTCACTGGCTTCCTCAGACTTAACTCTGCTTCTCAATGAAAGGGAAAAAAGAAAAGACAGAGCAAAAGCCCTTTCAAGCTTACAACTTTCTCTGAAAAATTTAATAAAACATGAAAAAAAATTTTCATCTGAGAGTTGACCAAACACTCAGGAATAGATGGACAATGGGGAGGACATACCCAGCTGGAAGAAAATGCTGTGGGACAGGTGGAAATAGTTTCACACAGTTGATAGGGTCTACACCACATAGTACTATGAGGTTATGTCTTGGCTTAGTGCAAAATAACTCCTCAGGTACTTCATCTTTTCACAGATGCAAAGATGAAGGAGAATGAAATAGGATGATGGGCCAGGTGGCAGTGGCACATGCCTTTAATTCCAGCACTCGGGAGGCAGAGCCAGGTGGATCTCTGTGAGTTCAAGTCCAGCATGGTCTAGAGATCCAGGACAGGTACCAAAACTATACAGATAAACACTGTCTCAGAAAAAAAAATAGGATGAAGGGGTTTATATTCTAGCCTGGAAAAAACAACACATACAGTGCTAAGACAAATAAAGAATCTGCCCGATATGTGGATTATCTATAATCAAGAATGTTTTTGGTGTGAGGCTTGGAACATGGTTTGATTACATTACAGACTTGATTTCTGCCTGCAAACCTCTATTTGTGATAATGGAAGTGATATTTTACATTTTGGGGTAGAGGGAAAAGATAATAATAGTAATTTCTTCCTTTGATTTAGGAAGACATTGACAGATACCAAGGTCCTCTGTGCACACAGTCTACTCTCCTCCTGAAATTCCCGAGTTCTTGGTCCAAGGTCACGCAGGGCAGGCTCTGCTTAGCAGTTATGTTACAAGGGAACAACACAGGACTAGACAGTTAAGTGCAGAGCAAATGCAGCCATGTCGTGGGGCTCTGTGCAGAAGTTCGTTGTTAGAGAGAGGAAGAAAAGAAATCTGGAATGTGGTAGGAAAGGGGAAGGAGAGAGAGAGAGTTAGCAGTTGTAGGACTTTATGAAGAAACAGAGAAGGAAAAACACTTGAAGAAAGATGTGGTGGGTATGGACTGCTTTGGTGAGAATGAAACTGAAAACAGATTTGGACTCAAAATTACAGAATGAATAACAAATGCTTTTAAAACAAGCCGTGTATGGCAATGCTTCAGTCCATAAACACTGAGCAAGAATTTGTACCGTGTCCTCTAAAGTAGTCAAAGCAGCAGGGTGCTTCAATGACATGAAAGACACTAACTGGATAATGAGGAGCTATGGAGGTGTCACTTTGAGCATGGGAGACACGGTGCCTCAGCTTGACTGTGAATCCATGCACTTCGCACCATGCTAGCTTCGTGTGGATGCTTCAGCTAAAGGAGAAGTTTGCTGACACTGTAAGGTCAGCTCCAACAGTCTCAAAACACCATGACACAGATTTGTTGACAGGAAAATGCTTAGTTAATATTTAAAATTTCATGACTGGAAGGCTAAATATTTTATTAACAGAGAACAATCTAGCACATGGGTGAAAAATAAATATTTTCAAATTAGTGTGTCTGGTGCACAGTTTCTGTATCTACTTATAAATTATTATGACACCCAAGGATATCCGAAAGAAATATGAGATGTTTACACACAGGGAATGATGATATCTGCAGGACTTGTTTTTCTTATCCTATCCGTTCATTCCAAGTTGTAGCTGAAAGTTTTCTCCAGTCCTGCCCAACCCCATGGACCCTGCAGCTGCTTATAAAATAATCACTCAGAAGCTTATATTAATTAAAACTGCTTGGGCATTAGCTCAGGCTAACTACTGACTAGCTCTTACCTTTAAACTCAGCCCATTTCTGAGAATCTATATGTTGCCACATGTCCCATGGCTTTACCTGTGTGCCATTACATGCTGCCCCCTGGCTGGATGGCAGGCTGGCATCTCCTGACTCGGCCTTCCTCTTCCCAGCATTCTCCTTGTCTTCTTATCCCGCCTATATTTCCTGCCTTGCTACTGGCTAACCAGCATTTTATTAAACCACTGTACAAAAGCATTATCCCACAGCACCAAGTCCCAAGAACAGGCTTTCACAAGGTCCACCAGAATGGTGGTAAACAGTGTGGATAAATGCAAACATAGCATGTGGCCAGGCCCGTCAAACAGCAGCATCTGTCCCTATGGTCTCAGCACTCAGGATACAGAGGAAGGAGGATTGGTACTAGTTCCAGCACAGTGAGGGCTACAGAGTGAGACCCTGTCTCCAAGAGCCAAATTTAAAAATATAAATATCTTAAGAAAAGTAAATTAGTGAGAAAAAAAAATATTTTTCTGTCACTTTGCTTCCCAAGTAAGTTCCAGGTGATATGACATCATTTAGGATTTCTGATCATCTGTCCCTTATGTCCATGGTCTCGGGGTTGCAATGAGAAGGAGCTATGGTCTTGGGATTGGGTTGGGAAGGAGCTGTGATCTCAGGGTTGGGGAGAAGCTGTGGACTTGGGGTTGGAAAGGAACTGTAGCTGGGAAAGAGCTGTGGTCTCAGGACTGGGTTGGAAAGGAGTTGGGGTCTCTGGGTTGTGGAGGATTTGTGGCACTAAGGTCATTGTGTTAGTTATTTTTAACTCATGGTGAGCTTCCAGCTCCAAAACCATATGACTCCTCTGGCCACCACAGGTACCTGCACTTACATAAACATTTCACCACACAGACACGCATGCATAATTAAAATAAAAACAAAATCTGAAAAATCTAAATAAAAAGTCCTTACATATCTAGGTATGCCTGAAGTTAGAAAATATCAAATTTATTCCAAACATAGAAAAACTGACTCATTACTATGGGAGATGCCTCTAAGCGGCCACCGCATTGAGTCTTGTTTGCTTTGAGCATGTCTTTTAACACCCTATACTTCCATCATGTAGCAATCCAATTATAGTAAAATGGGATACTTAGGACAATATTGTGTCCCAAGGTATTCACCTTACATGAGGGCAATGCCTCTTACAGAGAAAATGACTGTCATCTTAGATGAAAAGAGCCATCTGAATTCATCCATGTCTCAAAAGATTTATGTTTCTTCAGGGACAGAGGGAGGGAGCTCTCTTCCACAAGGGTAAAAGGGAGTAACAAGGGTCGTGTTTCGTATGGTTCATGTAGAAGCAAACTTCATTACAAAGGTTCAAAGTTCTCGGGTAGCCATATTAATTCACAGCAACTCACTGATCTGTGTTCTCTGAGGTCACACTAGTCTTTCCCAGCTTTGTCATGGTCTCTGTGCATAAAATGAAATGTAGACAAGGACATTCCTCCAGAGAGCCGAGCAGCCCCAGGCAAGCGTTTTTCTATAATAACCCATTTTCCTTACTTATATTGCCATTATCATCAGAGCTTAACAAATACAAATACCAAGCAGAGCCAGGAAAGCGTGTACATAGGAAATCGCAGAACACTCTGACTCTGCATCCTCCCATCACCCCACATCCCCCCATCACCCCCGCATCCTCCCATCACCGCATGTCTTCCCATCACCCTGCATCCTTCTATCATCCTGCATCCCTGATGGACTCTGAGGTGAGCACTCATAGGCCTCTTACTTCACTTTCTGTTTTATTACACATTCTTTATATTGGAGAATCTTCTTTTTTAGATGTGCCTATCAAATGGTATCATCCCTATTTCTTCACAAGAATGAACTTCTCTTCTCTATGGCACTTGGGGGCAGAGGTGAAAAGAACTGCTGTGTGTGGTTACCAAGGCAAAAAGGGAGAGTCAAGTGTGGACATGTGGGCATTCACACTCCTCCAGCTATTGTTCTATCTTCGTGGCAAGACAGATCTCTCATTCCCACTGAGATCAAATGGGGGAAGCTGATGTGAGTTTCATCTTCCACTTCAAAGAAGGCAGAATTTCCATATAAGTTAGTACAGTCACAGAGAAAAAGAAAAAGGAATCTGGTTTTAACTTTGGCACCGTGGTTGTGCCTTAATCTACGGCTATCTTAGCCAGCAATTGCAACTCTCACAGTAACTGGCCTGCGTACCTAGCAACAGCCTGGCCATTCAGGCCACAGCCTGGTGAGAACTCTGCTCCTGAAGGCACCATCCCTGCTGTTACCACTACAGGTAACTTTAATTAAATCTCTATCATTCTAATTATGAATAAGACTTGAGATTCAAAGGCTGGGGTGAAAACCTGCAAGCTTAGAGAGACTCCGTAATAACTAGCTAACCCTCTCTCCTTGCTAGGGTCCATGGAAGACCTGTGCTTCCACTTGGCCAAACCACAAAAAGGTGTACTACTCCAAACCCCACCCTACTGCTTCCTGTGTCTCTCTATCTCTCCTGGAGGCCTTCTGGTGCTCTATGATCACTTTCTGTCAACTAGTTGCTAACACAGCCTACTGACCCAAGGTTAATTTTATTTAATTAACACAAATGCAAACTCGGGGTTCACAGTATGATTGAATATCCCCCAACAGAATCTATTCTTAAGCAGAGTAAAATGCTTAAGTTAATTTTTGTTCATAAAATTATATTACCATGCAAAAAGATACAATTTCATGATTCTGTCCACTAAGGGCCAAACTTTGAGCATAATTCCTTGGACCTGGCATATCTGTTTTTAGTTTCTCGATGTGAAAGGAAATGTATTTTATGAGAGGACTGAAGGAGCTTCGGATATTTGTCATGAAAATGTATAAACATAATTTTATATGAATGCACATTTAATCAAACATTAATGGGGTGAGTATATAAATAAGTAAACAGAACATATGAATAAATAAAACACACTAAATTATAAGAGGATGAAGGAAGAAAAAAGAAGCATAACCTGTTAAGTAACTTGGAAACAGCCAAGTGGCAGGTTGAGTCCTAGTGATGTCATCATGACCATAGTTATATTAAGTGAGAAAGAGCTAATTTACTAGTTTATTACAAAGAGAGGTTGGAAGACAGAAACACGAACTAAAATTTAACTGCATATTCATGTAGGTTCAAGTAGACTGGGAGAGGAAAGGGTAGCCTATAAACACGAGTCAAAAATCCAGAGTGTCATTTCAGCATCAGAAGAAATGGAGGAAAATGAAAGAATATCATTTAATGACCAAGAAAATGTAGAGACCCTAAGCAGAAGCCCATCCAAGTTTACACATGAGCTAAAAGTTAAAGCACCAAAGTAAAACTCTAAGATATAAGACAAAACTATCATTAGTCTCTCTCCCTATAAAAATTAAACCAATTCTCTATATCTGTGAAATTAATTACTCTATATAAATTAAAGGTGCTTAATGTGTGAAATATTTTATTATTTAAATATACACCAATAGCAATAACATTTAGACTAATCCAAAGTAGAATACTTACTTGATGATGGAGTTATTCATAAGGTATGTGACTATTCATATCACACAAAATTTCAAGAGTCTACTTTGAACAGCTGCGAATTTGGATTTATGTAAACACGTAACTATTTTAAAAGAAGCTAAGAGGATCATGATTCACACAATCTCAAGTCTGAGTGGGTTCTGATATGTATTTGTGCACCACTTCAGAACTCAGAAGTATTTTCTTAAGAGGGACAAAAGCCATAAACAAATGTTGAAATTCCAGGTCACACAGGTTATTTTATTAAATGGTGGTGCAAGCCACAGGAAAATGTAATGGAATTCAGCTACTATCACAAAAGCTACTACTTGGAAAAGTCAAGGACTTCTCCAAAGGTCAAGCCATGGCTTAAGAAGTCTTGGTGATATTTTAGCTTTTGTATATATATTAGCTGTTTCCTAAAATGACTTTCTTGCACACTTCCAAGAACTCCTAACAGTGTACTTATTTAAAATGCCTATCAAGCATCCAAGGCCATACGAAACAACACCTGTCTCCTAGGTCAGGCAGATAGATTTATTTCTTATGCAATTTAGGGTGAGACTCTCCTTTCTTATACAACCTTACTAGTAGATTCATAACTTCTTACCTAACCACTTCTAGGAATGTAGACTGAGCACATAGATCCCCTTTTTCATATACTAACCAGTCATTAGCACTCAGTTGACCTCCTCTTTTACCTCTCCCATTTGGGGTTGTAAAAGAAGGCCTGACAGTCACTAGCTGAGGAAAATTCTTACCTACCTTTATGACCCCATAGAATTCAAGCCTGGTGACCTTGCTCAGCCATAGGATTGCTATTGCTTGGGTTTATAACTGGATTCCAGAGAGACTTAGGGGGAATGGAGAGAATAAGGAGACAGAGAAGAGAAAAGAGAATGGAAGAACTAGATGGGTAAGAACTTGAGAGGAACAGACTGAGAAAGGAAAGAACTAGATTGAAGGGCTAAAAGATAGTACTAGAGGAACGAGATGGAAGATGAGGAAAAGCCAGATAGGGAAGAACAAGATGTGAGAAAAGGAGATGGGAAGAGGAGCTGATATGGGAAAGAACTAGATGTATGAGAACCTAGAAGGGGCAGAACTAAGATGAAGGTGTGATACCTCAGTAAAACCCCCCACTCTATCCCCTATAGACAAAGAGAAGCTTAAACCAGGATTCCTATGTGTAGATAAGAACTTAGACCCCTTTTCCCCAGGTATCTGCTACAGGGACTTTGGAAAACACAGAATCAGGATATTCGACCAAAAGACTAAAAAAAGAAAGGCAGGTTAAAATAAATTATATGGTCTGTGCCTTTAAGAACTAGCCTCACAAAGAAAGGGGAGCGCTCCTTCCAACCTCCCTGCTGTGAGTGAGAGATTTGGAAGAGCCTCCCTGGAGGCTTGTAAACTTAGAATACACCTTACTTTTGCATTCTGTACCTAAAGTCTCCAGTGGCGGCTTTGGGGTTGCGATGATCTAGGCACAACAAGACCCTCACTCTATTGTCTCAAAAAGGGGGCCTTAGACAAAGATATCTCAATATAGATAGACCCAGGCCAGTTTCAAGTCCCCAGAAATGATGGCACCAGCCCCAGGAACTCAAAAGAACAAAGTCAGGATGTCTGATGGTAACCAATTAACCACAACATGCCCCTCTCCAGTGATAACATGACCAGACCCTGGAGATGAGTTGTAAAACTCCTGACAGGGCAAACAGATAAGCTAGAATAAGATCAAGTCTAGGCCAGGGAAAAACTGGACCAATCAAGGATGGACCCATACTAACCCCCTCCCCTCTACGAAATTTTGTGGGGTTTGCCTATAAAAACTACCTTCCCCAAGAAAGAGTAACTCTTCCCTGCCTCACTTGAGATGGCTTGAGATGAGTTCTCTGTCATGACTTGCAGCAGAAGTCAACCTTGCTTTTGCATTCTGGTATGCTGGTCCTTGGTGGTCTCTCTGGGGGTTACGATCGATCTGGGCACAACAAAGAAATTATAACAGAACCTTCAGGGGACTGCAGATAAATGTAGAGAGAAATCAGGCAAGAAAGGAGCTAGGCATGAGAACAGAATAGGAGCTGTGTAGAGAGAGAACTAACAGAATAATAAAGTGTGTGGACTAAGGAGTTTTGTGTACATAGATTCATTTCTTTTCACCCAAGATTAATTATCAGCTGGTTGTAGATTCTTCCCAGACTATGGGAGGGGACTATTGAGGGGCTGGACCCTGTAGTCCCCAATAAAATGGATGATAAAGTCAATAAGCAGCATTAATAATACTAAGAAGTTTGCTTCCTTTCAGTAGTCAAGAAAGTATTTCATATTCATTTGGCTTGAGAAATCTGTTACATATTTTCTACCCTGGTTTTGCTTCAAGTTGTGAAGTATCTGAGGCATCTAAAACTTACGTTCCTGTCTTAGGTCTGCTCCATGTATGATCGGGGCCACCACTGAGATCAATCACCTTTCTGCTTAATCAAATTGATGCAAAAGAACTCTTTTCATTTTAAAAATTCTGGTTAAAAGCACCTGAGCTCCACCAGGTGAGGCATTTCTACATATGCAGTTGGGTGTTACTGAGCATGTTCACATTGCTGTGCAACGTTAGCCACTATTACCTTCGTAATGTTCAACAAACGCCTTCAAGGTTCACCCATGTTGTATCATGGGCCAGAGATCCCTCTCTTTTCAAGGATGAACATTTTCTACTGCATCTGGATTCTCCCATTTCTTCTCCAATCATCTGCTGATGGACAGTTAGGCCATTTCTGTAACTTGGCTATTGTAAGTATCGCGGCTGCAAACATGAGTGTGTCGTCCCATTTTAAGAAGAAAACAAATCAGAACCTTTGACCAAATAAGTAAGGATCATGTGATAGTCCCAGAATTAAACCTCTAAAAGAGAATAGAATTACTCTGCGTGTTCTTCATGATCTTTCTGACCAGTGGGTTTTACTACAAGTTATGGAAGAAAGAATGAAAACGTAAATAAAGGAAAAGACAAAATTCTGGGGGATTCTGCTCAGACAGTTGCCTCGCAGCCATGTTCTAATGTTCTAGATCCCTCAACACTTTCCCTTTTTCCTATCTACCCTCCTCTCTCTCCCCTCTCCCATCTTTCCTTCCTCTGTCCATTACTTCCCTCTTTCCTGACTTTCTCCCTCCCTTCTTTTTTTCCTCCTCTCCCTCTCTTCCTCTTTTCCTCCTTCCTTCCCCTTTCCCTGCTTCTTTTCCTTCCCTTTCTTCCTTCCTCTCCCCTTTCCTGCCTTCCGCCTCTCCATTTTTCTTTCTTCTCTCCCTCTATCCCTTCTTGCCCTCTCTCCCTCTGTCTCTGTTCCTTCTTTTCTGCGGATTGAATGACAGTGTAGAATTAATAAATGCTACTGTCTCTGCTATCGTGAGCAGTCCATTCCCATCACTACTACAGCAGCTCTGAAAAGTCTGTGTGTGATTTGTTCAGGCCTGGATTCCTGCAGGGTTGACCTTAGTAGAAGAGGGAAAGTGCCTGTCCAGGCCCCAGCCATTTCCCAGACATCTAGTAATCAGCAACCATTTTAATCTGAACACTGACTGGGGTACCCTCACCAGGACCTCTGTTGTTCACCATCATGTATGGACTACATCAGAGTTTTCTAGCCTGAATGTAGCCCCCTCCTTACATTCCCAGGCCACTTCCTCCACATTCTCTCTGCCTGGGCTGGCTCTCCTGGCACCCAATCTCCACCTTCACCCTGTATGCTCTCACTTTCCATTCTCGGCATTGCAGCTTGCTCAGCAACTTCTCCACTCCAACCCTCCACAATCTCCCAAGTCACACAGTCTGGAGGGCTTATCATAGTGAAGTGACTGCCCTAGTAGTTACCTGGGCACTCAGAGGTAATCTTGGTTCTGGAGGCTGCTCTTCCTCCTTGCTTAGTGGCACTGGCTTTTTTTTATGAGGTGCCAGCACTCAGATATTGTGCCTTGGTGACTGTCTCTCCAAGGAACTTTGGTTCTGTTGCCTGGGATGGAACAGTCACTGTCATCTTCAATTAGCTTTGGGGCACCTCAGTCCCACCAGAGTACCTCACAGGGGCCCCTGCTTCATCTGCATCCCGACACCCGTGGACTGGATTTTAATTCTATCTCTTGCTTTCATAGATCATTCATATTCTTTGCTGAATAACACACATATTATCACAGAGACAGTTTGTCTTCATCACTCATGTTTACATTTCTCAGTGGCATGTTTACTCACATGTCCCAAACTCCAGAAGAGTGCCTGATTCACAAAAACATTCAGTCAATATTTGTCAAAAAAAAAAACAATAATAATTCCAAGGCTGTTCTTTATTCTCCTTTACTCCCAATATCCTTGACAAGGATGCTGCAAAGTCCTGCTGCTCCTGGGGAGTGGGTGGCACAGGAAAACATGCCAGTTCCAGCACCCCAAAGCCTGGGTCAACCCAGATTTGTTTCCAAGAAGATTGGAGTCGACATTCCATGTACTCCTATCAAGTCTGAAAGTCACCAAAGGGCACACAGGGGTCCTTCTGTCCTCCTTTAGTAAGGGCATACCATAGCAGGTGTCCCCAGACTCTCATCTCCCGCTTCCCAACAAACCTAAACTCTGTGAAACTCTAAGGCAAGAAATGATGCTAGATGTAGTTTTCTTTCTATGCACACTTCTCTATTCTTCCTATGAACAGTCTGCCCATGAACAACACGCATGAGAACATAAAGCCCAGACACTCTCCATGCAAGTATTGTAAATTGTCATCTGTTTTCTCCCATGTTTAGAACCAGGATCATGGCATAGGCTGCACACTAAGCAGGCAAAAACAACAGAATGAGCCCTGGAGGGAAGGGGGGCAGGTGTGGATTGATATTCTCTCCCCTCCAGCTATCTCTCTCTTGCTTTCTCTCTTCCACAATTCAGAGAATTGATCAGAACATTGTATCATTACCTATGCTTTATAAAGTTAACTATTACGATAAATGATGTCTTCAGATATAGAGTCCATTAATTTAGTCATAACCATAATCAACAGCTATGCTTACTTCATGAGGGTGATGGATCTCAAATTTGGGCCCATTTTGAAGTGACTAGGTTGATAAAATGGAGGATGACAGAGAATTCACAGGTGTGTTTAGTCAGTCATTCAAATGCCTCAGGACTGACTGCTGCATAGCTGTGCATGACCACTCGAATACCCTAGTACTATTGCACAGTTGTATAGGTTGTCACAAACCCTGGCTTGTCATTCTCTGGTGTCCAGCCCTTCCCTAGTGGCTCAGAACTCCCTATTGCCTGTATCATTCCTGGAAGTATTTAACCTACAAGATGGAGGTGTGTTCACTGCTATGGGATGTTCTGTATGCTGTGAACGTGTTGCTCTGATAAATAAAATGCTGATTGGTCAGTAGCCAGGCAGGAAGTATAGGCAAGATAAGCAGATGAGGAGAATTCTGAGAAGAGAAGGCTGAGTCAGGAGATGCCAGCCTGCCGTCCAGGGAGCAGCATGTAATGGCACATAGGTAAAGCCATAGAAAATGTGGCAACATATAGATTCACAGAAATGGGCTGAGTTTAAGTGCAAGAGCTGGTCAGTAATAAGCTTGAGCTAATGGCCAAACAGTTTGTAAATAATATAAACCTGTGTGTGTTTACTTGGGTCCCATGGCTGCTGGACTTGTAGGTGAGAGAGATTTGTCCTGACTGAGGGCCAGCTGGGATACAGGAAAACTCTGGCTACAAATGGTGCCCAATGTGGGGCAAAAATTTCCACCAAAGCCTGAGAAAGCTTTAAAAAAAATGTTCTAAATGTCCAAAAGCAGCTTCTTAGTTGTGTCTCTCAGGAAAGCTGTGATACAGGGACGCTGTGGCATGCGGGCTTGAGCTATAGTATGGCAGGTTCCTGCCACTGTACACAGTGGCATCTGTGAGCCACACAGCACACTGTGTGGTGGATTTAGTTTTTGCTAGTAAAAAAAAAATGTTTTGTGGCTACACACTACTGGATGGAAGCATAGACCCACTGCCTCCCAGAGTCAGTAGAGAACATGGTTCCCCCAGAGCTGACCATAAACAGTAAACATAGTTCCGCCATGTTGGAAAGGTGAGGTGAGCGGAGCCAATAGCCAAAGTTGCCATGTCAGTTCTAGTCATCTACAGTTTAAAACAATAGATTCTCAATAAAACAGATTCAGATGAAATAAACCTCTAAACAGTTTATACTGTGTATAAAATCTCTGGCTACAGTTCATTTCTGCATTTGTTGGGCCCTGGAATTGCACAAATAACAGGCAGCAGACTACCAACGTCTATAAACCAGAAGCAATTTTATTTAAAACACCATAGGAAAACAGAAAAAAACTTCTAACTAGTTGGGGCCACAGAGAGTTATTTGGCTCTGTGACCCCAATGGGGAGCTATAAACATCTTTTTATAGCCAAAGGTTATACACAGGGCAGAGAGTATATATCAGGATTTACAGCCTCTTGGGAATGCATTCTTAGGGTTAGGGTCTACAATTCTTATGGAGTGCACCCTTGGTGTTGTGATTTACAACCTCTGATTACAGGGCATTAGGTCAAGATGTTTACATAGCCTAGGTCTATTCAGCTTTCCTGTATCTGGGAGAATGTAGGGCAA
Organism: Peromyscus maniculatus bairdii; assembly: GCF_049852395.1. Classification (NCBI taxonomy): domain Eukaryota; kingdom Metazoa; phylum Chordata; class Mammalia; order Rodentia; family Cricetidae; genus Peromyscus; species Peromyscus maniculatus. Next base: position 55,367,792 of record NC_134868.1, read on the forward strand.
AGGGTCAGGCAGCTTGTTTTAAGGCCATTATCAGGTTATAGGCATACGATTTTTCATATTCCCGGGCTCTTCACATTCTTGTCAACCCTGGATGTATTTGTTGTTTGTGTCGCTGTTTGTGGAAACTGAAATTGGGAAGATAAGAACAACATGATCTTGACACACAGATTCAATCTGCGTTTTCCCACAGGCTCACACTGTACCAGGGCTACTGAAAGGTCACACTCAAGTCAGAACCAGTTGCTATTTGTAAATTTCTATTACATAGAGGCCTGACTTAAAATGGGGAGTAGATATACTAACATATCGTAAGGGCTGCAGGAAGTCTAGCTCCTTGGGCTTTTCACTAGCATTGACTTACATATGCATTTAAATCCAGTAAAGGCAAGCACCTCAAGTGTTTGACCCCAACAACTCTTAGAGCTTTCCACAATTCTAACAATTACCCAAAGTATCGCTTTTTGGAATGAGCCCAGATCTGTAATTCAGGACTAGGGAGTTTCTTTCCTATGGATCAATTCAAAATTATGGAGCAGACTACATAAACATTAACTAATCCTTTAAAAAATTTTACTCTATATTTTGTAGTACTCCTTTAAATAATTTTACTCTATGTTTTGTAGTGGTTAGACTAAAATTTTTACTAGAAAAGGCATACGTTTCTTAAAGAAATGTGATGTGATGTTTGTCAGAACATGGCCCTGCCCCTTTTGAAAACAGTGGACACTCTTAAAGGCTAGACCCCCACAGCCTAGAGAGATCAGGCCACCTCTACCCCAAAAGGGTGCTCCATGTATGGGTCAGAAAGGTAAGAAGCAGTCTATGCTGTAACTTGACAGTTCTTAATTTAGTTAGTTTAGTTTAGTTCTTAATTTAACTGGCTCCTCCATGCCTTCTTTCAGGGATGCTATATTGAATTAAATCATGTGATGCGAAATGTCTCACCAGACCCCCAAACCTATATTCTCTAGGAATTCTCTCAGGAGTCATCTGGTGTCCCCCCACCCCATTAGTCTTCTCAGGATACCTCTTCCTCTCTCCACCTCTCCTGTTTTCATGCTCAATAAAGCACCTCTCTGTGATTTAAAGTGAAGCCCCTCCTTTCCCTAAGACAGTGGTCCTCAACCTGGGGGTCACAATCCCTTTAGCAAACCTCTATCTCCAAAAAATTTACATTATAATTCATGACAGTAGCAAAATTAGTTATGAAGTAGCAAAGAAAATAGTTTTTTGGTTGGGGGTCACCATCACACAAGGAACTGTATTAAGGTGTCACAGAATTAGGAAGGTTGAGGACCACTGCTTTAAGACCGTATCCCAGTTAAAATGCCTCCACAAAGTTTCTGTGGGCAAGCCATGGGCAATTTTTTTTTTTTTTTTGGTTAATGATTGATATAGATGGTTCCATTCAGTTGTGGAAGTTTCCACGCCTGAGCAGGTGGTCCTGGGGTATATGAGAAAACAAACTGAGTAAGCCATGAGGAACAAGTCAGTAAACAGTGCTCCTCCGTGGTCTCTATTTTTGTTTCTGCCTCCAGGTTCCTGCCCCAAAAATCTACCCTGAGCTAGTTTCAGTGTTAGAGTGTGACCCAAGGATGATAAGCTAAAATGAACCCTTTCATTCCCAAGTTGTTTTTCTTTTGGTCATAATGTTTTATTCTAGCAAAAGAAACCCTAACTAAGACAAGCCCCATCATGTTTAGTCTCTCCCACATATTATACCATTTTCTGCCTAATATTCTCCTCCCACCTTAAGACCTGATTACAATTTCAAGGTCCTTTCTCCTAATAAACTGGATCTTCTGACAGGAGTGATGTCTCAACTTCCTTTCCTGGATCAACAAAAGTTATCATATTTTATTATTATTATCATCATCATCATTATATTTCACTGTAGCAGGAATCTTAAAAGGTCTTATTAATAAAAACAAACCTGGAGCTGGGTATTGGGGTGAATGCTGGAAGATCAGATAAGCAGAACAAGCCACAGCCACCTCACCTTGCCAGTTTATCAGCTGATCCTGTTTCCTCAGACTAGAAGCTTCTGAGTCCTCATCCAAATGGATCTCAGCTAAACTGCTGCTCAAAAGCCTAAAAGCTTAACCAGCTTTAGTTCCTGGTTTTCACGCCTTATTGTGGTGGTATTGTGTTCCCCAAAATATTGTGTACTCTAATAAATTTATCTGGGGTCAGAGAACACACAGCCACTAAATACAAAGGCTAGAAAATGGTGGCACTCACACCTTTAATCCTAGCATTCCAGAGATAGAAATCCCTCTGGATCTCTGTGAGTTCAAGGCCACATTGGAAATAGCCAAGCATGGTGACATACACCTTTAATCCCAGAAAGCCAGCCTTTAATCCCAGGGAGTGGTGGTAGAAAGCAGAAAGATATATAAGGCGTGAGGACCAGAAACTAGAAGCTTTTGGCTGGTTAAGCATTTGGCCTTGTTAAGCTTCAGGCTTTTGAGCAGTAATTCAGCTGAGACCCATTCTGGATGAGAACTCAGAGGCCTCCAGTCTGAGGAGACAAGACCAGCTGAGGATCCGGCGAGGTGAGATGGCTGTGGCTTGTTCTGTCTCTCTGACCTTCCAGTATTCACCCCAATAACCGACCTCAGGTTTGATTTTATTAATAAGAACTTTAAAATTCCTGCTACACCTTATATACCTTTCTGCTTTCTGCCATCACTTCCTGGGATTAAAGGAGTGAGTCTCCATGCCTAGCTGTTTCCAGTGTGGCTTTGAACTCACAGAGATCGGATGGATCTCTGCCTCCCAAGTGATAGGATTAAAGGTGTGAGTGCCACCATTTTCTGGCCTCTGTATCTAGTGGCTGTTCTGTCCTCTGACCCCAGATAAGTTTATTAGGGTGCACAATATTTTGGGGAACACAATATTACCACATTTCACAACACTTGAAGAAATAATTAAAGGAAGTTGAAGTTTCCTTGTATGTCTAGAGACAACTTTAATGAAAAATCAGTCCAATCGTGCTTCTGTAAATATGGCCAATCATTCATATACCAACCACTCCACAGTACATGTGAGTGCAGTTGCACATAGCTAAATCTTCCTTGATACTCAAGGCACTTAGAACATTTTTTAAAAAGTTATCATTGAATCAATGCTGAACTTTCAATCTGTTGCCAATTTTGTTTTTGGACGTGTGGTTTCCAGTTAAACGACTGTATCATTTAAGTTTAAAATGCACATGCCAAATACACCACTTTCTTCACTTCCTAGAATATAGCACAAGTATTTAGAATTAGATATGAGAGGAATGACTGTTTATTCATTTATGAAGTAACTATTAAGGAAGGAATACCAGGATTCAAACAGAAATGATGCTGGTGGGGAAATTGCTCTCCAGAGTTCCATTTCAAATCGGTGGCTACGGCAGCAATTCATACTTCTTCCTATTAAGCTAACAAAGGAGGTTATCACCTGCTCATTCTCAGAATGGCTTTGGACTGGAAAAGAGGCTTGGGAGTCCACACAAGCTCCCAGCACACGGTGTCATCAGTCCTAACAACTGCCTTGCTCTGTTCCTCACACCCATCTCCATCTTGCCTTCCTCATCTGTTAAGCCACTAGTTAAAATGATAACTGAGTGGGGGGGGGCTGTGGGATGTGCACCAATTCCCCATAACTACTCGCTGATTACATGGAATCAGTTTTCATTTCAGTGTGATGAACTCCCATGTCAATAGGCTATATTACTGACACTCTCTGTAATCAGTTTTATTATTGAATTTCTACCGTGTTTTATCAACCACCACGTTTCTACCTGAAACTCCATGTGTTCCTTGTATCTGCAGATGAGAAATCATCCCATTTAAGCCAGTATGTTTAAGTTGACTTTGTGGAGACCGAAGGGAACTGTTCTGTTGTTTCTGATGGTGCCTGCCACGTACTGGCAGAGGACTGCCTGGCCTCCTGATGAGATGAGGGAATTCTGTGTGGAATGGTTGGGAATCCAAAGACCCAATCCTTTTTTAAATGGTGGTGTGGGTGTGGAGATGTAAGAGCCATGCATACTGTTGGTGGAAAAGTAAACTGGTACAGCAACTGAAAAACAAACAAACAAACAAACAAACAAAAACAGTATAGGAGTTCCTTAAAAACCTACTGTAGAGTCCAGCAATCCACTCCTGGAAATATATCTGGAGGAAATGGAATGATGTCTTTTTCAATGCTGGTAGTTTCCATCTGCATAGCAACTCACAGCTGGGGAATATAGTATTCCAAGTTCCCATTCAAGGAACTCTCCTCAGGCAGTGGATTCAGGACAGGTTTGTGTACTTTTCACAAGTCCGTGCAGGATGCACTTATTGATGGCAACCACACTCCTTGGGAAGTCTGTGAGGTATGACTTCATGGCAAGTATACTGTCCAGAGAGAGGCAGACTCTACTCAGGTGGCATCAGAAGAGCTGCTGAAATCACCTGAGGGAAGTCAGTATTTGTGGACAAGAACACAGAAGACCTACTGTGACAGATGCTGGTCCTCCACCAGCCTGGTCCTTTTTCCTGTGGGTGCATTAATGTCACTTCCCTAGTGCCCTGATGTTGAACATGTTGGGCATTATTATTTGACAAGTTGAGAACAGTGCTCTGTGCTTGCAAAGCTTCCATTACTGCAGCTAGATCCTCCAGAATTTTCTTTCTATGGTGGAGACCAAAAAGGGGAAGTGAGGGACAAGTGTCACTGGTAAAATATATACGTGTGTGTGTGTGTGTGTGTGTGTGTGTGTGTGTGTGTGTGTGTGTATAGCTAGAGTTTTCCTGCCTGACCCACAGTCAGGACAAATCTCTGTCACCCACCAGTCCCACAGCTGCTCAGACCCAACCAAGTAAACACAGAGACTTATATTGCTTACAAACTGTATGGCCATGGCAGGCTTCTTGCTAACTGTTCTTATATCTTAAATTAATCCATTTTTATAAATCTAAACCTTGACACATGGCTTGTGGCTTACCGGCATATTCACACGCTGCTTGTCATGATGGCAGTGACTCCTTCTGCCTTCCTGTTCTTTCTTTTCTCTCTCTGTTAGTCCTGCCTATACTTCCTGCCTAGCCACTGGCCAATCAGTGTTTTATTTATTGACCAATCAGAGCAATTTGACATACAGACCATCCCACAGCATGCACATATATATATGGAGCTAAATAAGAAAGGGTATCTAACCAACTCATGAATGCCATTTTTGGTGGTTCCTACACAGATCTGAGCTGCCTGTGTGGGAGGTCATCCCTTGCATACATCCTTACTGGGGTTCTGAAAGCAGTCACCCCTGCCTGACCACCAGTCTCCCCTGCCTCCCGACCCTCCCCCAGAACCCTGCAAGTGTTTTCCATGAATCCTCAGATCCTGTTAGGAACCTCTAGGTTGAGCTGGCCACACAGCTGCATGGACAGAGGGGACTCCTTGTCAGAGCAGTTTCCACAGAACCCTTCACCCACTCTCTTTGTGAAGTTGCATTTTAACTTAGTTTGTGTCCTGCTCTTCCAGCTTCCCAGTGCTGTAAAAATTCATGAGATATTCCTCCTCATCTTAAATTAGATCATCAAAACCAATGTGAGCAAATTAGAGCAGAAAGCAGACTGCATAGGAAGCTCGCTGCAGACATCGTCGGAAGCTCCAGTTGGATTTAAACCCTTTTTGTGCATATTTGACCACGGAATTCGAGAAGCAAACAAAACAACAGTTTCACTCCTCAGACTTTTGAGACGTGTCAGCAAAATTCCCTGACAGGCATGAAGGTTTATGAATACCAAGCAGCTCTTCATCAAGGTGTTGACTGTTTCCAGGGCTTCTGCATTTCATGGCTGTACTGGATAATTTAGGATGGCCTCTGCAGAATGTGTTGGAAATAAACAAAAAGAAAATTTTTACTGATATGTCAGGTGTGCTGTAAGTATAAAAACATTAAATAAAAAATAAAAACCAGTGCTCAGACCGATGAAGTAAAAATTCTGCAAAAGGATTTCTCAGGCAGCTGGAAGGAACTCAGAGGTTCTTTGTTCCAAGTTTGAGAATTTACCTTCAGTTTTTTTATGCATAAACACACACACACACACACACACACACACACACACACACACACACAATCAATCAATCAATCAATCAATCAATGCCAAATGTTCCTAGAAATTAAGTTTGAATTAGCCAAGAGAAATGTATGGGATCATGTGGGGGCTTTTCCAGATCTTTCCAGAAGTTAGGAGAGGCAGACTGAATATGAATTGTATAGACAGATGGTAGATGAAAAGTCTTTCTTCAATTCCTTTCACTTTTCTGTTTTTCTATCATCACTAGTTTATGACAGGTTTCTCTTTGGAAGCATATGTTTTATAGAATTAAATTATACTGCAATAATATGCAGCTGTTGTTTGGGCCTTTTGCACATGATATCTCACGAAAGGGCACCTTCTTTGCCCTGTTTCCAGCACACTCTGTTGTTTGGAAGCTGTTGGTCATATGACTTATTTCAGCACCAACTCCAACAACTCCCACATCATAATTAATCCTGATCACTTATTATCTGCTTGTTTCAGTTTGCATATTTTCAAGTTTCTGTTCCTAGTCATCTGTTTGAATTACTTCAGGCATGCATTCAATGATACACGATTTAACGGCATGGGTTGTTTGTTTTGTTTACTGTAGATGCTGAGAATGGAAACCAGAGTTTGCTTATGTGAGACAAGTGCTTCACTGAGCTATTCTCCCTCAGCTGTGGAGTTTTGAACTGATCAAAATCATTTTATATGCGAAATGTGACTATACATGAAAGTTAATTAGAATTACATAGGTCTTTCAGTATCCATGTGACTGAAAAGTGAAAAGTACAGAAACTTAACAGTGGAATATTTTAGGACTATCTCTCATTTTAATGCCACCTAACTTTCCTAAACCATTCAGCACCTGTATTTGTAACCATGGTTCAGCTTTTGCTTTTGCGTGGCTCATGTGTTAGGAAGTCTATTTTCAACTCTATTATTAGTTTCCTGGAAGCTCAGGCTCCTCATTAGGTCAGCACCACTGTCACTGACTGTTCCACAGTGGTCACTCTGGGTGTCAACGGTGGAACACAGGGGAAGAGGTACCCCAAATGCAGAGTGTCTTGCAGTGTCCCCAACCACCTCACACTTTCTTCTGATAAGAAATCTGTCACCGTTCATCTTGTCATTACTCCACATATCATCTTTTCCTGTGACTGTGGGCAGCGTCTTCTCTATCCTGGGTTTTCATGTCAGCTTGGGACATTTCTTGGCTGTGTTGATTTTGCATTCCTGTGTTTGTTTGGGTCTGTTCATCTGCACTGTGGATACATACACAGGCATGGAATAAGGCATGGATAGCATGATAGTGGGTACTTTTTACATACTCCCCAGTGAGTAGCTCATCACTGGGATGTGAATAGTTCATAGAAACCTTGGGTATAGGTAGTTTATACATAATGTGGATGCACGTTATTTACATATACCTTAGATACGTGAGGTTTAGACATAGTGTTATATAACAATTTCTTCCTCATGAAACATTTCGTCTCCCAGCACCTTAAGACAGAAAATAAACAACTCAAAATAGCTTCAGGAAGTTCCTGAAACTGAATAGATTCACTAGGCTCCTCCCTCCAAGTAAACAGTAATGACTGCTGAGAGTCACTTTCAGATGAGAAGTTTTTAGCCACTTGGAAGAAACAGAGACCACCTGAGCTGCATGGAAGGGGCTTTGGCCAACAAGGCCACCTGGAAGGATACTTTCTAACCCATTGAACTGTCTACAGGCTGTGCAGTGTGCTCCAGATTCCCAGTTTTCATGGGACCATGCTGGGGGGCTTTGGTGCTGCAGCTGTCTCTAAGTCATTTCTGCACCTTTATAAGTAACTTTTCTGTAATATTCCTGTGAGTAACCCAAATTAAATGGGTTAACCAAGTTGGACTTTGGTGATATCCATATTTTGGTCTGCCCTGGGATCATTTTCTGTAGCAAGTAGACATGTGAGCTGCACCCCAGGGGAAGTCTGTCACATAATAGATGAATGAAGATGGTTTATACATACCTTAACCACGTAAGGTTTAGCTACTTTATGCAATATAGGTTGTTTATGTATAGCTTAGATGTGTAAGCTTTGCACAGACTATTGGGTCTATTCATCTACTAGGTGGTTTATATACAACTCAAATGTGTATAGAAAGTTTTACACCTACCATGGTTGAATGTGATATGTCTAAATACCGTAGTTGTCTGAGGTTTATAGACTCTATAAAGTTTCATCAAACATGAGAATATTTGCACACTGTTCCTTCAAATTGCTTTTCTGTTCTCTCTTTTCTCCTTTGTTTCAGAGACACCAATGACCCCAAGTCATTGACAGTTACTCTCATCTTTCCCGTGGGCTGATTATTTTCATTTTATTCTCTTTTCTGTTCGTGTCTTATTTTAGATGGTTTTCTCACTGTTCCTTAAGCTATGCATTTTTATACAAATCCCAGTTCGGTGTATTTACTCACTGTGAATGTCTAATGTTCCCAGCAAAGTGACCCTCATCACAACTCGATCTTAGCACCACTTAGTGTCTGAAGGGGACTTTCTGCGTTAGGCAATGTTGCCTCTTTCTCATCCACTTGTTTTTGCCAGCCCTCAGACTAATTATACTCACCATCTTTAGACTCCAGATATGATAATGAACACATTCTGCTCTGTGATGGTTCCTTTGACCCAGCATGTTGCTTTCCATGTTTATTGGTGGTGTGGCATGGATTGGTACCTCATTATTTTTTGGTTGCCAAGTCATGCTTCAACCATTGATCAACTTACCGTGTCTATCCATCGTTTGTTTTACCTGATCACCATTAAAGTTGTTTTCCTCTTTGAACTGTGAGGGATGACAGTAAACACTGGAACGTAAGCTTTAGTCTGTATGTGTCTGCCCTTCTCCAGGTCCTATACCTAGAAGGAGACTGAGGGGTCTTATGGTAACTTTGCATTAAGCATTTTAAGCATATTCTGACTGGTTACTGAGCGCATGCTCTTGCCGTGACTTCCATGCTTTCACTAGTATTGGTTATTTCTGTCTTATTTTATGCACGTTTCCGGATATAAAAATGTCAAAAAGGTGTGCCTACATTTTCTCTAGATTCTGGAGTTTTACACCTATGACTTATGCCAGTTGTCCAGTTGGGTGAGTTTTACACATGGTGTGAGTTCACATTCAACCTTCCACACAGTTGCTCAAGCAACAGGGATTGTGACTTTCTCCACCCACACTAAATTTGTATCCATTTAAAAAAAAATGAACTGACTTGAGCCTAAGAGTCTGTTTATGACCTCTTGAAATTAAATGGGGTCTTTAGCTTGATTTGGGATGTTTCACTATCTTGACAACATTACATGTTCTCATCCTAGTATATGAGTTGTATCTCAACTTATTTGTAACTCATTAAATTTCTTCCAACAGAGTACTGCAGTTTTCAGTGAGCAAACTTTCTGCTTCTTTAAATTTATTACCAAGCATTTTATTCTCTTTTGTGATAGTATGAATAAAGCTGCCCTTGAATTCATTATCAGTTTCTGGCATAAAGAGACTATTTTTGTGAGTGGATTGCCAGGCCTTCCACCTATTTATACATTTTAGTGGACTTCTTAGAATTTCCTTCAAACTCAACTATGTTGTTTTCATGCAGAAATAACTTTTCTCCTTTTCTTTAAAAAATTATCTTCCTTATACTTATTTATCTATGTGTATGTGTATATGCATGTCAAGGTGTGCGCGCGCGCACGTGTGTGTATGTATGCATGCATGCGTGTGTGTGTGTGTGTGTGTGTGTATGTGTGTGTGTGTGTTTGTGTGTGTGTGTATGTGTGTGTGTGTATGTGTGTATGTGTGTGTGTGTGTGTGTGTGTGTGTGTGTGTGTGTGTGTGTGCCTTGCATGAGTCAGCCCTTGCTTATTTCTTTCTGGTCTGGGTATCTCTTATGTCTAATTCCTCTCCAGTTGTCCCAGCTAGAATATTTAGCACGATGCTAAATAAACATCATGAGAGGCAAGACTTCATTTTTCTTCTGATCTTATGTGGAAATTCCTAGTCTTCCACATTTGGGGAGGAGAGGGGTGTCAGCAGTGGGATTTTCATGGATGGTCTTTATCATGCAAAAGAAAACATGTTGTGTTATTAGTTCTTTTAGTATTTTCATTATCAAAGAGTGTTGGACGTATGCTCTATTTCCTTTACATCCACTTGGTAGAACACCTGATTCTGTCTTTCATCCTGTCAGTGTTTGATTATATTCCCATTCTATTACTATAATGTTAATACACTATATCAATGGTCTTTCGGGTATAAATATCAACCCTCCATTCTCATGACACCTTACCTCGGCCATGTTATGATTCTCTCTGTACTTAATGGGAGTCTAATCAATAATGTCTATGTGGTAAAGCACATTGCTCTATGTTTATCTTTTCTGTGATGCCACCATCTTGTTTTGATATCAAGGCCACTCTGGTCATACAGAACACATTAGGAAGACATCATTCCCGTTTGTGGGGAGACTTTGTGAAAGATCAAAATCAATCTTCTCAAGTTTACAGTCTTACATTTGATACTATAACAATATGGTAATAATATTTTGTGGTCCTCTCAATGGAGGGATGGAGGGAAATATCTACAATAATTATGTTCTAAATAGAAGAGGAAAGAAATGAATAGAGACAAAATTTCTACTGTTTAATGGAATAGAACAAGATGAACAAAGAGACCAATGTGGATTCTGCTCATCCAACCATTTCTGAGGAAAGTCACAAAATGCTATAAGGAATACATTCAAAAGTGATACATAAATAAAAATGAAATTAAAGGTTATGTTTATGTAGCCCAGAGGAAGCTGAAAAGCAAAGAAAACAAACAAGATACAATTGCAGGTAGACAGGCCCGGCGGCGGAGACAAGCAGACGCAGGTAGGCCTGTGGAAGCGGCCTGTGGAGGTAGACGGGCCCAGCGGCGGCAGCCGACAGGGAAATTCAGACCCGGCAGCAGCCGGCAGAGACATTCAGGCCCAGCGGCGGCCCACAGAGGTAGATGGGCCCAGCAGCGGCCCACTGAGGTAAACAGGCCTGGCGGCAGCGGCCCACAGAGACATTCAGTCCCGGCGGCAGTGGCCGACAGGGACATTCAGGCCTGGCTGCAGCCGGCAGAGACATTCAGGCCTGGTGGCGGCCCCCAGAGGCAGACAGAACCAGCGGCAGCTGACAGGGACATACAGGCCCGGCGGCGGACCGCAGAGGTAGACAGGCCCAGGGACGGAGACAAGCAGACGCAGCTTGGAATAGGGACGCCCCTAACCCCAACATCTGGGGAAGAAGCTATCTCTGTGGGTCAGAACCAGAACGAATCTGAACACTCCATCTGAGGACAACCCAGGGCCCAGCTGCTGATCCTGTGAAACCCAACAACTTGGAGGTGTTGGTGAGACTACCCTGCTCAGCTGAAACCCATCTGGGAGAGGATTCAGATGCCTACAGTTTAAAGTCTGAAGAAACAAGATCAGCTGAGGAGTTGACAAATGAACAAAACGTGACCTGGGAACACAGAAGAAGGCGCTACCCAGACACCAAACCAGATCACCAGAATCATAAGTACATAATTCACTGATCGAAATCAGCTGCCCCTGAAGAAATAGTCCAATAGCACCAATTTAACCAAGAACCCCTACTAAACCAAGACTAAAAATTAGAACAAGAGAGGCACTCTCAGACACAGACACCACCTGCACTGCACAGAGGAAGAGATGAGTAGACGCCAGTGCAAAAATACAGGCAACAACATAAAGACCTATATGGCAACATCAGAACCTAGTGATTCTACACCTGCAAGACCTAAACATACCATGACAGAAGAAACAGAAGAAATCAACCCTAAAAATGACTTTAAGAAGATGATAGAGGCCCTTAAAGAAGAAATAAAACATTCCCTCAATGAGGAAATAAAAACTTTCCTTAAAGAGGAAATGAAAAACTACCTTAAAGAGGAAATAAAAACTTTCCTTAAAGAGGAAATAAAAAACTCCCTTAAAGAGGAAATAAAAACTTCCCTTAAAAAGGAAATGAAAAACTCCATTAAAGAGGAAATAAAAAACTCCCTTAAAGAAATGGAAGAAAAAAACGAACAAAAAATGGGAAGAAATCAAATCAAGCCAAGAAAAAGCAATTAAACAGATGAAAGAAACATTCCAAGATCTGAAAAATGAATTTGAGACAATAAAGAAAACACATGCTGAGGGAATGCTGGAAATAGAAATCCTGACTAAAAGAACAGGAACTACAGAAACAAGCATAACCAACCGATTGCAAGAGATGGAACAGAGAATCTCTGACACTGAAAACACGATAGAGAAAATAGATTCGTCAGTCAAAGAAAACAATAAAGACAAAAAAGTCCTAACACAAAACGTCCAGGAAATTTGGGACACCATGAAAAGACCAAACCTAAGAATAATAGGGATAGAAGAAGGAGAAGAATACCAACTCAAAGGCACAGAAAATATATTCAACAAAATCATAGAAGAAAACTTTCCTAACCTAAAGAAAGAAATACCTATGAAGATACAAGAAGCTTACAGAACACCGAATAGGCTGGATCCAAAAAAAAAGTCCCCTCGCCACATAATAATCAAAACACTAAACACACAGAATAAAGAAAAAATATTAAGAGCTGCAAAGGAAAAGGACCAAGTAACATATAAAGGCAAACCCATCAGAATAACACCAGACTACTCAATAGAGACTATGAAAGCTACAAAATCATGGACAAACCTCATGCAGACACTAAGAGACCACGGATGCCAACCCAGACTATTATACCCAGCAAAACTCTCAATCACCATAGGCGGGGTAAACAAAATATTCCAGGATAAAACCAGATTTAATCAATACCTGTATACAAACCCAGCCCTACAGAAAGCACTAGAAGGGAAAATTCAACCCAAAGGAGTTAAACACATCCATAAAAAATCAAGCAATAGATAATCCTACACCAACATACACCACAGAAGGACAACACAACACAACTAAAAAAATAACAGGAATTAACAATCACTGGTCATTAATGTCCAACAATATCAATGGTCTCAACTCACCTATAAAAAGACACAGGCTAACAGAATGGATAAGAAAACAGGACCCATCCATATGCTGCATACAAGAAACACACCTTAACTCCAAAGACAGACACTACCTCCGAGTAAAGGGCTGGGAAAAGGTTTTCCAAGCAAATGGACCTAAGAAACAAGCTGGTGTAGCTATCCTAATATCTAATAAAATAGACTTCAAACTAAAATCAATCAAAAGAGACCAGGATGGACATTACATATTCATCACAGGAAAAATCCACCAAGATGAAGTCTCGATTCTAAACATTTATGCTCCAAATACAAAAGCACCCACATTCATAAAAGAAACACTACTAAAGTTTAAAATGCACATCAAACCCCACACATTAGGAGTGGGAGATTTTAACACACCACTCTCACCAAAAGATAGATCTAACAGACTGAAACTTAAAAAAGAAATAAAGGACCTAACAGATGTTATGACTCAAATGGACCTAATAGATATCTACAGAATATTCCATCCTAACACAAAAGAATATACCTTCTTCTCAGCACCCCATGGAACCTTCTCAAAAATTGACCACATGCTTGGACACAAAACAAATCTCAACAGATACAAAAAAATTGGAATAACCTCCTGTGTCTTATCAGACCACCATGCCTAAAGTTAGAACTCATTAACAACAAAAATTATAGAAAACCGACAAACTCATGGAAACTGAATAATGCCCACCTGAAACATCAATGGGTCAAGGAAGAAATAAAGACAGAAATTAAAGAGTTCCTAGAATTCAATGAAAATGAAAGTACAACATACCCAAACTTATGGGACACTATGAAAGCAGTGCTAAGAGGAAAATTCATAGCTCTAAATGCACACATAAAGAAGATGGAGCAATCCCATACCAATGAATTAACAGCACAACTGAAATCTCTAGAACAAAAAGAAACAAACTCACCCAGGAGAAATAGACGCCAGGAAATAATCAAATTGAAGGCTGAAATCAACGAAATAGAAAACAAGAGAACAATACAAAAAATCAATGAAACAAAGAGTTGGTTCTTTGAAAAAATCAACAAGATAGACAAACCACTAGCCAAATTAACCAAAAGGCAAAGAGAGAGCACCCAAATTCACAAAATCAGAAATGAAAAGGGAGACATAACAACAGACAATGAGGAAATCCAGAGAATCATCAGATCATACTTCAAAAACCTGTACTCCACAAAAATGGAAAACCAGGAAGAAATGGACAATTTTCTGGATAAATACCACATACCAAAATTAAATCAAGACCAGATAAACCATTTAAATAGACCAATAACCCCTAAAGAAATAGAAACAGTCATCAAAAGTCTCCCAACCAAAAAAAGCCCAGGACCAGATGGTTTCAGTGCAGAATTCTACCAGACTTTCAAAGAAGAACTAATACCAATCCTCTTCAAAGTGTTCCACACAATAGAAACAGAAGAAACACTACCAACTCTTTTTATGAGGCTACAATTACCCTGATACCCAAACCACACAAAGATGCAACAAAGAAAGAGAACTACAGACCAATCTCCCTCATGAACATTGATGCAAAAATACTCAACAAAATATTGGCAAACCGAATCCAAGAATACATCAAAACAATCATCCATCACGACCAAGTAGGATTCATCCCAGGGATGCAAGGATGGTTCAACATACGGAAATCAGTCAATGTAATACACCATATAAACAAACTGAAAGAAAAAAACCACATGATCATCTCCTTAGATGCTGAAAAAGCCTTTGACAAAATCCAACACCCCTTCATGATAAAGGTCTTAGAAAGATTAGGAATACAAGGAACATTTCTAAACATAATAAAAGCAATTTATAGCAAGCCAACAGCAAACATCAAATTAAATGGAGAGAAACTCAAAGCGATACCACTAAATTCAGGAACAAGACAAGGCTGTCCACTCTCCCCATATTTATTCAATATAGTACTAGAAGTTCTAGCTAGAGCAATAAGACAACAAAAGGAGATCAAAGGGATACAAATTGGCAAGGAAGAAGTGAAACTTTCACTATTTGCAGATGATATGATAGTATACATAAGTGACCCCAAAAACTCTACCAGGGAACTTCTACAGCTGATAAACTCCTTCAGTAAAGTGGCAGGATACAAGATCAACTCAAAAAAAATCAGTAGTCCTCCTATACACAAATGATAAAAGGGCTGAGAAAGAAGTCAGAGAAACATCACCCTTTACAATAGCCACAAATAATATAAAATACCTTGGGATAACACTAACTAAACAAGTGAAAGACCTTTTTGATAAGAACTTTAAATCTCTAAAGAAAGAAATTGAAGAAGATATCAGAAAATGGAAGGATCTCCCATGCTCATGGATAGGTAGGATTAACATAGTAAAAATGGCAATCTTACCAAAAGCAATCTACAGATTCAATGCAATCCCCATCAAAATCCCAACACAATTCTTCACAGACTTGGAAAGAAAAATACTCAACTTTATATGGAAAAACAAAAGACCCAGGATAGCTAAAAGAATCCTATACGATAAAGCAACCCTTGGAGGCATCACCATCCCGGACCTCAAACTCTACAATAGAGCTATAGGAATAAAAACAGCTTGGTACTGGTATAAAAACCGACATACGGACCAATGGAATCGAATTGAAGACCCTGACATTAATCCATGCACATATGAACACCTGGTTTTTGACAAAGGAGCCAAAACTATACAATGGAACAAAGAAAGTATCTTCAACAAATGGTGCTGGCACAACTGGATGTCAATATGTAAAAGATTACAAATAGATCCATATCTGTCACCATGCACAAAACTCAAGTCCATGTGGATCAAAGACCTAAACATAAATCCAGTTACACTAAACTTAATAGAAAAGAAAATAGGAAGCACTCTTGAACGCATTGGCACCGGAGACCATTTCCTAAATAAAACACCGACAGCACAGACCCTGAGCACAACCATTAATAAATGGGACCTCTCGAAACTGAGAAGCTTTTGCAGGGCAAAAGACACAGTCAATAAGACAAAAAGACAGCCAACAGATTGGGAAAAGGTCTTCACCAACCCCACATCTGACAGAGGATTGATCTCCACAATATATAAAGAACTCAAGAAACTAGACATCAAAGCACTGAACAGTCCAATTAAAAAATGGGCTAAAGAACTAAACAGAGAATTCACAAAACAAGAACTACAAATGGCTGAAACACATTTAAAGAAATGCTCAACATCCTTAATCATCAGAGAAATGCAAATCAAAACGACTCTGAGATACCACCTTACACCTGTCAGAATGGCTACGATCAAAAACACCAATGACAGTCAATGTTGGAGAGGATGTGGAGCAAAGGGAACACTCCTCCACTGTTGGTGGGAATGTAAACTTGTACAACCACTGTGGAAATCAGTATGGCGGTTTCTCAGAAAATTAGGAATCGAACTACCTCAAGACCCAGCCATCCCACTCTTGGGCATATACCCAAGGAATGCTGATTCATACCATAAAGATACATGCTCAGCTATGTTCATAGCAGCACTATTTGTAATAGCCAGAACCTGGAAACAACGTAGATGCCCATCAACAGAAGAATGGATGAAAAAAATGTGGTACATATACACAATGGAGTACTACTCAGCAGAGAAAAACAATGAAAGCATGAAATTTGCAGGCAAATGGATGGAACTAGAAAAAATCATCCTGAGTGAGGTAACCCAAACCCAGAAAGACAGTTATGGTATGTACTCACTCATTGGTGGGTTCTAGATATAAAATAAAGAACAATCAGACCACAACCCATAGAACCATAGAGGCTATATATATATATAGCATGGAGGTCCCTAGGACGACTGTGGCATATAATAAATTTCAGTTTTACTCAATTATTTAAAAAAAAAATATCCAAATGAATGGAAACACATGAACTATGAACCAAAGGCTGAGGGGCTCCCAGCTGGATCAGGCCCTCTGAATAGGTGAGACAGTTGATTGGCTTGATCAGTTTGGGAGGCAACTAGGCAGTGGGACCAAGTCCCGTGCTCATTGCATGAGTTGGCTGTTTGAAACCTGGAACTTATGCAGGGACACTTGGCTTAGTCTGGGAGGAAGGGACTGGACCTCCCTGGACTGAGTCTACCAAGTTGATCACAGTCCTCGGGGGAGGATTTGCCCTGGAGGAGGTGGGAATGGAGGGTGGGCTGGGGGTAAGGGGAGGGCGTGGGAGGGGGGAGAATAGGGGAACCCATGGCTGATATGTAGAACTGAATGGTATTGTAAAATAAAAAATATATATCACAAAAAAAGATACAATTGCAAACTCAACAACAAAGGTATATTTTAAATGGGGCTAGAGAGATAGCTCAGTGGTTAAGAGTACTACCTGTTCTTACAGAGGACCTGGGTTCAATTCCCAGATTCATATCCCTCTGTAAGGCTAGTTATAGGACATCCAACACCTTCTTCTGACTTCTGTGAATACCAGTCACATAGTATATATGCATGCCAAACACCCATACACATAAAATAAAAATAAAACTTATTTTAAAAAAGTATATTTAAAATGAAATGTTCATATCATTCTAGTCAAAAGACAAGTGTTTTCTCCCACCGAAGTATTAACTAGCCCCAGTCCTGCTTAGCTTCCAAGATCAGACAAGATCGGGCATGTCCAGGGTAGTAATTTATACCTCTCAGATCTCCGTGATGGCTTTGACTGCCAGACGGTCTAGCAACAACAAGCCAACCTTAGCCTCTCCACTCAAGGCTGCAGCTGCAGGTCAATCCATTTCGAATGTAAAAGTTAGGCCTTGCTTTTCTTAGCATTGCTAGGTCTTCTGCTGAGAAAGGCAAACTCACAGACATGTCTGCCTTACTGGCAGGCTCCGTGCTGAGGAAGATAAACTCACAAAACAGGTTTCACATTAATAACAAACTCAGGCTACCATGCTGTTGTAGCTAACTAAAGATTTACTTTCACCGTTGCTTTACTTAAAATAACTTGCTTTTCAGTGACTGCTCTTAGTAATCAAGAACCTATGTCTCATGATAAATGATTAGATGCTTCCGATAAAAGGGGGGAAAATTTAGTTTATGTAAGTTGTGAAGGTCTTAGAAAGCGATTTAAGGTATGTAAAAAAGTGAGACTTAAAAATGATATATATGATGTTAAAACTTCAAAGTTCAAAGTTTAACACTCACTAATGGAGTTCTGGTAAACCATTGATCTAGCCTTAGTAAAGCACTGGTTAGTATTATCATGATGAAAACACCTCTGTCCAATCCATATATATCCAGACATGCTTCTAATACACTGATAACTTTTCAGTGTTTGTTATGGCTCAAAGGCATGAGCCTATTCCAGCTACTTACAGACACTGATTTTACTACAATGAGGGTTTCAGTACAGATTACAGATGATGATTATGCTACTATATCTAAAACTTTTACCTCTTTCTGTATACTTTAAAAAAATTCATGTAAGTTTCAAGGAGTCACATCTTGGATCTGTCACAGGTCAAACAAACTCCAGGATGTAGTGATATTGTGTTCCCCAATACATTGTGCACACTAATAAACTTATCTGGGGTCAGAGAACAGAGCAACCAGATACTAGATATAGAGGCCAGAAAATGGTGGCACACACACCTTTAATGCTAGAATTCAGGAGGCAAAGATCCACCTGGATCTATGTGAGTTCAAAGCCACACTGGAAACAGTTAGGCATGGTAACACACACCTTTAATCCCAGGAAGTGATGGCAGGAAGCAGAAAGGTATATAAGGCATGAGGACCAGGAATTAGAGCCTGGTTAAGCTTTTAGGCTTTTAACAGCAGTTCAGCTGAGATTCATTCCGGTTGAGGACTCAGAGGCTTCCAGTTTGAGGAAACAGGATCGGCTGAGAAGTTGGCCTGTTCTGTCTCTCAGATCTTTCAGCATTCATCCCGATACCTGGCTCTGGGTTTGTTATTGTTAATTAGACTTTCTAAGAATTCGTGCTACATCAGGACCTCTTGCCTGAAAAGTTCTTCTGTCAGTCAACAGCTAAGCTTTCCTGCCTACAGCCTATTCCTGGGTGTAGGCTCCTTTCTTCTCCTGGTCTTAAGATTCCTTTCTATCCCCACCCCCATCACCTGGACAAAACAGGCCCAGGAGTTTCAAGGGTACACCCAAGATAAAGACTTTTCCCCAAACTCTTTACCTTTTGTCCCTAGTCTATATCTGTTCCAGTAGATTTCCACTCAACTAACAGACACCACCCAGGAATCAATTTCAGTCCTGCAACTGCTCCAAAGTGCCCTGCATCTCACTAGCCCAAAGTGGTTGCAGAACCTACATAGTGAGCTAGATGTGTCTTGACATTGTCAAAATCCCCTCTCCTCCCCACCCGACTGTACCCACATTCCAGCCTTCTGGGATTACCACAACAACCCTCTCTAGATCTGAAGCAGTTACAGATGAGAATATACCACCCCTCATCATCAACCAAAAGCTGGAATGTTATGTCTCAGGCTGTATAAACATCCAGAAATGAGCTCAACCTAGATGATAGGAGAATTTCTAATGGTTAGATAAAAGCCAGCATTCCTTGGGGACTTGTGAAGCTGGTTCCTGTTTACCAAAAGGAGTCATTTCTGTCACCTCTGATAGAAGGGATAGATGACTACCTGTGGCATCTATTAGCATATCGATGCTCCTGCTGGCCCCCAGGAGCCCTCAGTATATCATAAGTACCTGTTATACATTCCATAGCCCATGCTAGCATCCTAGCCCTTCTCACCTCCTCCTCTACCCTAAACTCCTTCAAGCTCCTCCCCTTCCCCCAGCTACTTATCTTCCTTATAATCCAGCTATTCTCACTATCCTCTATCTACCAATCATCTATCATCTGTCTACCTATCTATCTATCAATCATCTGTCATCTATCTGATATCTATCTCTTTCTATCATCTGTCTTCTATCAATCATCTATCTCTCATCTATCTAACATCTATCCCTATCTATCTCTTTGTATCATCTTGCTCTTTTTGCTTTCTTACTACGCATTATTCTTTGCTCTCTTGAATACAGCCCTGGCTATGTCCAGTCTGTTGGCCATGTCCAGTCTACTCCTTTCTCTCTCTGCTCTGGACCCTTCCAGATGCTTTTGGTTGCTTTCTCATATCTACAATAAAAACCTCAACCATAAAAAAAAGGAAAGAACGGCAAGCGTTGGCAAACTGGATTAGGAAGCCTTATTTAACAGTACACTGTAAGAAAATAAGCTCAAATGCAATTACATAGGTATTTGCAAATAAGAATCAGGTGTGTAAATATTAACTCAAAAAAGCAGGAGTGGCTGCATTAGCATCAATCAGACTGCAGAATTAGTTTGGCTTTATATGCAAAGGATACAAAAAATTAATTATAGTGAGAGAGAAAAAAATCTACCTAGAAGTCATAGCTATTTTAAACAGCAATGCAAGGGAGCCACAAATATTTAAAGCAAAGTAGAAAAGCTTTAAAAAAAAAGAAAGAAAGAAAAGAAGGAAGGAGAGAGAGAGAGAAAGGAAGAAAGGAAGGAAGGAAGGAAAGAGAGAGAAAGAAAGAAAGAAAGAAAGAAAGAAAGGAAGGAAGGAAGGAAGGAAGGAAGGAAGGAAGGAAGGAAGGAAGGAAAAGAAAATGTTACAGTGGGAAACTTCAAAAAGCAATATAAAATTCACAGAGATGTAGACTAATCAAACACTAATTAACACAAATCAATAAATCTTTTTAAGATGTTTATTTAAAATTTATGTGTATGAATGTTTTGCTTTCTTATATGTACACTATGTGTGTGCAATGCCAACCAAGATGGTGTTGGATTCCCTGAAGCTGAAGATGGTTGTGAACCAAACACAAGTCCTCTGCAAGAGTAGCCAGTGCTCTTGACTGCTGAGCCATCACTCCAGGCCCAAATTTAATAACTCCTTCCCATAAAACAAGCTCAAGATCTGATGAAGACAATAGTAGAAGGGGAAGGGAAGGAAGCAGTATCAACCTAAAATGGGCACATACCTTTGGAATAAGCAACATTGTTCCTTTGTTTATTAAATAAGAAAAAATGACCAAGCACATCCAGAAAATACTTGCCCAGGAAAATTCACTGCAGCTTTATTGAGAAAACCCAGAGAGAAAGCAGTCTGCTTCATTGGGAGATTAAAGGCACACTGTGGGACATTCATCAGAACTGACTGCAATGGGAAGAACAAACTGATAGCATAAGGAACACCGAAGAATCCTGTTGATGGAAAGTCCAATGCCTATAATGTCCTCTGCAATAAGTGACGTTGGAGAGAGGTTGCCTCGAGCAAGTGTGTGGTCAGCCTTGAAGGGACACCAGAGATCTGTCTGCAAGAGGCAATGCTTCCCTCCTGTGCACCACGGGGTTACTTTAAGTCAGTTTTCAGAAATGTGAGCACCTAAGGTCCTTTCATTGGGTTGAACTTTATTTCTACTCAACTGGAAAAACAAATCATAGTCCAAGGTCTGGCAGGGCGCAGGTCAGAGACTGGGGCAAAAATGGGTAATTGAATGTCATTGTAGCCTTCTGTTTGCTCCATTTTGAATGTTTTCATGGTTCAGATGAACCTGGGAAGGAGGCACCACAGAGAGAAGAAAGCAAAACCAAAGGGGAAAAGACACTGGAGGCTTGACTGCAGACTCACACATGATGCTGAGAGGGAACTACCGGTTTCAATTATGTCCTAGGGAGGAAAACTGAAAAGATTGGCTCTAATCAACAAACAGCACACATACCAGCAGACAGACTCTAAATCCAGCACAGGAGTAAATCTATCCACAGGAAATTTTACATTAAAAATCAGGGACTATCAATACTAATAAGATAACGTGTGGAGAGAATGTGAAATTAAAGACATTGGTCAAAAACTTTCAAAGATGTCGTTGGGGTTTTTTGACAAAGATGCAATTAGCATTAGTTTCAAAATGTTATTTTTCTTGAACCATTATAGATTCAGGGATGGTGTCTTCATTCTCTATCACACAGACTGAATCTAATTGCTGAGCTACAGCTTCCTACACCAGTGCAAACACTGTCACCTTGGTCCTCCTTGATTGAACACTGGGATGTTGGATGAAGTGCATCCATTCCACACCTCACACCTCCTTGTTTCCACGTAAGCTATCTCCCTCACCATCTAGATCCAACTACATCTGTACTATCTGTTAAAATAATAGTTGCTCACTGAAAAATGTTATAAGATTGAAACAAGAGGTGGCATACAAGTGTCTCCTAATGGCCAAATCCCTTCCCCTGTCCTCAGAATGGGCTGTAGATGCCAGGACATAATAGTGAAACACACCCATGTATAATACATACATGTGTCATGTCTAGTGTGTGGCATGTGAATGTGTGTACATGTAGTATGTAGTGCATGAATGCATGTATGTAGGTGGGAATGTATATGAGGTGATGGAAAGGAGGGAGGAACAGGAGTGGAACCCAGAACTCTGGGTACAGGACTGCAGCCTGTGGCTCTAGGAGCTGCTGTAGTCTGACTCCCAGTGTGGCCATTTCTACCAGGAACAAAGCTGTGGTAAGGCAGAGGTCAGGCAGCTCCCAGTTAATCATGGGAAGAGAGGTTGTCTGGAAACTATCTTGTCAACCATCAGCAGACCATAGCAGAGTGCATGCCCTTTTTACAAAAGAGACCTGGTAGACCAGTTGACTTTAATCAATTGCCCTAAATGTAAGCCCCTCCCATGTCTTACCCATGTTTCCATAGAGCAGCCTGGGCTAGTATGTTTCTGGCCACTTTGAAATGAGCTCTGCCCCCATACACTAAACAGCTTCTGCAGCCCTGCCTTCCACATCAGGAATGAATGTCCCCTCTGAAACCAAGACCCCAAATTAATCCTTCCTCCCTAGCTGTCCCCATTAAGAAGAAGAGTGACTAATGTACTAGTCTTTGGAAAAGACAAACAGTGCTCCTATATGTCTAAGACAGTAGAAGGTCTGGAACAATCACGGGCTGTGTTGCCTAACAGACCAAATGGTCAGTCAGGTGCATGCTGACACCCCAGACACCACTGAAACACACAGGACCTAAGCTCCATCAGACCTCAGCATTTAGCTGGTTCACACAAAACTAATGGAGTAAGAGCAAGACCTTACATGAGGCAAAGGTGATTCGAGCTGCCAGATAACAAGGTAAAGGCAATAGAGGGTAAATCTCTGCTTTGTTTTACTTCCGTTAAAATAAATAGAATATAAAAAGACCACAGAGAGAGAAACGTGCTGTTATAAAAAAGACTTCAGGAACTCTAGCAATTGAAAATGGATGGATATTGGCTGAATCTTTTCCCCAAGAAACCATTATAACAAGATAGTTTTCAATAGAAGAAGTTAACACTGACTCAATGTATAACTGTGAGTAATATTGAAGGATAAGCATGTAGAAACTTGTGAAGGTTCTTATCTGGAATTGTGTTTTTTCAAAGGCATTTCCAGGGTATTGGTAGTATCTCTAGGCTTTGATGTATAATATGTCTGTGAGATAAACCCAAGAGAAAGAAAGAATGGCGGCACAGAAAGAAAGGACTGGAGACTGCCACCAAGGTTGTATCAAAAGGACAAGAGGCTGTCCAACCCATCTCCATTTAGGAGTGCCTGAAAATCCCTATAGTGATCATTTCAGACAGAGCCAGTGGCCCACAGGAACAGGTCAGCAGCCACTCCTTCCATGGGCAGTAGCCTTGTAACTGTGCTGTCTTGAGGATGCTGAGTCCTCCTGGCGGCCATCTTTACTCTGGGTTGCAAGTTCTGGTTGCTTTTGCTGGAAATGTTGCTCTTATTTTCTTATATTTCCATAGTTAGTAAAAGTCCTGTATACAGAGTAAAAGTTGAGTGTGCCATTATCATATAGGTAATATAAATTTATACTATAGGTGCAAACAGGAGCTCTGATGCACACTGTAATAGACAATGTAATTTATATGTTATTTACTCAATACTTAATGTATTTACCAGAAAATGATTTGTATATTTTATAGCAGTAAATAAATGGTATAAGTAATAAAATAAAATATTTCCATAATTAAAGTATAAAATATATGAAGTATTTATATAATAGTATACACAATCACTATTTTATAACACTTATCCTCTATGTATTACATATAGTGTATAATTAACTATATAATAATTCATTTCTGTGCTGTAGTAAATGTATACACATCTTTAATATATTATATATACAATGTCATATGCTAGCCTATATTCTAAGTTGTATCACATTGTATATAACATTATTACTCTTAAAATCCCTATAACACTTGATTTTAATGATGATTTTTGGTAATAGTTGGATAATATGTGATTACCTGATAAGTTATTTTTATAGATAGTGAATTTTTGCTAATATTTGGATGGTATATGATTAACTAGCATATTAATTGTTGCTAATAGTGGAGTTTTTTTGGTAACAGTTGGATAAAAGCAATTTTGTTAATCATTCAAATCACATGTGACCTCAGCAACAGACTGCTTTCAGAAACGTGGACTTCAGAGGCATTTGGGAGGCATCTGAGCACAGTCATAGGGCTGACACTAGGCTGCAGTGTGAACATAATTTCTCAAGAGACAGTGAGTCATTGGACACACTCACAGAAGACACAATAATCTCATGATTATGGTCTCCGGAACTAGACGTGGACTATTTACACTTCCTGAAGGGTCCTTACATAGGGTTCCCATGAAAGAGGTTCAACTTGGTCCTAAGAAAAGAGTGGAAGACAAATGGAGAAGGAAAGAGGCAGAGGAAGAACAGATCCCATACACAGCAGAGCAGAGACTCACTAACTGAGAAAATCATGGGCTCCAGCTTCAGGCAGGGCAGGTCTTGGAGTGGGGGTGGGGGGCAGCTAGAGCCCTCCTCCTACTGATGCTAGAGGGGGAAAATACTGTCATGACTCCCATGAGGATGTGACCTTGAGGAGGTACAAAGTGGGTATATGTCACCTGCATCTTCTGGGGTAGCTTGTACTGCTTGAGGTTGAATTGAGAGTGAGCTTTCTGGAAGCCTGCATGACACCCCTCCCCTCTCCGCCTGTGAGTCACCTGTGAGTGTGACCAGCACCTGCATGGGGCAACCCTGCTTCTCCTGTCATTCACACAGGACAGTAGGGAGTAGTCAGGACTGACGGACATCATTAGTAGCTATAGCGATAGGGGACAGTCCAGACTCCAGTGAATACTTGGGTAATCCGATACAAAAAGAACTTGTTTCAAAGGGGCAGTGAGGGGATAGGGAGAGAGCAATAAGGAGAAGCAACCTATGAAGAGCCAGCTGGAAGAGGCCAGCAGGGGCTCAGAAGAGTTGAGAATAGAAAACTTGATGGAGAAAGGGAAGGGAAGGACCAACCACCCACTGGAGACCTGGGTTTCATGGAGCCCTCAGGGTTTGGGTGACCCTGTCCTCAGGGACAGCTGAGATGAGCAAGGAAATCCTTGCTGAAGCTGCAGTTCCCAGGCAAACACTGTTGGAGCTAAGTGAGGCTTGGGACTGCTAGGAAGTAGGTTGTGCTTGCTCACACCTCTGGACAGTGTGGACAAACTGGAGCAAGCCAATTGCTGGGAGGTGGACTTAAAAGTGACAAAGGTGGGTTGGATATCACCACACACCACGCATATTGAAAAGTAATCTGCTGATGGTTACAGAAAGTCTGTGTAGGAAGCACTGTTTCTTGACTCTTCCTTGAGATGTGGGACTAATGCAGCCATCATTGCTGTGGGTGATGGCCTAATGACATGACATGCCTTAGAATTGTGCTAAGGCAAGCCTGAATGCTGGCTCAGAAGAAGCTTGCTGAAAAACTATAAAGAAACCTTATCTTCACACTTGAAAAAAGAAAACACTTTTTTAAAACACCACATATACTTTACCACATAAGAAAGCCCACAGTAGAGAAAGCAACAAAACAATATAACTTCTACAAACATGAAAATAAAAATTTACCATGCTTGTATTTACTTAGAGAAACCAAGTTCAGATGCCAGTCATGCTGTGAATATCACTCTGTATGCTGTGAATATCACTCTGTATGCTGTGAATACATTGCTCTGATTGGTTGATAAATAAAATGCTGATTGGCCAGTAGCCAGGCAGGAAGTATAGGTGGGATAAGCAAGCAAGGAGAATTGTGGGAAGGTTGGAAGGCTGAGTCAGGAAACACCAGGCTGCTGTTCAGGGAGCAGCATGTAATAGCATACAGGTAAAGCCATGGAACACATGGTGAAATATAGATTAACAGAAATGGGCTGAGTTTAAGTGTAAGAGCTAGTCAGCAGTTAGCCTGAGCTAATAGCCAAGCAGTTTTAGTTAATATAAGCCTCTGTGTGTTTACTTGAGTCTGAGCGGTTGTGGACTGGGCAGGACACAGGAAAAACTTCCGACTACACAGTCAGATCTTTGAAGCTCATAGAACTCCAGTAGGATCTAGGGTCCAGAATCTCTTCCACACGTAGAAAAAGGAGAATGAGATGTGTGGGCAGCTAGCAATTTGGAGTGCTGGCCTGGAATTCAGTACACGGAGACTGAACAAAATGGAAGCAGTTAAGCTGCTGGCAGGACATGGCAAGGCATGGCGGGGCTTTGCCCAAACCCAGAGGCAACTGTGCCCCTTGCCTCAACAATGCCTCCTACAGACAGCCAGCTTCAGTGATTCTGCTATAGGAAATCACAGCTACAGGATCGGCCTGCTGTGGCCTTGAATTGTTTGGCAGCTTTTTAAATATATTTTTTTTAAACTCAGCAAATGTTGTGCAAAGCATTAGAGTACATGGTTTTAGAAGCTTTAGGGTACATGGTTGGTTTATGGACTTTTAAGTTTTTCTTTTCTTTTTCTCTCTTTCTTTCTTTGCTTCTTTTTAAGATACCAAATAGAGATCTTTTGAAAGAACCTTGAATTTTCAAAACTGTATTATGGAAATGTTATAGAATTAGAATTAACAACTAACTCTATGCCACAATTGTCTAGTGTTCCTTCATTTGGACCGTTTTCTCCTGAGTTCTGAGCATGGCTTCTCACATTGCTTTCTTTTGTCTTTCAGAAGACCGAACTGTATGGCTCTGGCTCTAGCCTCTATGGTTTGAATGGATCGACTCAATTTTTTCACTACACTTCTCATTTTAATTCATCACTGAATAATTGAATAATAAAAACTCCTCTGGTGAGATAGTGACTGTTTCACCCTTTATTCATAATCTTTTTAATTCAACAATATCTGCTTTTTGTCTACTAACTGACTTATTAAAATTAAATGGAATTTCCAGACACAAAGTGTGCATATATTTGCATAGCTAAATTTGCTCTTAGCAAAACATTACCATGGAAATAAAATAACAGTAAAGGAAGCCAATTAATTAAATTTGTGAATTTTTAAATTCTTAAAAATTATTCAAACCCAAGCAGTAGCATGTGAATTAGCAAGCACTTAAATATTAAAGAGTGTGGCACTTGACTAAATGTGTACAAAGAATGAATGCAATCAGAACAAAATTAAGGTCTCAATGTGCACATACATTATTGAAATATGTATATGTACATATTTGTGTTTATATGTGTGTATGTGTACATAAAAGTGTATGAATATGTGTATGTGTATGTATTTATATTTGTATGCATATGTATATCATTGGCTCATATATGCATTTATATGAATGTATGTATATGTGTGTATAAATGGACATATGTATATCTGTATGTATATGTATGAACATGTATGGTATATATATATATATGATATGTATGGAGGTATGTATTTTATATATTATCTGAAGGTGTATGCATATATGTATATATGTGTTTATAAATGTTTATATGCATGAACTTATACATGTTTGTATATGTATGTGAAGTAACAGAGGTCAAGTTGACTTGTCATCCTCTGTGAATTTTATCCATAGAAACAAGTTTAGTAATCACAGCTTTCTGTAGGGATTTTTTTTTATTATATACATTTATTTATCTATGGGGGCCATGGGATGTGTGGTGACTAGAGGACACTAGAACTGGTTCTCTCCTTCTACCATATGTGGATTTTAAAGATCAAACCCAAGTTATCAGGCTTAGCAGAAATTGCCTTTAGCCCCTAGGCCTTCTTGCCAGCCCGCCCCTCAGGGGTTTTTAAGGTGAGATCAGTACAGCAGTGTCCATACCTTGTTCCTCCTAGTGTCTTATGGCTCATAAAGATGCCAAACACCCCTGTCTAAGGAGAGCAGACACCCTCTGATCATGAGCCCAGTGGGAGATGATCCTGTTTTATTAGAATCAAGCTCCACAGACATCAGAAATTATATCCTGGTGAAGCATGGTGATTTGGCAAATAACAGTTTGGTTATTTCTCAGAAACTAGTCTGAAATAGCTAGAGAGCATGGAATTCTGACAGAGGCAGGAGTCAATCAAAGGAACCAACTTCCTTTGACACTGTGGTGGTGTATACGGCCATTTCAGGGGATGGTTCTCAGCCATCAACTTGAGAATTGTAGGGGCAAAGTGTTAGAATTCCTAGCCACTCCTGCAGCTACATGACTGTGTGTGTGCTGGCAAGATGCTTAGTCATCTCAGGGCCTTACGTACTACCTAATCCGTGCACTGCGTGATCATGTAATTTGTGCATAGCGTGAACATGTAATCTATGTTCATGTGTGGCGTAGCTACTCATGCATGGTATAGCTACATAAGCCCATATGTGCATGTGCGGGGGTGAGGTGGGGTGGCGGGGAACCTATAAAAGTGGGTTCCACTTCTCCTTCCCCCTTCTTCCTGCTCGGTATTCCTCATAGGCCTCTGCACATCCCTTCTGTTCCCTTCCCTTAACAAACTCTTACAGTGGTTTTTGTTGTACCTTGTGGCTTTTTTTCTCGCACAGTAGACAGTGCCGCTTAATGAACGACACAAAGGACCAGAGAGAGCAGAGCATGGGCTCCTAAAATAACAGAGCACCGAGACAGCAAAGTGAGGACACAGGGGACCATGGCCACAGGAGTTGCCCCACAGGTGTCCCGAGCCGACCTTCTGCTCCCAGCTTGGCTGTCCCCATGCTGTTCTGAGGTCTTCTGGCTTCCGAGAGGAAAGAGCAATAGGGCCATGCGTATCCATCACTGTGCCTGTGTGTTGTACTGCCTGTGCTGTACTGCAGGGCCTCCCCATGTGAACACACTCCATCCTGCTGCAAATCCATTTAGAACTCTGCAGGGGTCTCGCCTGCTTCCTGCAGGTGAGAATTTTGTTTCTGCCACATTTACAGTTGGTTAAGAAGAGCCAGGATGCTGGAGCAAGACTATAAGGAGCTCTGTAGCCCACAGAGTCCTCTGGTGATCACAGCCAAGAGGAAAGGTCTCCCCCTCCTTCTCCTCCTGGGACCCTCTGCAAGCCTCTTGCTAAAGGGAACCATCAGACTACAGAGACCAGTTCCAGTCAATAGGGTCAATGTCACAACATAAAGTCACATAGGATGCAGAAGACAGGAACTCCTATTACATTATATTTGAGTTGAATCTCTGACCTATTGGCCATATTTTACATTTTAATATGTTCTCTTGATGCTTCCCTGACAACTCTAACCATGCTGGTGATTTCCTTGCCATTCACTCTCCCTTAATCTGCACTGTGAGCTAAAGTCCTACAGGATAATAAGGTGAGGAAGAGGGAGGCCAGCTTAAATGGATTAGCTGCTGCTTGCTCAGGGGAGAACTGCTAACTTGGAGAATTAGCAGGCGAATCGACTCTGAACATTTAGGTCACCCCAGGAGCAAGAACCATCCTTGCAATAAGGGGATGCAGATTAGTCACCAGCTGCCTCGGGACAGGAAATGAGTTCTTGGCCCATTTCATGATGGAGAGAAATCCAGTTAGCGCTTCACACAGCCAAGTTGCTGACTGGCCTTGAAGAGCGTACAGGGGAGAGAGGCTATTGCTGTCCAGATGGCTGCTCCCCAGGGCCCCGTGGACGTCACCAATGCAAAGGACCCTCAATTACAAGGCACTTCACTGCCAAAAAAACAAAATAATTGTCAGCAGGTAATTCTCCTACTAATGACTGGCCCATCTCTGGGAGATAAGCACTCAACCATCAAAGGGGCAATGTGGAGAGACGGTAACTGTGTTCTTAGAATCCTCAGGACATAAGGCCCAGTGAGCAGCTGGATCCCCAAGGCTTTGTCATCATACTGCCACCCTCATTGACCCTGTGGTCTCCATGCCTGACCCACAGGCAGCATAGAACCTCCTTCAGAAGGCAGAGAGCATGGTTTCCAGAGAGACTGACTCATTTAAAATACAAAAGATCTAGGAAGAGCAGGAAAGTAGAAAAATTACACAGGTCCTAACACAGAGAAATGGTTCCCAGGACTACAGGATCTCTGGGGGCCCTACACAGGTTTTGGCATCAGTATGACATCCAGTCTTATTCTAATCCAGGGACCTGAAATTATAAAAGTGCTACCAGAAAGTGGCAGGAGAGCAAGGTGCGTGCACACAGAGATGCCTGGCATACGAACTGCTGGATTGCTGTGAAGAGACACCATGACCATGGTAACTCTTATAAAAGAAAGTACTCAATTGGGACTTGTTTACAGTATCAGAGGTTCAGTCCCTTATCATGGGAGTGGGGATGGGGATGGCAGGGGGGGGCATGGCTGCATGCATGGCACTAAAGCAGTAGCTGAGAGCTATTTCTTGATCTGCAGGCAGGCAGAAAGAGGAAGATGGAGCCTAGCGTGGGCTTTTGAAACCTCAAAGCCCACCCCCAGTGACACATTTCCTCCAACAAGGCCACACCTCCTAATCCTTCTAATCCTATCAAAGAGTGCCACTCCCTGATGACTAAGCATGGAAATAGATGAGCCCGTGAGGGCCACTCTTATTCAAACTGTTCTGTTGGAACCTCCAGCTCACCCTTACATGATCAGGGAAGCCCCATTCCTCTCTCTCTCTCTCTCTCTCTCTCTCTCTCTCTCTCTCTCTCTCTCTCTCTCTCTCTCCAAACCTTGCCCAATCCAGAGTCTCCAAACAAAGGGAAGGCACCAAAAAGCCCAGCTCCATATTTTTGGTGACTACTGTAGCTTCCTCCCCTGAAGTTGCCAGCCACCCAAGGCTGTGCCTAAAGCACTCAGTTTTTGGCCTTACTTGGACATAAATCCAAGTGGCAGACATGTCATCACCCTCATCTACAACCTATAAAGTCTCCCTGTTTTTGTCTGTGGGTGCAGCTTCTCTGGTTTCAATCTCTGGGGCCAGAGAACCCACCTGGGAGTTGCTTTGCCTAAATAAACCTGTTGTTATACTTTTTCAATTCGGCTTGATCTGGCTTATGGCATCGGGGGTGAGGGTGGGGAGCAGAAAACCTATTGCAAATCACCGCAAAGCCAAAATCTATAGGCAGTGCCCCCTGCCACCTATAGAACTGGGAGCCAGGAAGGAGCTGCAGAAGGTCTCCGACTAGGGATCTCAGCCATGACCAAAGGATAGCGCATTTTAAGAAAGACAAAGGAAACTTGGTGAGAGTGAAGTAAGCAGTCTGAACAAAGAAATACTTCATAAATATTGCTCTTAGTGAAGACTAAGGAAAGTGGCAAAATATGTCCGTGGTAGGAGGTTCTCACAATGCAGTGAGAAACCATTTGAAAACAATGTGAGGACCTGCATTTGATACCAAGGGAATCTGGAACCCATCTTGGGGTTATCAGACTCATTAATAAAACCACTTGAGAATGGACTCAAATGGAAAAATCTATAATTTTACTAGAATGTCAAAAGAAAAGCCCCAGGGCTGAAAGGCTCTAAATCTTGGTAGCGATCTGGGAGAGGAAGATCGAGAAATCCAGAGAGCATATCGTATACTATTTGAGTTAGATATGCAGGTCAGCCATGTGGCAAACAAGAAGGTGCATGGCAGGGAAGGGATCTTCAGGGAAAGAACAAAGTCCTAAAGTTCCAGGAAAAGCGTATTTCGGCTCAGGCAAGCGAACAAAGGAAAGACAAAATAAAGGAAAAATGTTTGCCTATCTGAGTCAGGAAGCAGGCAGACCCAACAGAACCTCACGGCAGTTTGAAGAAGTACACTAAGGGGGGTGAGAATTCTGAGAAGGAAAAGCATATTATCTCATTAAAGGGACAATTATTCCTCCTCTCTTTAGCATAGTTTAAGGTGGACCTGCTTCCCTGAGGGGTAGTCTCTGAGCTAGAATATCTGGTGACCTGCCCAACTGGATTACCTCTTAAGGACAATGGCATGTCTCTACAGAGAGGTATATCCCATTCTTTTTGTTAGGAGTGAACAGCTTCACCTTGATGGGCCTTCAGTGTTGCTCTGATACATTTTAAGTAGTTTTTGGGTGCTGTGCAATTCTGTGAATGAGGCCAAATTTTCTATAAAGTTTTCTAGGGGACAGTAAAATTTACTTGACCCTAGAGATGATTTATACTTTAGTTGTTCCCAAAGGAGTAATGATAGATAGAATAGATAGATAGATAGATAGATAGATAGATAGATAGATAGATAGATAGATAGATAGATAGATAGAGATAGAGAGTTAGATAGCATTCAAATACATACATATTATAAAATCATTATTCAAGTGTGAGGATGTTGAATGCATTCAATCATGCAGACATTGGCAGCACATGCCTTTGCTTATATTTATGGATATGAGTATGTTAGTAGAAATGACAGCCTGGAAATTCATCATAAAATGGTAGGAAATTCCTCCCAGAGGCTGATACTAAAATTAAAATACCCTTCAGATATTCCTTTCAATGTGAAAGTCCTTCTGAGAGACTGGTTTAAATATTTAATGTTCAGCCATTTTAACCTCAACCACAACTTATTTCATTGTTAAAAATCGCACATCCCTACATCTCACTCAGAGTGTAACTCTCTGCTTCAGATTATAGCTCTGGTAAGAATTGCGACATGCCCATAATCAGCAGAATAGGAGCAAGAGATGCTACTGGGAGGGATCAGAGTGACTGTCCATCTCAGCAAATTCAGGGTATCAAGTGAGTCTATAACATGGCAATGTATACATCTTTCAGTCAAATGCACCCTTTTGATGTGGGCAGAATATATCAAGTAGCCTCATAAGAGGATGGGTTGTAGTGTAGGCTCTGTCATTTGCAACCTGACTGAGCAGGATGATACTCAGTTCCTTCACCTGAAGCCTAGGATCAGACCTCTGTGATCCCAGGCATGGTGTTCTCTGCAAGGTTCTTACACTGCTCTGATCTGAGGTGGGGTATGTGAGTGTTTGAATCATGGGTTAACTAGTGTGTGCAGGCCTTATCAAAAAGATTTATTTGTGTGTGTTTGTGTGTTTGTGTGTGTGTGTGTGTGTGTGTGTGTGTGTGTGTGTGTGTGTGTGTGTGTGTATGTACAAGGCCATAGGTACCCATGGCTTCCAAAAGAATGTGTGTGGAGTCCTCTGGAGCTAGAATTGCACATGGTTATGAGCTGCTTGATATGGGTGCTCGTAACTGAATTCAGGTCCTCTGGACAAAGCAAATGTATACCACTGCTAGGTATGTCTGACAGCCAACCTGGCCAAATACTCACAGTAGCAATGGCATCCCTGTCCACCAGGACATCTCTGTTAGTTCTGATACCACAATGCAGCCAAACCTGAACTACAGAGGTCTTGGGGACCTTCTTCCCTTGGTCCTCTATAAGGACTCTCAGGAAAACTAACAGTAAGGAGCTGGAGAAAGAGAGACAGGGAAGAGAAGCTTCTTGCCAGAGCCTGAATAGCTTTGAACTGTTAAAAAATTGCTGAAAAAGATACAATGAGGCATGGGCCCTTTGGGAGAAGTCTGTTATCTTTATGTAATAAATCTCACATGGGTTTCTTAAAGAGTCTATGGCTGTAGGTTAACCAATTTTTGTAGCTATAAACCTTATGCCTCTTAGTTCACAAAATCACTGAATATATTGACACTTGTAAAGCTGCCTAAGTGTCTTAGTATATTACATGAATATGAACTTAAAGGAATTATGTGACTGAAAGATAAATGATAGATATGATAGGTTAGATTATGAATAAATGATAAATATATAACACATATATTAGAATACATAAACTCTACAGAAAGATTGATCAAAGATAGATGATGATAGGTTGAGAATAAATAGATGAGGGATGAAAATAGATAGAAATAGACCGATAGAGATACATCGATCTATATAAATATAATAGATAGATGATAGATTATATATATGAGAGAGATGATATGATGGGTTATATAGATAGGATATATGAGTGTATACACACACACACACACACACACACACACACACACACACACACACACATGATCTCTGCTGCCAGGCACAGAAATAAAGACAAGCAATTGCTCATGTTTCCTTTCAGCTTCTCAGATGTTAACACATAATAAAGTTCAGCAACTTTTAAAAGACTTAGCTATTCTAACACATTCATCAGTAAATTCAATAAATAATGAGTATTTTCATTCCACATGCTGAGCCCCAAATGAATAAATATTCAAAAGAGCCAAGACAAAGAAAAAGACAAAAGCAAACCACATCTTTGAAAAAGAGAGGGGAAGAGGAAGAAAAAGAGAGAAAGAGAGAGAGAGGGCTAATAACCCTTGCTGTCAAAATATACCTCTGTTTACAATCACTCATCCTAGATGCTAATCCCCTAGTTCAGTTTCCAATTCCCTGAGTGTTCATGGGATTAAACCTGCTTCATTTTATGCACATATTTTATATTTTATCATAATGACGGAGTGCTAAATGTTTCACTTACTTTGCAAAAATTATCATACTCTTTTAAAAAATGCCTTCAGAGATGAATGCCACCCAGGGTTAGACCAGGTTTTATTTGGGCTCTGAGAAATTGTGCATCAAAATCTCGTCAAAAACAGTGATTTGCTTTGCATCTTTGGCGTGAAAGGCACCTGCGGATGGTGCTGCCTTTGATGGCTGCAGATGAATGCCAAGGCAGGAAGTGAGGTCAGCATGTTTTCAGTGCCAGGGAGCGATGCCTGAACAGCCCATGTACTGGGCATGAGCACTTCCGCCCTACAAGGTCTTCTGAGCCCAAGAGGGCTACTGATCTCCCAGAAAACAGGTTTTAAAATGACTTTAAATTAGGAAACCCTGGAACTCTGTCCCCATCCAACCCTTATTCGATAATCCCACCAGGCACTGAAAAGCCATAAATATGAAAAAGCGTCTAGTGATTGAAATAAACATTATTTTTATTTAAATATTTTTTATGCCTTGGAGGAGATTTTTAAAAGTGAATGATACCTTTTTTTTTTATTTCAGAAGTTGTCTTTAAATTTTCCATTTCACCATAACTCTAGACTCAAACAGGGATTAATGTTGGCTTGATTCCTTTAAAACTGGAAACCCTGAGCTTTATGGCTATCCATAGTGGTTCAATTGCAATGCACCTTTCCCACATGACCTGGTCATTTTTTTTCCCACAATTATGAGTAGCCAGAAGTTGTATAGAACAATTAAATACTAAACAGAAGGGTATCTTTTTTTAGCATATTTTTCTCTTAGTGTTCTGGAAGCTTAATGATACAACTCAAGCAAAGCATTATACTAACTCTATGTCTATAGCTGAACTTTGAAAGAATATGTTTGTGTGGTTTGGATGAGAAATGTCCCCACAAGCTCACATATTTGAACACTTGTCTTGAAGAAATCAAGAAAAATACAGCTTTGCTGGAAGAAGTACATCACGAGGAGGGGTGTGTGTTTTGAGATTTCATGACTGGGCCTACTTCTAGTTCTTTGTGGGTTTTGTTGAAGATGTGATCTCTCAGCATCCTGCTACTGTGGCCTGCTGCCAAACCTCCCCAACATGATGGACTCTTATTCCTCTGGGATCATAGGCCAAAATAAACTCTTTCTTCTGTAAGCTGATTTGGATCATGGTGTTGTATCTCACAACAGAAAAGTAACTTAGATACAATGCTTAAACAGTAGTGTGTATTCTGCACAAGTGGTATCTTATGCATTTGGAGGGGAATGGATATGATCAAAGTATACTGTATGAAATTCTCAAAGAATAAATAAAAACATTTAAAATGTACTCACTTTTGAAAAGGTGATTGTAGTTTTCATAAAACCTGATAAAA
Source organism: Peromyscus maniculatus bairdii (assembly GCF_049852395.1). Classification (NCBI taxonomy): domain Eukaryota; kingdom Metazoa; phylum Chordata; class Mammalia; order Rodentia; family Cricetidae; genus Peromyscus; species Peromyscus maniculatus. The sequence continues at coordinate 55,404,085 of NC_134868.1, forward strand.
TATTAATAAAACATGTGGATATTAGAATATTATATTAGAATATAATAATTATGTTTTATAAATACATATGTATATTTAAGCCTATATATCCTATAATTAATTACCCAAATCTAAAGGGACAAAATTTCCATTCAACCAAAGTAATTAAATTGTTAATATCTATGAAAAAATTACCAAAAATAGATACTTCAGATATTACACATTGAAAAGAACTAACTTCAAATCAAGGTAAAGAGGATTTAATTTTTAAATTTCTCAAGAGGATTTCTTGCTTCTGAGGGATTTTGGTTCAACCATCTTTACTCTTTCATCCCTGTCAGATCGAGATCTTGATCTAAATTCAGACTCTACATATGCACACAGCCAGAAGGCTGCTCCGTGGGAACGGCCAGCAGTGTCCTGCTCAGGGCCCTGTCCCCTAAACAGTGTCCCAGAGTCAGCAGGGCTGTCTTAAACATACACAAAATTTTGCATTCAGGAATAGTTTACAATACAGACAATTACATACTTATCAAATGACAAGAAAGCATAGAGGGACCCCTGAAGTGACCAGTGGTACCCAGAACTTAAGACCTGTCCTTCCCTTTTACCATAAACATGGACAGAGGACATTAGAGGCTGTGTAATGCAAAACAGAGTGACTGACTCTAACAACATGATCCCAGCCCAGGGGCCTTTACCCTGTCACACTGATCTAGCAGGACACACAGGTAGCCCCCCTCCTCCTCTACAAAGTAAGAATGTGCACAACCCACAGATTTGGCTGAATCAAACCAGCTTCTGTGGGCAGGAGGACCAGAGAGACCATGGAGAGAGAAGCCTGGCCACACACTTCCCAGGTCACCCACAAAGAAAGTCACTTCTCCTGAGAGAAGAGCCGGAAGGGTACAGAGAAGGATGTCTACTAAGGTCGTGTCACAGAGACAGGAAACAAGAAATGCAGCTTCCTCCGGCATGCCCAGAGATGATAAGGACTTCATTCTCCATTAAGCAAGGTCAGGACAGTAGCATGAACCACCAAACCCTCAGCAAGGTGCTCAGAGGAGCTGGGATTCAGCTAGTATTTATCTACATCTCAAATGCTGCTCAACATGTGCATACAACCTGTATTATAAATTGTATACTATGACCCAAACCCTATCCCATTACAGCTGAAATCCAACTGTAGGAATCGGACATAGAATAAATTACTTAAATATTTACCAGGTGTGATGATCACAAACCAAGTCTATGTTAAGCCTCATGGCTGATTATGGGGTACACCTCATTGACTCCTACATGGGCATGGGGCAGGTAAAGTACTGATTTGCAGTAGAGAACAAGATCCAAGCAGCTGTGAGAATTGGTCCTAATCACTGTCAGTACTGATAACTTATTAAGACACCTGCCCACAGTATTTTCTTGTTACAGTGCAATGTGTTTGGTGGCATGCTGAACATGAACTCACCCCAGCCTGGGACCAGCTGAAACAAATGAAGACACATCAGGCTTAGTTGGGGCTCACAAATAAATTACTTTTTATGAGTTAGTATGTCTTCACAAATGTGTGGTCAAAAAATAGTTAAGCGTTCCTAATTAGTATTGTTATTCCACCACAGCAGAAGGGCTGCATGACCACCTGCTTTTTCTCATTACTGGACTCCTGCCTGGATGGCGGGACTATCCTGCTCCAGCCGAGACATTGGGGATGAGTTTTAATAAGTTCATCCTGTGCTCCAGGTAGCTCACTGCATACTGATTCATGTGCTAAGACAGCCATTAACGGTGGCAATTGTCACAGCAGTCCCTCACCACCACCTGTGCCCTGTTTTGGAGAACTTCTTCTTAGAAGGTAAGCTATGAGATGTTCTGTTCAATGTCTGAGCCTGGTGCCTGTGATACTGATTACATCAGCACACACTCATCACACAGTAACCGCAAAGACAGACTGCACTGGATCATGCGGCCATTTGCTCATTACGCTAAGAGGCCATTGTAATGCCATTTTGGACATTTAGCTGGCCTCCAAACTTGCTGGAGGTTCAGCTGGACAAAGAGACGTGACCCTAAAGTGCAGGGTATCAAGGATATTTCCTGATATTGTGTCCATCGACCCCTCAACTTACCTGACATACTCAGGCCATCATTCCAAATAGTTGACCTTCTTTCCACCCGTAATTACCACCAGACTACCACACCAAATCCTAATATTAGGTGTTTGAGGAATTAGACATGTAGGAACCAAGGAAAGCCACAGGTACATCTTGGCAGCTGTGTTTTCTGATTACTAAATGGCTCATTGTGGTTAAACATCCTTAAAGATACAGTTGGGCTGTTACTGATACACCAGAAACTGAGGGCACCAGGACATTTTCCCATGCATGTGCGGCAAGGAAGGGTCTGCATCCTCAAAAAACAATGTTTGTTTAATTAACATCAATATAAGGTTCCTTTCATTGTTTGACATACCCATTCTTTTGTGAGTTTTCCTAGAAACTGAGAATAAATACTCTAAAAGGGAGATCAGAACTATCATGATACCTAATTCCATGCAAATGCCATCTATTTCAGGAATATTGATAAAAATTCTTTAAAATATGTTGTCTGGCAGTGATGATACACACCTTTTATCCTAGCACTCAGGATGCAGAGACAGGCAGATCTCTGAGTTCAAGGCTAACTTGGTCTACATCAAGTTCCAGGACAGCCAGGGCTACACAGACACAGAGAAACCCTGTATCAAACAAACAATAATGAAATAAATAAATGATTAAATAAAAAGGTATATACTGGGTGGCTCTCTGCCTTTGGGGCAAGTCTACTCTGATTTTGTCTTTTGAAAAGACTTTTAAAATTAATTATGTATGTTTGCGTGGGTATGTGTACATGTGTATAAGTACCTAAAAGAGCCAGAAGATGGTGCAAGGTCTCATGGAACTGTAGGTATGGGAAGTTACAAGCCATCTAATATGAGTGCTTGGAACCAAACTTGGGTCCTCTAAAGGAACAGTGTGTGCTTTTCAACCACTGAGCATTACTTAAACAGTATACCACAGAGAGAGAGAGAGAGAGAGAGAGAGAGAGAGAGAGAGAGAGAGAGAGAGAGAGAGAGAGAGAGAGAGAGAGAGAGAGAACATTATATATACATTTCAGAAAATCTGTTTTCTAGGTTATGATGAGCTGCATTCTTGCCTCCTTCAAGCAAAGCTCTGGGAAGCCAGGCTTGAGGCCAGCTTCTCCTGAGACCAGAGGATATTTTCCTAAGTCAGTTACTCTCCTCTGAGCTGCTGCTCCTTGGAAATATCAGCCATGATTTGATCTCCTTTAACTCCCTGTTTCCAGATCATGAGTCCTAGCAGGTAGAGACAAGGAGCCTGAGAGAGAACGACACCCCATGAGGGCAAACTGAGAGAAGAGAGTGTCACAAACCTACACAATCCGAGATGGAAGAAGCTCTCCCAGGCCTGGTGCCTGTGATACTGATTACATCAGCACACACTCATCACACAGTAACAGCAAAGGCAGACTGCACTGGGCCACATGGACATTTTCTCAAAGTATTTTCCTTTTAAGACACATATGTTAATAACCCTTCTTCACTAGATCACATTGAAATTTTAAAACTTGCAGCAGGATAGAGCAATCAAAGACATGCTTTAATGTAAGGATATATTTTATAATATTGTCACTATCTCAACTATCACATGTATTTATGCTTTTAATTGTAGACACAGCTGCATTTGTATAGTTTCAATATGCTTTTTAGATTGTGAAATATGTTTAAAAAAATACCAATTTATTCCATAGAAATGTGCAGCAAAAAAATAAAAACGGAATCCTGCGAAACTGATTTGATTACTTTGGAAAAGCTAAAAGCACTACAAATTCCTCGATAAGGGTTTGAAAAAAATATGTGTGTGCTTTTTACCTTTTACTGTGCTTTTGGGAAATAATTTTAACTGTGTGGGTGTATTCCATTAAAGACTGGATCAAGAAAATGAGATACTCAAGGATTGCCCTGCAAGGGAATGATTTCCAACCCACTCGTTGACTGTAGACCATACAGGGATACTTTGCAAGAGATGGATATGTGTCCCCACTGTGATGTCAGCATTTACCATTGCAGAAAAGACAGGATGGATTTCAGAAATGCCTGCAAAGCTTCCCTGACAGCAAAAATGCAACCCCACCCCACCTCATTCCTTTCCTCCAGTTTTAGAATCCTTCCTAAAGTTTTCCAAGTGTTTGTAAAGTTCCCTCTACTCTGCTGTCCTGCCAGGCCCTGCCAAGTGGCATGACCCTGTCATCTTGGAATTGCAGTACAGAGCTTTCCTCCATGTCTGCCTCTTGAGCACATATCTCCTGTCCTCAGAGGCTTGTATCCAGCCTACCTTAGCTTTTGGATTCTTTATCTCCTTGTCTTTGCCAGTCCATCGCCCTTGTTCCTTGAGCTCACATTAGTCATATGGTCAGCACCCACTGTCTGCTTCTATAATAAACATTCTCCTGATCATCCCAGGGCAGAAAATGAAAAAGGAGCTAAGAGTAGAAACCCACAAGTTCTGTGGATGTCACAGGGTCATGCTTACAGCTCCAGCTTTAGCTGAGGAAACCAAGGCTCTGTCCCCTCTGGAGACAGCAGCTGGTACTCCACAATCTCCTGGTCTGACCCACAGCCACATTCTCAGGCTGAAGATACCAGCTTTACTTTCAGGCTACTGGTGTCCAGGACTCAATGGTGTGGGGTTCTGGCCCTGCACCAACAGGACCATTCCCATGCTGAATCTGTCCAGGTGATGAGTAGCTTAGCCTGCTTTCCCAAGAGGGGCATCCAGATGGCAAACCATCCCTGTAGTGAGCATCTGGCCATGTTCTCACATGTCCACAGGTGATCAAGAAAATAAGGCAGAGACTGTCTCCTGTTCATCTTCTCTTCCCACAGTGTGAGCAGAGGAAGCTAGAGAAACAGATGTAGAAAGAAACATCCACACCTGTGTGTTTACATATCTGTCTTGAGATGTGTGTCTCTATCCTATCTCCATGTCTTCCCCCATCTCTGTATATGTCTGTATCACCAGCCTTATCTTGCCAGAGACCCCTGATTAGAGGTCAGACCCTAGAGTACTATTGTATCTCTCCTCTATAGTGTCTTGCTTGGGTTCCTTAGACTCCCTGGACCCACCTCAATAGAGAGGAACAGTTACAGAATAATGGTAGATTCCTTGGGACTCAGCTCCCATTTTTGGCTTTCATAGATTGTTCCTGCTCTGAAAGAATGCTAAAATATTTATAATCTCTGGGCTGTCAAGTTTCTAATCAAGTTCAGAATATGCCTTCCTTCTGACACCCTCATGTATGACTTTCATTGTTTAACCCAGGGCTCAAGTTCAGACTTGGCCCTAGTGTTTACATACACCAAGATCAAGATACAAAGATTAAGGTACTAGATCATGGTATGTGGCTCGGCCAATACAGCACTTGCCTGGCATGCAGCGCCACCATAACCATGCATGGCAGTGCACACTTGCGATCCCAACACAGAGGATCAGTTACAAAGTGAGTCTGAAGACCAGCCTGGGTGACAACCCTCAAAATCACAAACAGAAGTGATTCATGCATCTTGAGATTGGTATCTCAGCAGCCTCAAGAGTCCTGGTCCTGACTGTGAGCACACATGTAAGCATGAACATTGCCGATGGGCTGACTTCACCAGGGCATATGACCCTGTTCAATGTTTTGGGGATGGTTGCCCTTTTGCTATTCAGGGAAATTTTTTCTTCATCCATGGTTATTTAATTATTTGTATTTTTTCTAATTTCACTAAAGTGCAGTCTTGCTTCTTCTCAAACAAATCCCTACATATTTTTATATGTATAATTCATTTTTTAAAACTTCAAGATTTTATTCCCATAACAGAGTTAATCCTTCTCAGTTAAAATATGCATTACAGTCGTAGGTCTCAGAAGACAGTGTGGAATGTTCCCATGTTGGAATATATATAGGGTATTCATCAGATCTAGCCTACATTAACTGGAAAAGAAAAAAAATATATCAGGGATTTCAAATCCACTTTGGTATTTTTCCTTTGAATTATGAAAAAAAATTATCAGAGAAAAAAAGTATCTTATTACATGACTTTGAAGATAATTTAGGTCAGAGAAGTGAGAAAAGAAGCTAATACGTAAGGGTTGCTTTCTAAATCCAAGCACAATCTAATTTAATCCTCTCCTTGGCTCTCTCGGTCTCTGAAGAACCATTAACCTCACTTTGCTGATGAAGGGACAGTCTGAGAGAAGGCATCCAGCAGGGCTGTGTCTGGAAGCCAACAGCACTACAGTTACAGCCAGCAGCCTCCCATTCTGCACCCACCCTACTTCTCAGGAAAAAAAAAAAAAACAAGCAGAAGTTATGTATTGGTGCCATCTCTTCCCCACCATTCTACAGGCAGCTGGTCTCTCTTCGCGGGGTAACAGCTTTGTCACAAACATGATAAAGAGGACTTTGTGGATGTCACAGGAAGTCTGATGCTGGAAGGCAGAAACATAATGGTTTCATAGGCTAACACAGGCCTCTGACATAATAAGATTGCCTTCAGTCCATGTATATGGGATGTTTGAAAAGGAATAGCAACATTCCAAGATAAGGCATGACAACATAGATACAGAAGATAGAATACTCGGTTGGCAAGACAATAATAGGAAAGGAAGTGAATAATGACATTTTATGTCAATCTTGATGTATCTTGACCCACTCTCTTAACCTGTCCTCCTCCATTCACTCATAGACTCCTGTCTGCATCAGATGAGGAAACCTGAGATCCACACAGGAGCCATCTTCCTCCCCGTCTCCACTCCAATAAAAACATTATCTTTTTCCTTTCTCTATTTTTAAACCATGTGCATGTTTTTCGTTTTGATGACCAATTTACTAATGCACTGACATCTTTATGGCAACAACTTGCCAAGATATATTAAAAAGAGATGCACATACTAAGCTTTGGTCCTTGACCACCACGTTCATTAGAGTTAAAGGTTCAGCAAAGAAGAATTCTGTCTTTGTGGAACTGGAGAAAAACGTTTGCCAACTGTAATGCACCTGTATACAGGCCTTTGTTCCCAAAGCCCAAGCATCTTTCCCTTGGTCTAGAGCACTCCAGTCAGATCAGCTACACAGAACAATCTGAGCCACTCTACAACGGCCATGTAGTGTGGAACTGAGAATAACTTACTCCCCACTGAAGCACATCAACACCAGTTGGAAACAAGAAACAGTGTTGAATAATGTTTGAAGGCACAGATAGAAAACCAACACTTAAGTGTCTGATTGGTTAAGTCAGTCAGAGAACTAATGGTCCATTTAAATTTCATGGTTAAAAACAGTGACCATGAAGGTAATTGCTAACCATCCCTAAGAAACCAAGCTATAAGAACATGTGCACAGCCCATGTCACAGTCAAAATTCATATGCTCTGTGTCCAAAACTGAAAACAAATCCTACTTAGAACTATTGTTTCCCAACCAGAATAATGTGAATACTGTGCTGTTACTCCATCTTTCATTCACTATGTGTGTTATATATACTATCTACATATAAAATTAGATGATAGATTAGTTAGAGGATAGATAGATAGATAGATAGATAGATAGATAGATAGATAGATAGATAGATAGATAGATAGATAGATAGATAGATAGATAGCCTGCCAGCTGGCAGGCTTGAGACAGGGTCTCACTCTGTAGCCTAAGCTGACCTAAAACTTATTATAAAGCCCAGTCTGACCTTGATCTCCTATAAATCCTCCTGTTGCAGTCTCAAGTTGATTACAGGCATGGGCCACCAAAATAAGTAGTATATTTCAAAAGCTTTTTCATGAAAATAATCATCTTGACCAATCAAAAGTGAGTTAAATTGCCACATTCAGTTATTAGAGATGATTGTTTAACACTCGGTTGTTTCGACAGTTGAAAGCTCTATGGTCTAATTACAGCATGCAGCCACAAGCAGCTCACCAGCACTCACACTCTCCCCCTTCATGAAGCCCTTGCTCCATCTTCTCCACTCTGAACGCAGTGAGCATCTGATTATAGGGTCTTCTTCACTGATATCAGCTTGGGTCTTGACCATTGCATCTCTGTGAGTGAGGGCATTCATAAAGATGGGAATTCATATGGGCCTATACCTAGCCTAATGACCACACAGAGTAAGCTTCAAGGAAAAAAATCAAAGATGGAATTTGTCACCATATTTCAGTGAGAAGCGTGGCCTGAAAATATGTGGATCCAGAATCCTGAGTAACTCAGACCCAGAAAGATAAACACTGTGTGCTCTTTCATCTGAGGCTTCTAACTCCAAATCTTCAGGGATGAGCATATGACCTGGAGTAGCTGCAAAAACCAGGAAAGTAAAAAGGGACTGTGTAGGGTGGCTGAAGAATGAGATAGCAAGACACAGATGATATGAAGGGGGGAATGAAAAACTGGGTGGAGGCTTTAATTGGATAGGGAAGAGGGTGGTCATTACAGAGGACAGGTAGAAAAGAGGAAAATAACACTAGGAATACTGATAAAGCCTCAAAGCATCATAATATTTTAGAGTTAACTAAGTTATATATAATGCATATAATTATATATGTATGTACATACATATACAGGTTAAATAAAGTTATGCCACTTAGGCTGGCAATGCTCCCCACAGGAGCACAGACTAGCTAACAAAGCCCCCAGTATCAACATGAGAAATCTCCTTTCCAGTCAGTGGTCAAGGTAGGCCAAATGACTCCCAGAATAATATAGGTCTTGTTATTCCTTAGTTCCTTCTCAGAGGTTGAAAGCAAGCCCCCATTGCTGAAGATATCACATATTTCAGACAGAGGACTCAGAAGATTCCTGTTCCATCTAGCCGGGAAGCCTTTCCTGCAGTACCAGAAAGGTCTATGCAAGCTGCCAACGGAGGAAAGCAATCAATAGTCTTCCCAAGCAATGATGCCTATGAAACACAACAATGGCAAGTATGTCAAGCTATCTCTAAAGGTACAATAGTGGCACTCATATCTTGGTGGTAACCAACAGCTGTCTAATTGGATTTAACACTCAGCAGGAGAGAATGCATGTCTGGAAACCTGGCCAACTAATGGGCTAGTGAAGTCCTGATCTTAGATGAGAACCTACTACTACCACTTTGCTATTTCACCATAATTCCTGGCTGCATTCTAAAATGTATCCTTGTACCCACAAGATGTGCCTAGCTTTCATCCCACATCACTGAAGCTTATTTTTGCAGCAGAGATCATTACAGAAAATCACAACTAGTTGTAATGCAGAGATGAACTGGTCATAGGGTATGCAGCCCAAAGGATAAATCCACACAATAACCCCTGTACCTAAAGTTCAGAATATCCAGGAAAGGGCACAGAAAGACTGGGAAAGCCAGAGGACTAGGAAGTCCTGTGATATTGTGTCTCCTAGAAATGACAGGGATGCTACATCCATGATACCTCAACAATATGACTGCCTAAACAAGACCTGAGCAAGGACAACACCAAGAGATATGCTAATGCAGAAAGAGGAACTCTCACAAGGGACCCTTCTCTAGACAGACAATGGTAGGCAGGTAATGACTGTTGAGAGAAGGAGAATTACTTTTCTTCCAGGAATGAGCCCTCTAATTGGTTATCCAATATAAAATGATCAGCTCTGAAATAATAGACACATACCCAACACGAAACAGACCTGATAGACTGCATTTATATACTTATATATGTAACAATGATAACCAAAGAAAAAGAGGCCATCAATTTGAGAAGGAATGGGGAGGTGGGGAGGGCATGGGAGAGGTTAGAGGGAAGGAACAAGGGAGTGGCTGGAGAAAGGAAAGGAAACATGGATGTGATGTAATTATACTGTAATTAAAGGTTTAAAAAAATCCTGTTGTTTTTATTTACTCCCCTGGGTTCACTTAGCGCTCCCAGGCCCCTTGACGACAGCTCTCATAGTTCAGCGGTTTAGAAATTACTGACTAATGACACCAAATACAGTAAATGTGAAATGTCACCAATGAAGCTCATAGACTTCCCCTTGGAGAAGATACTGCCCCCGGGCCCATGCTAGGGTCACGTATCCACTCCTGCCCTCAATCTGTGACACACCTCATCTTACTATGGAACATGAGAGGTAATGCTGGGACCATAGCATGGCCAAGGTGCTATCGGCCAAAAAGCACCTCCCCCTGCCTTACCCCCAAAGCTCCGAGGCTTCTCCTTGACAATGTCACAGTAATTATGGCTTCATTTTCAAATGTTCACCAAGTGACACTCTTAAAAATTACTTCAGATGGCATCTCAACCCCCCTCTACTGTTTATTGCTTGACAAGAATAGATTTATTCGTCTCCCTAATCACAGAGCAGAGCTGTGTCTCGGACTGATGCAATTATCAGATGGTATAACAGGCAGAAGTCTCTTCTGGATTCCTTTCATCTTAAAATCAAGTCTTATTTCATAACAGTGGGAAAAATCAAGACTCCTTCTTAAATGATGAAGACAGATTGATGATAACTTCAATGGTCTATTTTCATTTCATAAAAAATGAGTAAATGGAATTTAACAGACCTCCATTCTAAGCTATTATTTTAAATACTAATTGAGATATCAATTGGATTTTTATTTGTTTAATTAATAAGATAGCATGGATGACACTTTGAGAGCAGGTTTGAGGACAGAGGAGGGGCCTGAAGATTGTGTACAGAACGTGTGTTTAGGTAACATGTAAGTTTTATATCTGACCTACATTTTATGGGAGATGCTATCACTTTTATTCAACATAAATGTGCATCTGTATCTGAAAGAGAAATTATTTCTACATTTTAACTCTTAAATATTATCATTTCTGTAAGAAAAAATGTTTTTCCTTGGTCATAGAAATTCTGAAAAACCCCACCACAATGAGCCATTCTCCAAGTTTGGTTTTGTAAGAACGCGTGGATAAAGAAGGGATATACAGATCTGAGTGTGGGACATACAGATCTTTACTTCTGGGCAGGGCAAAGGAGCCTGGCATTGTAAACTCTTACCCACCACTGCCCTTCTCATCCAGCCCACATTTAGAATTGCATTTTGAAAGACTTCTCTTAAATATGTTTTCCTATTTCCTATCTAGGAATATACTCTTCCAACTGGCTAATCGTTTTGTTAGCTGACATGAATATGTAAATGTAGTAACCCATGATCAAAGCAGACAAATGAACAGGTGTGGAGAGCTGATACCAACGAGCTGAGACCATTTGTTTCTGTCCATAGGTTTGAACTAATTTGCCTAAATGGAATGGCTTGTTAAATACAGTGTGCAAGCCTCATGGCACACAGCTCATAAACTATGAATCCTTTCCATAAACTATGGATCTCTGTAAGTCTCCTCAAGTCATTTAAACAAAAAGATGAATTCCTTCCGATTAAGAGCAGAAACTCTCTCCATTGAAACACTCCACTGAGAAACACTCCAACATTCTATCTGAACAACAGAAATCTCTCTTTCATCCTTGTAAGTGAAACTCATTTTCCACAGCCAAGTCACTGGCCTGGTTTGTTAATCCCCATGTTCGCACAGAGCTTTTCTCCATGATGGCACTACATCTTGCTACAAATCAGTTGTGAAGCCCTCAGAGTGTTTCTCATCTCCCTGCAGAACGTTAAAAGGAGGCCTCAGGTGAGGTGTTTTAAAGTTGCATGCACAGTTTGCTGTATTTGTTTGGAAGATGAATCTATGGTGTGAAGAACATGGGGAGCCAATGAGGTTCAGCCCTGTCACCTTGGTGTCTAAGGTAGTAGCTTTACCCTTGCGTCACTGCAGTCAATGCTGTGCACAGGACAGATGTCACCTGATGTTATTATAAAAACAGGTATCCTTATGATGGAGTGCTGACCAGACCAACCAGGACCTGAGGCGTAAAACCTCTGAGCATGCTACTAACTAAACAGCACAGAGATTATCTATGTAAAGAGCATAGGTTATGAAAATGCTCCTTAAAGAATGCAAATGTAACCTCAAGTCATTATCATAATTTACTGCAAAATACAGTCTGATCCTTCTTGACCTCTCCTATTGTGTCTGTATTACATATTATGAGATACAAATTAATTAAAAACTAAATTGGCATCTACCCCTGTGAACATTTCAGTTCTTCTTTGTGTGTGTTCATGTGTTGGGGGCCAAGGTGTATGTGCAGTTGCAAATGTGTATGTCTGCATGAAGAGGCCATGTGTTAACATCAGGCATCCTCCCTTAGGCATGCTCTACTTCCCATGCTGTTAGCAGGGCCTCTCACTGGCCCAGAGTTAGCTGGGTAGTCTAGATTGGCTGGTCTACAAGTCTTAGAGCTCTGCCTGTCCACCTCCTGACACTGGGATTACAAACACAAAGCACCACACTCAGCCCTTTTATGTGGGAGTCATGAAGCAAACACAGGTCCTCAGGCTTGTGAGTCTTTGCTGGCCAAGTCATCCTGCCAGGCTTTGTGTTCAACCAAAATCATCATGTTTTCACATGCTGCTGTTCGTTAAAAGTTTTTAAACAAAGATTTCTTTTTCACAATACCTTAATGTTCCTCCTGGTCCCTGTCACTGTCCCCCACTGTGTACTAAATGGTTGAAAGCAAGCTTTAGGCTATGCTTTTCAATGCTTAGTTTATATACTTCAACATGAAGGAAAACTCACTTGCATTCAAGGTAGGCAAGTCACCGTGTACTATTGACCGTTCACTTTATTGACGACCGAAGCACAGGGCACAGGGAAGTAGGGAGGAGTCTATATTAGTGGGGGAGTGAGAGAGTTGAGGGAGAACACCGTGATTCTGCATGGATCAGCTCCATGGAATTTTGTTGCCGAATTCAGTGAGTGAAGGTCATTATGCAATGGCACAAAAAATGAGTTGGGAGCAATTCAATAATCTGTAGGTAGGATTTCAATAATAATAAAATCTATTTTGCTGTGAATGTCAAGTAGGCCCCCTCTATAGATTTCCTGGGAAACCAAATATAGAAACACAAAAGTAATAAATCTAGAGACGTAAAGTGGGATTTGTTCCACAATATTCCATATTTACCACAATATGTAAAATCAACAGATGATTTGAAATATCCTTCTCACCCCATGGTCTGAATAATTCATGCGTTTAAAGTTTTATGTTAGTTTCTGTGGATATCAGGACCCATATTTCAAACTATTTTATCTCCCAGTGGAAATAAAAGAGAACATTGCTTAGAATTCTCCATTGTTCACACAGTTTCGAACACACTGACTGTTCTTCCCTCTGCCCCAATACTGCATCCTCTCCTGTACTCCTCCTGTCCCACAACCCAAGGACTTTTTCTAGACCATCCATTGGTCATTGAGATGCAGTTCTCCATAAGTCATGGATCATACTTTTTATGCAGTATGATAAATTGGTGGTATGTCAAAACATATATAAGCTGACGAGATTCTTAAAAGAGTTATATTTATCATCCCCTCCCACCATAATTCAAAGATTTTTCTTTTCTCAAATCTATAGAGAACTCTAAGGAGGAAGGGCAGGCATAGCTGTTCCGACTGTGGAGCAGGCACTTGGTAGAACAGTAGTAGATCACCTTCTTCAGTGCTGTGTGATAGGATGCAGGGTTTGAGTCAAAGTCCTGAAAATATGATTCCATCAAACCATGGACCTTAGCACAATTAAGACTGTATCCCGCTTTGCCATGGCATGCAAATGTGCCGCCCTGTGCACTTTGGTGAGAACTGCAGACCTAAGGAGGCCAGGAGCAGTCATTCCTGGTCTTGACTTTGGTTTCACCTTTTCTGAAGCTACCCACAACTTCAGCTCATTTTGAGGTGAAACTGTATTTTCACCACTGATACATATCTCCTCCACTTCAAATGTGTTTCTTCATATATGTATGTGCATATATATATATATATACATACATACATATATATGTGAGTTCATGTTATACCTATGTAATAATAATCTATTTTTTTTTTGTAGTTTGAATGAAATGTCTCCCCAGGCTCACATACTTGAACACTTGATTCCTCAGTAGTGGTGCTGTTTGGGGAGGTTCAAGAGGTGTGGACTAGCTTGAGAAAGTACATCGCTGGTGTGGGTGTTGAGTGTTCATAGTCTCACCTCACCTCTTGCTCACTCTCTCTTGCCTTGTGCTTTCTGTCAAAGATGCAAGCCCTCAGCTTTCTGCGCCTGTAGCCATGCCTGCCACTGGCTGCTGCGCTTCCCACCATGATGGAACCATAAGTCTAAATAAACTCTTTCTTTAATAAGTTGCCTTCGTCATGGTGTTTTCTTACGGTAACAGAAAAGTAACTAATACAATGTTCTTGACCATTTATTTAGAGCTATTGGAGTCTGAACCACAGTTTCATGTTTAAACATCTATGCCATATCATTCAAATTGTAAACATTTGAGAACTTTACTTAATCAAATTTTGGCCCTTTGGCTAATGTCAAGTGAGAGTATTGCATTCATTTGTGTTACAAATACATACAGACCACCCAGAAGGGGCCCAAACACTTTCTTATGACTTTACTTATACTACCCTGCTTAATAGGAACATAATATTAGTGCACACTGTCCCAGAAAGAATCTGACAGCATTGCTTTGCCGTTATCCCACCAATCTCACAGCTTGAGGGAGAATGAAGGCACTAGGGAGAAGCAGTATATATTTCTGAATGTCCTTTCCATTCATCTGATGATCTTTTGAGAATTTCCTCCTGCCAATCTGGGTTGCCACTGAGCATTTTACCTTCCAGTGGTCAAAGTGTAAGAGTGCTTGGGGACCAGTTTTAGGGATATGACATGAACTCTCAGTCCAAAATGTCATAATATCCTTCCATGTTCCAAAGTGAGGGAAGCAGCCGTAAAGTTGTACAGGAGCCAGAGAGAGGCAGCATCTGTGAAATTTTGCCTTGCATTCTTTGTCAACAGCAAATGTTGGATCTATAAATGCTTGATTGACATGTGGTGCCAATGTTACTTACATATACGATAACACATTTGCAGATTCAATTTCGCTCTCTGAATCTTTACTTTCTGTTAAACAATGCTACTGTGCCACAGTAGTCCCTCTCACTCACCAAGGTTGTTGGTGAATACACATGCAAGGCGATAAATGTAAAGAAAGCTTTATCTGACTGCAGAAAATGTCGCCAATACTAGAAGAATCAGCTTATAGAGCCATTAAGCAAGCCACTTGAACTAGATCACAAAGTAAGGTTGGGTTTTAATCCTTGGGGTTTTTTTTATCATATTAATTTTCTTATTTACAATTTGACATTAAGCTTTTTCAGAACATAATAAAGTATTTTATCTTATTATTGTTATTGTTCACCAGAGAATATTTTATGGATGTTTCAAAAATCAGTTTTTATGTCTTTGGCCTATTTTATGACTATCTGGATTTAACATAGTTTAATTTAAAAGTCATGAAGTGAGATTAAGGTGAAAGCTGTAATTCATTGATTTACATATTTCTCTTCAGTTCTTTTATATTTTGAAAGATTTTATTCACCTCAATAAATATACAATGAAGTTTTCTTGTGCAAAACTGTACTCTGGATGCAAAGACAAGCAAGATGGACTCTTATGATGGACTCATTAGAGGAAATTATGGCTCTTTTGTAAGGTTGAGGATTTTCAGGTCTACTAATTGTGAGAGTGTTTATTCACACCTTTGCCCTGAAGCAAAAAATGAGAAGAATTGTCTAAGCTGTTCTTGCAAACATAAAACTTATCAGAACTGAAAGCCCAAGGAAGGAGTAGAAACTCAAAATCTTTGGGAGGATGGAGAGACTTGGGGTGGGAGGTAGAAAACCTTGGAGAAGGTGAATAGTGTGGAGGATGGGGAGCCTTGGGGAGGATGGAGAGCCTTGGGGACTATAAAGATTGTTGAGGTAGATGGGAGCCTTGGGGAGGATGGAGAGCCTTAGGGAGGATGCCTTGGGAAGAATGGAGAGCCTTGGGAAGGATAGAGAGCCTTGGGGATGATGGAGAGCCTTGAGGAGGATGGAGAGCTTTGGGGAGGATGGAGAGCCTTAGGGAGGATGGAGAACCTTGGGGACTATGCAGATTTTTGAGGGAGATGGGAGCCTTGGGGAGGATGGAGAGCCTTGAGGTAGATGAAGAGCCTTGGGAAGGTTGGAGCAAGGCTTTGTGAGATTAGAATTTGTACCTGCTTTTCACTGGACTCCGAACTAGTTCCCAAATAGAAAATGCAAAGGCTGACACCAGTGCATCAGGGGTCCAGGGATTCTGTGATCCAGGCCAAGGTAGAGGTGAGCTCTACTCTCCTGAGATTAGACACAGCATCACTGCTCTTCTGGAATTCATGTGGACAGGGAAAGAATTCACATTTACAGGTAATGATGTTCACCACTAGTATCTCACTTTTTGAAGCTGGACTGGTTAGAAAGCAGATGGAAAGTACTGCCAAAGCCAATCAGAAGAAGGACAAACTCAAGGACACTGAAAGGATGAGAACACCTTCATCTTAAACGATTTACACTAATAATGCCACACAAACAATAAAAACAACAAGAGACACGGATACAAAAAAGGGACAGAGAACAAGATCAACACTAAAAGCCTGGAGGACTGGAACAGCCTGTGTAATTCCATCAGTGTTACAACCAAATACCAAGCAAGATACAGTGTGCCCACTCTACACACTAGGTTCACAGAGAAAATAAAAATCCCCACATATGTCAGATTTTGAAAAGGCGAGATAACAGTACATAATGAACATGAGTGAACGTAAATAAAGTAAATCACTCTGGTAGATGACAGTCTCACTGCTACCTGTACAAGTTTTACCTGGTTTTAACACTGTGCACGCATAAATAGACTGAAATTTTCATCTAGCTGAAAAAAAAAGAAACCAATCTAGATGTTTCTTCCAAGAGAAAGGTTGGCAGTAAAATAATATAAAATATTTAATTTGCAAAAATAAAGCATATTAAAGCAGATGGTTACATAAAGCAGACGTTAGAAGAGATAACCTCATTTTGAACAAATATGAAAAGGATTTGCATCTATGAACAAAAAGAGTAAATTTTTAAATTTAGATATAGGCTATTTCTCCCCAGGGCAGGGCGTATTATTTCTCAGTGGATACAGACTATTTCATCCCAAGGCAGGTTTGTAACTTATTTTTTAATGATTTACTTATTTTTATTTTATGGACATTGGTATTTTGTCTACATTTATGTCTGTACAAGTGTATCAAATCACATGGAGCTGGATTACAGACAGTTGTGAGCTGCCATGTGGGTGCTGGGAATTGAACTTGGGTCCTCTGGAAGAGAAGCTCATGCACCTAGTTGCTGAGTCATCTTTCCAGGCCCAGTTTGAAACTTCTTAATGGAAATACTGAGCCTCAGCTCTGATGACCCAAGTACAGGCAGGTGCAAAATACAGACCTGAGGAGTCCTGATACCATCTTCAGAGTCACACAAATCAAAGCATTCCCTGACAGCAAGCATTCAAGCCAGGGTACCCTTGACTCTAGAGTATGTGGTGAGCTGGGCTTCAGGGTGCAGACTGTAAACCCAGCTACGAAAGGCCGAGGGAGGGAGATCTTAATCCTGGTTCTATTGAAGACCCAGAGAGGATGTAAGGCCATTCTAGGCAACTAAATGAGACTATTTTTAAAATAATATTTTTAAAGAAAAAATGGACACAGCTCTATGGTAGAGCACTTGTCTAGCACACTCAACATCCTGGATTCTATCTCTAGTACTACCAGATAAAACACAAAAACAATAACAAAAATGTGTAGTCATGCCTACGTTCATAGATATATCTGCCCACAAATGCTATCAATGATGTCACCCATGCTAAAGCCAAAGGTACTTGAAAAGTGGGATCAAGTTGAAGAAGTTATTCAGAACCATACACAGCATGCATTTGGCCTACACATATAAAACACAGCGAGTAGGTTGAGTCACATATAGCAACAACATAATCACTGAAAAGTTATGCATTAGGCATGTTGTGCCAATATTTGTACCAGTCTCCAGGAGCACAGTGAAAAAATAATAATTCATGGATGCACCCTTAGACATCACCTGGTCTAGCTGGAAAGATAAATATGGAGATGAGCATGCCATCCATCCCAGTCTGATAAATACCGTGCAACATTCATAACTTCTATGGATACCCAGACAACAGAGGCCCTTTCTAAAGACCGCTGTCCTTCAGGACAAAGCCTAGGATCTAAAAGTATAAATGAAGAGAATATCTTAGGAGAAGCCCAGTGGGTTGAAAATTAATTTCAACACAGGAAGTCCATTCCAGGCAAAGCTACAGGTAAGTCACTTCCATGTGTTACCTTCATGCTCAGCCTGGCCAGCAGAGCTCATACCCACATCAGCTGATTCTTCCTGTACACTTAGGTGGTGTAGGCTGAGACTGGCTTGTACCTTTCTCCTAAGTTCATGCAGATCCACCAATACCATAGAAGGGTTTCTTCTGCTTTCTTGCAAGATTTATATTTTTTCTTTTCCTTTATTTTTTTTCTTTAAAACAATCTATGCCTTAAGATTCCCCATTCTTTCAGGAGTTGGTAGGATTGGCATCATAAATGGTGGTGGCATAAATATCTACAGTAGCGAACAGGGTTCTAGGGTCCCCGTGGACATCATTTCACTGGGAAGGAGTCACCCCTGTGTTCTAAGAACCTGTTCCTGAACCAACACTTTTGCATTTGTGAACAGTTTCTTTCTTTGAGAAATATATCTGAGCATCCATGCAACAGTTATATTTCAGATTTCATCACCATTAACAATGCTTATTTCTTAGAACAATAGCACCTTTGTATTTATTTTGTTGAAATTCCTGCTTTTGTCTTTGCTTCTGAGTTCAGACTTGAGCAGCAGGAAGGGTTTTGAGACATGAATTTTAATGCCTTATGTCTTTGCCTTCCCCATGTGATCCCGCAGACTCTGATCTTAGCTGTCAGAAATATTGTGCTTCTTAAAAAAAAAAGTAAATCTCTTCAAGTCACCTTTAAATCATTGGGGCACAAATAATAGATATATTATTGAGATGCAGCAGTTGAGTGAAAACATGATCAAGCCATGTAACTTGATAATTCTTTCAATGACTGGGTGACATATTAGATACAAGAACAAAATAAATAACTCATTTTAGCAACTGAATAGCAGCCACCCCAACACATAACAGTTTCCAAATCCTGGTACCTATGATTGTGGCCAGGCCTTGAAACTTGGACTTTTATAGATCTGCATTCCTTGTGGGTCCCTTAAAAATACATTTTATGATGTATATTCAAGGTACATAGCATAATACACAATGCACAAGAATAATAAAAATACTTAATGTAGTGAAGCAGGTTAACCTATCCTTCATTTCACTTTAAGTATTTTTTTTTTATATTTTGTGGCAAGCACAGTTAAACTCTACCAACTTATTATCAATATCAACAACGGCATCATTTTTCTACCTACAGCCCTCATGCTGTACATTACCTGTGTATCTCATTCATCCTACATAAATGCCACGCCTCACCCTCTGGGCTGCACTTCCTCAATTCCTCTTCCCAGAGACCCCTGGAAACCACTGCTTCTTTCTGTACCTCTGTGTATCTGACTTTATTTTACTTATTTCCAATTCCACACTGAGGCAAGATAGTCGTTTATGATGTGACTTCCTGTTGCTGTCTAGTCTCAAGCAGCAAAATGTTCTCTAGGTTGGACCATCTTGTGATAAACGATAGAAGATTCTGCTTTGAAGGCTGAGTGGTGTTCAATTGTAGTTATGTATCGTGTTTTCTTCATTCATTCATTCATTCATCATTCATTCATTTACTCATGGTCATTTAAGTCGCTCAGTTCCCCATCTTTCCTGTTGTAAATAGTAGCACATTAAACATGAGACTAAAATATCCTTAGAGACTAGTGATTTCATTTCCTTCAGAAATGCTAAGTCACATGGTGATCCCACTTTCAATTTATTTTGAAATTCCATGCTGTTTTCCACAAGGACTACCCAAAATTATACTCTCTCCAAGAGCATACGGGCTCCTTTGTGTATGTGTGCCACTGTATGCTTCCTTTTTGCTGTGGACTCCCCCTTGGCTGGCCTGAAGGGTACCTACGGTGGCTCTGAGGTGTCTATCTGCTGGCTGTTTTTGTTGTTCAGGAAATGTGTATTGTGATGGTTCACCTAAACTGTCAACTTGATGACATATAGACTCACCTGTGGGTGGGGGAAATGATCCTCTGAGCACACCTGAGAGAGATTGCCTTCATTAGGTTAACTAGGATTTGAAAGTTCACTTAGCACTATTCTCGGGGCTAGGATCTTACAGTGTGTGAGGTGACCTGAGCATAAGCATGCATTGCTCTTCTGACTTGACTTTTCCTGCTCCCAGGATGGACTGTACCTTGAGGTTGTTGGCCAGAACAAACCCTTCCTTCCTTAAGTCTCTTCTGGCCAGGTCTTTTAGTCACAGAAAAGACAAAAGTAACCCAGAGGTAGCTCCCCTGCCTGTGTTCTCTCCCGGTGATTCCCCACTATGGAGCTGTGTGTACTCTTGGTCAGCTATGGACGTTAACTCACAGTCCTTCAGTCTCAGCCAACGACATTACTGGAGACACCATCCACTCTCAAGTATTCCCAGCCCAATCTTCTGTGTAGCCCTCACCTTCTGGCTCTGTGCACCCCAGAAGCTGTAAGTAAGGATTAAACAGGGACTAAGACACCACTGCCACTGACTGCTCACAGTGTGGAGGCTTAGATGTCCAAGGCACTGGTGCTGACAAATCCAGGGCCAGGTGTAGAGTGCTGCCTGGTTCATGGACCACTGCATCTTCTCAGTGTCCTCTCACATGGAGGAAGGGCCTAGAAATAACAGAGCTCCATGTGGTTCTAACCTCACATGAATCCACACCTTCCCGAAGGCTTCACTTCCAACTGCTATCACATGAAGAGTTGGGGGCCAAGATAGAATGCTGTGGGACATAAAGATTAAAACTAGAGTACACTTACTCTAGAGTCTATGGCTTGTCTTTAATAAAAATAATTTTGTATAGTTATAATTTCACTAGAATTAATTTGGCTTCTTCCTCCACTTCACAAATAGGTCATGTATCATGCTTATGATTGAGTCATGGTTCCAAAAAAATCCCAGCCCAAACAGTGACACACCAGCGAGACAAGAAAGGACCGTGAAAGCTGAGCCCAGGTCTCATTATACAAAGTCTGGTTACCAACTTTGGGTGAAAGTGAGAACTCTAAAAATGGCTTCGTGTCTGATATTTGAATATTGCTCTAGTGACTGCTGTCCTTTATTGTGACTGCTCATTTTAACCTAACTTGGACAATCTCCTCATGTGTGTAAAGGCATACATATCAGGCATCTCAGTGCGGGGCTGAGGAAACTGCCCGTGAGTCACTGCGCTCGCTCTGCAGCCTGCCTTGGAATCCGCAACACCCACATAAAAAGTCAGGCGTGGCTGTGCACGTTGGCAATCCCAGCATTGGAGGTGGAGACAGGTAAGCCCCCGGAGCTTGCTGGTCAACCAACATATACAATATCTCAGCCCACAAGTTTCCTGATGAACTTCTATTGGAGGAAGGAGAGAAAAATCTGAGATACTGACTTGAGAAGCTACATGAAGATGCCGCTATGTTATTGTTATACAAAAGAGAGGAGAGGTGACTGAAGAGAGAGGATGGGAAGAAAAGAGAGGGGAAGAAGAGGAGAGTGGGAAGAGGGAGGAGAGGGGAGGAGAGGGGAGGGAAAGAAAGGAGAGGGGAGGAGAGAGAGGAAAAAAAGGAATGGAGAAGAGGGGAGAGGAAGGGTGAGGCTGTTGTAGTCAGTTGCCTCTGTTTACTTACACCTAGCACAGCCCTAGACATCACTTTTTTTCATAAAAACTTGAAGTTGCTAAATACTAAAAATAATTCTTGTTGTATCTAATCTCTGGGGTTTAAATATTGATTCTTACTCCTCAATGATTTCAGCAATGTTCGGTAAAAATGAGAAGACAATCTCTAATGAGCAGCTTTCCAAAGCAGAGACTGGGATGAAGCAGGTATGGGTACCATGGTATCATACACACATGAGCAGAGAACTGGAGCTCAAGGAGACAGTGAGGTCCGCCTCCCCTTGCTTACTGTTTGTACATCTAATTAGTCTCAAGGTCACCACATCAAAGTCAGCTCAGTAAATGTCAGGCAAATCCCATTTGCTCTTTTTCACTGGTGACTATGGTGTGGGACTCTGAGTTGCATCAGCAGTGAGGGGCAACTCTCTTCTGCATCCATGCTTCCTCCTGCTGCCTGGGTGGGTGTAGCATCCCTGTAGCACCCCTATAGCACCCCTATAGGGGTGACCAGAGTTGTCCTCCCCAACCCTGCCAGGTGTCTACAGAAAGAAGTCTCCTTACTGCATGTAGGTCATAGCCAAATGCATTAACATTTCCATGAAGTCATCTCAAGATGTGGCAACCCAGCCGTTGGAGTACAGAGCTTAACTTCCAACCTCAGCTGCCATAACAAAAGCTGTGCCTGTTGAGTCAGGATCACAAAGGGTTTCCAGTTCTCATGGATATCTGGCTGCTTCTGGGATCTGATGTTCCCTGTTATTGTCACTGTCCATCATCCCTCCAGAAGACCTCAAGATACCAGTTCCTTTTGCACCAAAGGCCTGAGGAGAACCCTTCCAGAAGGGCTGTTAAGAATACTTTTGGCCCTACCAAGAAGGGTATAAGCCTGAAGTGTGACCATTTATGCAATGGAAGACTTATGCCACTTTTCCAGAAAACTCTTCTTCTCTCAGGAGAACATCCCAGCACTTTGCTGTTTCAATACTAAATCATCAATGTTCATCCAGCTCAGCATCACCCACTATGATGAAGAAGTGTCTCCTTCCTGACTCCCTCATCTCAGGCATAGCCATCTCCTGGTGTCTCTTGAAATTACCATAATATTAAAAACAATAACGTCAGTGCATTACTGTGAATAAATTGAGGGGACATAAACTATGCAATCAAATGACATAAAGAGCACAAGTATTGAACAAATTCCTAAATCTTGGTAAATGTGTAGATGCCTGCCCTGGGCCCCTATCCTGATCTTCTTCTTTGAGGACCAGGACCATGGGCATTTCTGGCATTAGTCCAGGTGGTGATGAATTTGTCAGGTTGACAGTATCAGAGCAATAAAGATGCTTACAGTAGCTACATGTTTAATAAAGGACTGTGACATTAAGAAATCTCTGGGGCTGGAAAATGTCTGTGTGGTTAAGAGCACCACTCTTACAGAGGTCCTGCGTTAGGTTCCCAGTGCCTACCTCGGGCCTCTCATGACCACCTGTAACTCCAGTTTCAGGGGATTTGATGCCCTCTGGTGGCCTCTGCAGGCATCAAGCACACATGTGGTGAACCTACATAGAGGCAATCACACACCCACACAAACTTTTTTAAATCCTTAAAGAAATATGTCCTAAGATCTTGTGAAACTCCAATGAATATATTATGTATGTGTATATATGTATTCATGTATGTGTGTATGTGTATTGTGTATATGCATGTATGCATATATATGTGCATACATGTGTGTATGCATGTATGTATATATCAAAGTCTGATTACTTATAAAAATGCTGTCAAATTATTTACAGTAACATTTAGGTCAGCATGTCAGCAATATAGGAGAACATGAGCACATTTAGAAGTGAATACTTCCTGTGATGAAATGAAAAACTGAAAAATGTAGAAGAACTGGGTCTCCACAATACCGAATTAGACACGGCTTATTTTTAAATCTGGTCATCTGTGACTGAATTGTAGACACTTGGGACAGGTTAGAATTTGGGTCCTACTTGGAGCTGATAGTCATTATGAACCTAGAACCTGTTTCTGTATCTAGGGTGCTCCCAACCAGGCTGTAGATATTTCTGCTTTTCTCAGACCAGAACCTCACAATCCCAGGACTCCCTACAACCCAAAGAGTTTCATGCCTGTAGATAGCTGGTGCAAATGTTGCAGAAGTCCTTATCTGTGTCCTCTCCATGTTCTAATTTTTACAATGCTGGTGTGATATTTAATATTAGTTGTCAACTTGATTGCGTGGAGAATAACCCAGGACATTAACTACTACAGTATACTTCTTAGTGTGGCTGGGAGAGAGCTTCCAGGCGGCATTACCTCATAGAATAGATCCTAAATGTGGTCAGCATCATCCCAGAGGCTGGGTTGCTTGATAGAACAAGAAGAGAAAAAGGATAGACCGTGACTGGCAGGTGCTGGACACAGATCTGAAAAGACAGCAATACAATCATTGACTCTCACTCACTTTGTGTGGCACCAGGTACCATTTTGTGTCTTGTGTAATCTCAACCATTCTCATCACCTGGTTTGTGTTGCTAATGCTCCTTCCGAGCCTCTAGTTTGTGTTGGAAAACATGGAATCTATTCTCTTACTGTTGTCCATTCTTGGGTAGCAATGGCTGAGCAAGCCAGGTCTCCATGAAAAATACCCAGAAAGGAATCAATGGCCTGGTACCTTGCTAAATCCGAGGGTAGGACTTCCTGATTGTGCCCAAGGGAGTAACTGGTGTCAACCTCCAGAGGTCAGTGAGAGACATAGGATCCTGAGTGTGGATAAAGTTTAGGTACCAAATAGTCTCGGTGTAGCCCAGAGTGCTTGGAATCAAAACTTCTGAATTTTTCTGAGTTGTCAATCAGGTCACAGTAAACCCTTGTCCCACATGACATTCAAAGCAGGAACAGACTGCCTGCGTCCTTTAGAAGCTGTCCTTTTAATCCTTCAACAAAGATTCAACAGACATCCTTTACACCTGGAGGAGTCCTGGGGATCCTCACAGCATTTTAAAGAACCAGATAGAAAACTCCGCGTTGACTGAGGACTGCCTCGTTTGTTTATTCTACATGAGTTTCAGAGAAAGAATAGCTTTCCTTGTCTCATTTTAATATTTCTTTATTACCTCTTGGTCTCTTTCTTATCATTCTCATCATTATAAGATGTTTATATAAAACTTTTCCTCAGAGGGACGCAAATCATATCACAAACTGAAATTGCCAAATAGACATTAATCTTCGAGGCGCCTGTGTGAGACAAGCCGAAGCCCCAGTAATTAAAATATTGAATAGGTATCTGTGGCAAGCACCACATGGGGAAAACAAGACACAAAAGGAGTCAGGAGTTCATTACTTCAATTGTAAAAAGAAATTATGAGATTACAACCAATTCTCTGAGATAAGGACCTCAAAGCGGTCATGAAGTAAGCCCAGACGCTTGCAAGATCTATTGCCGTGGCTGGGAAACTAGTTCCAAAGAAAGAACTCGAGCTACAATGGCTGTATTTGTGAAGGACTTAGGGCTTTTATCTATGTCATTACAGTCCTCTTTGATCTTTATACGGCATTATGGGACTCGCAGGCAGGGATTGTCATCCTGGTTTGGTAATGGAACCCATACAAGAGGGACGGTGGATGACAGGGTGTCATAGCAAGAGACAGGCTTCCTGCTTGCATATTATCTTCCACCCACCACCCCAAAGTATGCCAGAGGTTGTCAGGGAGGCCTCTCCTGCGGCTACCTCCCATGTTTTTGTTTGGGTATTTAATGTGGTTTTATAAAGGTAGCATATACAGTCCATCAAAATTCAATGTTTTCCCATTTTGGGTCTTGCAAAATGGAACCTTTGTAATCCTCTATCAAAGTCTCCCCATTTCCCTCTCCTGGTGCTTTGGTACCACTATTTCTGTGTCTATGAATCTGACCACTCCAGAGACTTCATGCAAGTGACAAAACTTATTGTTTGTCTTGTTGAGACTAGAATGTTTCCCTTAGCAATATGCCCTGAAGGGGCAGCATGGCAGCAGAATATGCCAGGGTATCCTTTAAGGATTAATTAGCAATGTTTCCAATGAATGGTCAGTAATGTTTTTTTCCCACATTCATTCATTTATAAACCCTGGTTTTATGTGAACGATCCCACTCTGAGAATGATACGCAAATATTTCTTTGAGACCCAGCTTTCAGATATGGTTGGCTCCATATATCTGAAAGCAGGATGGCTGGAGCATATAGTACTTTAATTTTTAAACTTTTGAAGTCTCCATACTGCAGCTACACCAGTTTGCATTTCAGGCACAGCTCTGTGAGGAGACTTACCCTGCAAAGAGAAAAGACATTCTTTTGTTGTTGTTGTTGTTGTTGTTGTTGTCGTCGTCGTCGTCGTCGTCGTCGTCGTTTTTTTGTTTTTGGAAAAGTAATTCTAAGAGAAATAAAACACAGAGGAGAGAGAAACATCGACTGAAACACCATTGACATGGGAAGTTACCTACAGAGGAAAGAAATTCAGAGACAGTAGAAAAAGATTAAAAGTAAAGAGATCTTGGGGAAGAGACGATGATGGAATCTGCATAAGGATGCAGAAGGGAGCACTCTCTGAAAGAAGGAAGGGAAACAGACAGATAGGGAGGAGGTGGGGGACAGTGGAAGAGGGAGGTGAAAAAGAGCAGAGTATGATGTCACATAGATGTGAAAATGTCACGATGAGCCCCATTACTCTGCATGCTAACTTACAATTTTAACTGAGAGAGTGCAAGAATTTATTTCATTCATTTTTTTAATATCATGACAAAACTTTATAAAAATAATAACAAATATATAATGTAAATACATAATAATAATAATAATAATAATAATAATAATAATAATAATAATAACAAATAAATTTGGGCCTGATACCATCTGGAGTTCACTGAAATCTCTACCTTAGATTTCTCACTTCCTCTACACCCTGGATCCTTGAAGGCAAGGCTTCTTCACTGTGTCCTGAACCCAGTCAAGCCTTGTTGTACCATCATGCTCAGCAGTTACTTGACACATTGGGTGCTAACTAAGCAGCAGAGAGCAGGTGCAGGTCCTGCATGTGCACGGTCTACTGGGTAAGCCACTTCTACCCTGTGTTACAGACATGCTACCTCACCTGGACACTCAGGCAACTCCTAGACTGATTGCCAACCAATGTCATCGGTCTCTGGAAAAGCTAGACATATATTCTCGGGAGTGTCTTCTCACCTTGTTCCAGGGTCGTAATTCACATGCATTGGGTTTTGTTTTTCCACTTCCTGGCCCTTGTGTCACCTCTGCTGGCTTTTTCATAGCTCAGCTACTGTTGATATTCATCCCTGCTTCTGTCAATCACCCCTCACCCATACTCCTGTAAGCAATCCTAATAAGCCTATTGGTTGGCTTTTGGTATAATAGTTACATTGGTCTGTTATGGGTTCTTTATCTGAAATGAACGTGTGTGTGTGTGTGTGTGTGTGTGTGTGTGTGTGTGTGTGTGTGTGTGTATTTTCATAGTGTATTTTCCTGAGGAGGAAAAGTCTTACTCAAGCAGGTGCTGATAAGCCTGGTGCCTTAATAAGAAGAATAAAAATGAATCTGACTAGGATCAGTGAGCATTAGTCTATAGCCTAACCTTCTGCAGGTCACACTACTAACACCTCAACCCTGTGTATAACCCAAGGATGCCAGGAGAAAAACAGGTCGCAGACCCAGCACAGTGTCTGAGGTCTCATATGCATTGAGAGTCATAGACAAACCATGGCCCTAAAAGGCAGACTAAAGAACGTAGAAATATTCCCACGCACATAGTCAGCAGATCCTTTATCGGACCAGCTGCACATCTATGGTAAAGTGTAGCATCCTCAACACACAGAGCAGAGGCAATAGGGCAATCACACCCCAGAAAGGGGAGAGAGTCTGGATAAGGATCCTACAGCTTTCCAAACTGACTCAAAATATATCATAGACCTAAATGTAAAGTGCAGAATCATCTAAAATATAACATGGGAAAAAATGTAGGCCACCTTGTACTTAATAGTGAGTGTTAACTACAGTGTAATTCACAGCAAGAAAATTGACACTCAACTTTATTAAATTAAATATGTTCTGTAAAAGACACTGTTCAGTGAGTAATAACATGTTGACAGACTTAGACAAAGTATTCATACAGCACACTTGTGTGGCATCCAGAACACACCACTCAACATCTCATCACAGTGACAAGACAATAGACTTAGCAGACTCTTTGCCAAAGTCAGTCAGGTCAGAAATGAACATGCAAGAAATGTAGTGGTTAACCCTGATTGTCAATTTGATGGGATCTAGAATCGCAATGGAAACAAACCTCTGTATCTGTGAGGGGTTTTCTAGATTGGCTTAAAGAGAAGTGAGAAGGACCATGTTAAATGTGATCGGCATTGTCTCATGGGCCCTGACTGAATTTTAAAAAGGAGAAAGGCTGAATGTGAGCATCTGTCTCTCTCTGATTCCTGGCAGTGGATGCAGCACAACCAGCTACATGAAACCCTAGCTGCCATGACTCTCCTCCATCATGGTCTGCACCCTCAAACTGTGAGCCAGCATAAACCCTCTCTTCCTGTGTTAATTCCTTTTCTGTTGCCATGAAAGAATTCCCTGACCAAAAGCACTTTGCTTTTGTGGAGAAAGGGTTTATTAGGGCTAATCATTCCAGAGGGGATAGAGTCCATCAAGACGAGGGAGGCAGTGCAGCAGGAACATGCAGCCTACCTGGCAGTCAGGAAACACAGTGATCACATTTCACCAACACACAGGAAGTGGAGGGAGAACAGGAAATGGGCCCCAGTGGGTGCTCAAGCCAGGCTCCATTCCCTACAGGTTCCATAATCTCCCCCAAACAGGGCCCTCCAACCACTTCCTATGGGTGTTTTTGTCAAGTACTTTGACACAGCAATGAGAAAAGAACATAACACAAATCCACTCAGCTGCAAAGTAGAACAGGCAGACACTCCATGACGACCTATTAACAACACAAGGCACTGTGAGGCCCAGGGCCTACATGAATTCCCAATGCTCATGGACAGAGAGACCCCAGAGACAAAGAACAAGCCCTTTGAATGTACTTGGGAGGTTTCTACAGCGCTCAGAACAGTTTTAACCACATTACCAAGGAGCTGTGCTGAGTTTCTTGTATTTCTACAAATGACATCTAAATGTATGTAAAAACCTACTGCAGATTTGTAAAGAGATTTGTTCATAACGGAGAAAACATAGAAAGAGCCACGGTAGCCTGCAGGAATGAATGAATAAAACCTTGCTGCGTACATTCAGCAGGAGGATGGTAGGGGGTGGGGGGACCTTAAACTAACATTTAGAGTTGAAAGAAACCTGTCTGAAAAAGCTACCAACCACCTGAGTCCACACACAAAACATCTGGAAAGGGCAAGGCTGTGGAGATGTGAGTAGACAGGTGTTTCCAGGGGACTTTGGATGGGCTGATGGGCAGGTAGATGGCAGATGGTTCTTAGGGTGGTACTCTATATGGTACTACAAGGGCGGATGCATGGCATAGTGTGCCTGGCAAAACATACAAGTTGATGCAATACACAGAGTAAACCCCAATACAGACTGGGAGGTTTGGTTAGCAATGATGCACCAATCTTGTCTTGCCTAGCTAATATTCTCCTGAAGCAACAACTCAAGATGCTAACAGAAGAATTAGAGTGAAGGGGTATATAAAAATGACCTACTCCCCCCCCCCATTAGCCTAAGTCTGCTTTGGAAAAATGTTCATTATTTTTTTTTAAGTTTTTAAGAAGAAAAAAACAAAGCATTTCAAAAATAGTCTATACATGTTGGAGAAAAATTAAATGAGCCCAGAGCTTGAGATCAGATGGAAAAGTCTCATACTGAACCAGTATCTCTGAACCTGAAAAGTCACAGCTTGCAAGTGAGAGCCAACTGGAATTCAAACTATCATCTCAACCTTGTGAGCAATACACATTGAAGAAAACGGTGGAGGATTTCCCACTGGACATGGAGCAGGGCCACTCTTGTGTGGAAGCACATAACAAGCATGTGGGAAATAGATGACATGAGAAACCTGGAGAATACCCCCTGCTGTCAAAGCTTCATCATGTCCCCAGAGGAAAATGAGTCAAGTGTTGTGTTCTGCAAGGCTTGGTTCTAAAAACCCGAGTAGGGCAACTCAGGAACAAAGAAATGGCAGACAAGACACAGGCACACATACAGAAAAGCTGGGATTGGGTGTGTTGTGTTTGTTCTGAATTAGAGTACCTACTAAAAACCCAGAAACTCAGTGCATTTACTATGCACAGCACTAGGAGTAGGAGATAGCTAGTCTCAGTGGGGTGAGGGTGGGGTGTTCTGTAGGAGAGCAGTCTTAGGCTACAAACATCTGGAAGGAAGAAGCTGTGGCCATCAGGTTTTGCATACACTGGTCAATCATTTGGAAATACCCACACTTGTGCCAGAGGAAGGCTTTGCCACTTCTATAGCTCTGAAACATTGGGATCCTTGGCATGGCTGTGCTCACATCAGTGTCCACATCCACTCAGGGCATCATGTGATCCTCATACATTCAGAGCTTCAGCGGCTCCCCACAGTCATGTCATAGCACAGCAGAGTGGCCTGCTTCAGAGTTTCATCAGCATCTTTCCTGGCTGTCCTTATTTGTCCAGACTGTTGGGCAGACATGGGTCTCGTTCTACTGGAGCATGAGGAAGGAGCACCCTAACCCATTCTTCACAATCAGTAGGACTCACGCTGTGTACTCTGCCCATGGCTGTATATCTGATGCTTCCTTCCCTTTTTGGTTGACCTTTGAAAATGTAATGTTAATTTCTCAGACACTGGCTTTTTAATAAAGATGATGTTTCTGTAAGTCTAATGGATACACTGCTTCCAATTCACTGGACCCTCTAGACTTAGCCCAAGTACCAAATATTGATTGAAATAAAGATAACCTATGTCATAAGATGAAACTGAAGGTTACTTGACTGAGTAGAGATACTGGATACAGTGACTGTTAGTTTCTGCCACAGCAGCAGCCTGCTCCTGCTGCCAAAGCAGTCACATCATCACCTGTCACCAGGTGCCTCTCCACCATCACCTATGACATCTGCATCCCTTAAAAGTACCTTCCAGGCACAGCTCACTCTCTTGCCTCTTCTCTCCTGTCTTTCCTCTTGCTTCTATCTTGCCTCTCTTCTTCCTCTTGTTTCTTCCCTGTCTGTCTGTCTCTTGCACTAACTCTGTTGCAGTGGGGTATTTTCTTAGTAGCATACCCTGGCAGGGTCCGCCAAAAGGTACCCACTTCACCTTTCTTTCCTTATCCTTTCAGTGATGATTTTAGGCTATGGCCCATTACTAAACCCCTGTAATTTAGTTGCTTTATCAAATAAATGTTGATCCTTTTGAGTGCTCTATCTGCATGTACAGCTTTAAGCCAGAAGAAGCATCAGATCCCAATACAGATAGTTGTGAGCCACCATGTGATCGGTGGAAATTGAATTCAGACCCTCTGGAAGAGCAACCAGTGTTTTACTGCTAAGCCATCTCTCCAGCCCATGATTTTTTTTAAAACCAAAACCAAATTAAAACCACAGTACTTCTTGCCGGGCGGTGGTGGCGCACGCCTTTAATCCCAGCACTCGGGAGGCAGAGCCAGGCGGATCTCTGTGAGTTCGAGGCCAGCCTGGGCTACCAAGTGAGTTCCAGGAAAAGGCGCAAAGCTACACAGAGAAACCCTGTCTCGAAAAACCAAAAAGAAAAAAAAAAAAACCCACAGTACTTCTTACTAAACTCTATAATATTCTACTAGCTTCTCATTAAAACCATAGATTAGCTTAATGGTGGTGCATTTTGCAAAGATTCCCTATATTATTTTGAGCTTCTGATGTTTTCAGGTAGAATTTGCTAGTTGTCATCAAAATAAAAGTTTTCCTTTTATGGGGGGGGTAGGAAAGATAGAAGACAAAGGAGAAGGAATTGGAAGAGGTGAAGGGAGAGGAGGGAGAGGAACATATGTTAACCCTGTGGTTTCTAGGAGCTGTGTTTGTGTGTATGAGCTGAGCTTCAGAAGGGTTTCCAGTGGAATTTCAGCAGGCTTCATTTCTGTATGTTGAGATGATAACTATTTCTTTGTGTTCGGATTGCCCCTCTGTGTCTCCAAAATGTTCTACAATAATGCAATCTAAGAGTGAACAAATCTATTTACTCCACTAGGTCCATTTTTGTATGTGTTCTTTAAATTATCTTTAACTGAGGTTTCTGATGGTAACAGTGGCCATTGGAGGTCTGAGAGGATGGCAGGTGGGGGAGATATGAATAGAGCTTCCCGTGCCTCAGTCTACATCCACCAGTTTCTCTTGCTGACAGGAGACATGAACTCGGTGCCTTCCATGATATTGCCTTGTGAAACTCAGCTAGCATTTAGTTTCCATGCCACGGCGGAGGTCTGCCAATGCCCCAACACCTCATATCCCCATTAAAGTAGCTAGTCCCTCACCCAAATTTTCAGAGGCAGCAGGAACTGTTTCTCACCAGATCCAACAGACCACAAGGACCGCATTACCCAGCCCACAGAATCCCTTCTTCTGTACCCACTCTGACCAGAAGTGCAAGAAGGCTGTATGGCAAGGTTCTTGCCAGGTCAGTATTATATATCATTTCTCCATCTCTAACACATGTGGATGTCACTGTCTAATATGCTCCCAGGTCCTAATGGCTTTGCATATCTGCTGAGGGACATCACTTGTTTATATTGCAAGAACACACAACCAAGGAGCAATTCTTGGGGAAACTTACATATTTATATCTATATCTAGAAAACACAGCTCAGAGGCTGTGGGCTCTGCTGAAGGTGCTGGGAGGGAAGGGCCAGGCTTGCACAGAGCTGCTTGCACAAATTAGATTCGTGGTGATTAGCTAGTACATTGTAGCGCTGATAAACCCCACTGCAGGTTAACATCTAAGGCTTTCTTTGTGACACTGTAGAGGACTATTGTCTCTAGAGAACTAATTACAGGAAAGTGTGACCACAACTCCATGGGCACAACAAAGCTGGATTCAGGATGGAAAGAAAAACAACCCCGGGCATGTTTTAAAAAATGGAAGTAGCCTACTGAAGCCCAGTGCACTTTCCCCAGCCCACTGAGCTGGCTGGGGCTCACCCAGCCTTGGTGCACAGAGGCACAATCGCTCATGTGCTTGTTATGTCTTCTTCAACAAATAAGTTAATCAATTCATGTGCTCGTCATTCTTACCTCGGTTCTCAGAAAACACTGCTTCATGCATTTATCTAGTAAATATGTACTAAGGGTTCCCTTCTGTCACACAGCTGCTAAGTCAGCCAATTGCTCTATAATTTCTTGTTACAAAGTTATTCATTCTACTGATAGTCTGTAGCAAACATTCCACAATATATTGTGCTCTCCCATAGATAAATACACACAGAGCCCAGTCTCTGTTACAAAGCTGCGCAGATTCTAGGGATAGCGACTATCAAAATAGTGGTGAATGTTATAAAAATGCTTTGTATTCATGTATGAAATTCTCAGCTTTTTTTAAAAATAGACCTGAGCCAGGGTCTGTAGACAACATAGCTTGGCAGAAGCAGAAAACTGTAGAGATCCTCATTCTGGGCTGCATGGGAAGTTGTGGGTTGGCCCAAAGGATCTGAAGTCCCTAGTAGCTGTAGATGAGGATGGGGTCGTTGGCATGTCAGAGGGTAAATAACTTTCTTTTCCCACAAAGAGCAGGATCCATTGGCTGGTTATTTGTAGGAGATTTTAGTCTGAAGATCTTGTTATGGAAGATCCATTGGAGCAGGTCAAATGTTGAATGAAGGCTTGCAGGTGAGTGTGGAGTTGTTAGAACAGAGGTTACAAAGGTGCCAAAGCCATGCAGAGGTGCCACTGGGCAAAGAACAGAATCAGATGTTAGAGATGTCAGTGAGTCTTTTGTCTGTGCCTGGGTGATTTACAAGGCCATAGAAGAAAGAGGAAAAGAGGAAGTTAGAAGGGGGATAAGGTTGGATCCAGTTCGGAACCGATCATCTCTGGACATTGGGAATCATTAGTTTGGACTCGCCTCATTTCTTGCCAGTGTGAACAGTTTTTTAGTTGACAAAATAGAAGCTATGGAATGCAAGGATACAAAACTCATCTGAAATCAGCCCTAGGTCAGAATTCTAATCTTAACAGCCTGTGGTACTCACAGCATCCAAAGTTATAGCTTAAGATGTTTCAATCAGCTGCACAGGTCCTACCAGCTAAATGCTCAAAGGCACACATTCCAGTCTCACCTCTTGATTTCACACTCATGTTCCCAGGCCTTGTGAACAGTCAGATGACCCTACATTGAAATCTAGGGTCACCCCAAATATAGCCTTTGCTCACCATCCCTGGCCTGTGGGAGCAGTCTTGCTTTTCTGTCTGCTAGACATATCACAGACCATAAGCTCCTCTATTCTTCATTCAAGCTGCCCCTCACTTAACAGGACGAACCTACCTCCTTATGTCTAAATTACCATCTCAAGCATCTTCTCCATGGGATTCATTCACAAAGGCAACCTTTCAACTTCCAGCCACATGATGGAAGCTCTGCTTTACATGCGGTACCATGGGTTTTCATTGCCCGTGGTGTAAACACGACCCGTCCAGCTCCCATCCTCCAACTCCATCCACAACTCCTGTTCTCTCTCTGCCCCTCTCTGGTGTCTATAAATCCATTATCACATGACTGGATCAGCCTCATCTTTGAGATGCCATCGAAAATACAATATTGTCACAAATTGTTTTATTGGTTACTAATCCACCCTACCCTAATTCACAGTCACTATTATACTTGCCCCTTTAGGAGACACGAACTGTCCTAAAATATTGTCACTATGAGCTAGTGCCTTGCCTTCTTTCTCATAACTATCTCATTTGGATGGGAAAACTTTATTTTCCCCCAGTGGGAAAGTAAAAAAAAAAAAAAAAAAAAAAAAAGAAAGAAAGAAAGAAAGAAAGAAAGAAAGAAAGAAAGAAAGAAAGAAAGAAAGAAAGAAAGAAAGAAAGAAAGAAAGAAAAAGATGTTCTCTTAGTTTCTTTAGTAAATTCATTTCACTTGTGAGTGAATGCTGTCTTGAAAGCACACCAGGGACACGGTGAGCACATTACGCCATTTCTTACAGTGTAATAGTGCTGGGGTGACCTGTTTTGTATCTCAGAATCTGGTTTCCAATTAGAAGGTGGAAGACTGATCGTCTCAGGAGATACTTTCATGGTGAGAGAGCAGTGAAGAAAGCTTTGGGTTCCGTGTGGGAAGAGACACCACCATAACTACAGCATGTTAGCTGTGACTTTGAAGAATCTTGTCTTGTGATCACAGGATGTGGTCAGCATCAGAGGGACCTCAAGAAGCATCCTCTGCATTTTTGGTAGTAAAGGGAAAGTGAACAGTGCCCAGATCTGTGCTAAGTGCTACAGTTCTCTATACAGAGTTCTGGTTCTCAGATGAAGCCGCTGTCCTGCCAGGCAAGAGGAAAACTCCGAGGTTTCTGAAGAGAGTGAAAATCACTGGGGGAAATAGTGGACAAGAGAGAAAGGAAAATGTAATGGACTCTCAAGAATAATATGGTGAGTCCGGGTATTTTGTCCCTCTGAAGGGTGGGAAGTAAACTCAGTGATAACTTCATTTTCTACTTAAGAATTTCATACAATTAATTACTCCCTGCAAGAACTAGGCTTTAAGGGGAAAGATCTGTGTGCCCAGACCTTTCAGAAGCCCAGTGAATTATAAGACACTTGTCCTTCCTAGGATCCTTGTGAGAGAAGTTAAACATGGCTGTGGTACCTTTCCTCATACAGACGCCCAAATGCAAACCAGAAGTACTATATGTCTGTGTGCTAGCCTCCCCAGAGTCCTTGAGGAAAGAATTGTAATCTACCCTTTACTTATTTTTCTCCTTTCCATGGATATAGGAAATGAGTTTTGCAAATTTTTCACATCCAAATCTAATAAGCAAATCTCGGTTTTAAGAAAAGGAAAGAACAACAGTTGAGGTCTGCTGGACTTCAGAGTTCTTAACAAGAATTAAGAAAGGGAAGGTTGCCATTGCTCTCACTGTAGTGCAAAAGGAAATAATGCTTTCTGTGGGGAACACAGTGCACACTAGTGCTATCCATTTAAATTAAAGATCCGTGAGCAGACAGGGCAATCTGTCCATTCCCCGTTTGTTCCCAGTATCCATTCTACTTTTGGGTTTCAGCGCAAACCATTCCTTTATAATACTATACCATGCGTTACAGAAGCGTTAACATCAGCAATGAGGATCCCACATATCAGCACGAATGACATAAAAATACCCATGCCATAGTTGCTAACCTCAGGACTAGAACATCATGGTGAGGCCCATCCCAGAGCTTTCCCAACTCCCCCTTGCTAGGGTTTGGTTCTTTGATGGATTCTCTAGAAAATACCAGCGTCTCCTTTCTCTCTACAATAAATTTCACTGGGGAGAAAAAAAAAGCGTTTTCCTGAAACAATATTTCAATTTAAAAGAGCAAATGGAGGTGCATGAAAAGAAATGCCAATGTTATATTAATATACTCGCTATGCAGAATAAGGTGCAGGAGCAGACTAGGGAATAGACTGAGAGAGTGGATGCTTTATTTCACCGTGATGAAGCTGGTACCCAGGCTGAAAGAGTGCTGCCAAGGACACACAAGCCAGGGACAAATGGCACAGACCCCCCTTTCCTGACAGTCCCCCCATGATGTGCATGTGGCCCTAACCAGGAGGAGTGGCCAGCGCCCCAAGGGGTTGAGACTGAATCTCTGCTATGGTCTGAGTGTCTTAGAAATATGAATCCCAGATTCTGAAAGATGATCCTCAGAGGTGGGGACTTTGAGAAGTAAGTAGTTAGGGTTAGATGGGGTAGTGGAGTTAGGCCCACAATGACATTGCCAGCTTTCCAAGGAGGACAAGGGAAACCATGCCAGTTCAGTCTCTGCCATATCCTGAGGTGACCATAAGTCCCTGCCAGCCAAATGCACCGTGCTCTTAGAATTTTTAAACTCTAAAACAAATACATTTGCACTCATTGTAAATTACCCAGTTTGGGGTCTGTGAGATGGCTCCTGTTACCAAGCCCAATGACCTGAGTTTTATCCCTAGGATCCAAGTGGGAAAAGGAGCGAATTGACTCCTCCAAGTTATCGTCTGACTTCCACATGGGAGTTATGGCATGTTCACACATGTGCCCTGCACACACACACACACACACACACACACACACACACACACACACATATGCACACACACACTCACACACACAAAGAGGGGGCATACACACAAAATAAAGAAATAAATAAAATATAATTTAAAAAGAATTAAGTTACCCAGTCTTAGATATTCTCTTATAACCACAGAAAATAGATACTCTCCTGATGGATTTCTACCAGAGTCTACCAGAGCTGAACCATGATGAAGAATCCACATAGTGAATAGCAAAGCAACTTTGAGGCTCCAGTCTGGTCTCTGGGGTGAAAGTTTACCTCTGATCCAGATTTCCCTCCCTGATTCTCTATTCCCTGTGTCATTTGCAAAGCAGAGGAATATGGATGGCCACACTCTAGCCACAGACCCAAGCACTCCTGATTGGCTGAGAGGGTCTTGAAGAGGCTGGGGTCTGACTTCTTGGTGGCCCTTCTGCCCCCTCCTCATGCAGAACTGTACTGAGAGATTGAGATGCTACCTTGGCAGGTGTCACAGTTCATGCATTCACTGTGGGCCTGAGCTACGGCTTCTCAGATACCCACTACAGAGTTGAGAAAAACCTAACTGGCGAGCATGCCTTCAAGAAACAATTAGAATTCTGATAGATACCAAAATAAAACTGTTGCAAATCAATCTTCTAAGAGAAGTAGTAGACTGAAGTGACCTGAAGTTTAGTTTGGTGGCTGACAAAAGAGCTGGATGGTGGTTTGACAAGAGAGGTGTGGTTTGAAAGGAAATGGCCCCCATAGGGAGTGGCCATTATTAGCAGGTGTGGTCTTGTTGGAGTAGGTGTGGCCTTGTTGGAGGAAGTGTGTCACTGTGGGGCTGGGCTTTGAGGTCTCCTATGCTCAAGCTATATCCAAGTGACATAGACCACTTCCTGTTGCCTGCAGGTCAAGAAGTAGGACTCTCAATTCCTCCTCCAGCACCATGTCTGCCTGCATGCTACAATGTCCTGCCATGGTGATAATGGACTGAATCTCTGAAACTGTTAACCACCCAGTTTAATGTTTTCCTTTGTAAGAGTTACCATGGTCATGGTGTCTCTTCATAGCAGTAGAAACCCTGACTGAGACCCAAGGCTGCCATGTTTCATGGCTAAGTATGAAGGCCCAGTTATGAAGTCACAGCCTCCCCACAGACCTGGAACAGATGGTAAACCAGGCATAGCCTCACCCCGGGAAAACTGAACAACCATCCCCCTGGGGTTGCAGACCATGGGAAATTTGCAAGGACAATTAATTTTGATAACAAGGCAAAACATACAATTAAAAGAACAGGCATA
The DNA here is from genome assembly GCF_049852395.1 of Peromyscus maniculatus bairdii. Taxonomy (NCBI): domain Eukaryota; kingdom Metazoa; phylum Chordata; class Mammalia; order Rodentia; family Cricetidae; genus Peromyscus; species Peromyscus maniculatus. The sequence continues at coordinate 55,442,506 of NC_134868.1, forward strand.
ATTCTTTGAGATAATTGAAAAATAGATTGAGTTCAAGTTAATTCATGTAAACACAAAATGCTATAAAAGTAGGCCAAGTGGTAAAACCAGGATAAAAGCAAGAAATTCTTCTTTTTTTTTCATCCCTAAAAGCCCCATTGGCAATGCTTCTTCTAATCATGACAAGCACTCAGGTTTTATATCTTGCATCCCCTGGGAGCATGTCATGGGACTAGATCAGCAGTTCTAAACTTGTGTGTCATGACCTCCCTGGGGGTCATATATTAGATATCCTGCATATCAAATATTTACATTAGGATTCATAACAGTAGCAAAATTACAGTTATGAAGTAGCAATGAAATAATTTTATGGTTGGGGGGTCACTACAACATGAGGAGCTGTATTAAAGGGCTGCAGCATTAGGAAGGGTGAGAACCACTGGACAAGATGGTAACACTGACTGTCTTAGTGGATCTTATGCCTAACCAGTCTTATCAGACTGGCAAAGAATATATGTATATATTTATACATGGATGTAATATGTGAGCATATATCCTTTTTAATTATAAAGTTTCTTTAAGTACTGGGAAGTTATTACTTAAAGAAATGTTTGACTTGATATGTGCTATTAAGTTAAACTCTGCAATAAGTACATGATATTAAGTGCTGGAGAGATGTCTCAGTGGCTACAGTACTTGCTGCTCTTACAGAGAGAGAACCTGAGCTTGGCTCCTAGCATCAGGCTCAGGTAACTCACAACCAGTTGTAACTCCAGATTCAAAGGGACTAACTCTCTTTTCTGCCTCCACAGTACCCTTCCCACACACATAATTTGAAAAATGAATCTTTTACAATAGAAGGTACAAGGAAAGAGAACACGATTTGAAACTTCAAGGATGCACACTAAAATCTCCACTCTGTCTACTAAAGATTGTCACATACCGGGTACTTTATCTCACATACATTAAAACTTCATCTTTTCAGTATTCTGTGTAATCTGCCCCTGCCCTTGCTCTGGACTGTTCAGACCAGCACAATCTTTGCTTCTTCATCATCAGTGCTGCTGTTTGTGGATTTTTTGCCTTCTGTTAACCCTGCTCCAAATGCAGGGGTTTTGTTTGCTGGTTTATTTGTTCATTTGTTTTTGTCTTCTGTTAATCCTGCTCAAAGTGCAGCTATCTGGTGACCTCTGTCTCCAACCTCTGTTTCCAACCCCTGGACCTTCTTTCTAATCCCTGCATTAGCCCTTGTGGAACTCTGTCTGACGGCCCTTTTCTGTCCTTTCCTGTTCATCATCCTGGCTCCAGACTAGCCAGCAATCACCCCTTCATTGCCTGTGGTTATCTGGGTCCACTTGCTCAACTCAGATCTCTCTGAAGAAATTATATCCCTGAGCAGAACCTGAGCTGAAGAGATGAACATTGAATTGAAAACCCAAATGAAATCCCCCCTCCCCTCTGTCTAGCAGGAGTGAGGCAGGCATCTTGGACCTTTCCTTCACATGGTTAAAGATGAAGATAGGGCCATGTGGTCCAGGAGCTGGGAGAGAGACCGACTGACAGGGAGGTCCCCAATCAAAGGATGGTGAGAGAGGAATGATCTATCCATGGCTGACTGTCTCCCCTTTGAGAGCCGAGCTCGTTCACCACTCATACTGTATTTCTTCATCTCCCTCACTCTGGATCTGTGCCATATACAGGTGGAGCTGCTTCCAATTTGTCCTCCATTTTGGACAGTGAATCCAAGGGGACATCATTAGAGCATAAGAGAGAGAGGGGAGAATGGGAGGGGGGAAGGGAAGCAGAAAGAAGAGAAGAAGAATGGGGAGGAAGGGAGAAAGGAGAGGAACTGGAAAGGAAGAGGAAGGAGGGAAGGAAGAAAGGGAACGAGTAAAGAAAAAAAAGGGATCTGGAATTAATAGAATGCTGGGGAGGAAAGGAGCAGGAAGGAGAGGAGGAAGGGCAGTCTTATATTTATATGCACTGCATGACTCTCCTAGTGGAATATAGTTTCAAGGATAAAAGAAATTTCTATTGTGTTTGTAGATAGATTCCTACCATGATAACAGGGCCTGGTGCAGGACTGCATGTGAAATAATATGTATCATGCGCCAGGCATGGTAGTAAATGCCTGCAATTCCAGCACTTGGAGGTTGAAGCAGGAGGATCCAGCTCCAGGACAACCTGGTGTGCATTATGATACCCTGTCTTAAAATAGAAGTAAGAAATAAGTAAGAGAGAAGTGGGGAGGGACAGAGAAAGGAAGAAGGGGAAAACATTAGCACATGAATGGATTAATGCACCTGTTGTGAGTTTTTAGTTCTGGCTTCTTTGTACCGAGATGACCTGCCCACACATAACTTCACTGTTTATCTTCTTCAGGCCACCTCCTGAAGCCCCAGGGTCTGCTACACTATAGCAGAACATGCATGTCATTTGCTCAGCTCCTTGTATGACAAAAGACCAGCATGCTTTCCCTCAGTCCATCTTCCCATAGTTTTTTTTTTTTTTTAGAAAAAAAAAAAAAAAAAAGCAAAATGCAGTATGTAGAATTTTCCCAGCAAACATGCACATACACACTCACAGATGCATCTCTGGGGACTGGGAAGAACACCAGCTACATCTCTGTGTGGTACTTTCTATTGGCTCTCATCTAGAGAAACCGTGTAAACTGGCCATCATTGTGGCACCTAGCCTCACACTGTGAGTAGAGCAAAAAGCTCCTTCCTCCTGCAGCATCACACCTGCAATGGTTACCATGACAACATTGCTTCCTAGCGTCTCAGCACCCTTGGTTTCTGTCAGTGTGTCAACACTCAGCTGGTAGACTCCTGAAAAGAAGCCACACCTGCCCCATCCATGAAGGCCCTCAACGGTGCCAAAGGTCAGGATGCACCTTCCATGGGCAGCTGCATCAGAGCCTGTGGCCATCTCCAGCTCATGCTGACTCCACTTGCTTCCCACCTGCCGTGGGTATGCAGTTTCCAGGCATGAACACCACATGCCTAGGACAGACCATTTTTTCCCTCGGCACCGTCATTCCTGCACGCCACAGGAACCAGCAACACCCTGCTATGGAGAGAAGGATATTAAAGCTACCTCTTAGGTGCTGCAGTTTGAACCAAGTTCAACCTAACAAAACCAGTGACATGAGGCACATAAGCTAACACGTGGATTCAATCATCACGAATTGAACAATGCCGCCTATAAAATATAAAGCACACAAAGTGTGAGAGTGTGTCCGTGTATATCCATATGTAACATGTGAAGTGTGGAAGTGTAAAAGAGTCCTACACCCAGTTTGGACATCACAGCAGCTCATGTTCAAGATAGGATGGTCAGCTTTCTGAAGTCCAGACTTTCAGCTCAGCCGCCAAATGGGTCATGAACAGGTATGTTGGTTTGAGGACTTTAAGCTGAGGTGGAATCCATGGTCCTGGGTCCCTCGGGTCCCACCCCACAGGACCCAGGAGATTTTTGCTGCCACCCGTTGCCGGCTCCCATCTGTCGCTAGAACACGCATTCTTGTTCTTTTCCTATCTCAATTTCATAGGTCTCATTTATATCACTAGGTTACCAACTTTAGATTTAAATATTTAACATAATATGCCATAAAACACATTTAAAAGGAAACTAAGAGATGGGTGTTACATTTTTAAGTAACATCTTTTATTACTCTCTAAATTTTTCATGTACTGATACAATGCGTTTTGATCATTATTGGTTTCCTATTCTTCGTTTCTGGTGGGAAGCCCCATGTCTTCCCACCCCCACACTGTGGAACTCAGCCTTGCTTTCTCTTTCCTCTTGGTGGGAGACTCCCCTGGCCATTCTATTTGCCTGCAGCCCAAAACTGACTCCATGGGTTTTATTCTGTCTAGGGCTCACTACACAGACTAACAACTCACCAAACATCTACATCAATGTATTGCTGTGTAAAGAAAAATTTGTTTAAAAATAATCCCTATATCTCATTATGCATAATTTAGAAGCATGAATATTAAGAACTAACATGTCTATATCACCCAGCTAAGGACCCTCCCTTACCAGTGGGACACTAAGGGACACCACTAAGGGACACTGACCTCTTGTCTAGGGCAAGGCATGGCTCCTAACCTGAGTCTTAACAAGAAAATGATATTACAATGAGCTCTCTGAGTCCTGGGGTCCCTGTAGCTACAGTGTTAAATCCCCAGTGCTCAGATTCAGAGTTTACACCCCAACACCCAGGTACCACAGGACATCTTAGGCTCAAGGACACGGAGGTTTGTCACTAGTGAGAACCTCATAAGTAAACGCTGTGTGTGTGTGTGTGTGTGTGTGTGTGTGTGTGTGTGTGTGTGTGCGCGCGCGCGCAATGTAGAGAGTGGAAACTTGGACTCTAGCAAGGAGAGAGAGGGGTGAGAGGCAAGAGGACAATACAACCCAAACTGGAGAGTTACACAAGAGTGACAGAGAGTTTGAATAAGTGGGACATAGGGATGGTGGCACTCCAGCACTGACACTCGGCAGGCTTTCTTCTCCTTGACAATTGGTAGAGGGTCTGGTCACCAGTAGCTAGTGAGCCTTTCCCTTTGATGGGAGAGCATCCTCTATGGCCTGATTATTGCCTGGAAGGCTGCACTCTTCCTACTGGTTTAGAAAAATGCCCAAGTGGGAACTGAGCTTAACTTAACCCAGTAAACAGCTCAAATCCACCCAGAGAGGCTGCAGCACAAATCTATCCAGAGGTCCTCTTAGAGATTTCATAAACTTTTAACCTTTGCACTTATTTTCTTAACCGCAATTAGATAGACCTTTGGTTTGAAATGAGTCAAACAGTGTAATCAGTAAATGGGCTAATGAAATAGACAGTTCCCAGGAGATGAAGCGCAAATGGCCCATAAGTACATGAAAAATGTTCAACATGTTTTGACGCCAATGAAATTCGAACACATTCGGATTCAAAATCCACCCCCCCACCCCACCCACCCCACCCCCACCCCCCCACCCACACCCACCCCTCCCCCCGTCAGAACCATCAGGCAAACAAACAACAACACATGCTGGTGAGGATCAGGGGAAAGAAGGATCCTTCTGGGCCGTTCTGGGCCGCTGGCTGGAGCACAAACTGGTGCAGCCACTGTGGCCTTCAAAATCTAAAATCAGAACAACCATGTGACCCCGTTAAACCCCTCCTAAGTATTTACCAAAGGGCTCTAAGTGTCAACACACTGCAGAGACACCAGCACATCCTTGTGTGCTGCAGCGCTGTTCACAGTCATTAAGTTTTGTTATTAGCCTAAATGTCTCTCAGAGGATGAATAGATGTGGGAAACACACACACACACACACACACACACTGAAGTTTTATTCAACTGTCAAAAAGAAAATGATATCAATTGTGGAAAAATCAAAGTGACTAAAGCTTGTCCAAACGAAGTAAGTCGGATGCAGACACGGACCTCCTTGCTTTGTGGGTCCACACTTTTTGGATGAAAAGCAAAAGCAAGAGTATGTGCCACGGCTGGAGAAAGAGAGGATGGGTGGATCCGGTTAAAGTCCATGGTGTGCCAGGATAAAAGCAGCCTGGTGGAGCCCACCACTGTGTGCCATGGACGCACACACAAACCGACAATTATTTTAGTGTATCAAACATTTCTAGCACGGTTTTGAAGTGTGACTCACCCTGTCACTTCGATTGGATTAGAAACAACTCAGCCACAAACCCCACAAGGCTGCTGTCAGAAATTCTTACTGCCAGCCTGGAAAGTCATTCTGACACTTGGGGTTCCTGGTGGGTCCTTTCCATTAACCTCACTGACACAGCCTTGCCTCACTCCGGAAGGGGAGTAGAGGAGTCTGGGGGTGTTAGAAAACTATGGAGTAGCAGGCGTTCTCCTCTGCCCATGTGACCAGAGCCTGGGAGGTCCCAGCTGTGGACCAGGCTGACATCTGTGCACTGCCATTCATCTCTGTGTGCTCTGTGACTGTGACGAGTTGACAGTGTTAACCATCAGAGTGACATTGGGACCTGGGTATCACTGGTTTGCATGGCCCCTCCTCAGCCTCTTTCCCTCCTACCTCCCACACTTCCTCCACCCATCTCACACAGCTTCTGAACACTGTCCCACACAGGGCTCTGCCTTGGCCACCTCCATCCACATTGATTCCCCTCATCCCTTCTCTCTTGGTCAGTGTAACCCATGTCTACACCCTGCTGAAGCCTTGTCCAGCCTCAAGGCAGGTTAGGGAGCCCTCCTCACTGCTGTGTGAGATTCAGAGCAGGGCCAGCTGGGATGTTTGTCTGTCCCTTAATGTAGCTGTCTCTCATCTCAATCCTGATGTGTAGAGCCTCCCCCGAAGACTGTGGTAGAGGGCATTCAAGTACAAGCTGCACCTTGGAGAGTCACTGATTCTCCATGTCCCCATGGGAGACTCTTGTAGCCACACAAGCAGCTGCTGCCCAAGGAAATGTGTTGACAGGACCTACCCCCTTTGGTTTCTGTGACAGGACAGACATGCCACCACTGAGGTGTCTCTGCTCTTACTCCGAAGAAAAGAGGTGGGGATTTCCAAGCTCTGTAGTGAACAAGAGGTCCCTTTGACCTCCAGGAGGTGAACTGGGTTGCCCTGCTACAAGGGCAATGGGGCTGCCTGCTCTGTGTACTCAAAGGGACACCCAGGCTTCTGCTTCCTCCGGGGCTCAGCCAGAATTGTCCACAGGTGAGTTAGTGCCTTTGTTCTGAATCACTGTGAATTTTGTGGTGTACGATCACTGGCCCTTCCAAAAACGTTAAATTTTTTTTGGTGCAACTGATATACATCAAAAGTTTTGTGGTTTGAATGTTTAAATTGAATTCCTGGAAACTTCTCTATACTCAAAAGCTTCTGGGAAAATCTTATCTTCCTGAGTGTTGGGGGCCTGTTGTGTTTATGGATGACCCCACTCTGTATGTCAGCGACCCCACATTCTGGGACATAAGCAGCACAGACAGAATAGTCATGGAGCTTCTGATGGCCTTCGTGTCAAAATGGGAGCCATACCCCAGCACTGCACCTAACTTATCCAGAATATGTTAACAATGTAATCGTGGGTACAACAATTTAACACTAAGATTCACACACCGAATAGGAATGTATGCTGAAATATTTAATACAAAGATCATATCATGCACTTCGGCATATGGGGATGAGGCCATATTCTGTCCATTGGAACAGGGTCTCAAAACCTGGTTGCTATGTCGACACGGAAAGTCTGAGATCAATGGGAAATCTGAATCTCTTCAGTTCAGTTGACGAATCCACAGTGATGAGGTTTTGCAAGATGATCAACTTCCATGGTACAGCCCTGCTCCTCTCCTTGGCCACACTATATTGTATATTTAAAATGTTGCTAGAAGGTAGAGTGTACTTGTAAAAAATTAAGAGGCTGAAGAGAGATAACTCAGTAATTAAGAGCACTGGCTCTTCTTCCACAGGACCTAGGTTCAATTCCCAGCACCCACATGGTGGCTCACAACCACCTAGAATTCCAGTTCTATGGGATACAATACTTTCTCTGTCCTCCATAGGTACCAGACATACTTATGGAGCATCACCCTATATGTAGACAAAATGCCCATACATATACATTTTTTAAATTAACCAGCATCTTACATTATCATCATCATTCAATATACATTTTTCTTTTTATTTTATTACATTTATTTTTACAATTTTAAAGTGTGTGTGTGTGTGTGTGTGTGTGTGTGTGTGTGTGTGTGTTATACATATGTGCACAGGTTCCCATGGATACCAGAGGTATCAGATTCCCCAGAACTGGAGTTCCAAGTCCCAAGTGGTAACAAGCCACTTAGGGTTCTGGGAATGGAACAACTCTGGTCCTCTGGAAGAAGAGTATATCCTCTTAACCATTGCTCTAGCCCCTATTTATTTATTTTGTGTACATGCATGTGTGTGTATGTGTGTGTGTGTGTATGTGTGTGTGTGTGTGTGTGTGTGTGTGCGTGCATGCCTGCAGCACTGAAATCAGAGGGCAACAAAGCCCTTAAAAGGTTTAATATTTGCCTCATACAGAACTTCATCATAAAGCTACATGTTGGAGAATTTACACCTCCTTGGCTGCAGGACCAAATCAACAGTGTCCTGTCTACTTTTGTGCACATATTGTCCTAAGCTAATTGACCTAGGATGTAGAATTCAATGAGGAAATCCCAGGACAGGGAATAAGCAAAAAGTTCTCAGCTCCCCCTCCGAATGAGTAAGGAATTTGACAATGTGCACACAACTTCAACAGGAAGAAGCTGCACTTTCCAATCCTCCCCAAGACTGGTTAACTGTCTAGAACTCAGTGATGTGGGGAGGTTGTGACATTACAGCCATAGGTAGTCCCTGAGTAGCCATTTCTTGTCCACATTTGCATCAGGTCTAACATCTTTAATAGATGTTAGATGAACATAGCAGATAAGAACCTCCTGGAATATAGGAACTTAACCAAACCCCCATTTCCAGTAACCAGGAGGCTGAGCAAGTCATCAGACAGCAGCATCTGAGCTTATCACCGAGATTCCTCTGCCTTACTGTAAACTCCCACTTAATGTTTCCACCAATGTATTTTAAGACCAACTTCACTCATGATTTTCTTTGTTATGTTGCTTTAAAAGCTTCCTAAAACTGCTTCCATGTTGGAACAGGAATTTAGAGTAACCTAAATCTGTGTTCCTGGGCCATGTTCACTAATAATTGTCTCCAGAATAAATTATCTATTATCCCCATTAAGGGGACAGTTACTTTTTTTTCCATCAACAGGAATATAGTGAGACTGAAATAAAAATTTTCATATTTCAAATAACTGAAGCTATTTCCTTTTAGTAATTAGGGATGTAACTCTCAGAATTGCCCTCTATAGATGGAGTGAGCACCAATGACTTCTTTCCAGAGAGGACCTCATCCTAAGGATGCCTCCCACATGAAAAATCTCTCCAGATGCCCCTGGCAGGAGCTTCTACAAGATTGGGGAAGCCAGAATCCAGGGAGGACACTGGATTCTTATCTGTTCCATTGCCAGGGGAATAAAACATGTTGCAGGCTCAGAAATCGGAAGTCAGGGTTTGTCAAGCATGCACCTGCTCCACTGTTTGAAACTTTGAAACATACACTGCATTGGTAAGTTGTCCTCTGCTGTTTACGCTTGTTGAAAGTGGACGTCAACATCCAACCCAAGAAGATTCTCTTGTCTTAGACATCAACATGTTCATTTCAGGAACCTTCCAAGACCCCTTGTCTCAGGACAGACGGATGCCCTGACTCAGTAACAGAGACAAAGGAAAACCGCCAGCAGCTGAGAGCATTACAAACACTGTGCTCTTGAGAGCGGGTCGAAGGCAAACTATTTCTCATAATATAAAAGTGCCTGTAGTGGGAACAGGAAGCCTGAACTTCAGCCACGGGAAGCTCAATCAAGAACTCAGCTGACCGCCTCATCTTTTCCATCATTTCTGATGGATGACTGTAAATGTTCTATTTGGCACAGTTATCTCTCTGTGTTGCTACTTGATCTTTTGCTTGGAAGCCTTGCCGGAGGTGACGCTCTGCTCCACTCAGACTCTCTCAATTGGGAACTCCAGCAGGCTTTCTCAGCAGGGACCCCCTCGGCCCACTTCAGCAGACATGTTGTAAGCTCCGGATTTGATGGTGTTACCTTTTGTCTGTTTTCTCCGTTGGGGCACTCGGGTCATCTCTGCTGGATACTGTGAGTGCCCGATTTTAACCACTGCTTCTACCCACTATGTATCCCTTTTCTCGTGCTTGCTGTATACTTAATAAACTCACTCATTCAAAACCCAAAGCACAGCTGTCTAAGATCATTCTCCAGTCCTTACAGAACACTGCATGAAACTCAAGCATGCGAAGCAGTCAAAGGAGCCATCGTCGCTCCTTGAAGGTGGCCTATTTTTGACACTAACACATGACTTCTTCAAGTTCTGCACGGGAGCCAATAGAGAAGATTGTCACATACTTAAAGTAACCAAAGAACAAGGTCAAGATGGCAAGTCAAAAGCAGGAGCACGGCAGGTCTGAGGTGTGGTTTCCATAGACAGAGACCAGCTGGAGATCTGCTAGCCATTGAAAGAGATAAAGGAAAAGGATGCCCTAGCAGAGGAGGGCTGAAACATTAGAGAGGTCTGAAGCACCGAGGCTAGCTCAAATGCACTATTCATGGCTGCCACCTGCAGTCCATTCATTAAAGCCATGAGGAACTTGAGAGTCCAGCACAGGGCTGTCTTACCAGGCTGGCACCCCTGGCTCTTCCCATGGTAGTTGCTAGTTGGCTTCATTGCACTGATGGACCCAGTGGTTGATTCTTCTACCCTCCTCCAGTCTTCACCTCTGCCTACGGATGAGGAGAGAGAGCAGCTGGCAGGACCACTAGAAGTAGCCTTCCTGTGAGGCCCTCCTGTCTTCTCTCACAGTCCTCGGGGCCGGGTACTTGAACCTGCAGAAGGAGCTCAGAAGAAGACTCAGGGAATACATTAGAACAGGGATTCCAACAGAAGTAGGAGCCACCACTTGGTAACACTGGGCAGGGTCTCTTTACAGGGGCAGTATCAGTGTCCCACATCCCTACCCCATGTTCAACAAGAAGACTGTGGACTTGCACATGAAAGCGGTGGCATTATTCAGCCCATGTCACAAAGACTGTCTCCTCTCTGACCCTCACCTAAGTCTGTCTCTGGCATTTCTTCCCATACATGGCTCACATTGGTGATATTCCTCTTCCCACACTTGCTCACACTGTTGGTCATACCCCTCTTCCCATTCATGGCTCACACTGTTGGACATACTCCTCTTCCCACACATGGCTTACATCATTGGTCATACTCCTCTTCCCACACATGGCTCATATTATTGGTCATATTCCTCAGCTTCTTCTATTTATTTCAGGCTTCTGAGATTGACCATTATAAATATTTTCTTTAATCTTATGGAATTCAGATTCTGCATAACCTTGGAGGGGTCGGTACACACTCAGGTTCTGTGGTCTTTGCATAATGTATAGAAATTGCATATTATAATGAGGAATTGGTGTGAAAGGGGGTTAGAAAAGATGACTCAATAGGTCCCTTTGGGTTCAGAGGGTCTGTGGTTCCAGTTCTGGAATCACTGGCTGGAAGAATGGAACAAGAGGAAGCAGGGTAGAGCAGACAGAGTCACGGGAAACATTTTCTGTTACATTTCTATCATATAGGCATTTATATGCTGTCAGAGTCACTTTGTCCAAAGAATGGCCTGAGTCGGTGCCATGAATCACCCTTAGAGATATCCCCACCTCCATCATAAGTCTCCAGAAACTACCTTAATTGGCAGCTATTAAAGATGCATTATTCATGGAAGCTGTCAGACTGCTCAGAAATGCTTTATTTCACTAAATTATCCTTAAATTGATTTGACCAATTTTGATTTAGAGCTACTAAAACCCGGGAAAATTACAATTCCATCAAATTTTAAGATGCAAAAGTAAAAGTGCTTAATTTTAACGAAAGAAATGTACATAACGAACATCAGCCACTAAATGTCTGCTGTCTGAAAGGACCAGAGCTTAGAAGTTAGGGCGCATGTTTTGCAAATAGGGATTTTTCTTTTTTAAGAACAAAAGCCATGTGTGTTTTCATAAATCACACTCCAGCACTCTGCTATGTGTCCCTGCCAGCCCTTCTCTAACGGAGGGTTATGGGACACGGACAACCTTTGCTTATTCCATCCAGTGCGACGTCTGAGACAGACACCTGTCCTCAATTGCTCTGCATTCTGTGCCCAGACGGTTAAACACCTGAGAGTATTCTGCAGCAATCACTTTTTTTTTTCCTCTCCTAAAGTTCAGAGGAAACTTTCATGTACCTTCGTTTGCCAGTTTGACACCTCAGCACAAAAGCCCTTGGTTATTTCTTATTAAGCCGCTTAAGTCCCACAGCAGGTGCTGTGCATACAAATGTCCCTCAGTCCCTAGCAGAACACAGTCTCCCACCAAGAGCAGGAAAGTCTGAGAATCTTCCCATAGGCCCCCACTGGAGAATTACCAACTTCAGAAACAAAAGGGTTCGCTCTGTAATTTTGATTTACTGCCATGGGAAATTTTTATTTTAGAGTATTGTAAAATGGATCCAGGCAGTCCTCCACATGTAGAATTTCACACCTACAGATTCAACCAAGTCTGGATTGAAAATACAGGATTAAAAAGAAATTGAGGGTGGTCAGGAACAGCCTGGGCAATTTAGTGAGGCTGTGTGACAATGAATGTTTTTTTTTTAAAGCCAAGCATATGGCTCAGTGTAAGTGGCTCGAGGTTTAGTGGGTACCGAAGCAAATGTATCTGTACAGAACATGTACCACTCTTTCTCTGCTATTCACCAACCACAGACTAAAGACACCGCCCAAATCCAACTTGGTGAACCAATGAGTTTTTATTAGGGCTACTAACAGGAGTATGGGTGAGAGGTTTCTTATGGGAACAGAAATGACTCAAAGACGGCTACATCACTAAAGCCCACCCCAGCATGGGTGGCAGCTCACAAAGCTGGAAAACAGAGCACACTGCACAGCCTGGAGGCAGCTCACATGCTTCTTCCGGGCATCTCAGCTGGCCTCGCTCTTCCTCAGCTGCCCTTACTGCTTAGATAAGCATGGGGAGAGAGAGGCCTGGTACATCTAGTCAGATTTAGCCACTTTCTGAGCCTTCTGAGATGTTTACTTCCGATCTTGAAAAGCCTCTTCCCAGAATTCCCTGAGTCTTTAGAATGTATGGGGTCTTAGTGAGCTTCTCAGAAAGTTGCTATCCATGAATGGGCTCCCATAGACCACCGTACAAAAGTCAGATGGGAAGTTTGAGTCTACCCATTTTGCGTAAGAAGGAAGGAGCTTGCACCATGATGGGACTGTATCTGGAGACAGGAGGGGTTAAACTCAGGTCTTCAGCTGGGATCCTCACCCATCTGTTTTGTGTCCTGGTCAGAAAATGAAGGAGGGACACACAGGACTGCAGCTCCAAGGTGTGAGCATGAGAGAAGCCAGACGAGGCCATCTGCAACCCAGGGAAAGAGGTACACAAGGAGCATGCTCTGCCCATAGCTAGACCTGCAAATTCCAGTCCCCAGAACAGCAGGAAGAGAAATGCCTGTGATTTATGCCTAGAATGCCTGTCATAGCTGTGGCACCATTGAGAAATAGCTATAGCATTCATTTCATCGTAGAAGGCCCTGTGGCTTTGGCCTTGACCCACTGCAACACTCACTTGGGAACACAGTTGCCATGTAAGAAATTGGAAGACCTTGAGGGATCCCAACATGATGCCCTGTGTTATGGCGTGAGAGTGACCACCTCAGCCACACAACCTCAGGCCACATAGATGCACACATAAGCCTAGCCTTCTGAGGTGTTCTAGCACACCCTCCAATCAGTCAGGTCCTTCCAGCCGTGATATTAGATGCCACAGGGGAGATAAAAACCATCCATACAGTAACACAACATGACATGCCCAAATTCCTACCACGTTGAACAAGCATCAGACAACTACTCCTGTTCTCTATCACAATTCTGGGGCTATTTATGACATAGCAACAGGTACTGTCTCCACCAAACTGTGATTTTTATAACAAAATACCTGAGGCTGAATAATTTATAATGAGCAGAAAGTCGTCATAACACTGCAGTCTCAAAGTCCACAACCGGAGTCCCAGCAATAATGGTGCCTGTGGAGAGCTGGGTCCACTTCCAACAGAGCATCCTGTTTCTGCATCCTCTGATAGGGTAGGGCCACATCCCCACTTGGCAGGAGGGCCAGAGGAGCAGGAGGAGGAGTGAACTCTCCCATCAAGCCACCTAGTCCCTCATTCATGGAGCAGAGCCCTCATGACCTGATCACTAGTGTTGTATGATGGTGTATATTACAATGCTAATATAACACTAGTTACTTTTTGTAGACAAATTTCTAAACAGTCTTATTAAATAAGAAACACAGAGCCAAATATAGGGGTGAAAGCCTTGGAGATCAAAGAAATAGTGATAGCCACCAACTAACCTTACTCACCACACCGTCGTAGCTTCTCCTGGGAGAACCAGCTTCTTCCTGACTAACCTGCGCATTTATTGCCTTGCTGTTCTGCCTTCTCATTGGTTCTTAGCCCAGCCACCTCACTTCCTCATCACTGCCTGTCTGTACAGACTTCCAGGTCTCTATGGTTGGTACTGGGATTAAAGGCATGTGTCACCACGCTTGGCTGTGTCCTTGAACACACAGAGACTCTGCCTGCCATGTGATCAGATTAAGGGTGTGTGCTACCACCACCTGACTTTTTCTTTATGGCCGACTATCTTTGTCCTCTGGTCTCCATGGAAAACTTTATACATCAACATACAAATAAAATATAACCACAACTTTTCTGTTGCTGTGATAAAACACTGTGACTAATGTAATCACAGGGAAAAGAGTTTATTTTGACTTATAGCTCCTGAGGGTTAGAGTCCCTAATGGCAGAGACAGCATGAAAGCAAGTGGCAGCCTTGGAGGCTGGAGTAGCAAGCTTAGAGATCACATCTCAAACCACAGCACAAAGCAGAAGACTGTGAACAGGGAACGGAGTGAATCCTTAGATCCTTAAGGTGTGTCTCCAGTGACACACTTCCTCCTACAAGATTGTACTTCCCAATCTTCCTCAAACAGCACCACCGACTGGAAGCCAAGTGTTCAAACACCTGAGATCATGGGGACATCCCCACTCAAGCCACTACATGATGTTGTATCAGAGATTATACTGTGGTGTAAATTTTGGAAGGGCACAGTTACCCATGCAGTGACAGCACCCAGTACATCTGCTTTCTTTCTTCCTTTTGCTGATTTCTGCTTATCTACACACTGTGTGTAAACTGGTTTTATAGCACAGTGGTGATATTTTCAGCTCTAGCCTACAAGACCTCATCGCCCTGACTCCTGTCTCTAGACACTCTGAAAACTCCATAGTAAGTGTCTATGCACCATGGTGCTAGGGACCTTGTGATCTAACCTGGTCAGCATTCTTCCCAAAAGAGAGGCGGGAGAGAAATGAGATGCTCAGTAGTACTTGTGAACAAAATGATTCAGTCAGTCTTCAGAAGCACACGAGCTCATCTTGAATACCACCATACATAATCAATGTTTACAAAACCAACGAATACCTATTAGTTTCTTTCTAGTCGTGAGTATAGAACTTCAAAGTGAATTAGGAATATAGCTGTTCTACCCAATCAATATGTAAGGCAGAATACTAATTTAATTCTACCAAGAAAGAGAGCCTGATTTAAGTAGACACAGAGTAATTGCTTTCCACATATGACTCCATGAAGATGTAAGACAAATTCCATTTCCTAAGAACACTTGAAAACCGTTTCTGGGTAAAGCCCTTTCTGATCAACTGAATTGTAAATTTAAACTCACACATTTTGTAGGCTTCATGTTGCTTGTCCAGTTCATTCCTATGTCTCTACCAAGATTTCTTCTGTAAACCTTTGCCACATAAGAGATGAGGGATCATGGCCTGCAGGACCCAAGAGCCACTGCTCATTCACATGGGCTTTCAAGTCAGACAGACCTGAATAAACTTGTGCCATATTCTTTCTATTCCTGGTAACTCTTCCAACCTTACAAGAGGATCAGTGATGCATGTACTTCATCCAAATCTCTTTATTCCACAATGTAACTTAAAACAAGTATCATGTAAGTAACAGGTGTAAAGCAAATAGAAGTTTAGCAATCAAACTACTGACCAGCAAACTTCTGAGATTGAAGGGGTGAGGTGAGAAGGTGGCAGGGATGGATTGGAAGAGAGAGGTGGGAAAGGTGGGGAGAGGGAGAAAGGGAGGAAGGGAAGTCATTCACAATCACAACATTTGCACTCTGAGCCTTTAAGGCCCAGGCCCTGGAAAGTCTTCTTCCAGCAACTTCGCAGAGGTAGTGGGGGGGCAAAGCTAGAAGTCAGACAAGCCTGTGTTGATTACAGCATGTTTTCTAAGTGAGAGCTGTGCAACTAAATTCAGGTGATAAGTGGAAATGAAAATGGTCAAGAGATAAAAGCTCATTAACTATTGTACTCAAAAATTACAAAAGTGAGGAGATCTTAATTAAAACTGATACTAGACAGTAATTAGGTAAGGGAATAGAATAGCATTAATCTTTAAGTTAAATAAAGCTGAACTGACTACTAGAACAAAAAATATAATTCTCCAAAATACCAAAATAAAACTTAAAAAGATAGTCAGAGATAACACATTAAAGGAACATATAATGAAATTTCAAATGCTGATAATAATTATAACACAAATCATAAAAGTGACCTAAAGAAATAAATCTGTATTTAGAGACCCTTAAAATATGTACCAACAAATATGTGCAGGGCTAACATCCATATTAAGGTAAAAACTTTTTAATTTGCCCCAAGAGCAAGACAAAATTATATTAAAGTTAGAAGACAAACAACTTACAAAGGTTTGTGAAAGCAAATCAAGCACAAGCAAATATGCAAGTTAGCTGGAAGAAATGAAGGACTTCTGGAATCCTACGAAGTCAGACTAAAAAAATTTAATTGTATATATAATGAAGTGCAATAATTATATCTCTTAATCATATATATAATATATAATTCTCAAAAAATAAACTTAAAAATAAGTGAATAAATAAAACATTTAAAACTATATTTACTAAATAGTTTTACTTTTAAATAAGAATGCCACATTTCTATTATCAAAGCTACAACTTAGAAGGGAACTCTAGCAATACAGCTATATGTACACTAATAGAGTACCAACCACCACGGAAAAAAATATGTTATGCAAGGCTGTGTAGACATATATTAACTATAGTGGGCTCATGAACATGCACTTTTAAGTTCAAATAAATCATACCCACAAAAATAACGGAAAATGCATTATATATAATACAGTATGTCTGAATAATACAGACCACTGAGCTAGTGGAAGCCAGGCTGAGAGGTTCCAACAGCTCGCCTGCTCCTGAACTTCTGTGCAAGTGACAGGCTTCTGCACAGCTCCGTCTATCAAAAGGTTCCATGCTAAGCCATGGTTGTCAGGTTTGCTGTGTCTCTAGGTATTGACACAGCCCTTGAGCCTCTTGCCAGTTCATCCTTGTGTCTGCATTTCCTCTGTAAACCTTTGCCACACAAGAGAGGCGTGGTGACTGCCAGATGGGCCAAGGAGCCACTGCTCACACACGGGCTTTCAATCAGACAGAACTTGAACCTAAGTGATCCCATATTTCTTTCTATTTCTAATGACTTTTCAATTGTAGGAGAGGGTCAGTAATGCATGTACGTCATGTACTCTTTATTCCCTGAAACAACTTAATATAAGCATCTTGCAGCTTACAAATGTAGAGTGAATGGAAGTTCATCAACCACTGTCCCCAAAGCCTTATTGACTAGAATACTTCCGAAATTGAAAAAAATATCTCTATATGAGTTCCAACTTTGATTCTTCAGATTCAAATTCACTGGATTGTGTTTCTATTGAACAGAAATGTCTAGAGACTGCCTTTGTATTTATCTTGGGGGTTAGATATTTTTAGATCTTTTTACCCCTCCTAAAGGGTTCCAGAACCTGGATTGAAGCATCTTCCGGTTAAGAGAGTTTAAATCTCTAAGAAAAAGTTCTGATGTCTGCAATGTGTCACAACACGTCCAGGTTTCACCGGATGCTGGTCCGTGCACACAAAGTATCACTCTCACCCTCCTGACTGTGATGTCCTCCTCATCCCCACTTCCCCACTTCTGAGACGCTCTCTTTACATCCTTTGTCTCATCTATGTGGCCATCCACACTGACTCCTCTTTTCCTAGGCCTCCCTCCATACCCAGGACCACTGCCCGCCATCTGCAGAGCGCAGAAACATACACACTGTTCCAGAGATGCCAATAATACTGCTCATGGCTGCAAGCCCCTCTGCCGGTCCCATGAGGCTTTTTTAACAAAAATAACTGGACATCTTTTTATTCCAGGGACTTGTATATTTGTCACTTGAGTTTCATGAGAATTTGGGAAGACTTGTGTGAGGTGCACACTGCAGAAAAGTAAGAGGTTTAATTCAAAAAGTGCCACAAAGATTTTCCGGCCTTCCTTTTGTCACAGCAATAGTAATTAAAGTCCCGTTGAGGTTAATAGAATCAGCTATTGTTAGCAGCCACAGTGACAGCTCTCCAGGTTCTGATTAATTGTTATTGTAAAAGTTAGTCTGGCTTCCAGGCAACTTTAGCCTCAACCTCCCTTTAAATAACTCTGTGATTATGTCTTGGCATTCTTTCCCAGGATGGTCTATAATTATGTGTATAAAATGTAAGTCATCCTTATGATCAAGTAGACGGTAGTTTAACAGTACATGTGAGTAGGTAGAGAAGATCTCTCAGATGACTTACTTGTCAAGGCAACTGGACTTGGAAGCACCTAGGAGACATGCTGCTGGGTTTGCCCAGCAAGGTGTTTCCAGAGAAGTTTTCACTAAGGAAGGAAGACAAACCATGAATGTTGGTGGTGCTAACAGGGACAATGGGACAAAGATCCCAGACTTAATGAAACTGGGGTGAGGGGAGAAAGTCAACTGAACACCCTTATTCATCTACCCCTGCTTTCTGCCTGAGGACACAATGAAACTGCTGACTTGCCCTCCTCCCACCACGCCCTCCCACCTCGATGAACTAGGATGACCTCAAACCGTGACCCTTTCTTCCCTGCATTGTTTTGCCAGGTATTTTGTTACAGTCACAAGAACAGTGACCGGTGTGACCTTTCATTGTTTCCTGCTATCACATCAGACAAGCCTGTAAGACACAGGGACGTCAGTGTACACAGCCTTCCCTTGGCTGGGAGGCGAAGAGATGCATGGGCTTCTCTGAAGCACCGTGTCCTACAGGGCTCAGGCAGGATCCACACAACAGCCAGGAGATAAAGGCAAAGACAGAGGACTCACAAACTTGACAAGTAAATGGCAAAGAAAGAAATGGCACTCAGAACCCATTCATCAGTTTCCCTTGGTGGAAAGGACTCAGGGAATGAAGCCTCTTGCCAATTGTACCCACCAAGCAAGTCAAGGGGTGTGTGTGGGTCTATGGCTTGTTTGAGATTTAAACAGCCCCACAAGGAGTTGAACATACCATCCTGTAGAAACTGGAATATAGACTCAGTGAGCAGTGAGTTCTCTGAAAGGCGAACCAGCAACCACTGGTGGTCAGATACAGTTGAGAACACCGCAGTGGTTTGTCCCTGAGAATATGGACTCCACAGACTTCATCCTTAGATGAAGTCAGCAGCTGGAGAATTTGTCACAGATGGTCAAGGTACACAGACCTTAAGGACCTCATGCCACTGTATGTAATTCCTGGGGTCATTTGAAAGAAGAAAGAAATGCTACAGTTCCCACAGAGAAGCTCAAAGCACTCCTGGTTAAAATAACATCACTGTGCCTTGTGACCTCATCCAAGATAGGCTTTAACACATCTATAAGCCAAGGGCACCAAAGTTGTTGGCTACATGATGAGGTCCTATCTCTTTCTTAGACCGTCAACCGTGTTTTTTAACTTATCATCTCTTATGATTTAACTACACAATCCCATGTCCAACTGCCCAAACTTCTGCTTTAATATCTACTACATGTCTAAGAGGCATCTATTTAAGCTGATCTGTTGCCCCGTGCTCATCGTTCTATGAACATTCAGTGCTGACCCATCTACAGTCCAAGGAGAGTTTTTAGATGCAAAAAGTTTTGTCCACCACAAAACTATCCTCACAAACTTAGAATTCAAACTACTTAAGATTAAAGAACTCTAAAATCTCATGGCTATTGTTCTATTTATTTTTAAAAATCACTCCTATTTAAAATTCAAACACTGGGTTGTTCACTGGGCTTTCTATTTGCTGGAACAAATGCTCAATTGCTTTTCCCTGAGCCTCAGAGGACATCTAAAACTCAGCAACAGATTAGAACAACAAGAACTTTGAGCACTTCATAGAAAATGATAGATAAAGCAGGAACAGTACAGTTGTGTTCTGAACACAGGGAGTTAACCACCTGGGTAAGTTCCAAAACTTCCCAGATAAAGGCAAAAGCAATTCCCTATCTCATTCTTAAGAAAGAAAAGAAGAAGCAGCCCAAGCTTTGTTCTAATTCCCAAAATTCTTCTTCTTGTAACTTGGAAAATACACAACAGATTTAATATTTAGGTTTCATTAAAAAGATCTTTCTTTGTTTGGTCCCCAGTGTAAGCTTTATAAAAACAGGACTGAGACATAAAAACTACAAAAGGCCCCTATTATACAATATTTGACAAATATACTTATTTTGATTCCATTCGATGTGGGGTAGGAGCGTAAGAGTTTTTGTTTGTTTATTTGTTTTTGTGTTTGTATTTTGCTATTGCATGTCAAGGAACAGGTTGGGCTAGTGTTGGATGGAGCTAAACTTATTGTCTTCCTCAAACAGGTCAAACTAGGAGTGTTGGCTGAGGAATCTCTGATCTTCCTGAGACCCTCAGCCTCGGAAGCAGTCAGTTTCAAACCCTGAGGGTTGACAAGAGTCCCTGAGGTGCCCCTCCTCCTTAGCAGACAGATGGCACACCCGCTCGCTCCATTTCATCTAAGCATGCCTCCAATGCTATCACTGTAAGCCAAAGCCAATTTAGAGGAAGAGTGGTTTTCATTTGAGAAATTTGGTTTGGTTTGGTTTGGTTTGGTGTTGTTTGTTCTTTGTAGAAGCAAGCATCATTATAAAGATTTAAAAAGTGGCATCACAGCTGACTGGGCCTGTGAGCAGCATCATGTCGACCCAGGCACTCACAGAGGGGCCAATCCTGCCAGGACTTAGCACTATGACCAGGACACAGTGGGAAACACAAAAAGTTAGTGTGTTCTTCAGCAGGCGGCCCTCAGTACAAACTGCCCCTGCTCATGTTATTATTAAAGATGAGGGCTTTGGCTCCTCAAGCTGAGTAAAATTTCTTTCATGTGTTTCTTTTTACTCCCCAGTGTTAGAGATGAAATGCAAGACCTCATGCAAGCGAGGCAACTGCTCTACCACTGAGCTACATCCCAACCTTCTCTTGCTTCTTAAATTTAAGTATGATTGGCATTGTTCAGGCTCAAAACCTTTAGTGAGGATTTTACTAAACATTTGTATATGTTTATATACAGAACCAAGATAAAGAGCATTTTCAGAATACCCAAAGTACTCCCATAAGTCATATCCCTACAAATACTCCTGATGTTATCTACATATTAATTTATCTTCATTCCTGTGCATTTCTACTCAATGTATTTTCTATAAATAAATTTTTAATTGGTGTCTTTAGGTTGTTACAATGTCTTGGGCTCTGTGAGGTCAAAAGCATCTTTTACATTCTTACACATCTGATGGATCAAGCTAAACCTTCCAGTTTACTCTTCAAGGCCCTCGCCTATGCAGTGCTGCTGTTAAGAACCTGCTGTTAATCTGAGTCTAGTTGTTCCAGTTTACCCACATTTATTTGAAGTTGGGTATCACATCATTCAATCCTCTTGGAGCAACAGATTCCTCCACACCTTTCATCTGGACTTGAATACTCACTGTTACCAATAGAAACTGGTGGCTTTAGCAGGGACGGCGGAACAACTGTCACTTTGCATCCCAGAGTGGCACACATACTATCTCCCTACTTTACATGGCTCCTTGTCAAGGAAAATTACTGAGTTGTAGCCCATTAAAAATCTGTTAGAATGTCAGTCAAGTATTCTTATCCCAACAGGCTTCCAGGTGGATTAGGAAAAATGTGTCTTTAGAAGTTCCAGTTAAGCTAACAAGATGTTTGTTATCCAAATCTACGCATTGAGGAATTGGGCATTTTTACCTAATGATTCACTGTGAATTGGCTTGGAAGTTTTTCAAAAGCTAGGGCCTTACTAAATATGGAGAAAATGTAAGGTTTCATGCCAGATCTATTCTAGCAAGCAAATTAATTTAAACATCTACTCTCTTCTATGGTCCCCTTTTCTAGATTAAAGTATTTATGTGGTTCTTCTGTCTATGATTGTCATTTAGAAATACAATTTGGTTTAATATAATTTAATACTAGACATTGGTTTATCTTGCAGTAATAATTCATCAAATTTGCATTGTTCTTCTTAATTCAGTTCTGGAATGATCAAATTAAAAAGTCTCCATCTTCACATGGCCTCTTTTCATTCCTCAGACACAAGGAACCAGAGAAAAACTGTTTATTCTCCCCGACCAATCTGCAGACAGATTGAGCACTCCACAAAGCTGCACTGGGTTCCATTCACTGTGTTCTGAGTTCCCAGATCCTGTGTAACAGCCACTACCACACCCCAGAGACTAGGAGAAAATGAACACAGGCAAGTTAGTGCTCCAGGGACCTGTGGAATACAAATGATAGCTTGGAGAAACCTCCATCAAAATCATCTCAGGGAAATGATTTCTCTAAAGGGAAACCCTGTTGGACTTTGAAGTTTAGGGAGTCTTAGGTAGTTAGCTTGATGCCGACACAGCCAGGGCTTATAATCAACAGGAAGGACTGTGAGGGTTACTCCAAAGACCGGGATGTGAGTCATATCTCTGAGCGGAGACCTGATATTCTGAGCTTCCTAGACGATCATAAGGTTAGTAACTAGCCAGCCAGAGGCTGTGCTATAGAACGAGGGCTTTCCATTGCCCCTTCCCAATGCAAATGGGCCTATCAATCACCTGAACAGGAAAAGCTATTCAGGGGAAGCTATCTGTCCTAGAGAATTTAGACATGGTATAAAACCTTCTAACATGTAGATCAGCACAGTCATCTCTCATCTGCCAATATGTTTCCTTCCTCTACAGAGTGCGCTGCTCTGCTCTGCTCCCTTTGGCTGCTACTCACTCCCACCCCTTGTGAATGTCCCACTCTCCTCCATCATAAATTCTACCTGTCTTCTATGCAATTTTCTATGAGTTTCAACAAAGATCAGAAGGACTATAGAAATGAGAAATCCAGAAGAGGCGATCCAAAGAGCTCTTCAGAACACCACAGCAATGAGATGGGTCCCTGGAAATCACATGACCAAGACTCAGTGGGAGAGCAGACAATAAAATAAGCTCACAGAGAAGTCCTTGGAGCACCCAAAGGCTGCACAGTTCCCATGTAAGGTGAACCCCAGGGCATTGGCAGGAGTCTGCTTGGCTTGAAGTTAAATATGGAGACTGCTGGCTTGTCTTTAGTCAACGTGACACAAGCTGGAGTTATCTGAATGGAGGGAAACTCAATTGAGAAAATGTCCCCATAAGATCCAGTTGTAGTCATTGATGGGGGAAGGCCTAGCCCATTTTGGGAGGTACTATCTCTGGGCTGGTAGTCCTGTGTTCCATTAGAAAGCAGGATGAGCAGGCCATGGGAAGCGAGCCAGTAAGCAGCACCCCTCCATGGCCTCTGCATCAGCTCTTGCCTCCAGGTTCCTGCCCTGTTTGAGTTCCTGTCCTGAGAACAGTGACATGGAAGTGTAAGCTGAAATAAACTCTTTCCTCCCCAACTTGATTTTTGGTCATGGTATTTCATCACAGCAATAGAAACCCCAAGACAATGCCTATGAGGACTCAGCTGGAATCCTTGCAAAGCTAGGGCTCGGGGGCAAAAGGGGGGGGGACTATTTGTCTAACCTTAGCTCTCTGGAGCTCCTACAGGAGCCATAAGTGTGAACCCCTCATGGGATCATAAGAGCTACCACAAGTCTACCAGCCAGCACATGCACCATTTAAAGCTATGTACTGTGTAAGGAATAATGTTTAGAAGACCATAGATTTGCCTTTAGCAGAGAGAATACATGCACATTTACCAAGGCAAACCCCAGCATGAAGGTAATCTTCTTCCCCTATCAAACAGAGTAGCCTTGTGCTTGAGATGGCTCCAAATTTGTGCACACTCTTGTTGGTCCCATCCACAGCTTAGCCCAGATGCCCAGTTCCTGTCCTTTGTCTAGCTCACCTCAATAGTTTTCTTCTTTTACATGTTAGGCAACCCTGAATTCTAGTGGCCTGCATTTCTCTGTCAACCCCCATGTAGACAGATGTAATCAGATCTGTTTTTGTCTCCTGGTGATCTCCAGACACTGAGCCTTGAGCCTAGTGGTGAAAGGTTTTCTCCATTGAACCTTGAGATCCAGACAGTAGAGTGGGGGCACTATGGTGGTGTGAATGAGGGAGGCACTATGGTGGTGTGAATGAGGGGGGCACTATGGTGGTGTGAATGAGGAGGAACTATGGTGGTGTGAATGAGGAGGCACTATGGTGGTGTAAATGAGGGGACACTGTGGTGGTGTGAATGAGGAGGCACTATGGTGGTGTGAATGAGGGGACACTATGGTGGTGTGAATGAGGGGGGCACTATGGTGGTGTGAATGAGGGGGACACTGTGGTGGTATGAATGAGGGGGGCACTATGGTGGTGTGAA
The DNA here is from genome assembly GCF_049852395.1 of Peromyscus maniculatus bairdii. NCBI lineage: Eukaryota > Metazoa > Chordata > Mammalia > Rodentia > Cricetidae > Peromyscus > Peromyscus maniculatus. The sequence goes on from NC_134868.1 coordinate 55,466,960, forward strand.
TGAGGGGGAACTATGGTGGTGTGAATGAGGGAGGCACTATGGTGATGTGAATGAGGGGGACACTATGGTGGTGTGAATGAGGGGGGCACTATAGTGGTATGAATGAGGGGGGCACTATGGAGGTGTGAATGACTGGGTGGCCCCAGGTTGACAGTAACAAAGATGAGAAATGAGTTGTTGTACAAACTTTCTAAAACACTAGTATTTTCCCTGTAGAGATGCAAGTTTGGGAAAATAATACTTCACATAGTCCTGTGGACTGGACAGCCAGCCAACCACAGAGGTGGCATGGGGGGAACTTACTGCTCCTTTTCCTGGAAGATGGGAGACATCAAAAACCTAAATCCATCCTTAACTCTTCCAGATGAAATGCTGGTCAGGTTTGGTTCTAGCTAAACAAAAATGCTCCACACTACTATCAACCCAAATTACTTGGAGGAATTTGCGTTTGGCATCTACAAACCTCAATTATGAGGTAAGAAGATTAGCTTCACTGCAGAGGCAATTAAGTGTGAATGGAGTGTCTTGTGAGTTTTCAGTTCAAATCTTTGAAAGTTGTTCGATGCTCACAGTAGCAAGAGATCCACCCCTCCGTCACTGCGCCAGGTGCAGGCCCTCCAATGCCTGCATCTGTCATGCGAGGAAAGCCTGCTTGAGCTCACAGAGATGAGCCACTCAAATGAGCCAAGCACTAAGCCTGGTAGAGTGCTCTCAGTGCTCTAAGGTGTTCGTGTTATCCCTGAAAGGAGAGAAGGAACAAGCTGTCCAGCACAGTGTGGTGGCGGACAATGATGTACAGGATGCTATGGATCTAAAGGGCTCTGGGCCACTGTGTGGGCAGGGGATCAATGTGTGTCCCGAGGACCAGTCTCTAGCCAGGGACTTTATGCCTAGCAATGACATGTCTAGAAAAGGGAGGTAGGTGGTGATTTATTTCTCTGCCTCATCGGGTATCCTACCTACTGGTGTAATTCAGAGGGCAGAACCCACACAGAGCAAACCCCCTGAGGATCCCACCCATAGATCCCATAGTGTTACCAACTCCGGAGCCATAGTCTGAGCATGCTCAGAGCTCACTGGTGAGCTTTGTGTCCAAGGATGGAGTTGTCTGTACCAGCATCAAATCAGAGGCACCCTGCTGAGAGAGCTGTCAGAACCTTAACACTCAGCCCAGCACTGCCTCAAGTAAGATCTATCACAGAGTACTATGAGAAGTACTCTCCTGCAGCAAGAGGAGCAGACTGAAAGGGCACGTCAGGGTGTGGACTATACCTTCCCATTGTTTTTGTTCATTTTTAACTATTGAAATGGGGTGTCTAGAATAAGTGACTTATTAGTTCCTTCACCATTTGTTCATACAATGGCTTGTTGATCTCCAACTTGGTAAGAAACTCCATGAGAGCAAGAGGGGACACAGTGAGCAGAAAACTCCTGGCCACACAGGGCCTAAAGACCTTTACATAGAGGAAGTGGTGGACACACACACACATACACACACACACATATACATACATACACTTATATACATACACACACACTTATAAACATACACACACATACTCAGACACATACACACATACAGATACACATTCATATACACACTCATACACATACACACATACACACATACACTTATACACATACACACTCATACACATATATACACATACACATGCATACACACATACACACATTCATATACACACTCAGACATATACATACAGACACACACTCATACACATACATACACACACACACCCATGCACACACAGGCAAGCTCTCTAAAGTCAGGTGACTATGATGCATATATCAAAAGTACTTCAGACAGGCTTTCTGTAAGAGTTAGCCCATCTATCATAGAAGACTAGTTATTAATCTGTATTTCTTAATTACCCATTACAATTTAAGTGAGTTACATAAACATAATACCTTAAACGAGTGTAGAAATATATATAAAACAAAATCAACTCTAAATTTGTATCAATAAACTAAAATCCATAGCAGTGTAAAAATTTTTAAACAAGTTGTTACTATTTATCCTATCATATCTATATCCCCTTTTCTTCTTTAGAAAGAGATTGCATTTATAATCAACCTGCTTTAAATAAAAATAAACATTCATAAACAATATTTTGGGAATTTGAGTGTAGCTTCCCTTACTACTTCCTGCTGGATAAGGGTACTGGAAATCTAATGGGGATCCTGAGAAAATTAAGAATTTTGGTCAAGTTTGGACTGGAGTGGTCTGTGACGCTAGACTTCTATGATAGTCAAACTTATAGTCATGTTAAGTTTTCTAGGTATACATAAATATAATTCAAATAGTTAGGTATTCTTCACTAAAAAGACCCACAGAATATGGCATTTAAAGTATTTTTAAAAACTTAGACTTTCTGGATAGTGAGACACCTCTCTGATCCTGGCAGGACCAATTTACTTCAGAGAGGAGGATGGGCATCAAAGACACTCTATATGGAGTTTATCTTATTCTTAGCAAAAATAGCCATTTGGACAAGAAAATGTACTTGCCTGGACTGCTGATAAAATGTTGCATCTACTGGGCAGGCAGGACCCACAGGAAGGTATATTTTTTAATAATAATAATAATAAAGAGTTAGTCCATCAAGGAAGAGTAGGGGTTATCTGGCTTGCTAGGCAAGGCCTTTCCCACTGAGATCCATTCCCAGCCCCAATGGAAAAGAGCTAAAGAGAACTAACAGTTCTCTTAGGTTCATAAGCTTAAAGAAAAGAGAATTGGTGAAATAATTCTTAAATGTGAAGGTCTATGAAAACTCCAAATCCTTCAACAAATACTTCTAGTATGTACCCCAAAGCCGATGGGTCTTCAAAGGCCTCAGGGCCACTTACCTCATCAGCCACTTCTCTCCAACCTTGTCAGAAGCCACTCTAGGGACATTTTTGCCCTAGCAGCCAGAGTAGATTTCTCAGAGGTAAAATCCACCACATACCTTCCTCTGCTCAAAACCCTTCCATGACAGCCCATCATATTTAGAACTCCAGAGAATAAGATCATCTTTCAACTGCTTACAAAGTCCAAACAGTATCAGCAATGGAAATGGGGGCAAAGAAAGGTCTTTAGTTAACAATGGTCCAGGAGACACATAGAGAAAATAGACAGAAACAGACCGAATTAATAACATAGTTTGTCTAAGCCAATGATTCTAAAGCATAATCATATGTAAAATACATTGAGATTATTTTACATTTTACTGTGCACTCAAGTCCCCTGATTCTCATACATACCCCAAAAAGAGTACCATCTGCACGTCGCATGTAAATTGTTTTTAATTATGCATCCGCAGTGGGGAAGAAAGTCATAGGTCACACAGCTTAAAATAAAGTGCTTTTCCACGGCCACCAACCGGTACAATTAAAATTCTAAGAAAGCCTGTACTGGCTCAAAGCATGGCTTCCTTTGACCAGTTCACACCCTTGAGTTATAGACATCACCATGAAAGAAGGAAGACATTTAATTGTGTGAGGTAGGGAAGGTGTATATTCCTACCATAAGGTAATAAATAATAAATAAATGCAAATTAGAAAACATTACTTTTGAAAAAGTTTTCTCTGTGTAAAAGGGCAACTCAGAGTAGAAAAATAATGTAAAGGAAGAAGAAGGGCACAAAAAAATGTCAGCTTCTAAATTTGAGAGAAATATTTAAGGCAATCACAGATGATAAATAGGAGTAAAGGAGTACACATAGAGGTAAATAAATGTGCCTACATAGTCACATACTAACTTATCATCTAGATTATCTGGATAATGAGACAGATAAGGAAATAGATGTTGATATATATGAATGATGCTAGTAAAGGGACACAAGTCAATACGCTGTCCTGCACCAGCCAGGAGATGATCAATGTTGAACTCCAGTGAACTCAAGTGAGCTCCTCAGGCCAGGGAGGCAGCTCGTGGTCTCAAGCACAGGAGAATAATTTATTGGTCTTGCCTCATACCTACACCAGAAGAGCATTTGTGCTGCAGAGCCTACAAGGTCCTAAGATAGAGGTGGAATTGTAACACATATGGTTCCTGTCTTCATCTTCAAGACTGAGGGTTGAATGTCAGGAATATTGAACTCCACTGACCCCTCTGAGATGGTGACCTGCACCAATGGGAAGAGAGAAGGCCACTCACACCATCAGAGAACAAGGACACAGTCATAGCCTTGGGGAAGAGGCTAATGGAGCACAAGAGTTTACAGTGCTCAGAAAACACTAAAGGCTGGAGACCCTGAACTGAGTCCTAAACCTAGGGTAGCAACTTACAGAACACAAATTAAAGGGATACAGAAGGATCACCAACTGCTCCAGGAAGCACGAGTCCCTGAGACTTGCTGGGAGCAAACTCTTCTATCCAAACAAAACAAGACAATGACTCCAACTCCCATTTTAGCATCAAACTAGATGCCTGGGGGACCCTGAAGGAGACACTCTGAAGAAATGTCCTCACCAATCCTGTTCTTTCCTGGCATGGAGACATTAGTTTGTTCTTGTGAGGCCTATGGATATTAGCTGAAAGGATCAAACTTCTCAGGATTGCTAGCCAGAGGGGCTTTTGCTTTTGTGTTACTGAAAATGATAACTGAGAATGAGTAATTTATGAACAATAGAAATGTGTTTCCTCCAGTCTTGGAGTCTGGAAGTCCAAGATTGAGAAGCCATCGCTGGCAAGGGCCTTCTCACTGCATCATCTCCAGGGGGAAAGAGAAAGGTGCATCCTTCCATATGGAGCCCACTTGTGTGATGACATGGAACAGCTTCGGTCCATTCAGCAGGAAGAGGCTTATAGTGGCACTGCAACTCAACGTCATTGTCTTTAGGATTAAGCTTCCAACACACAGATACCATGACAGTAGCCTTATCAAAATAATGCTGAATTCCATGTACAAGGAAGTCTTTAAAGCCTCCTGGCAAATATGAAGGAAGAGCAGAGAAGAAATGTTAGTGGTGGATGGGGACATCAAGACATGAGAGATGGCCTTGGTCAATCCTAACCTGGGAATATGAAGTGCCTCCAGGATAAAAGAAAAGTATATAATTAAAGAGAGATGTATTTAAAATAGCTACAACTACCTACTAAATGCTTTACAATGGATTTAACATGTTGGGCACTCAAACACACCTTCAAATAACCATGAGGCCATGGTAACATGAAAGTACAAGCAATGTTCACCATGAGGCTTTGATACATGGATGCTGTTATGGTTGGACTTGTGTGTTCAAGGCTTGGTTGCCCTGTAGAACAGCTTTTAGGATATGAGTTGCAAAGACTGTGGTGTGGTAGCTTCCCTAAACTAAATCTATAATAACTTGACAGCATTACTGGGAAGTGGTAGAGGCATAGAACATGGGGCTTAGTTGTACAAAGTAGATCACCAGATAATCTACCCCCTCCTCGCTTCTTGGCTGCCGTGGGAGTGGGTGACTTCTGCTGTCAATCTCCAGATGCAATAATGTCCTACATTACCACAAACACAAAGCAATCAAACCAACCAACCTCAGGATGAAACTTTTAAACCTGCAAGCCAAAATAAATCTTCCCCCTCCTTAAAATACTTCTCTCAGCTGGGTGATAGTGGCACATACCTTTAATCCCAACAGAGCCAGGCAGATCTCTGTGAGTTTGAAGCCAGCCTGGTCTACAGAGCAAGATCCAGGACAGGCACCAAAACTACACAGAAACCTTGTCTCAAAAAAAAAAATATTTCTCTTAGACATTTGTCCACAGAGGCAAAAGTTGACTAGCAAATGTATACATTCTAAAATTATTACCAGTCACCCCACATGGTTAGCTTTGTTGAGTGTACAGTGAGAACCTATAAAGTCTATTCTCTTAGCAACTTCATGTGTAGATCATCACACTGCTAGCTATAAGAACTGTGTTCTGGTGCGGCATTGGTGGTATAGTGGTGAGCATAGCTGCCTTCCAAGAACTGTGCTCTACATTGGTTATCAAAACTTATAGCAGGAAGTCTGTGCCCTTTGATAAAAATCTACCCACTCTCCATGCCTGTCCCAGCCTCTGGCAACATCATTCTGCATTCTATCTGTATGAAATCAATATTTTGAGTCTATATTGTTGTATGACATCAGGGGGAAAATGGAAAATTAATATCAGGCTCCAAACAGAAACAAAAGCAACAGCCCAAACAATGATGCTTCCAAGTTCATCCTGATGAATGAATTATATTTATTGGGGTACTTTCGCAGTAGGAGAGACCAAAGAAAACCATTTATCCTGAGGTTGCCAATCCCTCTGCTAATCAAGGTCTCATTTCATCTGACTCTAAATGTACAGAAGAACTGATACAAACTGGGTTCAAGGTGTCACCTGGGGCTAAAGCAGTAGAGGTAAAAAAAAAAACTCACACAACATAATTCACAGGAGAAAGTTTGACATGAACTGTATTTGTGCTCTTAGGAGTGATCCTGTTGGTCTCAGGAAGCATTCTCTAGATGTGGGAAGGCAGGCTTGCTTTACTGCAGCCTGGCACACAGAACAGCTGAGTGGCGGCTTCCTGAAAGTTGAAGTTAATCTGACGAGGACCTGTAGGGCTAATCTCATCACACACACATAAGTGAGGTCATAGAGAATCTGTCCTCTGAGTTTTAGCACATTGTCAAATGCCAAGATTCCCCTTTATTTTAAGAATAAACCATATTATAACCTATTATGTATATACAATAATTTTTATTCTATTCTGGGGAATCAATCCTTTCACATTGGCCCTGCTACACAAAGCCAGATCACCAAGGTATACCTGGAGACACGGTATATTTCTTCTTCATCCATCTACTGATGAACACTGGTTAACCCCGTGTCTTGGTTTCTGTGAATAATGCTGCAAGAACATGGAGTGCAGACATCTCTTCAGCAAATTGACTTCATTTCCATTGGGTATATTCCCAGAAGTTAGGAAATTGTGTCACATGGTAGCTCTATTTTTAATTTGCTGTGGAAGCTTCATACTGCTTTCCATAATGGCCACAGTGATTTATATTCCCACCAACAGTGTAAGAGGACTCCTTGTCCTCCACATCCTAGATATCCATTATCACTTACTATTTTATGAGTATTCCCTTAAGATTTAAGAGGGGCATTTAGCTCCATGTAGGGATATGTAAGAAGCCTAAGAATCCCCTCAGAAGACAGGGTCTCACTGACAGCACCCTATCAAGCTGACGACAGGATAGTGGTCAGTATCTATCTCCTGCCGCACTCTCTGTACCCCAGCTTCTCCAGCAGAGTTTCGGAACAGATACTGGATGAGAGCACAGGACCCATTTCTCCTACAGTTGCAGAAGTGGCTTCATTTCTATCCTAACTGCAGTGCAGTAAAACCATGCACTCTGCCTCTGACACACACACACACGCACACGCACACGCACACGCACACGCACACACACACACACGCACACACACACACACACACACACACACACATCACAGGCCAGTTGATAGAGTTTTTGTGCTGTTGGCTGATAGCTAGAAGGAGACAGTATTGGTGAAAGTGATCGAGGACTTTGTGGGTAGGGACAGACCTCCTGGCAGTGAGCAATTCTGCAGCTCTCTCAGTTAGGAGCATTTCACAGTGGGCTCTGCCTTAGTGGTGGTCTCCTGAACAGCTCCTGTGAGTCTAGCATAGTTCGGGTAAGAAGACACAATAAGCATTCAGCCAATATCTGGGTCAGTGCAAATGGTTGTGACAAAAGTCTCAGCTGAGTAGCACAGCAGCTTTGGTGGGAAGAGGGGTGCCTATTGGATGATCAGACACCGAGACCCAGAACTGTGTCGAAGGAGTGGAAGCAGTGGGTCCATCTGCAAAGGTTCAGTGACAGGCCCATGTCCAGACCTGGGGACTAGAAGGTGATGGTTCACACGGCAGAGCTCCCCCACTCAGTACAACCTTTCCTAAACTGAACTTACAGCATCCTTGCTCTCCCATAATGAGATAAAATATATTCCTAAAAGTTTTCCTACGTGCGAAGATGTTTTGCCTTTAACTGTTTCCAAGGGGTGCGCAGTTTAATAATTGCCTCTACTCTGGTTCTTATGTAGCTAGAGGAAGCAGGGTCTTAAGAACACAAAGCCGGCTTTTGAGCTCCCCCTGGACAAAATGGAAGCAGCACACTACAAGGGACCCCTCACAGACTGACACTTTGTGTAGGTTAATATGCTCCCAGATGCTTCTGATATAACCAAAGGATTCCCAGAGAATGAGAACTGTAGAGTTGCATGATATTCCAAGGAAAACCAAAAGGGCGAATATCTATGTACTAGGAGACCAATGGCTGAACTTAGTTGTCCACCTGACTACATCAGAATCAACTAAAACCCAAGCTGTTGGGCACCCCTGTGAGGGGTTTTCTTAATCGGATTGAAGCAGGAGGAGCCACCCTAAATCTGGTCCATACCTTCCCGTGGCAGCCCACATAAAGAGACATGGAAGAAGGAGGCTTTTGCTAATTGCCTGTATTCCTCACTCTCACTGGCAAGTTCATCTACTCTGCTGCTAAAATTGGTATTAAATCCAACTTCTTCCAGATTCCAACATAGACTGTAAACCAACAACTCTCCAGGAATTGTCTAGACTCAAGCACCAGCCTGGAACTTCAGAGACATCCAACCACATGAAGTTTTCCTGTGTCCCAGCCTGCAGGCAGTCAGGACAAATCTCTCCCACTCACATCCCCCAAGTAAACATACAGAGATTTATATTACTTATAAACTGTATGGCCATGGCAGGCTTTTTGCTATCTGTTCTTACATCTTAAATTAACCCATTTCCATAAATCTATACCTTGCCACGTGGCTTACCAGTATCTTACATCATGCTTCTCCTCGTGGTGGCTAGCAGAGTCTCTCTGTCTCAGCCTTCTTCCATCCAACCTTCTCCTCTCTCTTGTCCCGCCTACACTATACTTCCTGCCTGGCTACTGGCCAATCAGCATTTTATTTATCAATCAATCACAGCAACATATATTCACAGTATACAGGACATCCCACAGCACTTCCCCTTTTCTGTTTTTTCAAAAAGGAAGATTGTAACTTTAACATAGTAAAATTACATATAACAAAATAATTATCAAGCAAGAATTACAGTTACAATATCTAGTCTATTTATAATATCTAGTCTACTTGTATTTGGTAAAATTAAAGAAGATATCCTATCTATCCTATATTTAGGAGACATACCAAGCTGGCTTTGGAGATGGAATTGGCTCACTCCTTCTCTAAACCCAAGCATATTCCTTAAAGAAAAGGTTGAAAGATTCTTGTGTCTCATATCAGAAGAGCCCTCTGGTATGGGACAGAGAAAAACCAATATTTTCATTTAAAAGAGAGTGATTATTTTATAAGTGGGATATAGAACTGTGGGAGTTGGTGGGACCCAGAGAGAAACTCTCCAGCTACACTCATGGATGGAACAATTACAAGATTCCCAGCCTGTCTGTCATGATATATCCATTGTTGGATTATCCAGACCACATCCTGTAAGTCAATCAAGCAAATCTCATATACATATAATATACATTATATGTGTTGTATAAGAATATACATTATATATGTATCTATATATATTTGTTCTATAAGTTCTGTTCCCTTCAGAGAATCCTACTATGGAGACTAGGTTCAGGAAAATGTAAATTTAATTATAAGAGATGCATGGAATAATCAAATGAGCTCTGAACATCAGCCAAAGGAAAGTGGAGGAGGCTTTGTAAAAGAAGTGTTGATATCATGACTCATTTAATCCAGAAAAGCAGGTTGGTGAAAATTATAACCAAACAGAAAGATATGATTACTACTGTCTAGGAAACAGTCCTCACCACCTGTGGGGTCTGCTGTGCCCATTGGTAGACTTCCAGCCTCCAGAAGTAAGAGAACTATCTATGGTGTCATGTCAGAATGAGTGGATCAGGACAATTCTAATCTTACTTGTCTCTAGTCTCAAAACGTATTAAGAAACAGGGCCAACTTTATGAGCATGAATATATGTAATTTTAATTAGATGCATGAATTTAAATATAAACAAATTTATCAAATTTAATACACTCAATGCTTATTTCTATGGCAAAATTTCACAAACCTAGAAACCCATAGACAATATGACTTGCCTACATATGTAATAAGAAGATAAAATCAATTGAATTTCCTCATGCAGCATACAGAAAGTGAAAATCAACTCCTACTTTTATTGCCAAAAATACAATGAAATTGCCCAGTGCTCATAACCTGGGCTGAGGGGTAGGTGAGAAGGCTCAGAGGCTAAAACACTTACCATGCAAGCCTGAAGATCTGAGATGGATCCCCAGAATCCATGGTGGAAGGAGAGAACCAATTCCCAAAAGTTGTCTTTGGACCCTCCATACACATTGTATATGTGTGCCTGAATGTACACATAAACAATATACACACACACACTCACACAACAACAACAACAACAATAATAATAATAATAAAGTCTGATAAAATTGCTAAATTAAACAATAATAAGCTGCTGTTAAAAACAATGTGCTATGTTTTCTCAACTTACTTGGGAACTACGTATAAAACTTTATCTCATATGGAAAAGAAATGGAGTTAAGGTTAGGCCCAAGTAATTACAAGGTTTCTCATCTAAAGAAGGAATCGAGGGCTCTATGATGTTTAAGGCGTTTTCCTGGACTGAACACTAATGTGTATGCAAAGCGTCTGCCATTATCAATAGTTATTCAGTAGAGACAAAATCTCTGCCCGTGATGGTCTCAAACACCTAAGGGGGTTAAGAACCACCAGCATAGTAGAAATAATTTATTCTTTTAAACGGATGTGCCCATATCAACATGTGTGAGGTGTGTGTGTGTGTGCTGTGAGCACCTGTATGCATGTGCAGGACATGTATGCACATACAATACTGAAGGAACCAACCTCTTGAGTTCTCTCAACCTGGGTCATCTAAGGGAAAGCCATTCTTGCTCTCCCGCTATGGAAATGCAGACTGCCTCCATTGCTGACATACATTCCTGTCAGGCTGGGCCCTTCCATTCCAAAAGATGCTTCCTTCTCTGCCCTGAAGGAACTGGCTGTTCACACCTGCTCTCCAGCCTCTGATACATCTCCCCCCCCACTCCCAGTGTCTGTGTCTGCAGGTGAACTGTTAACTCCTGGAATTCATGATCTGGTTTTCTTCTTGGCCACACCTGAGGCCCCCATTGTCACAATGACATGGACAGGGTACAGAGAGTGTCCCTGTGTGCCTAGCTCATGGGCAGCTCACATCCCAGACCTGGCTTTGGGATGGTTACCTCTCCCAGGATCCCTGCACACAGTCCCCACTTTCAGCCGGTGTGAACAGAGGGAGTGAGTGGCATAGTCAAGAAGTAGAAGGCTCCTGCTCCGTGCTCCGCTTTGCTGTACGGATCAACTGCAGATCCAAGAAGCGATTAGAGCTCAAGGCTTCTCGGTGATTTATGTGCTTAATTAAAGGCTCATAAGAACTCATTAAGGAGTTACATAAATCGTCTTTATTCCCTACATCTGGATTATTTACACTTACAGACTCGTATTTATGGAAGAAAATAGAACCATTCCATCACATTTTCAAACCAGAGTCAAGACACGTGTTTGGGAGCTGCTGATGGGAATATTACATTAACTTCTAAGCAAATGGAACTTGATCAATGTAATCTATGTGCTGTATGTATATCCCAAGCATCTTAGGATGCCACAGACTGAATGCCAAAGGATGGGGCCCGTGCCTCCTCGCTGGAGGTGGTCACTCACACTTCCTTCTGTGAAATGATGAGCCTGGTACTGAGCTGAAATGGTCCATGGTGACTGACACTTATGAACACAAAAGCATTGTGCCTGCTTAAAATATTTCCCTTCTTAGTAAGAAATGAAGTCACAGTTAGGTCTCTTCTACAATTTTAAAATGATCACTGAGAAGCTTCCATGTAAATGGTACTTATAATAAATCACATGCCACTCCATTTCATGTTTGAGAACTCTCTTTATGCATGGAAGGTGCTTACCTTCAAAGTGGTGATAAATACAAGCAAGAGTTTGGTTTTTTTTCTCCAAAAAAATAGTTAATATCCCTGTATTGCCAGGGACCATGTTAACCACTGCTTCAGCCCAAACCCATGAGCAAGCCCTGGTGCCAAGTCCCTGTGCCAACTGCCTGTCTGCAGTCCTGGGGCAGGATGGGTGTGGCTGAAGGCATCTCCACTCTAGAGTCTATAGAAGTGGCTTTGAAAGGCTTTTGAGGGACACAGGTTCTTCTCACCCTAAACTTCCTATCAATGTATATTGTTTAACACTACACTTTCATCCCAGCATCCTACTCAAGGAACAATGACTGGAGAATCTTAAGACTTAACAGTGAAGATCTGCAAGTACAGGTGCTGGGTGATCACAAAATTGGTAAAATAAATAAGGGTCTCCTAGCGATAAATAAGGTGAAAAAAGAGAAAAATACAGGGGCTATTGTTATAGATGAAAGAGGAACCAGCCTACTGAAATAGAGAGCATTAACGGGATAATAAAGGAGTATTATGACAGGAATAACTAAATGCCCACAACCATGACACCAGGAAGAAATGGAAATTCCTCTGAAGGCTGTTTTAGAATTCACAGAGATGCCTCTGCCTCTGCCTCTGCCTCTGCCTCTGCCTCTGCCTCTGCCTCTGCCTCTGCCTCTGCCTCTGCCTCCTCTGCTGGGATTAAAGGAATGTGCCACCACACGCAGAAAGATACTTCTAATGAAACCCACATAAAAGTAAATTACCTAAACAGGCAGGCCTTTATCAAGTTAAAGAAATGGAACAGATAACTTCTCAAAATCAAAAAGTATCTCGCCCAGATAGGCTGCCTGTGTATTATACAGTACATTTAAGGAAGGTCAACGATGCTAGCGCTACAGTGTTCCAGGTACCAGAAGTCAGAAATGCCTCACTTCGTTCTGACATCAGGACCACTCAAACAAAGTCAAACAGAGACTCACTCTCACAAAAGCCCAACAAAATGCTCACACATCAAACCCAGCCTGGTATAAAGAGAATAGAGCACAGCCAACTGGGACGGATTCCAGGGAGACAATACAAATTTGTATGTGTAAATAATCCAGATGCAGAAAATAAAGACAACTTATGTAACTCCTTAATGAGTTCTTAGGAGCCCTTAATTAGGCACATAAATCAGACACAACAGCACTGGAGAAAAGTCGTACAACCTAGAGTTTGGCAATGACTTTTACATACAGAATAAAAAGCGTGATCCACACAAGAAAATATGAAAAATGAGACACCATCAAAATGAGTGACTCCTCCTCTACCACAGGCAATGTTCATAGAAAAACAGAAGCCACAGACTGGGTGCAAAAAAAGAATCATATGTTGATAAGTTTCAAACTGGGAAAAAAGACTGAGATGCCTATTAATATACCAAAGTGGACCTGGCCTCCAGGTTCTCCCAGCATCCATCAGTCCTTAACCTGTTATAGGGTATGGCTACCCCTCCCTCTACCCTGAACACTCCAGCCCAGGGGCTGGGCTTTTCCTTCCCCAGAGGCTCTTCCTTATATAATGCAGGCATTTTGATTATCCACCCCTTTTTGTACCGTTGGCCTCCTGGCTACTACACCTGGTTCCCCTCTCTTCCTCTCCCTCCCCATCCCCCTCTCCTCACATGGCCCAGCTCAGTCTGGTTCATGTCTACTCTGGACTCTCCCAGATGTCCCTGCCCTTGCCTCTGCTTGTGTCTCCCTCTCATCTACAATAAATGTTCCCCTCCATCACACTGAGGAGCAGTCAAGTCCTTTCTTCTCCTATTTCCTTTTCAGTCATAGATGACAAAGACTCAAGAATAAATGAACAAAATGGTAGAAAACTGAGTGAGACTGGACACGTCACCAGGTCACAGCTGGCCAATGAGTTGAGAATACAGCACTCTATGTCTCTAAGACACTCCATACCCAAACAAGAAGATGCCAGTAGAATGGACGTAACCCTGCACCCTGACAGCACCAAAAACACAAAAGGACAAAGTGTCATAAGAATCCCTTCCATACATGGGGACTCCCAAATGCCAGGCAGTTCTTGACTACACTGAATATGCCTTCATTAGATGACTCAATGTATGCATTCACCTAGGAAGAACCTGGAAGTTTATATGCACACAAAAACCCACACATGATGCTTACCGCAGCTTTGTCCATAATTGGTAAAGGCTGGAAATGATCAAAATAACTTTCTTTTTAGTGTGTGTGTGTGTGTGTGTGTGTGTGTGTGTGTGTGTAAATGATTAACAATCTGTGCACACATGCACATGTGGAAACCAGAGGTCTACAATTATCTTTCTTGGCCATTGCCCACTGGTGTTCCTTGAGACAGGGCCTCACACTCAACCTGGAGCTCATCAATTTTGTCACAGTAGCTGGCCAGCAATATCCAGGGGTCTGCCTGTCCCCGTTCCCCTAGTCCTGGGGCTACACGCCTGTACTGCCACACTCCTCCTTTCTACATGAGTGCTGAAGTTCCATGCTCACACAGCAGGTTCTTTTACACTTGAGCATCTCCTCAGCCCAAGATGCTTTTAATGGATGAATGGATAATCATTTTTTATTCAGTGACAGAAAGAAACAATGTCGTAAGCCACTACAGTGACAGAGTGGAAACTTACCTTGATAACAACTTAATACCCCAGGGGGGATAAAGGGGCACCTATGGGGACAGTGAAAAGATTAGTGGTGCCAGAGCTTGTGGGATGAAGAGGACACTTAAGGAGGTGTCCATATGATACAATCCTATAGCCATGTATACATTTCTCCAAACCTGAAGGAAAACAAAGGAAGTTTGTTTACCTAATGAAAATGCACTGGTTGGTTTTTTGTTTCGTTTTGTTTTGTTTTTGTTTTTGTTTTTTGTCAATTTGACACAAACCTGTATATAGCTGGGAACTGGGAATTTTAACTGAGAAAATGTCTGTAGTCTATAGGGTGTTTTCTTGATTAATGGGTGATATGGGAGAGCTCAGCTCACCATAGGTGACCCCAGGGTACAGGGTCTCTGGATGCTCTAAGTAAGGAGGCTAAGCAAGCCATGAAGAGGAGGCACTCCTCCTTGGCGTCTGCATCAGCTCCTGCCTCCAGATTCCTGCTTCCAGGTTCCTGCCCTAACATTTCCTCTGTGATAACATGTGACCTGAGAGCTGTAAGAATAAAACTTCTCCTCCTCAAATTGCTTTTTATCACAGTGTTATCTCTTTCTCTCCCCTTCTTGCAAATACATACATACAACATACACACACACACACACACACACACACACACATATACCACATACACACACCACACACCGCACATACACACACGCATACACACACACACATACACATATACCACATACACACACACACACACACACACACACACACACACACCACACACACACATCACTGTTAATGTTAGCTTATAAACTGGGACAACAACACTCCAAACACACCCGGAGCTTTCCCTCTTTTTCTGGCTGCCTGAGATAGATAAAGAACACTTTATTCCAGTTTGGTCTTGAACTCATCATAATCCTGCTGCCTCAGCACCTCAGACCTAGGAATACAGGCCTGGAACACCACACCTGGTATAATGAAGAATTTATAGATCAAAGAAATTAGAGTGGAGGTCAGGGTGTGTAAAGACTTTTTGGACCTTCTTTTTAACATGTTATAAACAAAAAAAAACTGCCTAACAAATTAAAGTATATTGATTTTTTAAAAAAGTATAAAACCCCCGCAATCTCTTCCAAAGAATTTTTTCCTCAGATAACTATTTTAAACTTCTGTGACTAAGTCTCTTTTTAAATAGTAATGAACTAATTTCTGAAGTACATTTTTTTTCTTTCTTAAACCGTTTATGATTTTGGTAGATCTTAAATTAAACATGCATAGTTAAACTCATCTGTAAGTCTCAATTTATGAAACTATACAGGAAATCACTGCTAGATAGAACAGGAAATGATCAGAGGTTGATTTCAAAGCCAGAAGGTAATGCTGGGGTACGTGACAACCTCAGCCCCGTAATACAGGCATCTGCAATGCAAAAGATGTGAAGGGCTGATCTCCCCTAAGCATGGTGGGTGAGGAAGATTGACTTGTAATTGAGAAGCTGGAACTATAGCATTATCATCAAGCTTATAAATCAAATAGCATACATTAAGTGAGTGGAAATCAGAACTCACAGTAAATCCACAAAGAAATGAAGTAAATCCACAAAGAAATGAAATATTCAAACATCTGCCTTGACTATTCCACCTACATTACTGTACTGTCCACAGATAGACAGGAAGTGAGTAACTAAGACACTGGGGGACACTGGCATTTCCAGATGTGTGTGTGTGTGTGTGTGTGTGTGTGTGTGTGTGTGTGTGTGTCTGGATTTATGTCTTCTGGACTACAAGAGCACAAATGTAAGGTAAAAGACAGACTCTAATTCTGCTTCTGTAGTTCTTGGCTTTGGTTCTGACTTTGCTTGGTGATTCCTCAAACATGTTAAAGTACGTACTCTACAGTGCTTGGACATCATGGGAGCCTCAGTCCCTGGAGCGTCCTCTCTGCCTATAAGTTAAACCTCTTAAGAATAGGCTGCCCTCCCTGCACCTAAGATAACACACACAGAAACATGCTTGGCCCCATAGCAACCAAGTCAACACTGCAGAAATCCAAAAGCCAAGGTTGCAACTGATGTGCGGGGAAAAGCTGACCCGATAAGGGTTCAAAAGTTCCAGGGTTTGGGAGGCAGAGGCAGGCAGATCTCTGTGAGTTCAAGGCCAGCCTGGGCTACCAAGTGAGTTCCAGGAAAGGCACAAAGCTACATAGAGAAACACTGTCTCGAAAAACCAAAAAAAAAAAAAAAAAAAAAAAAAGTTCCAGGGTGCTCATCTGCCACAGTACAGCCTGACCACCACAGTAAAAACTTGGGGTTCATCTCCAGGCACCTCACAGAGGTAGACCCTCCTCCTCCACAGATGACCCTGGAGACCCTTGCCCTCTTCCCAGACCTGGGAAAATTCTCATTAGTAAAAGTGCAAAGTAACATGCTGTTCTTAGCCAAACACAGACAAAATAATGGCGAGCAGAGGAAAACTAAGAATTGACACCATAACATCCAGAGAGCCTGAACCTGCTTGTCAATAACAGGAGTGCATGTCCCTCTAGGGAGTGCTGTCCTACATGGGTGCTCACAGCTCCAGCCTTCTGCTGCTCACTTCTCTCTACTCAGTCTTGGGTCTGTATATGACTTGACTCTCTCCCTCCCTAAGTATGGACTGAATGTCCATGCCAGCAACCACCTTAGCTCCCAGCAACCCCTGGGCCTCTGTACATGCATGTGACCTGGCTGCTGCCTGCTTAAGGGTCCCAGTCCTGAGCACCTCCGCACTCAGCAAGGCCTCCTTCTCTGTGTAGTTTGAGCCCAAGACAACGCATCCTTCTTGGTAAGTCTCTGAGTGGGAGTACCATTCGTTCCTATGCTTTCTGAACAAAGCTTAATGTAGATTGCTTACTAATCCTTTCTGGGATTAACTTTATTTCCTCCGTCACATAAACATTGTAAGGATCATGGTGGCAGGCAGCCCCCATAAGTAGAAATTGAGATATATTATTAACTGTGTGACTGAATGGACTAGTATGAACTCTCCTCAGAGTCAAGGTCCCCAGGGAAACTGCAGCTTAGAATATCTGATACTCAGACATGGATTGAATGGTGCTCTCCAAATTACCCTAATGACAGTTTAGAAATAAAAGGAAGAGAAAAGAAAAGAAAATGTTACGTGTATTTAACATTTTAGGCAGAAATACGCTTATCCAAGTGGTGTACCAATACAACAGGAACCAGAAGCAGCTTTCTGACGGCTTTGCTCCCAGAAGATGAAGAAGGGGCTCTGGGCTGTGGTGCTTCATGGCACAGAGGCAGGTAGCTGCCCTCATGTCAGGGTGGTATTTACAAATGGGAGGTAATTAGGTATGATGAGGTCATGGGAAGTGAGACACCCCCACACACACCATGGTCTCTGTACTCCTACAATCACTACATGGCTTGAGGCTTTCCAATTCCAGATGCCTTTGCTAAGACTACACATATGGACCAAATCAACAACGCACCTGTGGTGTGAACGTGGATTTCTTGTAGCCACTTTTTGATGTAAGCTGTTTCCCATTAGAGCCACTGCATGTTTGGATATGGCCTTTTACATTCATGAGCTTGGGCATCTCTACCTACTATTTAATCACATCTGAAAAATTTACGTTCTCATTCATTTGTTTTAATGGCATCAGTGGTTAAAGGTATCTTTAAAATAGGTTTGGCTTTTATATACCAAAACAATGAATAATTTTTCTGAGACACAATATTACTCAAGAGACCAGACTAAACTTGCTAGTAATGTTCCTGCCTCAAGCTCCCAAGTGTTGGGATTACTACCACGTGACATCATACCTAGCCTAGTCAAGGAGACTTAATTGCGCTTTTCTTTTTTTTTTTTTTTTTTTTTTTTTTTTTTTTTTTTTTTTTGGTTTTTCGAGACAGGGTTTCTCTGTGTAGCTTTGCGCCTTTCCTGGAGCTCACTTGGTAGCCCAGGCTGGCCTCGAACTCACCGAGATCCGCCTGGCTCTGCCTCCCGAGTGCTGGGATTAAAGGCGTGCGCCACCACCGCCCGGCTCAAATTGCGCTTTTCTAATGCCTGTGTCCTTTAGAATGATTGTCCATCTCCGGATGGGTAACTGATAAAGAAGGGATAGTTCTAAAGAATAAACCAGGTATACAGCTCACAGGACCATTCATCATTACAACCAGGGAAGCTCTTGGATTAAACCAGAGCATTGGGTAAATTACTCAGGAGAGGCATCACATGACTGCTGAGGTTGAACCCTGGAGAATGGCAAGATCGACGGGCTATCACTAACACAGCCAAGGGCTTGGTAGCAATGCTCATGTCTAAGTGAGTTACCACAGAACCAAACTCATAGAAAGCCGTGGAGTATTTATTTAATAACAAACTGATCAATTAAAGGACAAAGCAGATATATAGATACTAACTGAAGAGGAGAGCCATTCCTGCTTTTGAGAGAGCAAATATTTTTGATACTTACTGAGTACTAAGTCCTCAAAGAAAACAGTACTACCTAAGACTAGCCACATGCAGAACAGGATAGGAAGTGCCCATGTTTCAGTACCAAGGCAGGCCCAAGTGTTCTGGAAGGTGCTACCAAAGCTTAGGCTTTTAAGACAGACTTTACCTTGTGGTTTATTTCTACTTGAATTTGTTCTAAAGACATTTGTTAAATGTGGATTCCTGAAGAGACATTTAATATACATTCATATACATTGATATATGAATATACATTAATATACATTTAATGTACATTCATGACAATGAACTATTGTCAAGTCCTCCCTCAGAGCCACGTGTCCTGGGGACACAATATGGAGGAACCTCCATCTGCAGGGCTCCAGTGTGTTGCAGGAGCACATTGGGGAATAAAACTATCTTTCTTAACAAGGAAGTCTGCTGCAAAAACCAAGGGAAAGCCTTGTAGGTGTGGGACACATTCATCTCTACAGAGTCTCCATGACACAGCTCACCCAAGTGAGCCCAAAAAATGGACAGAGGCTCTGACTTAGAAAGCCCACAGTCAGCATCTGTCTTAGGCTCTGCTTGTAACACTGTTATTACTTATCGGGACTAGACAACAGGGTGGCTGGCCCAATACCTAATGATTCAGTCCTCATGGTGAACAAAAAGTGGGGCTGATCAAGTAGAATCTACTCTTCAATGAGATGAGCTTCCATAATAAAAAACAACAACAACAAAAAAAATAGTGAACAGATTTCTTGGCAAACATTGACTTTGAAAAGGCAGTATTAAGGGGGGGGAGCCTTGAATTGGATTTTTCTGCTTTATATGGAAATTTGCTCCATTTCTATGAATATTTCAGTAGATGCCTTCTGAAAATGTTAAATCTCACTTCATAAGATAAGAAGGAAATAGAAAAGGACCACAAAGTCACCGAGCCTAGTTCTCTACACTAGTTCATAAACGAATCACATGAAACATTCTTTCTAGAAAGATAATTGTCAGATTTATTTTTATTAACCTGTTTCAAAACTGGGTCAGCCAGCTCCATGGTTACATCCACTTGACACACTGTGGTCAGGACTGGGGCAGCTGTAATGAACCAAGAGAAGCACTCTGGGCAGGGAGGTGGTATGCAATGGTGCTGAGGAATGCAGAGTTCAGGCCTGTACTTGGGGGCTGCAGAAGACAGCAGGCTCGCAAGAAAGCCCTGTATTGTCCCAGGTGTGACAGCATGGCTCGCCACTCCCGCTGTACTATGGCCAAAAAGGGAAAAGCATGTGCAGGAGCCACAGTGCATATGGCCAGACAATGCAGCCCAAGAGTTAAGTATTTTCAGAGCACATATGCCAGGAAGCATGTTCAGATGACATAAGCCCAGGAGAAAAAAAATGTTTAGAAAACAGTACAATGTGGTCAATCCAATCTCCTAGATATATGCATCTATTGAACATACGACTGCTGTCAGAACATGCAGATCCCAATAAGCTGCTGCAGAGAGTGTGTTCTATGTGGAGAGACATGCAAATCAAATATTCACGTAAGCCAATGGGATTCACTTTTCCTCATCAACTTAATGCATTCCTGAGAACGCTATTATTCTCTAGCTCTGACTACTTGAGGTATTTGTGACCCCTCAAATATTCCTATGCTGTGCCAGTCTCCCAATGACTGTATGTGATGTGGCAAGTCTTCTCTGTGGAGTTCACCTCCTGAAGCTGATGGCAAACGGGTAGAGAAATCTCAGTGGTGGACTGGTAGGGAAGCCGTGGTAGTCCAGTGTTGGGTGCATATGGTGATTTCCATACCACCCAACCTACCTATCACTTTGCCCACTATGGTGGAGGCTCTACCAAATGCCTTGTATGTTCCATCTTCTGATGAGAAACTTAATTTCTATACCCAAAACTGAACAAGGACTCAATTATCTTGATTAAGTTCATACAATCACACACACACACACACACACACACACACACACACAAACAAATGAAAAGCCATAAAGAGCCAAGGCTCTACTCAATGATGAAACTGCTGCCCATAAACACTGTGCTACATTGCTTAGATGTGCAACTCCACTCTGTGCACACACACACATGTAGGAGACAGAAGAGGGACACTGTGGAGAAGGGGGGGATGCTGCTAAAAGTGACTTCCAAGCCAGGAGTGGTAATAGATGTCCAAAATCTCAGCACTCTTGTCTGGGCCATGAGAACTACCATGAATTAGAGGCTAGCCTGGGCTATACAGTAAGCACCAGGCCAAATATAGCATGACCTTATCTCAGTAAGAAGACAAAAACAAAATACGAACAAAAAAAGGAATGTCTCCCAAGTACTATGTCCAGATAAGACTAGAAACCATTAAGATTACATTGCAATATAGATAAATAAGTAATTTCAGAAAATATTCAACTTCAGATCCTAGCAAGAGAGAGGGTCCTGACGGTACTAAACAAGCCAGTAAGGGCTGCAGGAGGATAAGCTTGACACGTCTAGGGGAGTGAAAGCATGCATAGTGAAAGCATGCATGCAACTAAATCTGCAAGGCACTGCCAAGATAAGCAGGGGAAGGAGCCAAACCCAGACACTGACAGTGCCAAATGCTGCCAAGGACATGGAGTGGCAGGAAAGCTCTCTCCACAGGCAGACATGAGAAAGGGTAAAGCCACCCTGGGAGGCAGTGTGGCCCTAGGAGGCAGTGTGGCTGAGTCTTACGACTCTGAGCATACCCTTACTATGAATTAGATGTGTCCTCACAGGCTTGTGTATCTGAACACTTGGTCTGTATTTGGGGGTGCAGTTTGGGAAAGTCATGGAGCCTTGATGGAGGAAGTACTGTCACTGAGAGCGAGCTATAACCTGGCCCCATCTGGCTTCCTTCCCCAGCCCCCAACTGCTTCCTGTGTGGGAATGAAATGTGATCAGCCAGCTTTCTGCTCTGGCTGCCTCCCCTGGGTGTTGCCACCCTTCCCCTCCACAGTGGGATCTAACTCTCTAGAACTGTAAGCCAAAAGAACTCTTTCTTCCCTGAGTTGCTTTTGACTGTGGCATTTCATCACAGAAACAGAAAAGGAACTGGTACATTTACCATGAGGCCCTGTAATCACAAGGTTGCGTGTTTATCCAAATGATCCCTCTGCCCATGATCTGCCTCAGTACAAAAATCCAGTGATCCTTTTGAACCACACTCTGGTTCATATTTTTCTGCCTCATGCACCCCAGTGACCACCAATGCTCAAAATAGAACCTCTACAACCCAGGGCTGCATTGGGATCTCTCTATAGCCACCACCTTTGTCTCTGACTCCATCCTCCTTCCAGTCCAGGAACCACACATGGACTCCAGCCCCAGGGTTTCATGACTGTTTTTTCACACTAGTCTCCTCATCTTATTTCCAAAGCATAGACTTTTAAACTCACTTTATTTTAGTTCACCATTAACAAAGAAAGGAAAACTAAAAATATTTCAAAGTCTAATGAGTAAAAGTAAAACAATATCAAATGCAAAAATGTAAATAAGAGCAAAGACAGTGATGAAGCAAGACACCTACAGCAGATGGAGGAAGAGAAGGTGGTGATAGAGGCAGGAAAGGTGGTGGTGGAGACAGAGAAGGTGGTGATGGAGGCAGAGAAGGTGGTGATGGAGACAGGGAAGGTGGTTATGGAGACAGGGAAGGTGGTGATGGAGGCAGGAAAGGTGGTGGTGGAGATAGGGAAGGTGGTTATGGAGACAGGGAAGGTGGTGATGGAGGCAGAGAAGGTGATGGAGGCAGGAAAGGTGGTGATGGAGACAGGGAAGGTGGTGATGGAGGCAGAGAAGGTGGTGATGGAGGCAGGAAAGGCAGTGATGGAGGCAGGAAAGGCAGTGATGGAGGCAGGAAAGGCAGTGATGGAGGCAGAGAAGGTGGTGATGGAGGCAGAGAAGGTGGTGATGGAGGCAGGAAAGGTGGTGATGGAGGCAGAGAAGGTGGTGATGGAGACAGGAAAGGTGGTGATGGAGGCAGAGAAGGTGATGATGGAGGCAGAGAAGGTGGTGATGGAGACAGGAAAGGTGGTGATGGAGGCAGAGAAGGTGGTGATGGAGACAGGAAAGGTGGTGATGGAGGCAGGAAAGGTGGTGATGGAGGCAGGAAAGGTGGTGATGGAGGCAGAGAAGGTGGTGATGGCCCGGACCATGGGTGGACTCCAGAAAGCAGCCACAGGGAAGGAACCTACTACCGCACGTAAACACAGTGCTCTAGTTTCATTTCTGTTGGGTTTATTTTGCTTACAGTTAATCCAAGTTAAGAGGCTGTCATTTCTGGGAAGTCAGGGCAGGAAGAAAAGCTGCTAGTTCACATTACATCCACAGTGAAGAACAGAGAAAGAATAAATGCAACCCTGCTTGCTTGCTTACTGCATTGTTTGTTAGATTTCATGCGATTTTCTCCATTTACATAACTCAAGACACCCTGCCTAGGAAATGGTGCCACCCAGAATGTTCTGGGGTTTTTTCTATGTTAATTAATAATCAAGACACTCCCCCACAATGGCCACAAGTTACCTGTAGTCAATGCCTTCCTTAAAACTCTCTTCCAAGATGATTCTGGGTTGTGGCAAGTTGGCATTTAAAGCTAGCCAGCCCAAATAGTAACTAAATAACTGGAGGATTTGAAGTTTTGGTCAAGACACTGCTCCATAGTCTACATCCTGAGTCCCCATTTCTCAGGAGCTGACACTCCCTGCTGGGTCTTCATTCCCATGCACACACTAGCAGTCTATTTCAATATTTCATTTGAATTTTGCCTACATATAAGAAAATGTGTATCTTATCTCTGGTTTTCACAATCCTGCCCCTCCTTTCAGAGCACATTTCCTGTTGATTAAGGATAGTTTGTAAACAACATATCCTTGGAACACACTCTCCTGGCATCACCAATTAAGATCACACAGCGATGTCTGCAGCAGATACTAAGTTTATGTTTAAGCTTATGAAAATACATTCATCACCTGGTCTCCTGGCACTCACATTATATAAAACACATAAAATATAGGATCCATCAGTATCAGGACAATCACTCTAGTTTATAGGTTGTAGATGGACTGATTGAAATGGAAAGCGGAATCCTGGTGGAGAAAGTAGTTCTTACAGTCCCTAAAAAACCTGAACTTGGTGCTCACCGTGGCTAGGAAATGAAGCTAGCAAGGAAAACAGCCACTTGGTTGAACCTGCTGCAGCTACAGACTGAGGACTCAGAGGGTGGAGAGCAAACACCTCCACACAGTCAGTATTCATCTGCTAGATGCGAGCACGGCACTCCTTTTCCGTTGTGGACAGTGTCTGCTCTCCTTCCCAGCAGAGGCACTGTATAGAACTACATCTGAAGAAAGTGACATGTAAGCTTTCTTTTGGGGCTGGAGAGATAACCCGGCAGTTAAGAGCACTTGCTGCTTTTGCAGATTTAGGTCCTAGCACTCATATGGTGGTCTCCAGCACCTCCATGGCAGCACACAACAGTCTGTAAAATACAGTACTAGGAGGTCTGATGGCCTCTTCTGACTTCCCCAACCACTGAATGTATATAGGATGCATGTATACTATACACACAGGCAAAACACTCATACACATAAAATGAAAATAAATAAACAAATCTTTAAACTCACCATCTAGCATTCACCCAACCCCTATATAACACAAACTTTCCCAGTATTTCTTTCCTCTATTCCTTATGTCATATTGTTCCTCCATTTCAGAATTCTGAACATAGCTTCATCCATGCTATGTTGAGCTTGTACAAATATTTTAATTTCTCTAGACTGTTAATGAAATAATTTCAGGCCACAGACAAGTGTTTTCAAATTAGATGACACCACAGATAACTTTTGTTATTACTTTTCTTGAAGCCATACCCAAATTCCAGGCTGCTAATTGCTGCCTGTTCAGCATAGACAAGGTGCCCTGGAGAGCTGCCACCACCCCCGGGGGCTGCTGCAGTCGCTTACTCTACCAAAATGGCTGCCTGCTGGCTGTAGCACTTACATAGCACTCCGCCCGCCCATGCTTGTCATTTGTGTCTGCTGTCGGCTGCTTGTGCTGCCACAGTTGATTTCATTAACTTTTAACCCTGTGAACATTCTGTAGGCTGCTGTTTTGTCCTATTGATAATGCCCTTTGCCTTACAGAAACTTCAGTCATATTTTGCTTGGTCAGAAGCCACTGCCATATTCTCTCTCTGCCTTTTGGTTAATTTGGATAAGGGCTTATCTATCTTGTTGATTTTTTCAAAGAATCAACTCTTTGTTTCATTGATTCTTTGTATTTCTCCCTTTGTTTCTATTTCATTTATTTCCACCTTCAATTTGATTATTTCCTAGTGTCGGTTCCTCCTGGGTGAGTTTGCTTCTCTTTGTTCTAGAGCTTTCAGGTGTGCTGTTAAGTCACTAGTGTGAGATTTCTCCATCTTTTTTATGTGGGCATTTAGAGCTATGAATTTTCCTCTTAGCACTGCTTTCATAATGTCCCATAAGTTTGGATATGTTGTACTTTCATTTTCATTGAATTCTAAGATATCTTTAATTTCTTTCCTTCTTGACCCACTGGTGATTCATTTGAGCATTATTCAGTTCCCATGAGATTGTGGACTTTCTGTAATTTTTGTTGTTGAAATCTAACTTAGGCCCTTTGGATAGGCCAGACAGTTGTTTAGTTTGAACTGTTTAGGGGGGCCCCAGGCAGTGTGATCGGGACCCATCCCTAGTGCATGAGCCAGCTTTTTGGAGCCTAGTGCCTATGGTGAGACACTTTGTGCAGCCTTGATGTAGGGAGGAGGGACTCGGACCTGCCTCAACTGAATGTACCAGGCTCTTCTGACTCCCCATGGGAGACCTTGCCTTGGAGGAGGTGGGAATGAGGGATGAGTTGGGGGGAAGGCTGGGGAGCAGGAGGAGGGAGGCCAGGGGAATCTGTGGTCGGTATGTAAAATGAATAGACAATCTCTTAATAATAATAATAATAATAATAATAATAACAATAAAGAATGGGAAAAGATCTTCACCAATCCCACATCTGACAGTGGGCTGATTTCCAAAATATGTAAAGAACTCATAAAACTAGATATCAACAAACCAAATAATCCAATTTAAAACTGGGGTACAGATCAAAACAGAGAATTATGAACAGAAGAATCTCAAATGACAGAGAAACACTTGAGATATTCAACACCCTTAGCCATTAGGGAAATGCAAATCAAAAGCATTCTGAGGTCCCATCTTACACCTGTCAGAATGGCTAAGGTCAAAAACACAAGTGACAGCTCATGCTGAAGAGGATGTGGAGTAAAGGGAACACTTTTCCACTGCTGGTGGGAGTGCAAACTTGTACTTTGGAAGTCAGTGTGGTGGTTCCTCAGAAAACTGGAAATACCCAAAGGATGCGCAATCATACCACAAGGACACTTGCTCAACTATGTTGATAGCAGCTTTATTTGTAATAGCCAGAACCTGGAAACAATCTAGATGTCCCTCAACCGAGGAGTGGATAAACAAAATGTGGTACATTTACACAATGAATTACTACCCAGCTGTTAAAAACAAGAACACCAGGAAATTTGAAGGCAAATGGATAGAACTAGGGGGAAAAAATCATCCTGAGTGAGGTAACCCAGACTGAGAAAGACAAACATCGTATGTACTCACTTGGAAGTGGATATTAGCTATAAAATAAAGGATGACTATGCTACAATCCACAGACCCAGAGAGACTAGGTAACAAGGAGGGTTCATGGGGGGACACCTGGATCTCCCAGAGAAGGGGAAATAAAAGAGATTTTGTGAGTGGACTGAGGGTAGATGGGGATGGGAGTGATCAGGTTAGGGGGTGTGGGGTGGCAATGCTAAAAAAGAATACTGGAAGTGGGGGCCATTTCAGAGTCAGGTAAAAACCTGGTGCAAGGGAAACTCCCAGGAATCTACAAGGATGACCCCAGCTAAAAGTCCTAGGAATAATGGGTGGATACGTAGCCTGAACTGGCTGTCTCCTGTGACCAGATGGGTGTCTAGCCCAATTGTCGTTAGAGTGCAAAAGAGGGGGAGAAAAGATCATAGGAGCCAGCGGGGTCAAGGACACTATAAGAAAACTCACAGAAGCAACTAACCTGGGCTCATAAGGGTTCACAGAGACTGAACTGACAACCAGGGAGCCTGCCTGGAAATGAAACTAGACATTCTGCATATATGTTACAGTTATATAGCTTACTCCTCTTGTGGGATTCCTAACAGTGGCAACAGAGGCTGTCTCCGACTCTTTTACTGTACTTTGGGATTCTACTCATCATACTTGGTTGCCTTGCCCAGCGTTAACACATGGGCAGATGCTTACTTAGTCTTACTGCAACTTGAAATGCCATGTTTTGTTGATACTCATGGAAGACCTGCCCTTTCATAAACTGAAAGGAAGGAGGAGTAGATTGGGGGATTGGAACAGTGTGGTAATATTGTATCCCCAAATATATTGTGCAACCTAATAAACTTATTGGAGTCAGAAAACAGAACAGCCACTAGATAGACATAGAGGCCAGAAAACGGTGGCACAAACACCTTTAATCCTAGCATTCTGGAGGCAGAGATCCATTCAGATCTCTGTGAGTTCAAAGCCACACTTGAAAGAGCCAGGCATGGTGATGCACACCTTTGATCCCAGGAAGTGATGGCAGGAAGCAAAAAGTTATATAAGGTGTAAGGACCAGGAACTAGAGCCTTTTTAAGCTTTTAGCTTTTAGCAGCAGTTCAGCTGAGATCCATTTGGATGAGGACACAAAGGTGTCCAGTTTGAGGAAACAGAATCAGCCGGAAAGTTGGAGGAGGTGAGGGAGCTGTGGCTTTTTCTGTTTCTCTGATCTCCCAGCATTCACCCCAATACCTAGCCCCGGGTTTATTTTTATTAATAGGACTTTTTAAGATTCATGCTACAGGACAGAGCGGGGATTCGGGACTGGAAGGAGAAGAGAGAGGGTAAACTGTGGCTAGGATATAAAATAAATAAATTATTTATTTTAAAAAACAAAAAGAATTGCACCTGCAAGGTCATTTGCTGTTGTTTTTCTGCCTGAGTCAGAAAGCAGCCACTTGAACTTTTCTTCCCCGCTTAACAAAGGATCTCTCTGTGAAAACAGGTGTGTGGGTGTGGTTTGTGCCTAGTTCAGGGTCCCCAAGGGAGCCCCTGCTGTGTGGGAGGATCTTCTTCACTTCCCATCTATTAATTCCAACCGAGGCCCACAGGTAAAGAATGAGTGTGTAGTTTTTTTGTTTGCTTGTTTGTTTTGTTGTTGTTGTTTTGGGTTTTCAAGACAAGGTTTCTCTGTGTAGCCTTGCACCTTTCCTGGAACTCACTCTGTAGTCCAGGCTGGCCTCGAACTCACAGAGATCTGCCTGTGCTGGGATTAAAGGTGTGTGCCACCACCACCACCACCACCACCACCACCACCACCACCACCACCACCACCACCACCTGAGTGTGTAGTTCTTAAGGACTTATTTTCTATTTGTTATAAAACTTTACAGTGATTAAAAGGAAAACTGAGGATTTAAATTTAAAATCTGAGGAAAGGGGCCACTGTCACTCATACCTTCAGGCAATGCCACATAGTCCAGTGTCTGATTTGGGATTACTGTGGTACCTCTAATCTTAAGGATATGCTGGGAAAGATTACAACCAGTTTGGAAGGGAAGTTTCAAGAAGAAACTGAGTTTATTTAAAATAACAATGTGCAATTTCCTGTCTAACTGCCTTTGTTGTATGAGAACCCATTTCTGCCCATGTGTATGCACAGGGAAACATGGGACAAATGCTATGATCGTGCAATATTAACTAGAGGGCTGGGGATGAGTCTCAGTTGGCATAGAGCTTGCAGTGTGTTGTCCCTAAAGAGGAGCAGGTGTGGACACTGAAAATCTGGTTTTTCTGTATTTGTCTCTCATTGGAAAATCTCCTAGGACACTGATTCTCACACTATCATGTTTCCATCTTGATCAGAGAAAAAAGGGCTCGTGTAGGCTTTTGTAGACACAGCATTCTCGAGTGTGGGACTGGCAGCTCAGTCCACAAATTCAGATGTGGCTCTGAGCTCTAGACATGTGAAGGTCAGGCTACCCAGAAGGGATGGTACTGAGGATCCCACAGAACCTCATCTGCAGCAAGCCAGAAATCTGCTGGTCTGTTACAGGGAAAGACAGCAGGCCCACTGGGGGCGGGGTGGGGGCATGGCAGCAATTTGACTTCTCGGGTCTCTGGGAAGAACCTATTCATAATCTGAAATCTTTTTAAGAGAAGAAATGTATTCTGTTTCTAAAGAAACTCGGGCAATTCACCAACTAATTCTTCATTGATTTATTCATTTCCTTAAGGTTAAATGATGTAAAGTTTCCTCCCGAGATATTTAACTGAGGCAAAATCATGAAACTTTCTCAAGTAACTGAAGGAGAGAGACACTCTAGGCAGCTTCATAAAATTCTTTTGTTAAAGTTCTGACTGGAATGATCTAATCTATATTGCAGTATGTGGGATCACAGTTCAGTAGGGGACATTTTCAGATTTCCCCCACCCCCCATTGGAAAGCCAAACAGAAAGTCTTTGTTGTATTTTCATTTAGCAGGGAATATTTGTTTGGTTTTGTTCAATAATTTTAAAAGGAGCAGACAGCTTGTCCCTGGAGTGTGGACATGGCTTCTCCGCTGACGTATGTACCTGCTCTGCTGATTCCAGAGGCTGGATGAGAGGGCTTGGGGCAAGAGGGAGGCAGAGTGGTTTGGGATCAAGAGGTGGAGGAACCAGGAAGTGGAAACCACATAGGAAAACCAGGTGTGGAAAGAAACTGGGGACCAGCCCAGTCTTCAGTGTAGAACCTTCCAAGTTGTTTTCCTGAGCATGTGTGAATCTTTTCCAAAAGAAAACAGGACCCTGGGAAACTTGCTCAGGTTGCAGACAGGTGAGGTCTTTCCTCAATAGTCAGAACAACTAGGCAGCTTATTAGGGATAATGCCAGAAAAGCTACCAGCAAATGCATTGGCTCATTTTGAAGGAAAGGGGGTTAATGGGTTAACAATGCTATCCACTGTGATAATAAAGGCCAATGAGCATGTTCAGAACAGGACCACAATGATGTTCACCCACCCACAGGAAAAGCTGGACTTCATCTTCAATTCTTTTCTTGTTCCAGAAAATATGCCTGAGCAATCACCAAAGGTTGATATGTTCCCAATAACACTGACACCATGTAGTTCACAGAACCATCAGGAGGAGGTTTCCAGAACGTTCTCACCAGATTAGAGCTTGATTTCCAAGACAGTTCCCTGGGTCAGTACATCAGTTTCCAAGATGGTCACCCTGACGTGAGACCACACTTAACTCTTGTTCCTCCAAAATCTATAATCCCCTAGCCTCCCTCCTTTTTTTAAACTACCCTCTACTCAGGCACCATGGGAAGTTTGATTGCCAGTACTCACTCACCTGTGCCCGAGACAGGCTTTGTCCATAACCAACTTTGAGCTCCTGCTTCCTTTTGCCCTTCAGGAAGCTGTCTGCCTCACCTCATCTGGCCTACTCTAAGACTCAAAGGAGATAATTACTCTTCACCAACTTCATAGTGCCCCATTTTCTCCATATCAATCTTTA
Organism: Peromyscus maniculatus bairdii; assembly: GCF_049852395.1. NCBI lineage: Eukaryota > Metazoa > Chordata > Mammalia > Rodentia > Cricetidae > Peromyscus > Peromyscus maniculatus. The sequence goes on from NC_134868.1 coordinate 55,497,741, forward strand.
CCCCAGGCCCACCAAGTCATATGCAACACTAACACCATGTGTCACTATGTAGGCTCTTAACCTCCTCGAGGCTGTGAGGCAGATTTCTTCAAGTCTGCATCCCCAGTCTGACACAGGGCTATTTTTAAATGAATGAGAAGAAACCATGTAAAGAAAGATACCGTACATCAAACCAAGAACTTGGTATTATTAACCTTTTAACCCCCTGAGTTAACTGGGGGACCTTACATGAGAAGTAGGGTGATCAGTCTGTTAGCAACAAAGTCTGATTTCCAAAGATGCTTCTGATGTATAAATGTTTCCATGAGAGATCACTGCAGCATCACTTCAGTAGAACACAAACAGCATAGACACGCACACATGCATGCATAAACACACACACACACACACACACACACACACACACACACACACACACACACACACCATCATGGATCAGAGGCTTCTTATCAATCATGGCAGGAATTTCCAAGTACCAGAAAGCAGAGGGAGGTGACAGAGGGCAAAGATGACAGTAACTATATGGGGAAGAGATGAAAATGCCCTCAAATAGCCCAGACGTGTTGACCCCCAGGCTTCTGTAAGGACCAGGAGAAAGATGCGTCTATGCGTAGCATTCTTCAAGCCTGGGGAAGTCAGGAGCTCACCTCTCTCATTCATCTCATGGTAGGAATCACAGGACATGGGGACCCCTAAGCACACATCTATGCCATCCTGGGGGACAGGTAAGGTACACCAACTCCATGCGCTGTCTTCTGCGCATCTGCTCCCAGATAAATGTGTGACACTAGCATTCAGCCATGGAGTCCTCACAAAGAAATCCTTCCTTGTCCCTGGGTAGCTGCCCAGCTAGATGTTTCTGTGTCAGGATGGGATCCAGACCCTACAAGCTCCCATGATGTCATCACCCAGAGGGAGGATCTCTGGGTGCTGCCTTCCTGAATCTTCTCTACAAAAGCCACGATGACCTTCAGGAGTCAGTTGTTTAGCAAAGGGAAAGCTGGCATGCTTGAGGACATTTGCTGTGGGATGGTCTGTATGTCAAATTGCTCTGATTGGTCAATAAATAAAACACTGATTGGCCAGTGGCTAGGCAGGAAGTATAGGCAGGACTAACAGAGAGGAGAAAAGAAAGAACAAGAAGGTGGAAGGAGACACTGCCAGACGCTGCCATGACAAGCAGCATGTGAAGATGCCGGTAAGCCACAAGCCACGTGGCAAGGTATAGATTTATGGAAATGGATTAATTTAAGCTATAAGAACAGTTAGCAAGAAGCCTGCCACAGCCATACAGTTTGTAAGCAATATAAGTCTCTGTGTTTACTTGGTTGGGTCTGAGCGGCTGTGGGACTGGCGGGTGACAAAGATTTGTCCTGACTGTGGGCAAGGCAGGAAAACTCTAGTTACAGACATTCTGTGACAACAGGTCAGGTCAGGTCTACAAACCTCCCAAAGGTTATTGTTGCCAGTCATGAAGACAGACCTGAGCACTCGGATGCTCATGAAGTTATTAGCATTAACATAGAATTAATGGAAGTCTGTGGCAACCCAAATGTCATACTGGCCCACTGGCCATAGCAGTGTCTTAACTATTCAAGGGACCAGAGGGAATGTGTTCTAATCCTACAGCACCTTTCCAGTTCTGAGTTTACATAGAAGATACAATCAGCAATGGGTACTGCTGTGGGATGTTCTGTATGTCCTGTGGGAGCCCTTCTTGGGTTCTTTGTGGCGTTACCCAGCAGGTCCGCATAGAGGATGATTAGGACCATGGGCCTGAGTGCAGGTGTCTGAGATGGTCTGCACTTGGCTGTGCTGGGGGATGGTCTGTATGTCAAGTTGTTCTGATTGATCAATAAATAAAACCTGATCGGCTGTGGCTAGGCAGGAAGGATAGGCGGGACTAACAGAGAGGAGAAATAAAAGGACAGGAAGGCAGAAGGACTGGCTACCAGATGCCGCCATGACCAGCAGCATGTGAAGTCACCGGGAAGCCACCAGCCACGTGGCAAGGTATAGATTTATGGAAATGGACTAATTTAAGCTATAAGCACAGTTAGCAAGAAGCCTGCCACGGCCATACAGTTTGTAAGCAATATAAGTCTTTGTGTTTACTTGGTTGGGTCTGAGCGGCTGTGGGACTGGCGGGTGACAAAGATTTGTCCTGACTGTGGGCAAGGTGGAAAACTCTAGCAACAGGGTACAACCACAACGGCTCCTTAATAACCTGGTCTTAATTTGGGGAGCATCAACCAAATGCTACTAAAGTGCCCTTTTTGTGTAAATATCATGACCCAAAAGCAAGATGAAATGATCAGGGAACATCAGAGGTCATCACACTCATCAGTGATGACCCTTATGCAGAGATGCATTGTGATCCCATTCCACACACTTAATCCATCTGTGGAGATGAACACCTCCTTATGGAATTCAGGAAATGTTACACTTACTGACTCCAACAGCTGCTGTATTTCCAGCTGTTTCCCTCTTCACCGAACTGAAAACAATTCATCGGGACACATACATCACAATGCTACCGAGTTAGCAGGTGTGTCTCTGCCACAGGAAATAGAGAAACAGACCAAGTTTTTAGCATCCCTTCATTTACTGGAGCAGCAGTGGCTGTCAGGTTATAGATGATGTTTCAATACACGCTTAGGGTTTCTTCAGGTATGAGAGCAATTCCAGATTGAATGCAGCCTAATTATACCACGTGCCCCATAATAACTCACGCCTCTGACATCACAATTGACAGCAAGTTTTCAAATAAAGGTTAATGAATACAAAAGTGACTAGAATCCACAGCACAGCCTACAGTGCCGTGTTCCAAGGGGCGGCTGGCCTAATTACCTTTAAACTTCTACTCAGGTGAGTACAAATACTGAGTGTCTTCTTTGCTGGCTCTATCCAGTGTATAAATCTTGTAACAAACACGTCCTTATTACTTTCAAACGGGAAGAAAAATTATTTTTCAGGTCAAGTTTCTGGCTGTGTTGTGATCGATATCGCCATCATATCCAAGATGGAGATCTGACATCTAAGCCATGCACATGATGTCTCTTGGTCTCTAAATGTTAAATTGACGACCTTTTTGGGGTATGGCACGTAGGGTTATTTTCTCCTCTCTAAAACAAAATATACTGTCCAAGGCTTCATTTTTTTTCTCATACCAATCAATTTTGACCCTGAAATTTTGTGCCTTTAAATCCCAAAGCAAAAATACCGCCAAAGCTTCAAGCAGGCAGCAGATCCCTGTCAAGGCCAGCTCTATGCTGAAATGCTAAGTATCACCTCCTCTGCAGGTGTGGGAAACAGTGCTGCAGCATGTGGGTGATGGATTCTGGTACAACAGTAATCTCAGAAGGCTTTGGTCATTTTCTGTTGGATATCAATTTCTTGAAGAAAAAAAAAGAAATGGATTGCTTTAGACATGATATCTGTCTTCTAAGAGTGGTACTAATTAATCCAAGAAAACCAGGCTTGCTGTAATGAAAATCAATAAACACTACCTAAAAACTACAGACTCAGGGATTGGATTTGTCCAGTATTTCTTTGTTACATTGAGCAGACTCTCTAGTTTCTGATCCATAATCAATTATAAATCACGGGGCTTATTCATAAGCCCAGTGGGAGCCTGCAGAATGTATATGTTTTATAGGGAATCTGTAGGGGTAGCTTCTGTTGGTTTGAAATTGGAAAAGGATTACTTTAATGTATAGCAAAAATTCTTAATGTAGAATATTTGCCTGTAAATTTGAGGGTTTAAAAGAAATCCCCTAAAACAATGATAGGATTGTATGGTTAAAACTGCTTTGAAGGAAATACAGTTGATTTATTCAGCTAAAGTCACTGAACACCCCCTTCATCTTTTCTGCTGCTGTGTCACAGCACCATACACAGCATGGTTCTTAAGGGTGGAGACTTTGTTTCTCACAGATCTGGAGACTAAAAGAGCCAGCACCAAGGTGTTGGCAGAATCAGTGTGAGCTGGGGCCTATTCTCTGTATCCAAGATGGCAGGTTGTTGCCATGCCCTCATGGGCAAATGGCAAAATCTAAGAAAAGACTGGCAGCCTGGGATCATATTTACAAAGGGGCCTCCAGTCACTAGGGTGCAGCCCCGTGATCCCATTGGCTCCTGGAGTCACCAGCTCCTCACACCATCCCTTGGTGATTACGTTTCAATACATGAAATTTGGAGCAGCACATCCATTCACACCCTAGAAAATGCTGGCTACTTTCTAGACACAGTGGCACACTGGGAATCCAAGAATTCATGAGTCATGGCTTCTGAACTAGGGGCTTAATGGAAAGGGAGAATGTAGGTGGTAAACACAGCATATAACAAAATATTTCAAAATCTAAATGAAATTACAAGGGTAACATTTAGAGGAGAATTGGTGAAAGGGAACCTAGGCTGGGGAAGAGATGGCATGCCTTAGTGGTTTTACTATGTGGTTTTCAATATGTACAAAACATATTTTACATGTACACATGGTCCTAAAGAATAAAATATGCACCAGTGGCACTAACATTCAAATTAAAAGCAGATGCTACCAATGCAGTGACATCTACCTCCTCCCTTGCCTGACGTGCTGCCAACCTCCAGCCTCCCATGGAAGCCATTTTAGCTTCAACTCCCTGTTTATTTCCTCTGGTTTGGTTTCTCTGAGTCACTGTAACAAAATGCCCAATATTGAATGAGTAATAAACAATAAACACTTACATCCCTCATTTCTGGTGATTGCATATCCAAGGTCAAATTGCAGCCAGCTCTGGTAACTGGCGATGACCCAGTTGCAGGATAGCACCCTGGAAGCTGTGTCCTCATGGGGTAGAAGCCAAAGGACAAAAGAGCACACTGGATGCCATTAGTAACACAATCAGCCTAATGTATAAGACATATACAAACAGTCATAAGGCATTCTAACATACGTAAATGTCTACAATGCATGTATAGATAGCTGTCATGTGTATGTTACAGGTTCATATAAAGATGCAGAAACTATAGAACACAGCAGAGACAGCTACTTTTGTCTCACAGATCTGGCCTAGAATCCTGATTTCATTACACTAGTTTTTACTTAGTGTTTGAGCACACTTACATCTTTAAAAAGGCGTAGTATCAGGCCAGGGAGATAAGTCTGAGCACAACTTCAGAAACAGGGCCCAGAGACCCCTGAACTAGAAGTGACCTAAAAGCCTCCTCCCAGAGAACCAGCTTTTATGCTACCAGAAGGCAGTATGCAATCTTCCAAGAGAGGGAGGCAACTAACAATCTTATATAGCTTTGACTCTTAGGAACCACATCAATGACCAGCATGGCACAACCACCCCAAGGGTACAGCAGCGGCACATATTCCTTGACTGGTAACCAACAGCTCTCTAGATGGACTTCAGATCTGCCCAACAAGAAGGATACCATGCATGGTACTGGAAGTCCAGCTAGCAAACCAGTGCTAGTAAAATCATGGTTATTGGAGGAGAAATCGCCAATCATTAATTTACTAAACCAGTATTATCCCTACCAACAATCTATAAACATTTGTCCTTATACCCCCAGATAGGTGTAGTCTTCATCCCTCATCAAGGAAACTTATCTTTGCCATAGACAGAGACTGTTACAGATAACTACAACCAATCAAAATGCAGAATTATGGAGCCCAACACTGGTGAACAGAAAACATCCCCATACCTAAAGCTCAGAGAACATTGAGGAAGATGGGGCAGAAAGACTGTAAGAGTCAGAGGATCAGAGAGTTTTCTGTGAGATTGTGTCTCCTAGTAATATCAGAAGCTATACTCAAAGTCTCACCAACATAACTGTTTAAACATGAGCTGAACAAGAGGACATCAAGGAACATGTCAAAGTGGACAGAGAAAAGCCCATGGGGCCTCAACTCTGTGCAGAGAACTATAGGCAACTGAGGGGAGCTGGGATTAGGGGAGGAGGTCTTCTCCAGAAAAGGACACACCAATTGGTTGTCCAGTGCCAAATGGTCAGCCCTGAAAACACACATACAGGTAACATCATATTGACTGAGCAGGCTATATTTAGGAATGTATATACATATGCATATATACATGAAATAACAATTAGTTTAAAAAAGAAGCCATGAATTTGAAGGAGAATTGTAGAACATATGGAAGGTTTATATGGAAGGAAGGTGAAGTGGGGGAGAAATGTCAGAACCAAATTATATTCTCAAAAAGTATTGTTTGATGTGTCTGGCATGTAAGCATGATAATCTGAGTTGAGTCCCTGGAACCCACATGAAATCTAGATAGAGTTGGCAGCATCTTAAATCCCAGGGCCTGTAGAAAATGGGAGACAGAAATGGAGACAATTACTTGGAAGCTAGCCTAGTGCATGAAGTGAGGCGATGTAAATTGAGAGACAACATGCCTCAAAAAACACTGTGTGCTGTTAGCAGAGTTGTGTGGCATATGGGGTATACAGTGATAAAACTGTTCAAAACAAAAGAAATCCTCATTTGTGGGAATAGTTACAAAAAGGTGCAGATTTTCTGAATAGATACCTGACTTGAATAAAAAAAGGAAGAAGGGAGACAGAGAGGAAGAGAAGGAGGGAGGGAGGGAGGGAGGGAAGGGAAGGGAAGGGAAGGGAAGGGAAGGGAAGGGAAGGGAAGGGAAGGGAAGGGAAGGGAAGGGAAGGGAAGGGAAGGGAAGGGAAGGAAGGAAGGAAAGAAGGAAGGAAGGAAGGAAGGAAGGAAGGAAGGAAGGAAGGAAGGAAGGAAGGAAGGAAGGAAGGAAGGAAGGAGAAAGTTGCTCTTTGACTGCACACACACACTGTGGCACTGGGCACAACTGCACAGGCACACACACAGGAACACACACCCACACAAACATGCATGCACAGTATATACTCCTGATGACATTGTGGACGTCTATAAAAACAACCAATACTTCATTTTATAGACTACCACACTGTTATATGGCATCATTCTTCTTCATTGATAAGGACAGCTCCTTTTCAAACTTTGTCCAACTCTTCCCTCACACTTAATTCTAACTTACTTTTGTTTTTTTTTTCCTCTAAACATGTAAGTGATTAAATCTTGCTTTGACTTTGAAAACTATGATTAACCATCTACACAAACATTTAGAAGATTGATCACTGGAGGTGGCGCAAACGATGCTGGTGTGCAGTCCTTTGGTCTACCCATTACTTATGGATAATTGAAAACACTACAGGCCAGTCTGGCAGGAATCAGTAACCCAACACCACATCATTAACCCTGAGTGAGCATGGCATGGTCTTTGCTGCATAAATTTCTCGACCCCTTGTTCCTATCGTAGTGGCTCATTCGAACAGCTTGGGGGAAATGGCTGCTTCATAGCCTCTTATTTTTCTATCATGTTTTATCTCAGTGTTAGGAGGTCATTGCCAGGTTTTCTGGGAGGAGACAACTGTGAAAAAGAATCAAAAGGAATATTTTGAAGACATTCAAGCATTTTAAAACCTGATGTCAGGGAAAACAGCAGCAGAACCCATCCTTTTAAACTTTTCCATTTAAAAGTGTCTCTGCTCATTTGACCTCGTGATTGTGTATTTCAGTCAAATGACAGTTTGGCTTAGGGCTGCAGAGCTGGGAAGTGTCACAAAGGGCAGTGTCAATCAACCTTGGGACTGTCCCCAGGATTCAGAAAACAGAGTCATCACCACGAGTGCAGCTTTCCAACGGCAGGTTAAAACGTCATGGGGGAGGGAGTATCCTACGATTTGTCAGATAATCTTGGGAATTAAATTCATCCTCTATGTGAGACCGTTTCAAATGAATATCCTGAGCATTTTAGCCGTGTCTTCTGCCCACAGAGGGAAGATCCCAGGTCTCCACGCTACTCACTGCAGCCAGGCTTCTCAGCACCCCTGGCCTGTGTCAATAGTGTTGGGTCATGTGAGTCACTTGGATTCAAAGTCCTGTATGTCAGAAATGAAGTCTTTGCTGGGTAAAGGGATTCCTCTTCTTCTTCTTCCTCCTCCTCCTCCTCCTCCTCTTCTTCTTCTTCTTCTTCTTCTTCTGCCTGCTACAAGCACACTCCAGTGAGCACACCTTCACAAAACTGACACTTCACACCGCACATAGTGTGGTTCACCAGCAAACCCCCTAAGCTGAAGTCTGCAGCAAGTATCCAAAGGACACAAGCCCTGTCCACTGCAGCAGTAGTTATGGCTTGACTGGAATATTCCTTGAAGGGTCATGTGCCAAAGACTTGGTTATCAGCTGATGGGCTTTTGCGAAATGACTAAATCTGGAGGGCGGTGACCTCCTCAGTGGATTCCTAATATGGTCACTTTAGAGGGCTGTTGTAGAAAGTTAGAAACGGACCCTAATTTTAGGAAGTAGGTCACTGGTAAAGAAGTAATTAAGGGGGAAATGTGTTACCTTTTATTAACAGGGAAAATCCATGCACAGTAATTACAAAATAGGATGAAGAATCCAAACAGCAACACCAGTTGCTATGCTGCTGCTGAGGCTGCCGCTTCTTAGTTCCAAAGAGGGATGGGGAAACTGAACCAAGCCATGGCCACTGGCTCCATGGCTCAGTGCCAGTTTGTCTACCTTCTCAGAGAGTGTGCTTTGCCCCACCCTGGCTTTCGTTTGTTTGTTTGTTTTTGTTTTTCGAGACAGGGTTTCTCCAAGGTTGTTTTGGTGCCTGTTCTGGATCTTGCTCTGTAGACCAGGCTGGCCTCGAACTCACAGAGATATACCTGGCTCTGCCTCCCTAGTGCTGGGATTAAAGGCGTGCGCCACCGCCGCCGCCGCCGCCACCACCACCACCACCACCACCACCACCACCACCACCACCACCCAGCTACCACCCTGGCTTTTTATTCCGGTATTTGGTCCCCTGCAATGAAAACTCTGCCCTTTAGGCCAAGCTGATCCTTACAATTGGCTACTGAACCAATGACAAGAGTATATACCTTGGCCCCAGCCTCTCCCTCTCACTCAATGGTAGCAGCTTTTCTCCCCAGTGTGAAGCTCTGCCTCGACTTAGGCCCACAGGAACAGACCAGGCAGCCATGGACTGAAATGTGAGCCAAATATACCTTCCCATCTTTAAGTTGCTCATCTTAGGTATTTGTCCCAGCCGAGGAAAGCTGACTGGCACTAGTACTTTGGTATGCTCTTTGGTGTTTGGGGGAAGACATACAGTTCTGAATATATGGACTTTTCTATTATGGACATGTCATTTTGTTTTGTAATATTGGGGATTAAACCCAGGGCCCCCAGCGGGTTTCCCAAGTGCTTTCCCACTAAACCACACCCCCACCTGTTTTCTATTTTTATTTTGACCAAAGGTGTTGCTGAGTTGCTCATGCCGGTCTTGAACTTGTGACCTTTGTGCTTCAGCCCCCTGCATAGCCTGGAATGGACATACATGTCTGCACCACCAGGCACTGCTTCTATGTGAGTATTTAATCAACATATTGCCAAACAAACGGGAAGTATGTTTGCTGACTGTTGAGGAAGCGAACTTGTTCACTCACATAGGTTGGTCACCCTTCGCAGCAGGGCACTGTCTCCCTTGTGTTTGCCTGTTCAGAAACCCATGCTGATATTCAGCCTGTGCTGGGTCCCAGGAGAGAGCCATGAGTCCAGGCAGAGTCTTCCCTTCACACCCTCCACTCAACCATTCCTGTTTCCCAATACCCACTTCTCCACCATGCCCGGGGCTCCCTGCTTCCTAGAGCCTCATCTCTTTGCAGCATCTTCTGGTTCTCCTTCCCTACAAGTGTGCACCAGTTTTACGGCACTCATCTCCTACATCCTCTGCAGCCTCACCTATTTCACTATTCTTCATTAAGGAGAAACAGTCATTCCCATGGAAACCACTCAACCCCTCCACACAGATGGACCAGTACAACATCTCTATTCCCCACTAGGATGAAGCCCTTTTCCTGTCCCTAACCACAGAGCTACCACGTGCCTCCCCCCAGTGTCTCGATGACTTTTTACCAGACTTCCTTTTCTCTTGAGAGATTAAATGGTCCCTCATTCCTCTCAGAAGATTCTCTCTCAGCTTCACCTAACATCTCCTCTTGATGTAGCATCTCTTTGATGTCATATCTCTGTGTCCATCAATTTCAAACCTGGGGCTCATTCGGGGGCCCACTGATACCTTTCTAATTTTTTAATTTTCCTCAAGCATAGCAACTTTTGCCTGCAACCAATTTCTTTGTCTAGTTGATGTTTTGTTTCAATTCTTCAATTTTGTGCTACTATTTGCATACCCAAGTACATGTGCCCATACATTCACACATCCATACACATGCACATATGTGTATGCATGCATGCACACACCCTCATTCAAACTCACACATGCACACACAAACACACACACTCATGTAAACATACACATGCTTGTACCACACTTATTCAGACTCACACATGCACATATACACATATACCACACTTTTTTTTAACTTTCACGGTTCTCAAATGTTCACTCACTAATAGAAGTACATATTTTTCCTATAACGTCTCCTTGCAACTAGTCCTATATAGTTTTTATATAAACAATGTCACCTAATGTCCATGCACTAAAGCCTGGGTCCCAAGGCAGAGATATCAGGAGGCACTGTAGAGGTTGGGGCTAGTAAGAAGCCCTAATATTACAATATATACGTCCTCAGAGGAGCTTGTCAGTCTCTCTTGGTTTGTGAGTGAGCACTTCTATGGCTCACACCCTTGCATTTATATACTGCCCTCAAAAGTAGTCCAAACTGGTGGGGAGGCATTTGTTTGAACCTCTAAACTGTAAAACAAATAAACGTTTCTACCCAGAACTTAACTATAGAGTATTGCATTGTAGTAATGCAACACACACAGTTACAATGGGTACAAGCAATAGCACTGTAGGCCAACACATGACAAATAAGGTGTGTGACACATACAAGGAGGTCCTGGACAGCAGACAAAGGCTCAGCCTGCATCTCAGGCTGAATCCAAGGTCACATGGCTGTGCTCTAGAGGTGAAGTGTCAATGTTTTGAGAAGCTCAGGCTTGCTCGAGTTCAGAGGAGACGGCATGAGCAAGCAAGAGGAACGTCTTTTATCACTAGTAGGCAATGGTTTTGTGATTCTGAAGAATGGAGGTGTCACGGGAAGTTCTCCCATGGACAAAATATATGTTCCATGTTGTTTTGCAGCAACACAAAGGCTTTTGTGCAAGAACTAAGGCTGTTACATTAATCAGCAACATCTAAAGTTGTGGCACATCCTCCCAAACAGCACACTAATAGATTACAAATACAGTGATAACACAAAGATGGATATATGATACATTATAGACAGACAGATAGATAGATAGATGATAAGTAGGTAGAAAGAAAGATGATAACGATAGATAGATAGATAGATAGATAGATAGATAGATAGATAGATAGAGATAGAATATAGATAGAGAGATAGACAGATATAGGTGATAGAAAGGAAGGAAGGAAGGAATAAGGAAATAAGAAAGAAAGTGAGAGAGAGATGGAGGGAGGGAGAGAGAGAAAGGAAGAAAGAAAGAAGAGAGAGGGAGGGAGAAAGGGAGAAAGGGAGAAAGAAAGAAAGAAAGAAAGAAAGAAAGAAAGAAAGAAAGAAAGAAAGAAAGAAAGAAAGAAAGAAAGAAAGAAAGAAAGAAAGAAAGAAAGAAAGAACAGAGGGAGGGAGGGAGGGAGGGAGGGAGGGAGGGAGGGAGGGAGGGAGGGAGGGAGGGAGGGAAGGAAGAAAGATGGATATTTGATAGATAGATGATAGTGGCCTTGCTGTCCTAGAACTTTGGTCTATGTCCACAGCCTTCAGTCCAGTGGTTCTCAACCTTCACAATGCTGAGACCCTTTAATACAGTTCCTCATAGTGTGGTGACCCCAATCCATAAAATTATTTCATTGCTACTTTATAACTGTAATTTTGCTACTTTATAACTGAAATTTTGCTACTGTTATGAATCAGAATGTAAATATCTGATATGCAGGATATCTGTGAAAGGGTTGTTCGACACCCCCTGGGGGGTTGTGACCCCCAGGTTTAGAACCACTGCTTTAACCCATTGTGTAGGTCATGGGATCAACGGGCTAAGTCAAGAAGCTAAGAAGTGTGAGAGTAACACTGCTGAATTGAGACAGAGCCTGAAGGCCTCAAGAACTAGCAGAATTGTGTTATTAACTCCTCCAGGATCACTGTGTATTGCCTTGCTTGCCACGACTTGCTCCATTTGCTTCCTTACACACCCCAAGTCCACCTGCCCAGGGATGGCACCACCCACAGTGAGCTGGGCACTCCCACATCCATCATCAATTAAGAAAATGCCCCATATGCTTACCATAGCACAAGCTATTGAGGTCATTTTCTTAATAGAGGTTCCTCTTCCCAAATGACTCTACCTTGTGTCATGAGGGAAAAAGACTAACCAGGACGACATATGTACAGATGTCTGATGACAGATGATCAATAATAGATGAACAAATGATAACTCTATGACACAAATAGATCAGATATACATGATCATAGACAGGTCTGCTCACACCTGTTCAAATATAACACATTCATGCGTTCACAGAAGGTCGGGCTTTAAGGACCTGCCTTATGTGACAGCAAAATCATTGAGTCTGAGTCCTGAAAATCGTGGATAGTCCGGAAAACCCACAAGAACTATTTTTCAGTTCTGGAGGCAGAAAGTTTTGTTCTTTGAGAAACCTCATTCTTCATTCTGAAGTATTCCCCTGAGCCCACAAGTTCACACATGTACAGAACATCACCTTGCTCAGTCTACTGATTGCCAATAACTCCACAACAGACAAGGAAAGCTGTTTGACAAAACCATTGGGCACTACGGTCCAAAGAACTGGTTCATTTATGAAGACTATTGAGTCTGCCCCCACTCAAGATGATGGCTCAAATATAGAAGATGTGAACTTTTTCTTGCTGTGACCTCAAGACCTGATGTCAAATGACATTTCCAAGTCTATTCCTTGCCAAGTGAAATCCTTCTTTTTTTTTTTTTTTTTTTTTTTTTTTTTTTTTTTTTTTTTTTTTTTGGTTTTTCGAGACAGGGTTTCTCTGTGTAGCTTTGCACCTTTCCTGGAACTTGCTTTGGAGACCAGGCTGGCCTCGAACTCACAGAGATCGGCCTGCCTCTGCCTCCCGAGTGCTGGGATTAAAGGCGTGCGCCACCACTGCCCGGCACGAAATCCTTCTTTTTAATACGGTTATGTGTTTGCATTAAATAGTGATTCTCCTTTCAGGATGCCATTGGTAGCATGCAGCTCCCCACTTGGTGTTTGAAATGCATTTCTCCTGGAAAGGATAATCTAGTTAAATCATGATTTCTCCAGGAGCTCCAGAGAGAGGCAAAAAGAGGATGAGCTGCATCCTTGGATGATGGAACACGGGGTGACTGAGCAGGGACTGCCCCCTCCCCCCAGCTTTGCATCACCGCACAGCTAGGCTGCTGGCACAGGGTTGAAAGCTGCCTCCCTGCATGGTCATCCCTCACAGAGTGCTCATGGCACAGCATCCCTGACCCTAGGAAGCAGCTTGCTTGCTTTCCTTCTCCAGAACACAGAGAAATCCACAAGCAATTTGAAAGATGCTTAAGCAAGATGGGAAAGGTGGACAGCAAGATTTAAGGTCACTTTAAAAATTCAGATTCATGCTAGTGATAGACATCAAATGCACAGGGAAGCATATATGTCCTCACTGTGACCCAGATTATCCTAGGGCTCCTTATCCAATAAAAAGAAATTCTATTTTCACTTGATTTCTGATAGCCTATCAGTAAAACATGCACTCAGAAGAGAGAGAGACAGAGAGAGAGAACCCTTCCTTAGCCATGTTTAAAAGCTAGAAGTTTAGTTCTTTTGAAACTGGGTATTTGATTTTTCAAATTTTATGTATATTCATTTGCATATTTTCATAGACTGATTTCGCAGTTATATTTTTTCATCTGTTGTACCATGGTGGAAATGATTATAGCTACCAGCTGTATTAGGGGAACATGTCCCTTTGTACCCTGTTTAAAGACAACAGCACAAAGTTGACATTTCTAGTTCACGCTATTAAAATAAATTCTTATGTATCATCTGAGGTTTTAAATTCACATTAACAGTTTATGCAATTCATGGTATTTTGGGAATCTGTCTCCGGTGTGGTTCAATGTCATGGAAAGTGTTCTCTCACTAATTCACTAGTTACTGTTTTCCCTATCTAACCTTTTTGTAAAAAAAAAAAATAGTCTGTCATGGTTTGGACATGAAATGTCCCCCACAAACTATATTATGATTCCCATAGTCTGCTCCTTGGTTTAACCACAGAACTCAGGTAAACAGCTGATGGTAAGAACATTACTGGAAAGAAACATCCTGAAGAAGGCAGATAGGCAGGGGCCAGAGATATCTATGGTTTTTGTTTTCATGTGTAAAAGTGGGGAGTTCACTACTATGAGAAACACTTTTATAATTTAATATCAATGTTTATTAAGGCAAAAATATTAAAATATGACTGGGGAACTGAGTATAATTTGGTTGAAAGTCATGGTGGGGGAGGGGATCCTTAGACAGTTGTTAACATCAACACCATTGGGACTGACAGAAAGCTTAGGCACGTGATGCTCCAACTCTCCATCTTATCATTTAGTCCCAGAGTGTCCGCCCAATCTCCTTCTGGTTTCTCTGCTCAGAGCCCAGTTGCACAAAGGGTCCTCTAAATATCTTAGGACTCCACTCTTTGATGAGAAATGGCCAGAGCACCAAGTAAACAGCATTCAGCTGCTTTTGACCTCCTTCTTGGGGTCCTTATGTCTGAAATCTTGGCCAGCTAAGCCTCATTTACATAGTTTTCTGTTGACTTCTGAAGTTTTGGTTGTGATTGTTATCTTGTTTTCCAGTAGGAAGACTGAACAAGAGTGTTCGCTTCACAGCTTCATGGGAATAAGAAATGCAACTTCTAATCACACAACTTTAATGATTATGCTAACGATTTAATTATCTTCACTTTAAAAATGACAAAATCCAATCATATTTCATCTTAACACACTTCTTCCAGCACCTGACAGTGAGTCTAAATGTGAGGACAACTTCACAGTGAGCAAGAAAATCATGAAGACAGATGACTCCCTTTAAAAGATTTGAATGTGCTGGCAAAATGCCCTTACTTTGACTTTTCTTCATCTTCGTTTCCCAAAGAAAAAAATAAATTACACATCTAGATATGTATTTGGTTCACATCATTCTGGAAGATACTTGAATGATAAGCCCTTGATTCTGAATCTAAAAGGCTCTTATGTGATGCCTGAGTTTTAATGGGCTAAATGACATACTTTACAAGATCACTTGTCTCTAAAAATCTATATGATAAAAGATGCACAAATGACCAAATGTAGCCCATAAAGAAATCACATTCAATTTACCCCAAATCTCTATGACTAGCTAGACTTGCAGTTTTTTGAACTCTTGACTTCAAGGACCTTCAAGTGATTTAGCCAATTTACATTATAGGTACCCAGGCTGGAAATCGCCAAGATCTAATAAAACATTGTAAATGTAAAAGACCCCTGCTGGATAGGGATTAATAAGCTTTAAGAATGTATCTTATTTCCTTTGAGATAAAAATAATTTTTAAATGGAAATCACAAGATCACCTGGCAGGACCCCAGGGATGACTTTTTAAAATACACTGATGATCGCCAGGAAATCAGGATGCTGGGGCGTAAGCTGGCTTCCATGTCTGTCCAAAGACCCTCTGTTAGATGAAGCCTTGCTTCCGGATTAATGTCCACGGCATCTCCTCCTCCTCCTCCTAGACCTGTCCTTCCTTCTTGCACCTTCTTGATTGGTGACCATCTGTTGATATGACATAAACTTCCCCTCCCAATCATTTCATTGGTTGGTTGGTTTTTACTTTTATTTCAGTCTTATTAAGAAGTAGTTTACATTCCTCACAAGTCACCCACCAAATGTGTGCACTTGGGTTTCATCCAGCATGTTCACACAGCTATGTATCCTACACCATAATCAATCGTTCAATATTGTCATTATCTGGGAAGATATTGGGCTCCTGACCCACATCACTCAGCTGTCCCGCTTCCTCCCATCGGCCTGCCTTCTACCTCCACAGACCTACAGATTCCGTACCCCAGGCCCTTTGGGACTTTCTTTTCCTTGACACACTCTTCTCAAAGGTCATCCAAATTGTAGTATATTTCAATAGTTCATTTTATTGTCAAATAATATTCTGTCATGTAGACATACACATTTTATTTACTTATTTGAGATCTGATAGTTTTGGGGAATGGTTTTCAATTTTGACTATCATGAGTAACATTGCTTTGAACATTCACCTGAGAGCTTTTGCCTTGACATGGCTTCCCTTATTAGGATGTGCATCCGGGAGTTGATTGTGCTGTGACTCTGCTGCATGGACATGTATGGATTTGCCATGTCTTCCTAAAGTGTCCACACCATATGACATTCCCAACAGTATATAAGAGTTGTAATTACCTTGTATTCTGGTCTACACTTCTTAGCTAGCTTTGGTGTTAATCATGGCCATGCTAACAGACGTAAAGTGATGTGGTGATTCACTGAAGACCTGATTTTCATTGTTCTGATGGTTAGAGAGGTTTGCCATCTTTGTATGCTTATTGGGCATTAAGATGTCTGCTTAGGAACACCTATTCAGATTCTGCATCTTCCAAATATTATTTTGACATGTATATCCCTTATGTAACACATAGATAGCGTAATAATTTAGTGAGCATTGTGAAGAGCGTTACTCTAGTCAAAGGTGCTGTACAAACAACAGCTGTGCCGGCATGTGCTTGGGTTTATTCTTGCCTTAATCTTCCTTTTCCACCTTCTCTGTTCAGGACAACCCTCTCATCATCGTCTTCCTCACCCACTTTGCTTCAGTATGTCTTTAATATATACAAAATTCACTGTCTGGTTTTACTGAGAGTAAGCATCATGATGGTGGAGCTGGAGAGACGGCTCAGTGCTTGAGAGCATGTAGTGCTCTTGCAGAGTCTGTTGTCAGCACTGGCATCCAGTGGCTCACAACTGTCTCTATCAGAAGCGCTGACGCTCCTTTCTAGCCTCCACAGGTGCTGCAACTCACCTGCACATACATAGATGACACACACACAGATGTACATACTTTGAAGAATTTAATTTTGAATATATTCATATTTATTTTATTATATATTATAATATATTAAATATATTTTAAAGAATGGGATTCTAAACTTTATTTATTCAATGACACTTTTCTAATATTCATTCATGTTTTGATATTTAGCCACACATGGTGCTCTTAGTTGAAGGATGGATGGCATCATACCTTTCTTGTTCCTATGTATATTCTTCCTATGGGACACTGGAATTTTGCCTGTGTTTTACAATGTGTGTCATATGATGTCCTACATAATGATCCCCTCCCATTCACCATGTGTATATTTTTTTTTCTTGACCAAATCACATGAATCATAGCATATCACCAGAAATCAATTTTCTGTAGCCTACTTGATAAAACTATTTATTTGCATGGGGGCATGTTCATGTGTGTACAGGTGCCAGCACACGTGTGTGCTTGTACATGTGGAAGCCAGAAGTAAATCTCAGATGCTGTTCCTCAGATGCTGCCCATCTTGTTTTGAGGCAGGGTCTGTCACTTGTAGCATGAATCCTAAAAGTTCTTATTAATAAAATCAAACCCAAGGCCAGTTATTGGGGTCAATGCTGATAGATCAGAGAGACAGAACAAGCCACAGCTACCTCACCTTGCTGGATCCTCAGCTGGTCTTGTTTCCTCAAACTGGAGGCCTCTGAGTCCTCATCCAGAATGGGTCTCAGCCGAACTGCTACTCGAAAGCCTGAAAGCTTAACCAAGACAAATGCTTAACCAGGCCAAATGCTTCTAGTTTCTGGTCCTCACGCCTTATATACCTTTCTGCTTTCTACCACCACTCCCTGGGATTAAAGGCTTGCTTCCTGGGATTAAAGGCGTGATGAGTCACCATGCCTGTCTGTATCCTTGAACACATAAATTTCTGCCTCTGGAATGCTAGGATTAAAGGTGTGTGCCACCACTGCCTACCCTCTATGTTTAATATTGTGGCTGCTCTGTCTCTGACCCCAGATAAGTTTATTAGCATGCATAATATTTTGGGGGAACACAATACCACACTCACTGACTTGGAACTTCACCGACTAGGATATGCTGGTGGCCAGTGAGAGCCTGAGGGATCAGCCTGTCTCCATCTCCCCAGAGCTAGGATTACAAGGGAGACCAGCACGCCCATCTTTCTTTTCACGTGGGTTCTGGCATCAAACTCATGTCCGCATGCTGGAGCAACTTCCAGAGCCTCCAACCACAGAATTAGACAGGACCCAGGTTCTGTTCTCTCCGCTCATGATGCAGATGGACACTGGACTTCAGGTTTTACTAACATGTCTCCACCAATTTTATGCTAGCTGCTTGACTTTTCCTTATTTATTTGTAACAACCTTTCAATACATAATAATTTTTACTATACAGGTTACAAATAAAAACTTTTTATACCTGTCTACATCACAGTGTTCTTTTTTACCTTGATGTATCTGCTCTGTTTCACTTTGTACAGTGCATTTTAAAATATTGCCTTTCTTATTTTATGCCTTGAACTCAGAATCACCAGTTCTTTTTTGTGCCTTGGGGGGAGGGGTGTGAGCCTCTGTCTTTCCACCACATGTTGATTATGACTTGAGAAAGGCTGTGGCCATCCATGCCATCTCAGCGACACATGGGGGCTCTCTGTGGCCTAAACATGTTCCTCAACTGTCAATGACAGATTCTATAATGCCCTCCCTCTGTTTTACCCTTCTTACCAACATTGCTTGGGTGACTGTCAGCCTTTTCTAATGTGTACATCTTAGAATCCACTTATATGTTTTATTGCATTTTTTACTATTATATAATACCTAAGGTGTGTGTCTTAAAAGAAAACAGGTCTATTTAGTCCATAGTATTGTACACTGAAAGTCTAACCTGCGAGGACCTCTTTAGCCTCATCACTTTAGTATAGATATCGGTGAGGACAGAGGTGAGGAAGAGACCACCTCTCAAAATGAGAAGGCAGAAGGGGATCGGGTCCCTCTGTTGATCTAAAGGAACTGACACTCACCTCTACCTCGAAAAGCCCCCCCCCCACCTCCCAACAGTACCACTCTGAGGGACAAACAAGTCACCAGCATTTGAACCGTCATGGGGAGAGGCACATTAGACCATATGTCAACCACAGCACCAAATCTAAAGGGAAATATAGCTTCAATCTTAATTAATACCTATATACCTGGGGAAAATTCTGAGAGCCCTGTAGCATTAGGAACTAACCACATTTGTGCCCAGACTCCCCTTGACTACAGTATCCTTCAATGCTTTTTAATAATGTCTGCCATGTTGACACAGTTTTGAGCACGTACTGTTAGTTTTATGTTCAAATCCTCTGTCATGTAGATGGTATTTTAGCTACTTCTGACTGCATCTGGTTGGTTTGAACGGTTCCCAGGGAGCCAGGTAACATGCTGGAGGGAGCTGAATGGGCAGACATGCTTTGTTCCTTATTTAAGCAGGGGCCTCTGTTTCTTCCATAGGACTGGTTTTATCGTCGGCGCTCTACAGTTAGCGTTTCTGGGTTAAGGAAAGGAAGCCCCTGATGCTAGAAGTTCTTCTGAATGGATTAATGCATGCCACATTTTTATAGGGGGCTGGATCTACTGACTTAACTAAACTTTTCCCATTTTAAATCTGGTAGCAATTCAATAACGTCTAATGTTTTTCCTCCTAACTGCCTGTCTCTCCATGAGGAAACATGAATGAGCCTGCAAAGTCCATGTTTCAGTACAATATTGACTCCTGTCTGCTAAGACTTCACTTCTGAATTTTGAGAGTGTCCAGGCATTCCGTTTCCAGCAACTGTCCCTGTGGCTTTGGCAGTCATGTCATCCCAGCTCAGTGACTTAGGAAAGTAAAATGTCCCCTCTTTTCTTGCCTCTCTGTTTGGGGAAGTTTGGGCTTGTCTTTGAAGGCTGGATGGAAGTCATCCGTAAAATTATCTAAGTGTGGTAGCACTCGCCTGTAAAATTATCTGGGGCTGGGAAATTCCCCTGGGAATCTTTTAAACCACTAACTCCATTCCTTTAATAAGATTATTTAGACCTCCACAGTCTTAAATCACTTGTGGCAGGGTTTCCCACTTAATAACTTTGACACTATTGTAAAGATTTGTACTTTGTCTGACATTTATAAAATGAAGAATTGTATCTAATATTATGAGCAATTAACATAATATTGTGTATTTCCTGAATTTTCAAATCTGTTGCTCTACCCAAACTTGTTTTGATGTTATCATCTCTATTTCTTTTTTCTTTTTCATTTTATTTACCAAGGTAGGTTTATTTTATCTATCTGTTTTTGAAGAACGGAACCTACTGATCTCCTGTGAGGTCTGTGAAATTTTAAGGACTTTGTCATTTTAACTGCCTCCATTTATGCATGCCCCTCCTATTTTTCTTACATCTTTACCCTTATTTGTTTTTATTCAGCCTTTGTTTTTAATGCATAAGATTTCCATGATTCCCTCTTTTCTGTGCCTTCATCCATTTTTGCCTTTTATGTAGTCTAAATTTTTATTAATGTTTTCCATGAGTGTAAAACAATGATAGATGTCATTGTGACATTTTCAGACACATATACCATTGTGCCTGCTCCCTCTTCAAGCTCCTCAATGGTCTCTACCCTCTCCTGGAGAAAGTCCCTTCTGCTTTCTACACACACACACACACACACACACACACACACACACACACACACACACACACACGAAGGGTTCTGAGAGGGACAAAGACAGAGGCCAAGATGAGAACCAAAGAAAAACACAATTAAGAGCAAAGCCTGAGAGGCCGAAAGCTCGGCGATGAGAGAGCTGGCCGTCTGTGTGTGTGTCAGGGACCTGAGTGTGGAACTTGCGAGTCCAGCTCCCTCTGTGCTGTACGAACGGGTGAGCAGCCACAGCCCAGACTCCCGCACCTGCTTCCCTCCTGAAGACAGGGTCATGACATATGCTCTTGTTTGCTTTCGTGAATTGTGCGGAATAGGAACCAATGGGGAGGAAAAGACAGACCACAAAATTCAAGACAAAGCTCCATGGAGTTCCCTAATTAGAGGGACCTCCAGAACTTTCTGGAATATGACTCACAAAAGCACTCAAAACGAGACTGTTTGGCTGGTTTGAGGGGGAAAGAAGGCAAATAAAAAGCAAACAGTTAACGATCCTGACTGCTGAACCAATCTTAGGGTGATCCCCCTCTCCAAGGCTGCCGGGCTTTTTCCTCCCATGTAGCCAATTAGCAGCACTAATGGGACAAGACTCAGATTAATTACCGCACAAGCCAACCCCTAATGTGTTCCTCCTGTTATTCTCAGCAGCCTCCCTGTCAAGCCAGCTTTAAGAGCATCAAGGAAACAATACAGCAGATCGATCTGGATAGTGTAGCCCCTTCCTTTATGGCATGTGCGGAAGGCTGGACCAGGCCAGCAGCCACTGGGGACTCAGGAGGAGGGGAGTGGATAATGGGTGAGATGAGATTAATCACCCACTGCACTCATTTCCCTGGATCAATCAAATAGTTATAAAATGACCTCACTCTGCTCCTTGAAACAACTGCTTTAGCCTCAGGAAGAGCTAGACACAGTCAATTACTATTTTGTGAGGGGTGGGTGGGTATGTGGGTGGGTGGATGCGTGTGTGCATGCACACATGTATGAATGCGTGCTTGGATGTATGTGTGTGTTCATGTGGGTAGGTATACATGCACATGGGTATGTGTGCATGTGGAGGTCAGAGGTCAGCTTCAGATGTTGTTTCTCAGCAGCCATGCACATGATGAGATGGAACTCTCATCATGACCTGGGACTCACTGATTAGGTAATATTATCTGGCTGACAAGCCCCAGGGATCAACCCATCTCTGTCCTAAACCCCCCAGCACAGGGATTATCACACTTGGGTCTGAGGATCAAATTTAGGTCTTTAGGCTTCTGTGGCAAGAACCTTCTGGAATGAGCCATCTTCCAGTCTTATAACTAACATTCTGACTAATGACAAGCTGTGGCCACACCCTGCAGGAACGTGCAGCTCTGCCTGCCTGATGCACAGGACTGGCCTGAGAGATTAGGAAAGTGGGTTCACCTGTGTGTCTAAGGCAGAGCATGGCCTTTGCTAGAATGAGTAGCCTGGTCGCTTCCATGCCCTGTGTGTACCCAACCTCTGTGGACTCCACCTCTCGAGTGCACGCATGGAATGGCAAAAGGAAGTCACAACTATTGGAGCCAGCTGTGCTCAGAGTCCTAAAGGCCAACGCAGAAAGCCCAGAGGAGAGCTATGCACATCTCCCTGCCTGGTGGCTGTGGGGTTGCAAGGCAGACACCCACAATGTCAGGGTACATAGCCATACTCTTTCCTGGAAAGACTCCAGAATCTACTCGTTCAGAAGGGTTTCTGGGCCCAAGTGCAACTGTTCATTTTGAACAGAATCTTAATGTGTTTTCCTGGGCCTCTGTGGCCTGAGCCTACATTCACTATGAAGTGAGGTACCCTACCTTGTAGGCCATACCACCTCTCAGGAACAAACATGTGAGGTATTAGTCTTGGAATTTTATGGTCCAGAGACACCAGGCCTGCCTCCAGATTCCTGGGTGCAGTAGGTACAATGCTGGCATTTTTTTAAAAAAAAAAAAGATGTATTTATATGTATGTGTGTATGTCTGAATGAGTTTATATATGCCACATTCATTCAGGAGCCTAAGGAGGCCAGAAGCAGGGGGTCAGATCTCCTAGAGTTATGGGCAGTTTTGAGCTGCCATATGCCAGATGTGCTGAGCCATCTCTCCACCCTCGGTGCTGGGTTTTTAATTGACTGTTTAATAGAAAGAGTGTAAGGTCACTTAATATGTTTAACTGTACAGACTTAGAATGCATCCTTTTATTGTTGCTGTTGTCCAGAACTGTAAGATATTTCGAGTGTTTCCTGAAATGTCTTCGTCTTCCAGGCAAGCCTGACTTGGCACAGCCTGGGCTTCAGTGATCCCAGAGGCCTGGATTTGGGACTCAGAGGTTTCCAGGGTGGACAGTCACCCACTAGTCTCTCACTAGAGCTGAATAATGGCTGAGGGAACTTAATTTGCTGGGCTCCTAAAACTATGAAAGGAGAAGTAGAAGAGGAGGAGGAGGGGGAGGGGAGAGGGAGAGGGAGGAGGAGAAAAGGAAGAAAAGATGTGGGCATGGAGGCCATATCATCCTCACTAGGGGAGGTGCAAAGGTGCCCTTACATTTGCATTCTCACAGCGCCACCTGCTGGGAGTCTAGAGTAGATGTGTCACTTGAAAATGGGAAGACGGGAAGATTCGGAGAAACTCGAAAGCCCTGCAGAAAGTGCTTGATACCTCATCAGTGCATTCTGTCTCAAGAAAATGGTGGTCCACGAGTGTAACTGACCACAGTTCTAACTGTATGAGGAAACACCTAGCAAATGAGGAAATATCCACAGAAGTCAAATACAGAGCTGGCCTTTTAAATGGATAGAAACCAGAAAGGGGGCACTCTCGTATTTTCAAACTTGGGGGATACTCTGACTCTTGGAACGTGGTATAAAACAGCACAGTCGCCCACCATTGCACGCTGCCTTTGATACATGGTGGGTTTTGAAGACCCTGAAGAAAATGCAGAAGGGATGCGGTGAACCCTGTCATGTTGACGGCCTCGCTGTAACTGCACCTGTCTCCTGTGACATCATCTACCACAGTGTGTTTCCCAGGCCTGACTCAAAGCCTGTTCATAGCCACCATGAATCTTCCCTTGGCCTATGTGTCTCTATGCAAAACACACAACTTCCTCAAGTGTTGCCTGCAGTTTCATGGCGGTCCCGTCCCTGTCTGCAGACAGTTCCTGGGGGGGACGTCTGCCTAAGTGACAGTGTTGCTACAGCCATCTGGCAAATGTCCCTACCATGCCCTGACTCTCTCTCTCTCTCAAGACAGGACCTGATGCATACTCTGCATGCCCTGGGTTAGTTACAGGGAATGAATGAACACCTTTTAACTACTGAGATGACTTTCTGGCCAACGCAATCAACTCATTCCACAAGAAAGGCATATCCAATATGGATGCTTAATCTTTATCCTCCAAACACACCTCATACTAAGCTGAAGACGCCATTAGCTTGTTGCTCTAGCCCAGTTCAATATCTCTATGGAGGTTTTCTGTTGCTCTGCACATTTCCACTTTAGTCATCAAGTTCACTGTCACTGCATGCCATGACTCGGGTGGGGCAGTGTGCCTGAGGAAGCTCAAACTGGCCACAGAAGCAGTGAACATGCAATGTAAGAAAATATCATTCCCACTGTCTGAGCAGGAAGCTTCCAAAACAACCATCATAAAGGTTTTACTGGAAGAACCTGCCCGGGACAGGACAACATGCTGGCCCCAAGCACTGCCACCTCGGCCTGTGTGGCAGGTGGAGGAAACCTGTCACCGCAGCTCTGAGTCCCTCAAACAATGTCAGACGCAAACCAGTGCTTTCAAACTAAGGAGGAAACTGGGGACTAGAAAAAAATTATAGTGGCTAGCACACTCCAAGTGATGGGAGCTGACTCACTGCCTCCTCTGGTACAGTTCAGGTTCTTGTTAATCCCTGTTCCTAGTTTCAGGAGCAAGGGCCTCCCACGCTCATGGGATGAGCTGTTATGCTCAGAGCAATCCTGGGGACCTTGTATCCAATCCATCTGTGCAATGAGGTCCCAAGTAGACTCACCCATCCCCTCCACATTCTCAACAGGCTTCCTTTAGGAAAACGGAGATTGCCATGAGAATTTCAAAGAAACTGTAAAACTCACCAAATGTTTAAAATACACTACAAACACAGAAGGTTCTATGTTCATAGAAAAGGTAAGAGCTAGCTCTCTATTAAGACACTAAGTTCTCTTTGAGTTGAAGGTCTTGGTCAAAGCAAGAGCTGCATTTAGGGCATTGGTGACAAAGCCATGCTGCCCTGTGGGTTTCCACCTAAATAAAGTCTAACACCACAAAAGATTAACGGGCACCTCAAAACTGATGCCTAAGTTTGAGGAATCATGGAAATCAATGATTCCTGGTGACGTTTCTGGACCCCAGTATGAGAATGGCTTCAGAGTCCCTTCCATCTGAGCCATGCTTTGCAGAGAGATGTTCTAACTCAGCCCAGGTCTCAGTTAATGCCCAGAGTCCTCTGCAGAGGGGTTACTCACCACTCTTCCCAGCCAGGGCTGAAGTCCCCAGCCTAGCTTTAGAGGGGATGCCAGATACCTAAGGGCTCTGCAGCCCAGAAGACGGTTATGCAAGGCTACCCAGGCTGCATCCAACAGCAGGACAGCCACTGTCGCAGGCTGGACAGCCAGCCCCACCGCACAGGATGCTGGGAAGCTAGCAGCGGGCACTTGGAACTCCAGACAGTTTAAAGCAATACCCTAATCCTATAATTGAATATCATGGATTGTCATCTCTACTAATTCACTGAGTCAGTCCAGGCTTTAAATACTGGAGAGTTCCTGGCCGTGTTCTCATTCCAATAAAAGCCACGGGAGCACACAGAGTGAACTTACATGGACCCTGCAGCATCTCTACTAGCTGACATCATGGCTGAAGGATGCAAGGAGCACCTGCCCATGGACTTCATTTTCTTAGCTCTATCTGTATCTTTTGCCAGATCCCTCAACAAAACATGATTCCATCCCACTGACCTGGCAAACCCAGCACAAAGCCCCATGATGCCTCTTTATCTGAGACTCTTTTTTATAAACCATTGGTCTGTATGTTCTGTGGAAGCAGCACTTAGAATTTTGGTCTTCCTTCTCTAGAATTCAAATTCATTTCTAGTGGTTACTTCACTTTATATGATCGAACACCACCCCCCCCCACCCCCCCACCCCCCGGCCAAAAAAAAGTGGTGTTGGTTTGGTTTCAGAATTCAGTGACTGGCCAGGAGTGAGACCCACCACAGGCTCAAAAAAAACATAATCACACATCCACCTGGACTCCATCCCTCAGTGGGACCAACTCGGGAACATATTTTCAAAGCTGGAGCAGCAAATAGAAGTTCACAGAAATGTCATGCCTGCCCGTCTGCTATTGTGAGCAGTCCCTGAGAAAACAGGACGCCAGATTGAAAAACATACAGGTCAGTGGCCCTTTCAAAATTATCAAAGGACGTAAATTAAAGAAGAAAATGCTTTCAAAAAGGCAGGCAACCCTCAAATAAATATCTGGGCTGCTACAGCGCCTTTTTACTTGCTTCATGGGCCCAATTGTCCTCACCACTGTCCCTCAAAATCCACCTTCCACCACCACAAATGAACCCGCTGATTCAAACGCACCCTGGGTGGGTTTGTTGTGTTTTTTTTTTTTCTTTTCCGGTGTGATAGAATAACACCAGTGGCGTGTCTGCCGTCTGCAGTGGCCTTAAACACCATAACGTGCACCTCACCGACCATCTCTGTACCACTCTACACTCATACTATGACCTCTGCACCCCTTCTCCATTTGTTCCCATGCCAGTCCTGGAACCCCTGGAACCACCAGTATAATTTTTGCCCCTGACAGTGACCATCCTCCTGCCTCAGATGAGGGAAGTTACAAGTCTTTGCTCTTTATGCCTGACTTCATATCACCTAGTACAATGTCCTCAGGGTTCAGTTGTTCATCAGAATTGCCTTTCTTTTCAGAGGTGAGTGGTATTCCACTGCACCTGTGTGCCATGCTTGTTTTCCCACCATCAAGGGATGTTGGAGCTTCTCCCACATCCTTACCATGGTGACTGGGTCTGCTGTGACTAGCCAGGGTCTTTACGACAGATGGTGCTTGGCTTCTATCTACACACAAGTGATCATCATGGGATGTGCAAATTTGAAATGACAATCACACACATCCCAGCAATGACACAATCAAAATCCCTGGAGACCTTGGGCTTCGAAGAGGAAATCCCAAAGGAAAAAGTTGTCATTTGCAAATCTAAAACTGAGTGAGTGCAGCAATGTTAAACCAGAGGGGTATGAACCCACTGCCAGCAGACCTTGCTCCAGACAGAAGCGACTGACCCCACTGGCAGGATTCACAGGAGAAGACAAGAGGGCAGATCTGCTTCAGCCTGAACCCTGCTTCAGCAACCAAGGGTACGGAGGAGCTAGGACAGCCTCATTTCTGAAAGTCTGCAATCTGGGAGAAATGTGAGGAACTGCAAAACGCCATGGCTGTTGCAACAGTCGAAGGACCTTCTGGAGGGGAGAGCGGCTCTGGGAAGGCTTCTGAGGTAAGAGTAGGAGATGCCCAGAAGAAAAGAAACGTGAATCTATTTCACACAGAAATGGACCATACAAATATACAGCCATAAAACAACAAAGAATACTTGAGAAACGGCAAGTTAAATGCGGCTACTGAAAGAGCAACCTGGAGAGAGGTGTGTGAATATGTATGGATACCAAGAACAGAGCAGGCCTGGGAGGCTCACAATGAGATCTACGTTTAGAAACAGTCTGTACACTACGAGAGCTGAGGCCAGGGACAGTGGGGGTGGAGATGGCCCCAGTGTCAGAGGAAGGTAGTAGAATCACACGGGAACTCAAGGAGACAGGGATCTGATAGAGACAAGGGCATGGAGCAGGCGCTAAATGAAGGCCACCAGGAGGCCCCTCCAGGAGAAAGAAAGTGGGCCAAACTGGGGGGGGGGGTCGGGAGTCTGCACACTCATAAATGAACAGATAAAGGTTTAACCTTATTGGGTGTCCTGGACAAAAACAGCACTGATGGAGTTTATAAAGATACTTTTTAATGACTCATATAGAGACTATATAATATACCATTGAGAGAGGTTTGTTGAGAGTGAATACCTTCAAAAGTGTTAAAGAGACAGGCATCATTTACAGCTAAGATAGGAATTCGCCTTGAGGAGAAAAGACACTAATCATAGCTCAACATGCAAGATTTTTTTTCCATTCCTGACCTGTGTGGATTGATGCTTACAGCCCGCCACCCTTTCTATCTGGTGCTCAGCCCATCCCCCAGAAGGTCAGCAAGGGTCTCGCTGTCATGACATCTTACTCATCCTCTGTGAGCTATTGTTTGGTGAGCAGAGGCATGATTCTACTGTACTCATCAACTCTGTTATCACGACAAAATGCTCGAAATGACCAACTTGAAAAGAACAGTTAACTCTCACTCACAGTTTGGGAGATGGGTTGGCTGGCCCCATTGCTTTGGGTCTGAGAAGAGGCAGAGTGTCACAGTAGGAGCACTGGGTAGAACACAGGCGTTCATCTCACAGGAACTGGGAAGAAAAAGAAAAGATGGCAAAGATGGCTGGGTTAACTTCCTCCCCCTCGCTGCACTTCCAGAAGAGCTTTCCAATAGCTGCTCAGGCTGAGGACCTGACTCTCTCCACCGGCCTCAGAGGTGTGACACTTCCCAGGCAATCCACAGAAGTCCATCCTTCCTCTCGACAGGCAGCAGGTTTTTTGTTGTTGTTGTTTGGGGTTTTTTGTTTGTTTGCTTGTTTGCTTGCTTGTTTTGTTTTGTTTTGTGGTTTTTTTGTTTTGGTTTGGTTTGGTTTGGTTTTTGGTTTTTCGAGACAGGGTTTCCCTGTGTAGCTTTGTGTCTTTCCTGGAACTCACTTGGTAGCCCAGGCTGGCCTCGAACTCACAGAGATCTGCCTGGCTCTGCCTCCTGAGTACTGGGATTAAAGGCATGTGCCACCACCGCCCAGCCTGGGCAGCAGGTTTTTAATCACAGATTTTATAGTTAGTCTTTGTGAAATGTTCTCACTAGAAGTTGGTAACTAACAATTAAATATTTCTGCTTTACTGTTTTCGTACAGTGTCATTTCCAATTATTCCAGGTTATATTTTTATAATTATTTTTTATTAAATTAAGATGCAGCACCTTACAATTTTCTGTCTCCACCTTAACAAACAGCCCATAAAGGTACAATGCCAGACAGATTCTGGGTTTGAAGATACTGGACACGAATATGCATCTTGCAAGGCGCTCACAGCAGCAGAACCCCATGCCAAAGTGAAAAATAACTAAATCAGAAACATGTAATTTAGAAAAAAAAAATAGGACATTGAACACAAACCTTTCCTGGGTACCCCCTGGAGGCTGATAAATCAGTTCTAATAATAGACCCGCATCATGTTGTTCTAGGTGGGACTTTGCATCTTCTCACCAATGTGAAAAAAAAAAGAAGAAGAAGAAAAACGTCCAGTTGAGGACTGGGGAGATAGCTCTGTTGGGAAAGTGCTTACTACATAAGCATGAGAATAACACACATGAACACATATGCACCTACACACACACACACACACACACACACACACACACACACACACACACACACACTACTGCTCTGAATGCTTTGAGCTCAGCTATAATTCAAACCAACTGCAGACATGCCTTGATGTTACTATTGGTATAGTTTGTAGCCCAACATTTTAATCCCCATCTTTTTAGTATAAAAGCCATAAAAATAGGTTTTGGGTATTAAATACACCTATACAAATTCATGTCACCATGGAAAATACTCTTGCCTGGCTTTAAGATTAAATTCAATAGCTAATTACTTTCTTCTGGGATTAGTGATCACTAATTTAGCTTGAAGGTAAAAATATTCCCTTGATCCAATTAAAGCTTCAAATAAAATTTGGCAAGGCCCAGCCCAGAATTTCTACAGCTTGCCATTGAACTTTTAACTGCCAATACACTTGCTCTCTGTGGAAGCAACTGAATGTGGACAGTGAATGAGGAGCTCAGCCTGAGGAGCCATGACGGAGCGGTTGTTAGTTAGGGTTCTACTACTACAACAAAACACCACCAAAAGGGAGTTGGGGAGGAAAGGATTTCTTTAGCTTACAATTCCACATCACAGTCCATTAAAGAAAGTCAGGACAAAAACAAGTAAGGAACTTGGAGGGAGCTGCTGGTGCAGAGGCCATGGAGGGGTGCTGCTTACTGGTTTGTTCCTCATGGCTCCTCGGTCTGCTTTTTTTTTATAGAACCCAGGACCACCAACCCAGGGGTGGCCACATCCATGGAGGGCCGGGCCCTTCTCCATCAATTAAGAAAATGTCTTACAGCTGGATCTCATGGAGGCATTTCCTCAATTGAGGCTCCTTCCTTTCAGATAGAGATAGCTTGTGTTGAATTGATATAAAACTAGCCAGCAGAGGAGCCAAGAGTGAGGATCATTGTATGAAGGCCCCTGTGTCAGGAGCCTTATGTCAGGAACTCTGTGCATGAGGGCCCTTATGGAGGCTCCTTTGTGAGAGCCCCTGTATGGGGACCCCAGTGTGAGAACTATGTGGGGACCCCTGTGTGATGACCCATGTGTGGGGATCCCTGTGTGAGAACCATGAGTGGGGATCCCTGCGTGAGAGCCATGAGTGAGGATCCCTGTGTGATGACCTATGTGTGGGGACCCCTGTGTGAGAACCATGTGTGTGTGGATCCCTGTGTGAAAATCATGAGTGGGAACCCCTTTGTGAGAACCATGTATGTGTGTGAATCCCTGTGTGAGAACCATGAGTCGGGACCCCTGTGTGAGAACCAGGATTGGGAAACCCTGTGTGAGATCCATGTGTTTGGGGATCCCTGTGTGAAGATCATGTGTTTGGGGATCCCTGTGTGAGAACCATGTGTGTGGGGACTCCTGTAGAGTACCATGTGTGAAGAGCCCCGTGTGAGATGTATGTTTGAGAACCCCTCTGTGAGAACCTTATGTGTGGAGACCCTTGTGTGATAAGAACTTGTGTGTGGAGACCTTTGCATGATGTGTGGCATACTCTTTTTGAGGATCCCTGTGTGAAGAACTGTGTGTGAGGACCTCTGTGACAGAGCCCCTTTGTGAAGACCCCTGTGTAGGGGCTGAGTGCACTATTTCAAAGCCACATGCGTTTTTCTTGCTCAAGGTGGTCTGAGAATCAGGGGTCATACTTTTGTTTTTGTTCATTTTGGTTTTTTTTTATTGAAATTAAGGACACTGTCAGTGTTTATAGAAAAGCTTAAAGCAAACAAATACATAAATAATATTTTTTAAAAATAAAGAAACTATGCCTACCTGTTCACTTCTTTACCCTTATAAAATCTCTTGGAGGATGTATAGTTTTTGTAAGAAATCTGACAGAGACCTTGGACAGACCCTGGCCTCTCACTTGCGTCTTCCTCAACTTCCTCTAGGGCAAACCTTCTCTCTCCAGTTCCCTTTGAGCTATGTTACCTATTGGCTGAACACATCTCCGACTCCCGCCTCCACATTAGCTCTGCTCCTCTTAAGATTGCTTCCCAGACCCATTCACACCTAAGGCTCATCCCGACGTCTTCCTCACAGACCTTTGTACCTGGAGTTGTCCTGGCATTTGGCACCCTCTCTCTCCCTTAGACCCCAAACAAGACCATGGTTCATGCTGGCCCCTCTTTGGCATGTGCACCCAGCCTGTCTTACCAAGACTTGGACATTATCTCCCTGTCTTCTCTCTTTTCCTCCTTTGGATTGTCCTTTAAGAATGTATTTTGTTTCTGTATAACTCAAGGGAAGACTCTACAGGCCCAACCGCACCACTCTTTCTCTCTCTGCCCGCTCCTACCCCATAGCATCATTGTTCTCCTCCTCTAGTGCGTTAGTCAACGGCTCCTAAGCCTGCCTGGCATTCAGATTTACTTTTAGATCCCATCCCATTGAAAACCCAGAAATGAGATCCTTTTGAGCCTGGGCTTAGCAGCATAAGGTCTGGAGTTCTCAGCTTTGTGAGTGTTTATGAAGACACAAAATTGGACAGGGTGTAGATGGTCCTTGCTCCAAAGAGATTCGCTAATAATGGGGGACACTTTAGTGCAATGTCTTGTGTTTCATGAGTACAAAGAAGGCTCATCCCATCAGAATGGGTATATGGGGAACTGGCTGATCTTGAAAAGTCCTTAGATAAGATGTTGTGTAGGGTGCATCTAACTTAGCCAGAGGACACCAAAGAGGAAAAGTGGATGGGGCCAGAGAGACCAGGGAACTTCCATTCTATGGTTTTGGTTTTAAGGTGATGCTAATGTGGATCCACACAGGTTTTCAAAATGAGGAGAGGTACCCAGTGATTGACTGGCATTTTAAGAGTGTAGTCACTCTTAAATGCCTGCATTAGGGGAGAGAAGTGAAGACCACCATACCAACAGGAAGAGGGGACTATCACCATAGCAACAGGAAGAGAAACTATCTGGTAAAACTACTTTCTTATTAGAAGTGATGCTGTCTCAAAAGGGTTTCAACACAGAGATGGTGACGCAGGGTACACTGGAGGATGCTCTGGGATATGGGGAGATGACACTAAGGATATAGGCCTGGATTCCCCAAGGTACAGTTATAACAACCGTCAGTGAACAAACACTTGAACTAACATTGAGGATGCCCATGAAGGAGCAGCAGGGGCCTCGCTTCACATCTAAGAGCCACACACTCTGGATTGCTGAGTGCGCTGTCCAGACAGAAGAACCAGAAGCATCTCTCCTCCTGTGAATGTGCACAGCAGAGGTCAGGTCCTGAAGCAGCTGTTTCCATGACACCAAGCCATATCTAAAAGTAAACATGGTTCTGAGGGGCCAAGACTCCCAAACTACACTTAAAATATCAAATTACCACCAGGCGTTGGTGGCGCACGCCTCTAATCCCAGCACTCGGGAGGCAGAGCCAGGCGGATCTCTGTGAGTTCGAGGCCAGCCTGGGCTACCAAGTGAGTTCCAGGAAAGGTGCAAAGCTACACAGAGAAACCCTGCCTCGAAAAACCAAAAAAAAATATATATATATATATATATATATAAAATTACCTCACCTCACGGTAGTAAAAGATATTTCTTGGCTTTGTGTAGACATTCTAGTTAAATCATAAGCTAAAAGAAGAGAGAAAGAAAGAAAAAAATGCCCAACATATGTAGAAAACACGAGGAGAAATCTGACATTCTTCCATCACTTTGATGAAGCAATTGGTAAAAGTCATCGAAGATTTTAATATCGTTTCAGACTGGGTGATGTGGCAGACAGAGGATGGAAGCTATGAATTAGTCCCTAGCGCAAAAGCTTGAAATAAGGCCAGAAAGGATGAGGCTTGAGCAAGCACAGCCTGAGCAAGCCAGTATTCTTTCTCCCACCTGGTGGGAGATCCTGCTTTCTCAAGTTTCTCTTTAGTAAACAGGAAAGGGAGGCAAGGTGCTGGGGGACGAAACAGAGAATAGATATCACCAAGGCCTGCCATAGAGAACGCTGTCAGGAAGGCTTAATAGAGAGCTAGTTAGGAGACAAACCCCAGGAAAAGCATCTGTCATGGGAAACAGCCATTCAGGCACAGTGCAGACCTGAAGTGTTGCAGTGTGAGATTGTCCCCTAAGACCCAGGTGTTATAGGAGGGACTTCAAGAGGCGGGGCCTTCCTGGTGAAAGTGTTTCAGATCACTAGAGGTATGTCCTTAAGGGCAGTGGTACCCTGGTCTCTTTTTCTACTTTTATTTGAGATAAATGTTTTTATTCTACTATGTCCCTCTATGAGGACAAATGTTTCACTAGAGGTCTGAAGTAATAGAGTCAACCAACAAAGGCTGAAACCACAAACTGAGCCATAGTAACCTTCCCTCTTCATCAGCTGATCACCTTGAGTGTCTCAATCACAGACCAACAGAGGACCTGGCGCATGTGTCAATGGGGGCTCTGGGTATATTAAAAACAAACAAATAAAAGCCCAGAGCTGAGGGACATTTAGCATCACAGCCCTACAGAGGCATCAGCCATAAATCCAGGCAAGAGCCCCAAGGATGTCTGCTGCTGAATTTTTTACTCTGTTAACCTATGTGTTCTACTGTCCTGACAATATGCCCATAGGAACAGCAGAGCTGGCAGCCAAGGTTAACCATCCTGCTTCTCTTCCTGGAAACTGCCTGTGGTTTTAGGGCATGAGAAGTCACAGGCTTAAATCTTACCCTGCTCAAATTAGCACTTGTCACCCAAAGCCTCACATGTAAGGTCATCTTCAAGCCTATGGCTTGTCTGTGGCTCCCAAATCATAACTGGGGGAATGGATACTTTAAGAAATACAGTAACACATACCTCACCCCCATCTAAGACTTCTCTTCCCAAAGTTTCAGCTTCTCACCTTGATCCAAAAACATTACATGGGGAATTCCATAGACAAATAACTCACATGTTCTAAATGGCATGTTAGGCTGGATCTACCACCGTTATATATGTATAGGAACAATGGTGTATGGAGGTCTTAGCTGTCCGTGTCCCAGTGTCTTGATCAACCTGGACCTCCCTAGGTGGTTCTTTCCTCTCCATCTCTCTGATCCCTACCTGGATGGGGAACTGTCCACCCCAGCATCCAGCTGGACCTATACCATAAAACCTAATGTTAATCTCGATACCTGTAAACAAATCCCACTCCTTGGGAAATGCCTGTGTTTGCAGAGATACTCAGAGCATTCCGACATAGAGGCAGGGTATGGCGGGGGACACGTGTCTGGTTTTCAGTGAGTCAGCCCTGGTTCTAAGGGCAGTATGCATTGGGTATGTCTTCCATGTTTGCTAGACTAGCGGTTGAGGAGATGACCTCCCAAGTGAGGCTGTGTGATAGCTACAGGATGTGATATGCCCAGAAGACAGACAGACTATCAAACTCACAAGTGTGCAGGAGGAATGGCCTTGCTGTTCACTCACTGACTGCAACAGCGACTGCCTCAGAGGCTTGCATCAGTAAAGATCAGCTGAAGATTTTTTACCAGGTTGAAATCGTTAATTCATTTTACATCTAACGATTTTACAGCAGCAGTGAGAACAAAACTGCTGGCCCTGTCACCTGAAACATCTATTTGCATAATCCACAATTAGCATTTTTGTCTGAATTACAAGTTGTTTTCTTTTTAACTCACCATTGGGTGAAACTTTATGAGAAAAAAATAAAACAAAATTAGCAATTACAAATAGCAGGTAACTAATATGAAGGATAAGGACAGGTCTTTATGGAAATCGAATGCCTGCTTCTAATGGACGCATAATAATGATGCTTCTTTATGTCTTCTTGATGGGCACAGTGGACTGTGAACACCTAGACGGGAGGCAAGGCTGGTAACCAAAGAGCCCCTGGTGCTTTATCTTTGAAGGAGGGACGTTTACCCCCAGCATCCTTTGAAACGCTTTCACTGAAATTGCAAACAAATTCAATTATCTGGTGATTTTAATGAGCACAAAATAACCTTTTTGTTTACAAGAAAGAAATTGATTTCAGAACAAAATAGGCCAGGGACATCTGAAAAGCCAGCAGAGTGGGGTAACTGTAGGAGAAGCATTGCCCTGCGTGACACCAGGCCCACAGGGGCGAAATAAATATTACCTGATTGCAAGGGAGATAGAGCGAAGCTTCCTAAGGCGGAGAAAGCAGTTCTGAGCCCAGCTGCTGTTCTACCATCTTGTGTTCCCAAGGAACTCGGAGTTGAGACTAGCCATGCCAGATACGGGTGATATCAGATCCCGAATATCACGCCCAGAACCCCGAGCACCACACTGGTTTGCACAGAGCACGGGGAGGAAGGATTATAAGCCCAAAGGCTTTAAGCCCCATGTGGAATAGCACTTGTACCTGAGACGTTTGCCTTTGCCAGGGAGCTCCACCCACGTCACAAGCTCCACCCCCGGACTCCAGGGATGTCTTTGGCCATATTAAAACTGAGGCATCAGAGCAAGGGCAGCCTTCAACCTGGATGGATCCCTGCCCCGGTGGCTGCATCCATGGATATGACGGCACTTCATTCTGCTCTCTCACCACCACCACCACCACCCCCGAACCCTTCCTCTGATACAGTGGCAAATGAGCCACTCATTCAATTATAAAGTACTTTTCCTGTTAAGTGTGTGTGTGTGTGTGTGTGTGTGTGTGTGTGTGTGTACATGCATGTGGTTATATGTGTGTATGTGCATGTATGTGTGAGTGGATATTGAAGTTGAACTATATGTGTGTGTGTATGCATGTGCATGTATAACTGTGTTTGTATGTACATCTGTGAGTGAAGTGTGTGTGTGTGTGTGTGTGTGTGTGTGCGCGCAAATGTGTGTTAGTGTGCTTATTCACTGACTCCTTACCACACTGCCTGCAGTGGTGGCCTATATCACAGACCCTCTGCCCCTACTGGATCTTTCTGCAAATAGTAAGTCACGGGAGAGTCCTGTGGAAGACTCAGATAGGGCATTACACACTGGTATACAGCCTGGAAGGTCATTTGCATAGCTCATTTGCATGGCTCACTGGTGTCGTGGTTGGTATGTAAAACAGAAGAGATGATCAGCACTCCTAAGGAACTCAACCTGCCTTTGATCTGGTGAAGGTGAGAAGAGACCCCGCTTTGAGACACATTGAAGAACGGAGGAAGCAAATCACCAGTCACCTGCCAACTGCCCACTTCAGAAATGCTAATTGATATCACCTGCCAGCTTTGAACAATCATTTATCAATTGAATGTCTGGCTTCTCTAAATACCTGGGACCACGCTGCCTCTTTTTTGAAGTTTGTTCTGATGCCAGGAGATGTGGAAGAGTGAGAAATGAGCTCAGCAGACACCACTGCCTATGATCTTTAAAACCGGTGCTGGAGGAGATTTGCATAGACAGGCACTTTGTTAAGAACAAATCTCTCTCTCTCTCTCTCCCTCTGTCTCTCTCTCTCTCTCTCTCTCTCCCTCTCCCTCTCTCTCTGTCTCTGTCTCCCTCTGTCTCTCTCTCCCTCTCTCTGTCTCTGTCTCTCTCTCTGTCTCTCTCTCTGTCTCTCTCTCACTATAATGGGGCCTCACCTTGTCATGGAGCAGCTACAGAGAACCTGTATTTCAGGGCCATCACTTCACTTCCTCAAGACAACGGTGCTCTGTGTATGTCCCAACAATGCTCCAGTATCTACTTGAGTCCCTAACGTGAGCAATATAGCGATGGAGATGGTACATCTCGTGAATCCCTTCAAAGGTCTATGAAAATATGTGACTTTCAGAAGTTCTTGGTGAGAAGATGCTGACCCGAATCCTCTTTTCTTCAGATACCGAGTCCAAGAAGTGAGCATGAGAACCAGAGTCTTCGGCCTGCTTACCCATGAGCTCACCAAGTTGAAGTTGGTGAATTAAAGGAGGCCACAATGAGTCCAGGGAAGAGGATTTGTGTTGGAGGTTTTCATGACAATCACATAAATGCAAACACCAAGAGAACTGAGCCACAGAACAGGAAGAATCTGGGGACAGTTACCCAGTGGGAAGTCTGAATATGCACAATGGCTGCCACACGCAAGGACGGCCTCCACATTCAGAAAATGCCAGGTTGGAACAGAAGCAACTCATTTGGACACACTGACAATTTGAATTAAAAGTGGAAGTCAGATGCTGGGTGTCAGTGTGAGCTGTGACCACATCATACTCTAGACTTCTGTCTCAGGGAGTGTTTAAAATAGCTGGCAATGATAGCAGTAGTGGTCAGTACTCACAAAGCTTTTAATGGACTTCAGGCAAAGAGTTAGGGGTTGCCTGTATTATCTCAGTGAAAGCATGTGATAGTCCTGAGGAAGATATAAGTCATAGTGTCTACACTATGGGTTGACCTACCACTGCAGGTGGCTAGTGAGAGAATGGATCAGCAACATGAGCTGGACTTGGGTTCAGCCTCTCCAGGTTCCTATAGAAACCATGCTGCTGGGCATCTCCTTTCTGGGCTCCTATGGAGACCATGCTGTCTGGCACCCTTCCCCCAGACCTCTGCTACTTATCTGCTCAGGCTGGGTCCTCCTGGCTGCCCCTCACATATCTCCTTGTAATTCCCCCTGACTTCCCAGTGATTTCTCTCTCTGTTACCATGTGGACATGGATGTACTGTTTGCTCTTGGGACAGAGTGGCACTCATGGACATTATTTAAATCTTTAAATGGATCATCCACATTTAAAAATGGAAATTAAGTCAAATAACAATTTAGATATCTCTACCCAAATCAGGTAATTACAAGACAAGAAGAATCAGTCTCAAGAGGAAGAGGAACCAAAATACAAAATACATTAGAAATATTTGCTACATGTTATATGACGTTATTAAATGATTTTAATAAATACAACACGTACCTCATTAGGTAAGTAGAGAGATGTTAAATGAGCCATATTTATGTGTGTGAGTGCAAACACATGTGCTACAGAGTACAAGTGGAGTCAGAAGACAATGTCAGGTACCCGTTGTCGGCTTCCACCTTGTTTAGACACTCTCTTATTCACTGTTCAGGCAAGCTGGCACATGAGCTTCCAGACTTCCCTATCTCTATTGCTCATCTCGCCCTAAAAGCACTGGGATTACAGGCATTCATTTCTCCATCCAAACTCAGGTCCTCACACTTGCCTCCCAGGCACTTTACCCCACCGAACCATCTCTATTCCAGTGTTGCTTGGAAAAGCTATCTCAAAGCTACTAGGAAAGACTGACGATAAGAGGAGACAGGGAGAAGGGATTTGCAACATGGCTGCACGAACAAATGCGAAGGTCGGAATCTGCTCCAGTGGGTGGCAGGGCAAGATGGAGACGACGCAGAACGTAGGACGTGTGCTGCCTGCTTGGGAGCACATCCGTTTCAGAACCGAACACCTCCGCAGGAAAACAACGGGCACCTGGCCAGATCGGCCAGGTTCTCAGGCAGCCCACAGGAACGTCCCGGTGGGAACTCAGTTAGGCCTTAGAATGAGCAGCCAGAGATGCTGGGGAACCATCACCACTTTCTCACCTGCAGGGCAGGTGAGCCAGCTGGAGGAAAGGAATGGTAGCAGAACAGTAGGGGGAGTGAGTGGGGCACTCGGGAAAGCTGGTGAGGGCCCAAGGTTAGGGCCAGGGACACTGGTATGTGTAAAGTTGGAAAATGTGGGAGATTAACTATAACCCAGGAAGGCTAAACCACATCAAGGAAGTGGGGTGCCTGTGGGGAAATGTTTAGATAATGTAAGCACTGAGATAATAAAAGGTCAAACTTTTTGTTTGCCTTGTAAGACATCATCTGAAATATCTAATGTCTTTTATTGGGAGACTCTTATTTCTGAACATTATAGAGAGAGGTGTATATTTTAATTAAATTGTAGATATTTAATCAGAATCTCAAAATGGTCCATAGAGACCTAAAGGTTCAGCCCACTCTTCTCCCACAGTGGCTCCAAAAGTCACATTAGTAGCATCCATGCCTGTGACCCTGAGTTTGTCAAAATCAGAATGAGCAGAACCGTGGCCCAGGGTCCTGGATTTTCAGAGCAAGACCAAGCTCTGGGTAGTGTCCTGGGCTCAATCCCAGCGCAAGCAAAGGCTGACGTGTGAGGCCTGCTAAGCATCCTTGGGCACCTTTGGTTGACATTATCTGATAATAGTGTGTTCCTTTCCTTACTCCTGTGATCAACACAGAGATAAAGTCCATCCTCCAGTGGGCTCAGAGCGGGTGAATAAAGGACATGGTGGCATGGGAAGAGAACAAGATTTGTCAGAGTTCTGGAATTTATCAGAGCATCCCGCCCTGACTGAGAAAGTGAATCCGGTGGACACTCTAATCCTGTTGGCTGCAACCTGCTAGGCTACAGCTATGTCCTCCAAATTCCCCATCCCCCATCCCCCCACCCCCCCAAAAAAACATGGAAGTGAATGAAAAGCCAAGGCCAGGCACCCACAAGGCCTAGAGGCTACTTCTCCATCTTGTGGTCTACATTTGAATATAATTCAGACTTAATTTTATTTGAACTATGTCCATTTTAGTCTACATCTCAGGAAATAATCACTAACATTTCAAAAATTCAAAAAACTTTAATTCTTCAAATTATATCTACATAGCTCCCTGTGAGAACAATGACCTCAGTTTTAGATAGATAGATAGATAGATAGATAGATAGATAGATAGATAGATAGATAGATAGATAGATAGATAGACGGACCGACAGACAGACATGCAAAAATGTGATGTTTAAGGGTACTACATCAGATTCTAAAGGTGTTCACAGAATGGAAATGTTGAGAGAGTGGTCCTATTCTGAACTTTAGGTCTGCCCCCTGGGCACACACAGGGAGAGCACTGCCCCAGAATGTGCCTGTGCAGGGAAGCTTTTGTTCTTTTTCAAATATCCCTGGGCTCTGAAACTCTTTGGCGAACTGATGGGCAGGACTGTCTACCGACAGTAGACCACAGTGTGGCTTCCCTAGACTTTAAAGGGAGATCAGCTGGGATGAATTAATCTACTTGGACTTTTTATATTTGGCCTAATTCTCAGAAATGCATATTCAGCGTGAGGCTTATAAAATGTGCATTCAAAATACTGAAATTCTCCATACTGTGGTTCAGGCAAATGCTGAGCAAGCTAGCAGACCCTTCGTGGCAGGTGCTCAGAGAATGTGACAGTCCTGGGGCTTGTCCTTACACAGGGGGTTCAACTTTTTAATGAGGATGCCCTTCCCTGAACCTTCTGTTTCCGAGGGAAGGAATGAAATTCTGTAATGGTTCATCCTGCTGGGCTGAGGCCAGTCAGTAAAGTTGAAGCTAACCTTGTCATTGTGTTGACATTCAGAATGTGGACAGGTCCATTGCTTGGCACAATAGCTGCATTTTTAAACATTGTCTATTACGTTGAATCACAGTGCATGCTCATAATTCTCCCTTATTCAGCTTTGAAAGAAGACTTTTAAAGCATAAAATGTTAAACACCCCCATACAACACCAATGTAGCCACATTTCTAGTTCTTTCCTTTCCTCCTTTCTCTCTCCCCAACCCTGGCAGCATCACCTGGGACATACAAGCTAGAACTACAGCGTCTTGGTCCCACCCAATCTTCCTAAATTAGAAAGTACATTTTGACCAGATCTCTTGGGGATTTACAGGGGGAACCCTCTTATGAAACACAAATGTAGATAGCATGCTTTTCCACTGTCCTAGGTTCTGAGGTCTCCAGACTCTGAGGAATCCTGAAGGAGGACGGTCAGCTACATGGACAGACAGTGGGCACTGCTATGCTCGGAAGTCCAAAGCCCCCTCCCCACTTCCCTACTGCTCAGGAGTATATGTAGCTGGCAGATGCATGGGTTGGGAGTTGCACAGCCCAAGCAGAGGAAAAAGCATCTGAAATATGAAGTAACTCGGACACTTGCCACCTGCAGAGCCCTTCTCAATACCGAGTGTGAAGTACCTACACATGAGCCTGTTTAATCTGCATTCGCCTTGACTCTTGCCTATGGATTTCCATACGAAATAGTCCTAAAAACACACCCAAGCCAGTAGAGGACTATTCTACCCCAAAGCCACTGACTACCTACTGCCCTCGGCATGAAGCCCAGGCGCCTCACCCTACCACGGCCACATCCTCTGCCTGGTAAATGTCCTATTGTCCAGATTCCACAGACAACCCATGGGTCCCCTACTCTTGCTGTGATGGGCCAGATTCCTGGGATCTTCCACTTTGAGATGGTACCCTTCATGGTGCTGAGTGAGAAACAGGGCTCGCCAAACTTTGTCGGCTTGCATCAGTCCAAAGCCTTGACTTCACACCATGCACTGAGCATCCCCGCCACAGTACTCATGTCTCAGTCCTAATCTATAATGTGTACAGTGGAATTTATCACTTTAGTGAGAAAACTTCTTCATTCCATTATGATCTTTTAAAAAAATAGCTCATGTTTATAACTTGCAAGTGTATTCTTTTAATCATCGGTGGCTGTTTAATCTGCTCATCCATCTGTAGTATGCATAAACGCCACACTTGTCAAATGCCTACCATCTACCAGATATGTGTGTATCCATCCACCTATCTGAGCTATCATCCGTCTGTCACCCATTCTTCTGCCATCTCTGTATCTGTCTGTCATCCCTACCCATCATCTGTGCCTGCCTCTAATTCTACACATGGAGGGAATGGGGAGGCTCAGTTGTGGGGAGAGCATCTCTCTTGCTGCTGTCCAAACCAAGAGTGGTTTAGGGACACAAGTGGCAGTTCTTTGATACACCTATATGGTTTGATCAGAATGTTTCTATTCCGTTCGTTGGGCTTCAAAGGAGACAAGAACACATGGATAGGCAGAAACTATTTCAAGTTTTTATTTTAAGACAGAAACTATGGTAGTAGGGGTTCCCAAAGTATTCTTCTGTAAGAAGATTGCGTGCCTGCATTGTTTTGTGCATGTAATCCAAGAGCTGGATCTTCAACCATACCATTTCCATCTATGAGAAAATTTGTAAGTTTTTAGGGACGTGGACATAGGATAGTCAAAATGATTGATTTTGTAAGGCACTTTTAGACTCCCAGTCACTTGTATAGGATGGTCACGGTTCTTTGAGGAGGCCAAGAGCTCCAGCCTATGTGAGCAGAAACACACAGCTGCAAGGGGGGTCTAGACCCTGACTCATACATTAGATGCATCAAAGCATATTGGATACAAAGTGGATCTGTCACCAGTTTCCATAGAGCCACAACCTCAGACTTCAGCTTTGAGGGGGAAAAGCTCAGCCAGCATGGAGACTCCAATTCAAATCCACATCGCTAACTCCCTGGCTTATCCTTTTAGCCTCTCTAAGTCCTGTGTCATCTATGGAGGCTCTGCTGCTGCTGCTGCTGCTGCTGCTGCTGCTGCTGCTGCTGCTGCTGCTGTAGTCAGGGCGAATCCTTTCTTCTCTGGGAGCTTGATTATCCCCTGCTTAGCAGCAATGCTGGCTGTTTGCATGCCTGTCTTCCCTTCAACACGTTAAGCATCACAGGGGAGGAGATGTCTAATTGATCTCTGTCCTCTCAAGAGGCCACCTAGGGTGCTTCAGATACCAAGAAATGGTGCTGAGCCTAATTGGTGGGCAGCCTGGGCTCTGGGGTTGGTGGATCTAGTAGTTGGGGAGGAACCAAGGATCTTCTAGAGAAGGGATTACACCCTTGGCCCTACACTGCTGATCCCACCCAGAGCACAAGGTCCTGGGAAGCAGAAGAGCTCTCAGGAATGGAGCAGGAAGCCTCCCACAGTCATGTGCACCAGCATTTGCAAAGAATACAAACACAGTAAGGGCAGTTGTACCATGCACAGTCTTACATATTGGCTTAGCATCCAGTGCCCAGAGCCCTTAGTATGGCAAAGAACAGAAGAATAATTTGGCATGTATGGCTCAATGCATTTTTCTGAAAATCTTCTCTATGGACAGGTCATCTCTCCTGGCCATCAGCTTAGACAGCTGTGTAGGGCTGTCACTCAGCCTGGCTTTGAGGGTGGGGCAGATTCACAGAGATGTCATCGCTCCTGATTGTGTGGATAAATGCAATGAGTGAACTACCACCCTATCTCATTTAAGGATGTGGTGATGCGGGGAGCCATCACCCCACATGACTGGGCAAGTTGGGTTGCTGCATGGGGACTCCATCCCTCCTCGTGGTAAGGATGAGGTAGGTACATGGAGCCTTCGCTCTGCTTAACTGTAGAAAGAATCAGGAGCCTGGGTCCACTCCCTCGCTGAATATCTGGACATATGTAAGTGTGTCTCTCCCAAACTCTAGCTTCCCTATCCCACTATTGCCTTTGCCAAAGGCTGCTCCCGACTGAAGAGCCCACAGTCCATCTTGTTTCAGTCCCAAGACAAGTTGGCCTTCAGATTCTTCTTATCGCTCTGTTCTCAGACATTTCCATGGGATGGCTACAGGTTAACTTCATTTTCTAAGCAAACTGTAACCAGGACAAAAAAAAAAAAAAAAAGCCCTGTAGTTTCTGTGTCATGATTTAGAGAAAAAGAATTCTTCCCTGGAGTGATTGCTCAACAAACAAATGGAACAGAGTTCTGGATTCCACATAGCACAGAGCCCAGTGACAGGAGTCCACAGGTTTAGAGCACCAAGCCCCTCATCTGAGTCTGGCAGTGTATGAATTCCTCCATGTTCTATGCTTGCCCTAAGGACCATTTATAACTCTTCTTTCTGGCTGAAATTTCTCCTCTATATATGCATGCCCCCTTTTGAGCTATGAATATCCTACTGAAAGAATAAAAAAACTAGTCTTCCAATTAACCTTTCAAAAACATCACTAAGAACCAAGCCACCTGGGACATGGACAGCACCATTTCGGAGGCTGGGTTTTGGAGTCTATGAAAGGCCAGCCAGGCACACGCACATGGGGATTAATGCCCTGCTCTGGGCTCTTGAATGTGGGTGGGAACA
This sequence comes from Peromyscus maniculatus bairdii, assembly GCF_049852395.1. Lineage (NCBI taxonomy): Eukaryota > Metazoa > Chordata > Mammalia > Rodentia > Cricetidae > Peromyscus > Peromyscus maniculatus. The sequence continues at coordinate 55,542,042 of NC_134868.1, forward strand.
GCTGCTCTAAGTTCCTGTTGCAGTAACGATGGGATGTGACCTGGAACTTTGAGCTAAGCAGACCCTCCTCCCTCCTATCAGCTGTTTTTGTTGGGTCCCTTGATCACAGCAAGTGGAAAGGATACTTGGTGAGAAAAACTGCCCGGTTTTCTTGTGGTTATTGACAGTATGATTGGAATATCATCTCTTTCCAGAGTCCCACTATTTGAACAATTCTGTAGGGGCTCACATCGTTTCGGGATGCCAGAGTTTTAGTAAGCACTGCTTAGGGGCTCACTATCTGGAGAGCAAATTACTCAGGTCCCCCTAGAGACACACTGGTTGTCAAGGGGACAGGAAAGAAGTCCTCCAATCTTCAGTAAATAATACTGATCCCTCTAGAACACAAAAACTATCGCAACAAGTATGTCCCATTTGTGTTCACAGAGATAAAGCCTAAAAATACTTTAACAATATAAGGGGGACTGGGTGGTGGTGGTGCATGCCTTTAAACCCAGCACTCAGGATATAAAGCCAGGCAAATCTCTGTGAGTTCGAGGCCAGCCTGGTCTATAGAGCAAGATCCAGGCAGGTACCAAAACTACACGGAGAAACCCTGCCTCAAAAACAAAACAAAAATAGGAGGAAAGTCTCACAAAAAAGTGCAAATGTAATGTTGTCCTTGAACCTTTGATATTAGTATGTAAAAAATTAAAAATATCTGCTGGGTGGTGGTGGCGGTGGTGCACGTCTTTAATCCCAGCACTCAGAAGGCAGAGGCAGGAAGATCTCTGTGAGTTCGAGGCCAGCCTGATCTACAAAGTGAGTTCCAGGACAGGCGCAAAACTACACAGAGTCTCGAAAAAAAAAAGAAAGAAAGAAAGAAAGAAAGAAAAGAAATTAAAAATATCAAAACTAACAAGATTCTGGGAAATATTATGAGATTGGCATGTGAGAAGGCTCCCCATGAAACATTTGGGGCATGAAAGCACTTGAACACTAAAGTCAGTCAAATAATAAGCAGACTTCTTGGAGATCAATGTCTGTTCAGTAGAATCCCACTGGAAAGGGCTGGATGGAGAATTAGCCACAAGTACTACTGTGGCTGTTCAGCACACCTCAGCCCAGCCAGGCGACAGCATGTCAAGCCAGCATCTCGGTGAGTGTCCTCGGAAACCTTCCTGGGCCATTGTCCTGTGTCACAACCCAGCCCATCCATGAGTCGCCCTGTCTGGCTACCTCAGAGAAGGGGCTTGACAGGGACAGCAGAGTTCTGCACACATCTGAGACTCAACACTCGCTCATGTTCTCACCATCTGTCTGTGTGTCTGTCTGTCTGCCTCTGTGTGTGTCTGTATCTCTGTCTGTCTCTGTCTCTTTCACACACACACAGATTCTCAGACATACACAGACACATACAGAGACTCACTCACATATATACAGACACACATGCACACTCTCACACACACATACATTCACACATAGACAGACATACACTCTCACACAGACATAAACACGCATATTCTCTCTCTCTCTCTCTCTCTCTCTCTCTCTCTCTCTCTCTCTCTCTCTCTCTTTCCCTCCCCCCCCCCACACACACATACACACCCCTCTGATGACAGTCACCTGCTGAGCAGGAGGGCCAAACCATCTCTGAGGCTCAAAAGACAGGGCTGACCCTTGCCCTCTTCTGTGAAGAAGGCAGGAACAGGCCCACAGATAAAAGCCCTCCCCCTAGGACTCAGCCACAGCACTTCTCAGAGCCCTGATGCCACCCCTATGGTAACTCAGTATCTTCTGGGTCCCTGGCACCTGGTTTCGTGATAAGGAGTGAGACTGTCACAAAGTGCAATTTATCGATGTGGGATGAATTACAACCACCCTGTGGCTTTGTTTATGAGTCATGTTTTTCTTTTTTATTATTATTTTTAAGTTAGCATAAAAAGTAATGGGTCTCACTGTGGAATTTTCATGTCACTATAATTTGTTCTTTGTTTTTGCTTTATTCCCTACCACCCTTACCTGTCTGCCTGCATCTTCTAGCTGGTTCCTTTCCTCCCTCCAAATATTTTCTTCCTCTACATGTGTGTCACCTGTACCCCATGACCCTCTCATACCCCTCTGCATCTCCTCCTTGCTCCTCACAGGCCCCTTTCCATCAGTCTGGGTTCCATCGCCCTCTCTCTCAGGTGCCTAAAAGCAGAAAGTCTTGGTGACAGCCTCACCCGTAGATGCTGGACCATTTTCACCAGCGTCTATTAATGAAACAGCCACACTCGCACTCAGCAGATAATGACAATTATCAAAGCCCAGCCAAAGCAGATGCCTGCTTGAGGCAGAAATGCAGGATCCAGGCTTCCCACATCTGCTTAGGGGAACTCCGGACCCAGTGAGAAGGAAGATCAAGAAAGCAAGTGACCCAGAGCATTTGAGCAACCCCCGTGGCAGATGCCCTGATACTCCTCTTAGAAGGAAGGATGCCTGGCTTACTGTTCCTAGATGGGACCCTCGGCAAAAAAAAAAAAAGCAATGGTGTAGGTGCTGAGCCGAAGAGGACTCAACTCAGAGCTTAACTTTTTAAGATTCTTACTGAATTTAATTAAAATTAGAAATGCCATAGTAACAATGGAGAGGGGCTGGTTGTGTGACTTGGAAATACCATGCTGGCATCTAATCCATCAGTTAAGGCTGAGGACATGAATCAGTTGGAGAGCACTGGTCTAGAAACCACCAATGAGGGACTGAGGCCATTGCTCAGTGCTGACCTATAAATCACACTGAGGCCTGGGGTATGTGGGAGAGTGCCTGCCTAGAATCTTCCAGTAAGGCAGGGGGATGGCCCAGTGGTAGAGCACTGAATCCACCTAGAATCCACCAGTGAGAAGCTGGGGTGTGGCTCAGTTGTAGAATATCTGTATAAAAAGTACCAGTGATGAATGGAGGTGTGGCTCAGAGGGAGAGCCCCTGCCTAGAATCAGTGCTTTTCCAGGAGAAAGAGTCCCACAAAGGTTGAACTAGCATGAGGTGGAGATTCCAGTAAGAAATCTCTGCATTGCATTCTTGGAATACCAAGTGAGGAAAACCTAGAAGAATCCTAAAGCCTCTCTTTTTTTTTTCTTTTACTTCCAAGTGTTTGTTTTTGTAGCATAGCCTAAAGCTTGACTTCTCAGCTGTGTCTCCAGGGTTATGGATGATGACATTTTGGAGAACAGTGACCACCTACTAGAACTCCTGTCAAAAGACAGAGTTTTCTGATATTAAAATAAAGATCCATACTTGTTTGTAAAATCAAAGTTCTGACATCTCTGAACTTGGCTGTGATGTACAAGGGAAACATAAAGTTTGTGGGAGGGGTGGAGAGACTGAGGCAAAGGGACAGGGAGAAGTCTTGGTTCCATCTTTAGTAATACTCCACAGACAGGCCTACACACAGAGCAGGAACATGGCGCTGAGACCACGTGCTCCCATGCCTGATGTGTGTGTGGTACCATCATGGACACTCAACTCGGATGCCCTCACTCCCAGTGGAACATGTAGAACACATGGTGGTCTGGCCCACCTTTCCTATTTCATCGATTCTAAGATGCTCTCTTATCTCCTCTTTATTTTCAGGTCTCTAGTTAGAAAACTTCTTAGCATCACTTGTGATCATTTACCATCCTCACTGGTCCAGTAAGATAAGACCTAGTAACTCTGTTCCTTGCCTCTGATGAAGACCCAGTTCCCAAACCTGACATGACTGCCTATCATACCTCAGCCCCTAGCTGAAGGGAACTCATGAATAGAGAACATCCCTTCAAAGCTCCACAATGAACAATGACCCTGGAGCCCAAACATGGCTCCAGAAAGAGCCCAACCTTGAAGATGATCACTGGCCATGTGAGATAACCAAGGACTTCTGAGCATCTAAAACAAGAAGCACAAAAGAAGCAGGGACTTTCCTGTCATCCCTGGGGTGAGTCAAGACCAACCCGTCCCTGACATGTGGCAATACACCACCTCTGAAGAGCTGGGATCCAAGAAGTCCACAGTGGGTGGTGTTATAGACATTTGTGATGCTCAGTTAAGTGCGTGAAAGCAGGTGGATTCTGCAGATGTTTAGAAATTACTTTATCAATATACACTATATATCGTGTGTGTGTGTGTGTGTGTGTGTGTGTGTGTGTGTGTGTGTGTGTGTGTGTGAATATATCTCTGTGTATCCAAGAGCTACCTAGATTATCCATATATGCCTTAAAGAGCTCTTTAAAATTTGCAAGTTAAAATTTTCACTGGGAAGGAAGGATTATGTCCTAATTTTATCTGCAGCATTTTAGCTAATATAAACTTATGACCTCTCTCTCAGTTGACGTTGCTGAGACTTAGTGAAGCAAGACGCAAGGCGGGAGCTCTGTGTCCCACATAATTCACCTGTTAAAAGTTCACCCCTGAGGTTACAGAGCTGAGAGGTGGAGGCCTTGGGGGTGAATGAGTCCTGAGACCCCTCTGAGTGCCCTGCCCCTTCCATGTTTGAGGGCACAGAGATGGGGCCATCTATGAACCAGAAATCCAGACTTCAGTAGATGCTGGATCTGCATTGCATCTTTACCTTGCATTTCTGACCCCTGGAAAGGTCAGCAGTGACATGTGTTGTTTGTAGGTCAACCACACTGTAGTGTCTGTGTTATAGACAACCAAACCAACCAAGACATGCAGCACTGGCATTGCTCCCACATGGGGACCATGTTAAAATTGGCATAATCTTCATTTATCGCAGTTACTAAGTAACCGACTTTTTTGTTTTGTTTTGTTTTTTTAAGCTACAGAAATTGAATTTTCTTTTGTTTGCTGTTTTTTAACTGACTTCTAAACAGAATTTCGCAATTTCTTGTGGGTGGAGGGTGAGGACACAAAGCAGAAAAGAAGAGTCATTGTTCTACAAACGTTGGCATTTCGGTCAAGTCAAAGAAGCCACTGGGCCAATGGACAAAATAGGCAAAGGACAGCAAACCCAGAGCAGCAGGGAGGGTGGAGTGGACTAAGACACACACCCAGAGCAGAAGGGAGGGTGGAGTGGACTAAGACACACACCCAGAGCAGAAGGGAGAGTGGACTAAGACACACACCCAGAGCAGAAGGGAGAGTGGACTAAGACACACACACCCAGAGCAGCAGGGAGGGTGGAGTGGACTAAGACACACACCCAGAGCAGAAGGGAGAGTGGACTAAGACACACACCCAGAGCAGAAGGGAGAGTGGACTAAGACACACACACCCAGAGCAGCAGGGAAGGTGGAGTGGACTAAGACACACACACCCAGAGCAGCAGGGAAGGTGGAGTGGACTAAGACACACACACCCAGAGCAGCAGGGAAGGTGGAGTGGACTAAGACACACACCCAGAGCAGCAGGGAGGGTGGAGTGGGCTAAGACACACACCCAGAGCAGCAGGGAAGGTGGAGTGGACTAAGACACACACCCAGAGCAGCAGGGAGGGTGGAGTGGACTAAGACACACACACACACACCCAGAGCAGCAGGGAGGGTGGAGTGGACTAAGATACACACCCAGAGCAGCTGGGAGGGTGGAGTGGACTAAGACACACACCCAGAGCAGCAGGGAGGGCTGAGATAGGGTTCAGCTGGCGGAAAGCATGAAGCACCTGATTCAGCTCCAGCATCACATCGAACGGGCTGGTCTCCTGTGCCTGTGACTCTACAACTCTGGAGGTGGAGAAGGAGCGTCAGAAGGTCAAGGACATCCGCAGCTACATAATGAGTTACAGGCGAGCCTGGGATCCAGAAAACAAAGCCGTTTAAAAAAAACAAAAAAGTCATAGGTCACCAAAGGCACACACTCATCTCTGGTCTAGCCATCAGACTATCCCTGAAATGCAGGGACTCTGGGTGAGGTGACCCCTCACAGTAGGCCTTTCATCTCTTCACAGCCTGTCCTGTCTACAACCTTACCTCAGAGGTGCCTCCACAGGAATACTCTAGCTACCTGCAGCCACGCCTTCCCCGCCATTCTGACTCCAGCCCTTGGGAAACCTAGGCCCACATCAACTCCTTAAGCTGCTGTTGATCTTGGTATTTTATCTACAAAACAGCAAAGTAAGTACTGCAAACAGGAAGACCTTCTGCAGATCTCCCAACTGAACAACACTAGATTTGTTGCCTAACGGAACCCCACGCTACAACCTACTGGAGCTGCTCTAAAATCGGCCTGTTGCAGAGCCCCACTTCCTTTCCAACGGAAACAGCTTCTCTTCTGCTAGCAAACAGCCCCTCCCCGAAATGTTCCCAGTCATGCAAAAAGACATAGCCCTTCCATCCTGGCAAACCCACCAACTGCAGACACAGATCCCTGTCAACCACAGCCCACACGCCGTTTGCCACTCAGGAGCATGTGCCGTTTGCCAGACATGCACGGACATGATCTTATCAGTGCCAAGAGTGACCACATAAAGACTGAGTAGGAATTTGGGCACTGGTGAATTAGGGGTTAAGGGCGTAGAAGCTGGGCCAGCAAGGTGGCCCAGTAGGTAAAGTCAATTGCTACCAAGCCTCATAACTTGAGATCTATCCCCAGAACCCAAAAGGTAGAAGGAGAGATCCAGGTGCCCTCTGACCTCCACACATACACTATACATGCACCCAATGCACACTCATTATCATATACACAACTGCACACACCTACATAAATTAATATTTTCTTTAAGTTGGAAGGTCAAAAGATCTAAATGTTCGTTAGAGGTTCTTTGTAAACCAAGTAGCATAGCTGTCATTTTTTATAGGGGCTCTTTTTCTTTATTCCCTTTAAATGTGGCCTTGAAATTCGGTGTGTGGGAGAATATATGAATACTGGATCAAAGATGTGTTGTCGGCATATTTTATGAAGATTCCCTACAATCTAACTACAAAGCACCAGCAGGAGAGATTATTTCATTCTGCTTGACATGAAATTATGCAGAGGCGCTTCCAGTCAAAACAGACACCATCAGGAAATGCAATCACTTCAGTCCAATGCTCCCCTCTGTCTTCAGAATGCTCACAGAACCTTGGCTCCAGCAGGCACACCTTCAAAATTTGATCATCTGCACAATTTCAAAGCTCCAATAATAAAAGATGAAATGATATGTAAGCCCATCACCTGGGTTTAGTAAAATAGGTCTATACGACACAAATACCCAAGAACACCAAATGTTTACACAAAAGCAAAGGCTCAGAGAAAACTTGCTAATCATAGCAGTCTCCAAATTATCCAGGGAAGGGTAGCACAAAATGGCTTAGTGGTGCCTCCTGATCTTTGAAAAAAATATAATAGCTCTGTGGATGCCCATGAACCCTTCCTAGGATGGATGCTTTAGAGTGTCCATGAGCCCTGTGCCAGTGACCAGGCAGGAGACCGAGTAGCCCAGTCACCAGGGATACAGACTCTGTGGGTACCAAGCTTTCTAGTTGGCTATGAATGTGAACTTCCCACCAGGTTGGAGTAGCAAATACACAATGTGAGAAGCCCACCCGAGTCTAGGGCAAGAAGGCAGCTCATGTTTCATGTTGGAGCTGAGAGGTCGGTCCAGGAGGAAGTCAGGAAGAAAGCAGAAGAGGGAGGGAAAGCCAATCTGGCAGGCGAGGCCTTCTGTTGAGGTAAGGAAGCCCCGTGGGTGAGCCGCTCATACTGAGAAGCACCATCAGTGGTCTTGAGTGACTGGACTTGTTCCTTTGAGCCAATCAAGGTTGAGAAATGGTTTGGATATAAGCCCTCACTGGGTGTGCATAAAGGGTGGTTCCCATGGAAAGACACAGCAAGCTGTAGTTAAATAGGGCACGTTGACTAGGAAGCCATGACAGTTGTACAGGGAAAATCGCCCCATGGCCAGTGGTAGAGGTAGTAGGGACAATGTGCGAAGAGACAACCCTGCTATGAACATTCAGAAACTGAATGTCTTTCAGAACAGCCCCCAGATGAGGCACAGCTTAACACAGCTGTCAGGAACCCAGGTCCCACTTATGGGAGGATGAGAAGACCATAAATTCTCAACTGCACATCACATGAGAAATGGAGGAGTGAATGGGCACACGACCTGGGGCCTGTGGAAGACAGAGGAGATTTAGGGACAGAAGAAATGTTGTCTATTGATGTTGGAAAAACTGTACTTTGAAAATGGTTGCTTTTAGAAAGAGCAGAAATAGGATTGGGGGAAATAGGGAATCACCCTGGAAGATGAGCATGTCTAACATACTACTTAAAGCCCTCTAGATCCTTTTGTCCCAACTCTGGAAGACACCTGTGTCATGTCTCCCTTCTTAAGGATCATGGCCTGGAAGTGTGCAAAAGAATGTCTTGTATCAGGATCATTCCCGGGCAGCATCTCAGATTAATGACAGACCAGAAGAGGAGCCAGAGCCCTGGAAATCCTCACATAACAATGCTTAGAGGAGGAAGGTCACAAGGGATGAGGGGCTCTGGTACTGAATCCTAAAATTGAAGAACATGCTACAGTCTACTCCTTGGCCTTAAGAGATTGTGTAGTGTTGCCTCTGTGTTCTACTTTGGGGTGAAATTGTGATGGTCCCACTCCATGAGCTAATCTGCCCAGACTGGAGGACAGAGCCATCATGTGTCTCCTCTGAGGTCTGTCTGAACAAAGTCTTCATGCCCTGCTGCTCACGCATCCTCAGCTCTGCTAGTTTTTACTCCCAAGCCCAGGGACTAGAACCTTGCTCTGCAGGGCATCATACCCACTGCACTCATGTGCATGGCTCATCAACCCCAGCTATTCCTTGTGAGGACCTCAGTGTCTGCATCCTCTACCCCTACATTAGGTCCTGTTTCAAATACCTGCTGGCCACCCTACAGCATTTCTGGTCTGGCCCTGCCTGACATGGAGAAATGATTTATGAGAGAGTTACCTCTGGTGCCACCAATTCCTTGTCCTGTATTGTTGAGATGAAAAGAATGGTACAGTTGGCAGCCAGAGCTCATTTCTCACAGCCAATGAAGCCATTGTTCAAATTCTGTTTCTGCTCCAAAGAAGACACAGCGGAGATTCCAACAGTGAAGCCAATGAGACCCTTCCCTGCCAGCAAGTTTATTCTGTCTGCTACATAAGGCCATCCTTACATAATAAGGAGACTGTAGACTGGCTTTACATCCACACTCAACTACAGGATTGAGGATATCCACAGCTCTGCTGGAGGACACTTCAAGGTACTCACCTCAGTTGCCACTATTCACAGCACTAATCAGCCCAATAGTGGAGATCCAGACCCCACAGCACCCACAGAGCCCACAGGGCTCACAGAACCCACAGAGCTTACAGAGCCTGCAGTGCCCACCATGTCCACAGAGCCCACAGTGCCCACAGAGATCACAGTGCCCAAAGTGCCCGCAGTTCCCACAGAGACCACAATTCCCATGGTGCCCACAGTGCCCACAGTTCCCACAGAGACCACAACTCCCACAGAGAAAACAGTGCTCACACAGATCACAGTGCCCACAGAGACCACAGTTCCCACAGAGCCCACAGAGCCTTTGCTCACATAAATGGGGTGAACTAGAACATACCCTGAAGAAACACATCAAACACTCTAGATAGCCCATGGTCATTCAGAATCAAATGCATGTCTGAAATAACTACCAACTGTGTACAGAGCACTCACTCAGTAGATGGACTCCTTGGCCTATGGCCCTTCAAGAGCAGAGTCCTTCATCCATGTGCATGAAGGCCTGCCTCATGTGAAGAAGAAGAAGCAGAAATCTTGAAATCTCTTCTCACTTCCTCTTCAATTTGGGGGATCTGATGGCTAAAAAGACAAAAGAAAGCAGAAGCTTATCTCCTCCTTCTGTACCAAGGGCACCACACTGCATCATGAGCACAGACAAGGGTACCACACTGCATCATGAGCACAGACAAGGAAACCACACTGCATCATGAGCACAGACAAGAAAGGACACCACACTACATCATGAGCACAGACAAGGAAGGACACCACACTGCATCATGAACATAGACAAGGAAGGGCACCACACTGCATCATGAGCACAGACAAGGGCACCACACTGCATCATGAGCACAGACAAGGAAGGACACCACACTGCATCAAGAACATAGACAAGGAAGGGCACCACACTGCATCATGAGCACAAACAAGGGCACCACACTGCATCATGAGCACAGACAAGGAAGGGCACCACACTGCATCATGAGCACAGACAAGGACACCACACTGCATCATGAGCACAGACAAGGAAACCACACTGCATCATGACGGTGCCATGAGCACAGACAAGGACACCACACTGCATCATGAGCACAGACAGGGGCACCACACTGCATCATGAACATAGACAAGGAAGGGCACCACACTGCATCATGAGCACAGACAAGGAAGGGCACCACACTGCATCATGAGCACAGACAAGGACACCACACTGCATCATGAGCACAGACAAGGAAACCACACTGCATCATGAGCACAGACAAGGAAACCACACTGCATCATGAGCACAGACAAGGAAACCACACTGCATCATGACGGTGCCATGAGCACAGACAAGGACACCACACTGCATCATGAGCACAGACAAGGAAGGGCACCACACTGCATCATGAGCACAGACAAGGAAGGGCACCACACTGCATCATGAGCACAGACAAGGAAACCACACTGCATCATGAACATAAACAAGGAAGGGCACCACACTGCATCATGAGCACAGACAAGGACACCACACTGCATCATGAGCACAGACAAGGGCACCACACTGCATCATGAGCACAGACAAGGAAACCACACTGCATCATGAGCACAGACAAGGAAGGACACCACACTGCATCATGAGCACAGACAAGGAAGGACACCACACTGCATCATGAGCACAGACAAGGAAGGGCACCACACTGCATTATGAGCACAGACAAGGACACCACACTGCATCATGAGCACAGACAAGGAAGGGCACCACACTGCATCATGAGCACAGACAAGGAAGGGCACCACACTGCATCATGAGCACAGACAAGGAAACCACACTGCATCATGAACATAAACAAGGAAGGGCACCACACTGCATCATGAGCACAGACAAGGAAGGGCACCACACTGCATCATGAGCACAGACAAGGACACCACACTGCATCATGAGCACAGACAAGGGCACCACACTGCATCATGAGCACAGACAAGGACACCACACTGCATCATGAGCACAGACAAGGAAGGACACCACACTGCATCATGAGCACAGACAAGGAAGGACACCACACTGCATCATGAGCACAGTCAAGGGCACCACACTGCATCATGAGCACAGACAAGGGTACCACACTGCATCATGAGCACAGACAAGGAAACTATACTGCATCATGAACATAGACAAGGGTACCACACTGTACTATAAGCACAGATACTGGCCACAGTAGTATGATTTGCTTCACTGTCTAAACACTGGCTTACTCAGGTGCCACAGCTTATCACAGGTTCCAATAGGCATTGAAGACTCGGCCATTTCACCTAAAGTTGTTATTCATGTACAAAGATCCCTATCCAATAGGTGACAGCAAATGGCCCACCATCCACAGATCTACATAGTCTACAGACATAAGAAGAGGGGCCCATCTCTTCCGAAGAAAATGCCTTTCTTCACATTTAGCACAATTCAACTCCATTCAAGCCTGAAAGAACAAATTATAGGAAATCCCCTCCCATCTCCATAGACCCAGCCCTGAAGAAAAGCATTCATGTCTTTGTATGCACTCATCGCTACCTCCCTGAGCCTGTGGCATCACCTATCTCTCCCTGATGTGTGACATAGTGTCTAAAAGCCTGTGTGATGCCTTCTCCTCTGTGTGTGTGTGTGTGTGTGTGTGTGTGTGTGTGTGTGTGTGTGTGTGTGTGTATACACATTAATTGTATAATTGTCAGGAATCTCCTGGGTGTTGTGTGTGTATGTGTGTTTGTGTATGTGTGTGTGTGTATACACATTCACTGCATAATTGTCAGGAATCTCCTGGGTGTTGCGTGTGTGTGTGTGTTTAAGTGCTTTTGAGGACGGAGGCCAATGGCAGATACTTCCCTCATGTTCCTCAATCTCTCTCCCCCTTATTTTTTAAGACAGGATTTCTCACTCTCGCTGTTGCCTGGGACTTTCCCATTTGTCTGAACTAGCTGACCAGCAAGCTCCAGAAATCTTCTTGTCTCTTCCTCAGGTAAGGGTTGCAGGTCTGCCCTGCTTGGCCTCTGCCTAGCTTTTTTTAGCATGGGTTCTGGGGGACTGAGCCACCTCCCTAGGCCTTCTGTGACTTCTTTTGCCTATCACCTCCAATGCCCAGCCTGGCAGACTGCCCCTGCCTAGCTTAAGGAAACTCTGAGGAGATGCTGGTCGTACACACATCACAGCAACACTGTGGCTTTGCCTGTGTACCTGCCGCACTTACTTACAACCTCAGTCATGCGGTGCTGATTCTTGCTAGCCTCATTGCATTCTATAGGCAGCGATCACCCTGTGCTTCCTCTCTAGAGACCACTGTAGCACAGTGGGGTTAAGTGACTGCCCGGGGTTTCTCAGCAAGTACCTGGGAAGGAACCATGGCAAACGGCAGAGGGAAAGGTCTCAGCTGTCACTCTGCTCTGTTCAGCTGGAAAGCGGAGTTCAGACCCCAGATTCAGCTTGACTGATTGCCTGGCCTGGCTACTTTCCCACTAGGGAGGGAAGACAGAAGAGGAACTCTGAGGACCCAAGTTGGATGCGGAAGGGAATCGAGCATGTTTTGGGGGGACAGGCACCCTGCCAGGCTTCACCTAACACAGACCTCCACTCGTTAGATACTCTGCCCTGACTTGAGCAGGTCCTGGACGGCTAACATGGTGTTAGAAGCAACAATAAAGCTGAAACACATCTGCAGCTACTGTGATTCTTGGTTCCATGTGTCCCCACAGGGACAAAAGAGCCTCACATCTTCTGCTCATTCACTCCTCAGGACTCCCAGGTTCTCTCTGAGCTGAATGAAACTTGTGGTGAAGGGGATTCCATCAGGGAAGTGACTGAAGCTTCACTGAGAAGCAGACACAGGGGGATGTAATGTACAGAGAAGCTTCTATTATAGCCTGTTCCACTCTAGCTCCATTACAGAACCAAAGTGGAGGTGCCAAGACCAAGGAAAGCTGGGAGGCATAGTAGAAGTCACACTGCTCCATCCAAGGGCATATTTTCCGAGAAAGCCATAAACTACAAGAGATAGTCTATATGGTGCATTCCAGGAGTGTGTGTATCTTGCCATATTTGGGATGATTTGGGGTTCACAGATCCCTGGTGTTCTGTATGCCCCTAACATGCTACAGACCTACTTCCTACTTCAACAGACTGATTCCTTCCGTCCCCATGATCTTTGTCTACTTGTGGAACTAAAAGTATTCAACCACAGCAGGAACACAGGTGGGATGCCCCAGCCCCCCACCCCAGAAAGGAGGGAGAGCCCGAACACTCACAGCAGCCACAGAGCAAACAAAGCAGGAGCCAGGGCCCAGGGGAAGTGAAGGCAGCCATTGGGCAAAGTCTACCACAAGATAGGCCCAGAGTCTGAGGAAACATCCAGGGCCTCTCACTCACTCACCTACTTACATCAGAAAACAGGATTGCAGATCATTCCAGTACCCATCCAAATGAGCCAACAACCAAGAGCTCATCTCCCCACACCTACAACATGTTTGTGAGGTTTGTATTCTATATTACAGTCCTATATTAATTTAGTCAATGTGGAGATAATTACAAGGCCCAGCACTGTACCTTCTAGGGCAGTAAAATCAAAAGGGCATTTCAGAGACCTGCAGGGGCTTCTCCCTGCCCACTGAACTGGAGGAGGCATTTCATTGTGTTGTTTGTTTACATGCTGTGAAGCATTTTCACACACCAAAGTGAGGCAGGCAGTGTGCTGGCTCATCTTAGCTTGTTGGCTGTGTGTGGCACATGCCATCTAGCCAGCATCCTTCTGGAGAGAGATGAACTGGTGAACCCACAGACTGGGTGAAGATTGCACTCACCAAAAGGACAGAGGTCACTCAACTCATGGAGGACCCAGTAAAGCTACCCTGTAACTGGAACCTCCATCATCTTCAAACCCCAAAGCTCCTGATTGAAAGGTGACCATGAGTCCCTCCATAGCTCCTGCTCTCCTGGGTCTCAGGCTGAAGGTAGGGCTTCATGACCAATTGTGTGAGTCAACCTTCAGCTCTTTGGACTTCCTATGGAGCCCTGACTACAGAATTCTTTCACTCTGCCCAGCATTTCTGGAGTAAATTTAGCCTGCTGTATCCTGAGAGATAGCAAGACTTAGATGAGATAGGACAGTGAATTTTAAGAGGGCTTCAGGCATTGTGGTCCATATGAACCATGGCCCTTTAATGATGCTGGACAGAGCAAGAGGCCCAAAGAGACCTATCCTTCTAAATCTACTGGGCTAACACCTATTCATTGGTCCAAGTTCTCTAAGAGAAGCATTGTTATCTAAGGGTGACTCAAAAAGGGGTGGGTGGGACACAACTGGTGTGTGTCAACATTTGCAAGGAAGAAACATAAATGTCCCCCTGCAGGAGTTCATGGAGTGATCTCTGACCAAAGAGGGACATAACAACTAAGAAAAGGCATGGGGTACTCTGGGCACCCACATGCTCTGGAGTGATGCACCAGTCTAGACAGGAGCAGGCACATGGATGCCTGCAGAGAGCCAGGCTCCTGTGCACTTGGAATTTTCCTCAGTAGAGAGCCTGGAGGTAGACAGCTGGACTCTATCAGAGCCACTTCTCAGGCCTGCACACTGCTCCGCCTCTGCAGAAAACAGAGGGCATTCTGGGAATGTATTTTTAGGTTCCAGTTTGAGGAGCGTTGACCTAAGAAGCTAAAAATATGTGGTGGGGGAAGGCATATTTGCATTGCGGATTACTTCTTGTAAAGTAATTAGTCTTTCTAATGTGTGGGAAAAATTTGTTCGGGTTCTCACAAGAAACAAAAACACATTTTAGAAGGAATTTGCTCCTCTGGGGCGTCTGAGCATTCTAATTTGAGAACCCTAACCTCAGGGTTGCATGTAGGACTCCAAGAAGCAGACAGCCTCCATGAATTCCTGCTCAGAGAAGAGCTGGAACCTGGGTTCTAGAATAAGAGGATTCCAGAAATGGGAAGGATGGTTTGAGACATAGCTTCCTAGTTCCAATTTGCTCATTCCTATTGATTCAGGAAAAACGTTTTTCAGGCCACAGTGCCTTGAATCTATACCTAAGGCGTCTGTTTGCATTCTCTCTTTCTCCTTCTCTCTCTCTCTCTCTCTCTCTCTCTCTCTCTCTCTCTCTCTCTCTCTCTCTCTCTCTCTGCTTCTCTCTCTCTCTCCTTTTCTCTCTCTCTCTCTCTTTCTCTCTCTCTCTCTCTCTCTCTCTCTCTCTCTGTCTTTGTCTCTCTTCTGTGTGTGTGTGTGTGTGTGTGTGTGTGTGTGTGTGTGTGTAGCAGCAGCATGGGAAACCACAATTCCCTGAGACCATACCACCTGCTGCGTTCTCTTAAAATGCACTATCCTATCTCTAGCTAAGTCTTGATCTCTCAAGACACAGCTATTAGAATTCCCTCTGGGAAGGCTGATCAGGGAGAATGGATACCACAGTCCAGAGTTCCAGAGAAAATCCCAAGAGCTGAAGATTGACAGCTCTCAAAGAGCCTGAGGTGTGTGTGGGGGGGGGGGTGTCTTAGGTTCACCTTGAAACCAGGAGGTTTGGCATCTAAGGACAATGGATGGAAGTCCCAGCCACAAGTTACTTTAACTGGGTCTTCCATGAGTTGAGTGACATGAGATTAGGGAAGACAGTATTCACTCAGTCTGTGGATTCACATGCTGATCTCATCATGACCCAGAATTTTCTGATTCCCTGAGATAAGAGGGCCTGCTTTGGAGGGGGCGCTCCTTAAACCCCAGAATTCAAGGGAGCATTAGGGCTCCAGTTACAAGGAAAACGTATCAGTGCCACTGTATCTCTGTAATTGTTTGCATGCCAATGGATACAAATGGCACTGTAGCTACAGCCCACAGATGCCCGGGTACACAGGAGACTAGCATATGTCACTTTTATCCCTTGAGCAGATTAAAGGCTATATGAGTAGCAAGAGCATCATTAGATAATCTTACTAGCTTGTATCTATGGATGGAGTCCCGGGTTTTGGTAAAAACACAGAACTAGAGATGACTATGCTGGTAAAGTGCTTGCCACAAAATCACAAGGACATGAGTTGGAATCCCCTGTACCCATGTAAAAGGCCAGGGTGGCATAGTGCCTTTGCAACCCTAGCATTGGTAAGGAAAGAAACAGGGGGATCCTGGAACTTGCTGGTCACCCAGTCAAGCTGAATCAATGAGCTCCAGGTTCAGTGGGAGATCATGTCTTCAACAAAAAAAAAAAAAAAAGAAAGAAAGAAAGAAAGAGAAGAAATAAAAAAGACAAAAGAAAAAAAGGAAGTGGAGGACCTGGAGAGTGATCTCAGTATTTAATAATGCTTGTTCTTGTAGGGGACCTGGGTTTGTTTTCCAGCATCCACACGGCAACTCACAACTATCTATAACTCCAGTCCCAGGGCATCTGATGCCCTCTCCCAACCTATATGTGCAGCCAAACCACTCACACACGCTAAATAATATAATTAAAAACAATGACGTGGAGAATGGTTGAAGAAACCACTGGGCATTGAATTCTACATTCACATATACCCACACACAAGTGGGCACATAAACATGTACACACACACACACACACACACACACACACACACACACACACACACACCAGAACAAACAAACCCAGCCAATGTTCATCATATCTCTTTACAACCTTGTCAGGGTCAGCAACAGACAACTCAACAAAAGTCATTTCCACATAAAAAGATTTCACCAATGAGAGACCACAAAGGCAACTGTGAGCACCCAGAGTCAGGCATGTTACCTGATTTGTTTAGTGATGCTTTCAGGTTCTAACCTTGGTTCAGCTTCCACAAAGACTAGCCAAAGGCTGTCCCAGATGATGAGTGGCAAGCTCCTCCAAGCTGTTCTAAAAGGAAACATCCAACCGAGTGTAGGGTCTCTACTGAGATGGCCCAATGCCCTGTTTCTAAAATCCCCACACCAACTAAGCTTACCATGATGGATACAGTACAGATTAGCACAGGCATGTCATTTTGAATCTTTTGCCTTTGCCCACGGCACTCCTTGTGGCTACTTATCTATTCATTCATGTCTGTGGCAGGCCGAATGTTATTAGATTCAGTGAGGAAACTCATTCACCAAACCAGAATCGGAACACAGATATCCCACCCTGACACACAGGACAACTCCCCTGTGCCCTCCAGCAACGTGGTTTCCACTTCTAAGAGATGAAAGTAAAGCCTAGATTAATGTTCATATGTGCTGGGTCCATACACTCAGCTCCTTCCAGAGGACAGAGAAGAGAGGCTGGACATGCAGTGTTCTGTGTTTATCTTCAGAGGCATTAACATGATCTCAAAGGAGAATGTTGATATTTTGTTAGCATTTCTTTGTAAATAATCATTTTTGACCTGTTGGACTTCTATATACTTCCTGCCACTTCTGTACTCTTAATCAGAGAGGGGCTGAGTCCTCCAAGGCTGGAATACATGGGTTCTGGATATCACATGTGACAGTCAACCTTTCAATAGACCTGGCTTCTGTTTCTTCAAGTAGTTGACAATTTGTTTCAAGAAATACAGTAACAGCTGACCTTGCAATAGCACCAACTTGCCCCTCCAGGGATGCGGCACCCTCACAGAGGTGAGGAGATAGAGGGGGCTGCCTCAGCCCTGAAGATGGCGTGGTTCACAGGGGCAGACCAAATGCAAGATTCCTTCGCTGCACATATGAACACTCACACAGGGAGACTCGCACAGGCATTGACTTCTAATGTAAACTCTTGGCCTGGAACCAAAAGAGAGTGTACATCTAAGGAATAATTCATAACACTTTAACAAATGCCTATGGTTGGGTGAGTGTTACAGATAAAGATAAATAAAAATCAGTCATACACCCAAGAGAAACCAGGGCCAACACGACCACTCTACTGCGGCCTGTTTTTGCAGTCAGCCAAGTATAAAACTAATCCAGGGCTATGTGATTAAACTGTGTCCGATGCGCAAAACTCCACAGTGACAAGACCAGTCGGCAGCAGTTGAGAGTGTGCCCACCAGAGAGCCAGCTAAGATCCTAGGCAAGACTGGGGAAGGTCTTTCTGCGAGGACACAACTTGCCATGATGATTATCGAAGCTGAATTAGGACAATGACACCTCTTGATGCTGTGAGTGCTGCAGCTCCTAATTAAACATCTCTAAGTGCTCAAGCCATCTCCCAAACTCCTGCAACCAGCGTTAAGATTTACTTTGGAGAGCGCGCTTCCAATTCCACATCTACTGAAAGCGCTAAGTCAACACTGTGCCCTTGAAGTACCCTCAATCAGATCAGCCACCACACTGGCCAACAATGACTGCACCACAGCACCAAAGCTTGACTGCACGCCTTATGATCCTCTCCAGGAACAGGCAACAAGGTACTGGCCAGTCTCCCCAGGGAAAAAAAGAATAAGGTCTTGGCAGAATCCATCTTCCCTCCATACTAAAAGTATTGGGAGAAATCCTTCACTGGGGAGGTGTTAAAAAACATCCACCTCCTCCTTACAAGGTCCCAAAGATAAACAAAACACAATCCCACCACTGTTCACCCTTCTGAGCCAATAGGCTCGTTCTTGGCGCTTACTTACAGAGCATGGATGGGGGTTTGAGTACAGGAGTTGGGTGACCCCAAGGCAGCATGGATGATGGTTTCTCCATAGCTGCGTAGACGTTTCTCCTCTGGCCTACCTTCCCACAGCCTGAAACCCTGCAGCCAAGGGCAATTTGGGCAGAATTTGCACACAAATAACCAGGAGGAGTGGTTCAAAGCCAATGACCCTCCCTACCTGTCTTTTCTCTGAGGGAATTACCAATAGTCCGCAGGCCCAGCTCCCAACCACAGCTTCTAAGCAGGGGTAGTTGGTCAGTCAAAGATGGGGACTATTTTGCTCAGAGGACCACATTGTACAGCCCAAGATTTACTAAATACATGTGGCTTTTCTTGCACAATTTCTGTGAAAAATTCCAAACAACCTGAGTGGGCCTGGAGAGATGGCTCATCAGTTAAGAGCGTTGACTGCCCTTCCAGAGGACCCGGGTTCAATTCCCAGCACCCACATGGCAGCTCACAACTGTCTGTAACTCCAAGATCTGACACTCTCACCCAGACACACATGCAGGCAAAACACCGATGCACATAAAGTAAAAATAAATAATTTTTTAAAAAAATATCACAGAATGTGGGGCTTCTAGGGGAATGACCTTTTGAATACCAGAGACTGGTCCTGTTATTAGGACACAGCAGATGTCACTTGTGGGCTACTGTATTAGGTCTCAGTCCTCTGAGAGGCTGACCTGTGACCTTGGAAGCATCTAAGCTTTGATTATATGTGTTTCAGGCTCTGTAAAGGGCAGGTAGTGGCTTGTCATCAGGGCAGCATCCTGTCTAAAAACCACAGCAGCAGCAGAGCAGTCCTCCTGGCAGACCTAGGTAATGCTATTAAGAAGTTTACAAGGCTCTGTGGAGAAGGTATTACATATTGGTTCCCAAAAAAGCTCTGGTTATTACTTAGCTGGGCCATGGCTTTCCACTGTGCTGACCTCAATCCCCAGCAGGAAATGGGTTTTCCTAGGGTGTTTCCATATACACAGAACGTCCCCGCACAGAGCAAATGCACTCTCTCCACAGGAATGCCGTGGGTCCTCTCAGCTGACTCCACTCCAGGTGCACACCTTCCTTTGGGCTTGGAAAGTATTCACCGTAAGTAGCTGCTTGGTTGGAGGCGCCACTAGATTCTGGGGACTGCGGTCCTCCCCCAGCAGGGTGTTCAACGTGCAGAGTCACCATGACCCTAGGATCACCACCACAGCAGCCGCCTGCTAGGACATCAGACCACTGGGCAGGCCCAGTCATTGCTGCTGCTTCCTCCTCCTCCTCCTCCTCCTCCTCCTCCTCCTCCTCCTCCTCCTCCTCCTCATCCTCATCCTCATCCTTCTTCTTTTGTTTTTCTGTTTTGTTTTGTTTTGTTTTGTTTTGTTTTGTTTTGTTTTGTTTTTCAAGACAGAGTTTCTCTGTGTGTAGCCCTGGCTGTCCTAGAACTCTCTTTGTAGGCCAGGCCTCCGCCTCCCAAGTCCAGGGATGAAAAGGTATTCACCACCATACCAGGCCCCAGTTATTGCTTCTTAAGAAGAGTAAAGAGGTCCCCACCCCAGACCTGCTGCTCAGGGAAAGGGGACATCCACATCTCCTGCCCAGGCATTATCTTTGGTGTGACCAACCTGCCTTTGGCTTTTCTTCCCATTGGGAACTTTGTCTAGTCATAGCTTCTCTCCAGTTTGAGACTGGGCTGTGCTGGGAGATTCCCTGTAGCCAATTCACGGAAACACAAACCCGGGCCTGCAAGTTGGTTCTGCAGGCAAAGTGATTGCTGCACAGAGTTTGATCCCCAGGACCCACATGAAAATGGGAAAGGAGAGAGTCAGCTCCACAAACACACACATGCCATAGGACGTATGCTCAACTCCTTCACACACACACACACACACACACACACACACCATATATACATACATATATATATATATATATATACATATACATAATTTTTTTAATTTCTAAAGAAAGCCTTCAAGTAGAATGCTTAACAGCCATTCCACCTGAGCATCTGGATTCCAGGTGAGGAAGCTCCCAGGTCACCAAAGCACTGCCCTGTCACAGAAGTACAAACTGCAGAAAGCCCTTCCTGTGGATGGCATTAGAGGAATTGGTGCTGTCCATCAGAAGTCCAGGGTCTGAGAGAGATGAGATGCTTCCCAGCATGGCAAGAAAACCGAGGCAGGCAACCTGAGAGTGACCACAGACTGGTGGAGGAGTCTTACCAAGACGTTTAGACTAAGCGCAAGCTAATGTGGAACCTTCTCATGACTCACCCCCAGGCTGGGCTACCCCGTAGGAAAGACATCTTGGTCAGCAGTTTTTGCCCAGTTAATAATCCCCATCCCACCGGGCCTGTAGGTATAGCAGCTTCTGTCTTCACAGATCCAGGTCAGCAAGTCTCTGCTTTCTGTTTCCTCACAAAGGGAGCGTGTGCAGGAAGAGCACACCCACTGTTTTGACTGGGGTGCCAGATAAAGTAGAAAAGAAGCCACGTGCCTCCTAGTGGGGTTAAAGGTTAGATGTCAGTCTATGACACTGGAAACCATGGAGACGAGGGTCATAAGCACTGAGAATCTCTAAGATATCCTCTGTATGTGGTTTCTTGATATGCTATACTGATGGGTTTAAATGTCACCACAGAGACAGTTAAATTGGATAGGTAAATGGGGATCGACTTCTTTTTTAAATTTTATTTTATTTTACAATCAGCCACGTATTCCCTTTTTCTCCCCCCTCCCACCCTCCTCCCCTTCCCCCCATCCCACCCCCCATTTCCACTTCCTCCAGGGCAAAGCCTCCCCCGAGGACTGAGATCAACCTGGTAGACTCATCGACTTCTTAACATGCATAGAGCAAAGAACTGCCCCCAGGCCACTCCTCACATACCCAGGTATTGCAGAACAGACAGCTCTGCGCATCTGGGCGTTCATTATTGAGATCATTCATGCTGCCAAACCAGAAAGAAAGTTTTCTCCTTCTTCACCTCCTTAGGCAGAGTTGCCAGTGTTTAGAATAATAATAATAATATACGTGATTCAAACGGGGTGCTTCTTCACTGTGGCTGTCTGGCCAAGCGCCTGCACACCCTCAAACATAGGGCAAGTTCGCCACCTACTGGCAGCATTGATTGTTACAGTACATTTGGCTTTCGTCACTTGCTCTCTGTCTCTTCTCTTTCCTGTCTAGAAGACGCAGGAAATAAGTCACCACTACAAAGCACACCTGTGCTCCAGGGAGCAAACGGGCTATCCAGCCCATCTCGGTCATGGTGTGTGTCTTCATTAGCTGTCAACCCTCACAGCCTAGAACCACCTGGAAAAGGGAGTCTGGTTGTCTGTAGGGTGTTGTCTCTGTTCACTGATGCAGGAGAGCCCATCCCACTGTGGGTGGGACCATGCCCAGACAGGTGATCTTGCTGGAAAGAGAACTAGCTAAACAGAAGCCTGAGGAGGTCAACAAGCAGTCTCCCTCCGCTGTTCCTGCTTCCAGGTTCCTGCCTTGACCTCCCTTAGTGGAGGACTGTGACCCAGAAGCATAAGCTGAAACAAATCTTTTCCTCCCCTAAGTTGCTTTGGATCATGTGTTCGTCACAGCAACACAAAGAAATTAGAACAGGGCCTAGCAGGAAAGGTCACCTAACCTTGAGCTCCTCTGTAACAATATGAAGGCGCACAGTGTGCCACGCAGGCCTTGCATGTTTAACATTACCAGTCATTTCCTCCATCGGAATATGTATTCTGAAATAACGAGATCAGAAAATGGTGCAAAAGTGAAAGCTCTTTGTATGGTTTTCTCTATGGCAGTGGTTCTCAACCTTCCTAATGCTTCAACCCTTTTAATACAGTTCCTCATGGTGTGGTGACCCCCCAACCATAAAATTGTTTCCATTGCTACTTTATAACTACCATTCTGCTGCTGTTACGAATCGCCATGTGAATATCTGATATGCAGGATATCTGATATAGGACCCCTGTGGAGGTCATGACCCATGGGTTGAGAACCACTTTCTTGAGTCACATCTTTCTATGGCTGCCTCTGTCTGCCCCCTTATAGATCAGAAGCAATGAGGTGTGTTCTGATGACCTCACCATGTCATAGGACTGAAACAGACAAGTGCCCTGTGTCAACACAGGACAGGAGGATGATGGCTGTCATTGGCAGACACTCTCCTCATGCCCCATCCACAAACACCAATGCCTCTGCCTGCAGGAAGCCAGGGCATTCCTACTAAGCAGCTAGTGGGTGGTTGCAAATGCTCACTCCTCATTGCTGGTGCCAACCTGCAGCCCTGTCTCCTCGCCACCTCCCATTCTCTCCAAAGACCCCCTCGACACTTTCCAGCAAAATTCATGGGCTCCCTGCTGTGCGCCTCACAATAAGGAACAAAATGAGTGAGTGGTTTGTAGACTTTGGGGGCTTGTGCTGCAGTTGGTAAATCAATAATCTCATGCCCACGGTTGGCTCTATCCTGTTGTGTTATCATTTAATCCCTTCTCATTGTGACTTTCGCTCTGAGATTCTGAAGTCTTCAAGGGAAAAATCCAAGCTCTGTTTGCATATCCTCCATAGGCAACAGGGAGCTTCCTCTCCCTGTAAGTAGTAAGGATCTAATAACACCTCAGACAGACCTCAGGGATAAAATGATGAATAAAACAAGTTGATTTTCCCTTGTAAAACTAGATTTTTTTTTTTAACGTACAGTGGGAAATTTGAAATGTTACACATTCATAATGAAACAGGAAAAAAAAGCCCTAAAATATGAGCAAGCTCTAGAGGAGAGAGTAAATGGGCGCTGGTCCCACAGGAAGAATGAGAAGTGTTTGGGGAGGAAACAACTCAGAGCTGAGCCCTGGAGATGAGTTGGGAGAAGGGAAGCCATGCTGAGACAATGATAAACAAAGCACAGAATGGTACTCCCGTTTTAAAGAAGCATTGAACAGGCTGTGGAGACAGCTCAGTTGTTAAAGTGCTTGCCATACAAGAATGATGATCTGAGTTCAAGCCCCAGGACCCACCCACATTATAAAGCCAAGTGCAGGCTGCGAAACGGCTCAGTGGATAAAGTACACCTTATACAAGAACGAAGACCTGAGTTTGAATCTCCAGAGCCCACACACAGCCAAACACAGTAGTGTGAGTGTCTGTAATCCCAGAATTCCCACAGCAAGAAGGGAGGTGGAGACTGGACACTCCCCAGAAGGGAAGGGACCAGCTAGCCTGGTGTCTGCAGTGGCAAGCAAGTCTTTGTCTTCACCTTCTACATTGAAAGAAAAACTGGTGGCTTGTGCTCTGACCTCCACACCTGCTCTGTGACAAACAGGCACACAGACAGGCACATGCTCATATATTTATACACACACACACACACACACACACACAGCAAGCACGAGCTGGAACAAATGGCTCCATGGGTAAAGCGCTGCTGCACAAGCGTGAGAACCTAAATTCAGATCCCAACACCCATATAAAAAGCTGATATGATGGAATTTACCTGTAACCCTAGCACTGGGTGCAAAGACAGGCAGACCCTGTCTGCTAAGCTGGCTGAAACAATGAGCTCTAGGTTCTGTTGGAGACCCAGCCTCAGAGAGAGAGAGAGAGAGAGAGAGAGAGAGAGAGAGAGAGAGAGAGAGAGAGAGAAAGAGAGAGAGAGAGAGAGAGAGAGAGAGAGAGAGAGAGATGATGGATGATAGATAGATAGATAGATAGATAGATAGATAGATAGATAGATAGATAGATAGATAGATAGATAGATAGATAAAGGCTAAGAAGTGATTGAGAAAGACATCCAAACTTCTAACCTCTCACCTCTGGCCTCTACATAGTAAATACACACACACACACACACACACACACACACACACACTCACACACACACAGCCAGGCAGAGTAGTCAGACACCTATAATCCAATCACTGAGGAGATAGAGATAGGTGGATCCCTGAGGCTTGTTGGCCAGCTAGTTAAGACAAGCTGGTGAGTTCCAAATTCAATGTCTCATAAAAAAGGTAGAAAATGATTGAAGAAGATGCCCAATGCTGGGCTCTGCCCTTTACACTCATGTATCTGTAAAGCACACATGCATACACACATGCACATGCACACGCACACATACACACAGGGAGAATATACTGTATAAAAATAGATTTTGCAAGCAGTATCTGCTCTACTCAAATGGAAGTAACAATAGCTGCAGAGTAGACCATCTATAGTTAGCAATCCTGGATCCTTAAGCACTGACCCTAAGAACTGACCTGACAAATGCAGACCATCTATAGTTAGCAATCCTGGATCCTTAAGCACTGAACCCTAAGAACTGGCCTGACAAGTGTAGACCATCTACAGTTAGTAATCCTGGATCCTTGAGCACTGAACCCTATGGACTGGCCTGACAAACTCGGAGCTTACAGCTCCAAGTCTGGAGAACTAAAAGTGCAGGACTTTAAGCCTTAGAAGCCACAGGGTTGTACAGATCTAGATGGTTAGCATAGGGGCTTGCCAGTGTGAGATGCGAGGGCCAGAAACCCCTAAGTTAGCAGCCAGGGTCATCTCCAGCAAAGAAGCAGCTAGCAATAGCAGCAGCCGGCAGCTGCAGGCTGTATCTGCTAGCACCGTCCCTCGTTGTCTCTGCTGTCCATCCTGTCTGCCCTGGCCACTCTGGAACTCTGAAGTCACCCTCACACCACTACAGCTGCTACAGCCCTCACCGGCCAGCAACTGCTGCTTGTGTTTGTTAACAGCTCCGCCCCCTCCACTTAGAATAAAAATCTCGATCGGGCAAAGAAAAGGGCACTCAAGAAGTATCTATTTTTTGGACCGAATGCATGGCGGTAGATTTGTCTCCTGACTGACTCAAAGTGAGAGATAAACAGTCTGTTCATGTGGCCATAAGAGGACATGTGAGCAACTGCATCAGGCAAGGCACAGCACTTCATGAAAATGAAGCACTGTGTTTGCATAGATCACAGTCTGCTGGATTACTGGGGAAGTGTTGATCCTCTGGCCTGCATGAAAATGGCTTCCTACATGCATTGTGTCTTATTAACAGGGAAAGGTCCTGCGTGGGTGGTTAGATGCAGTCGTGGCTGAAAAGATGCCTCCTGGAGCCCAAGCTGTGCTTTGGAGAAGGCAGCTGTGGTTGTAGTACAGCTTCCTCAAGGCATCCCCAGAGTGAGCAAAGCTGCCCAGCTGCTACAAGGACAATTTAGCCATTACAGAGTCGAGCTGCTTGACTGACAGCCCTCTACACAAGGCTTCTAGGCAAGTGAAATAACTGCCCATGAAATGATGACTCATGTAGGTTTAACACATTCACAGAAAACATTAAAACAGTGTTTAGAGGGATCTACTGGGCCAACGGAGAACTAATGATTCTAATAGCACTTAATATCACTTAATCATACTTACCAGTGCTTAGCTGTTCTTGTGTCCCAGGGAAAGAAGGGTCTTTCCTTCGTTTTGAAGGTTCATGGTGATGTCAAGAAACCTAGGCATAAACCAAGCCCTGGGAAGAATGATAAGGGACACGGACTGACTGACATGTGCCAGCCTCCCAACAGAAGGAGCTCCTCACATTACACTGTTGTAAAAAAAACAGCTAAAGCACACATAAAGTCACTGTTTACTAAATCTTTGTAAGACTGTTCGATTTAGGACATCATTACTTCAAACTGTGACTGTCCGCAGTTAAACTTTTAAACTCAAGCAGAATTCTCAAACAGTGAGTAAAGAGATATATTTATATTGTAATTTGAACACAGAGGATGCCTTCAAATGGAGTCAAGGTGCCTGCCTTCAGAATATGGCTCACTCAATGCCGGTGTTAATCCCACGGGCCAAGGAGAAATGCTACCGACCACAAATTATGAGCAAATCAGAGCAAGCTTTGTTCTGTGCCCAACAGAGCCAGTCCAGTTCTGTCTCCCCCTAAGATAGGGTTCAAGAGAACAGTGCTGAGCCAATTTTCCATTTCCTTTGTATTGGGCAAAACTACTAGGTGGGGGCAGGGAAGATCGTGGCAAGCTAGTGTGGTTACAGCAGTGGGCACCAGGAGGACACAAAGCAGTTCAGGAAGTCTTCCTGGAACATCTGGAACAGAGAGAGCAACTTGTGGTTACCGAGTGGGGTTCTGCCCAACTCCAAGAAACAGAGACTTAAGTCAACAGAAACTTACTTAGCTAGAGTCTCAAAATGGCTCTTGATAAAATGGAGTCAGGCTGGTTTCTTATTGGATTCAAGCCTCCTCCAGCCCTCTGAAGTCAAGACTTTAAAGTGCACTCACCAGGCTCCTCACAGGAAATCAAGGTCCATTTCAGCCCCTCCCTCCCCGCTCCTTGTCAGTTCCACCTACATCCTTCCTCATAGTGATGGCCCCCATGTGGCTAATCACAATCCCACTCACTGACATTCCATCTGCCCTGGGAAGGCCACTCTCCTCAGAAGGTAAAGTAGGATAAGATTGGTTGCTGGGGATGTCTTTCTGTATGCTGTGAATGTGTTGCTCTGATTGGTTGATAAATAAAATGCTGATTGGCCAGTAGCCAGGCAGGAAGTATAGTATAGGCGGAATGAGGAGAGAGGAGAACTCTAGGAAGTGGAAGGCTGAGTCAGGAGATGCTGCCAGCTGCCACGATGAGAAGATATAAAGATACTGGTGAGCCATGAGCCACATGGCATGGTATAAATTTATAGAAATGGGTTAATTTAAGATATAAGAACTAGATAGCAAGAAGCCTGACATGGCCATACAGTTTATAAGTAATGTAAATCTGTGTGTGTTTACTTGGGTCTGAGCAGCTGCAGGAGCCAGGTGGACACAGGAAAACCCCAGCTACAATTGGTACCTGTTCTAGCTACCCTACTGCACCAAACCACCAAGATGTACTGAAATTCAGCAACCTGAGAGCCTACCTTCTGATTAAAAGTCTCTAATTCTTTGTGGTTTCAACAGCCTCCGTGTTCCCCTACATCTTAACCTCACTGTCATGGAATCAAGACTTTGCTTTGTGTCTAGTCTTGTGGGTCCCATGCTGAATCATTAACATAGATAATAACACCATACCCTCTACATGGGTCCAGACCTATCCACTCAGGACTTGGTGCAGTGTGTGTAGTTGGGCCCTCCCTTGACACTAACTGCCCCAGCATTGCAGTCCCAGAACCTACACACTCTTCTTTGGGTCCCAGCCAAAGCTTAGGCTCATGTTCTTTCCCAATATCTTTCAGGAAGCAGCCAGTGACAGTGACTCCAACACACCACAGAGGCTCATCCTGGCCAGCTCTCCCCCATTCTGTGCTCTGTCTTCTCCCATGTCAGGATTCCATAGCACTCTGCTCTGACCTTTCTTCCACGTTCCCTGCCTCTGTCCCTCACTCCTGAAACAAGCACAGGAAACTTAGCCAGGCAAGACAGCCCGCTCTTGTCCTCTGAGGCATAGAAGCCTCTACCTGGCAGCTTCACTCTATATGGCTAGCTTCCTCCATGTGCCTTCCTTCTCCTTCCTAGCCACCTCCAGGGTGCTCTCAGACTTGGCAACTGCTACTGAATCTGCTTGGTGTGGCACTTTCCTGAAGTCCTCATGCCTCACTCCTGACCCCAAGGTCTCATCACTGAGGTCTTTCTGGTGCCTCCTGCCTTATTTTCCTGGTATCTCTGATCATCCACTGCCTGTTCACACCTCAGTGAGGCTCTGAAGACAGCTTCTCTGTTCTCTGCCTCGTCCTGGCACATAGAGATGGCTGCTCCTTGATACCAGGAGTTCACTCAGTGCCACATAGATACCCGTGGGTGTGTTTGCCCCTGCTTTCCCAACCAGTGTGCACAGCCACCAGTTGGTGAGCTTTGGTTATGATTTCCACCTCAGGGGAAGATGGAAGCCCATCAGGTGGAATGGTAAGGCCAAGTGAAAGGAAGGAGAAGCCTGACTCCTACAGACCCAAGATACCTGTCACAGTGCAGCCACCATGATGACCCACAGCACTACCCCCACCTGATCCAGCCCATTCTACTCTGAGACCCGAAGTCCCTTTATGAGCATGGTGTTCTTGAACACGTGTGTGCACATTCTCCAAAGCTGTGGCCTCCCCTCTGTGTTCAGTAGGGTGAGAAATCCCTCAAAGGTGAGAAATCAGAATCTATCACGATAGAAGACTGAAAATGACTTGTTAATTCCATGACTGTCCACTGAGTGGTCATAATCTATGAGGAACTATGCATTAGATCGGCATTAAAATTATTTACTTATGAGGTTAGCATTCCAGCTATCTCCTTGCCTAGTTTTCCAATCAAGAGTTAACAACAGACTGCTTATTATTTTCTTTAACTAGCATATGCACTGCCTATGAACTCCAATACATATAATCTATTAATGTAATATTTGTTTTGATAAAGGTGGCTAGCTTCATGTTTTTACAATAAATGTATAAGGGAACAAATAATACCAATGAATTTTTAGGGGAGAAAAAAAATTTAATAGCAGAGTTGACAGATGACAACTCAGACTTTTGTCATCTTCTAATATGGTCATTTTTATATTTTAGTTTGGCTTCAGAATCTTTCAAAACAAATCTGAATCCTGACATATACAATATTCATAAATATCACTTTTTATTTTAAACTTGCTGACAATTTTGGAAGTTTTTTTTTATTAGTTTTCAATAAAGTTTATAAGTAGTAGGAAGATATTAGCAATAATTAATGAATAAAGGGGGCCACAAATTTGACTATGAAAGAGAATTGGAGAATGCTTGTGCATCTGTTGACTATGGTAGAGAATTAGAGGATGCTTCTGCACCTGTTGACCATGATAGAGAATTGGAGAATGCCAGTGCATGTCCTCTTGGGAGGGTCTCTCTTCCCGTCTCTCCCTCTGTTATTTGCTTTGTTTTAGCTGTTGTCATGTTTCTGGCATGTTCTGTTTTGACCCATGTCGGATACATACTGGAAAATATCTTCCCGCTCTCTGGGTTGTTCACTCTTCTGAGCGTGTTCTCCTGCAGAAGTACCTCACACATAATACCATGGCCTCCCCTCTGTCGTTGTTGCCTGTGCCTTAGGACTCCTTAGAACACTGTGTCCAGAGCCAGATGGTCCCAGGGCCTCTCCACATGCTCTCTTCATAGTTTTATCCTTTCAGATTTTTACATTTAAGTCTTCAACACATTTGGAGTTAATTTTCTCTTTTCTGTGATAGGAGCTGGGCGTTCGGGTCTCATTTTTCAACACGTAGCGATCCTGCTTTCCCAGCACTGCTTACTAAGGAGAACCTTTTTGTCTACACATACACTCTTACTGTCTTTGTCAAAACCCTTTGGATATGAGTCACTGATTTATTATCTCCAGGTTCTCCGTTTTGTCCAGTGAGTCTAAACAAAATGAGATGTGATGTCGTTCAGGTAAGAATGGCTTTAACCAGAAGGACAGAAGAACAAGTGTTGGTAGGAAAGTGGGAAACAAGGAACTCTCATATTTTGTTGGTGGAAACATAAGTTAGTGCATCATTATCATCATGAAAAATCAATGGTTTCTCAAAAATAAGAAAACAGAACTACCATGTGATCTATCAATTACATTTTCATATACAGAATCTGATACCCTCTTCTGGACTCCTCAGGTACCAGCACTCATGTGTGCACAAACCTACACATAGACACATGTGCAAATATAATTAATATGTTTCCATAATAAACATAATATGTGTGTAAACATAATTAAAAGTAAAATAAATCTACTTTTAAAATCAATAAAAGTACAAAGTTATATCTGAAGTGAGGAATTCTATGTCATATAAATCAAAAGAGATGCAGAACAGAACTTTGCATGTTCTCACAATAAAAACAATAAATGCTTTAGAGGATTAATAAGCTAAACACCCTGAGCAGACTGTAAACAAACTAACCTCTCAGTTAAAGACAACATGTTTTGGGTGGTCCACATACAACCCATAACCCCAGCCTAGAGAAGCTAATCCAGAAGACTCGGAGTTCACCCTGAACTACATGGTGAATTCTTGTCCCATCTGAGTTTTATAAGCAGGTCTAGGTCTTTAAACACTGTTTTAATAATATTTCTTTAATGAGAAGGTTGGCTAACATGAAGGACATGATGCTGACAGTGTGCAAAGACTCCAGTTATCTAAACTCTTATTTCGTAGGACGCTGAATCTCATAAATAATTATTTGTCAGTAGAATGGCAATTTGTTAAGTAGGCAAAATAAAAGCAAAATTAACTAATTATAATGTTACTATAGTAATTAGGGAACAGACATGAGAATATCCTAAAGCAGACAGTAAGAGTGGATCTGAAGATGAACTTATTTGATCATATTTTGGAAGTCAAATTGACAGGATTTAACAATTAGTTGGTTGTGGAAAATCATAGGTAAGAATCAGAGACCCGATGTTGGGCTAAGACACTAGTTAAATAACTGTGTCATCCCTAACATTTTTGACTATTAGTGAAAATGGTATGTGGAGCACTTGGCCGTTCCTGCTCGGTTTTCACCATCACATTCAAAGCTCCTCACTCTCTCCAATCTGTGCTTGAAACAAAGCATGGGAACTACTTCACCCTTGTTTTCCCCCACAAGCTCACACTTACTTCCTCACCATCCACTGTGAGCCCATCCCATCACAGTGGGGCCGCAGCTTCCAACACTGCCCTGAAACTCTATCAGAGTGAATAATGCCGTGGGTGGACCCTAGGGTCTGCGGGTTTAGCAGCTGGAAGCCATTTATTATTAGCTGCGCCAGTCCTGAAAGAAACTTTTTCCTTTATGGATTCTCATTTTGTTCTTTCTCTGTCATAGTAACTTAGAGCATCAAAGGATTAAGACTCTAAGCTTGAAGTCATTATGTGGGCAAAACTCTGTGTGTGTGTGTGTGGTCAGAAAGGACAATGGCACCGGGTGATATGACTGGAATATGGTTAACATATTCAGAGTATAGTTGCCTATTAACTACTGGAAGGGTTCATATTGAGAGAACACACAGTGCAGACATGGCCCATACAGAGCTCTGAGACAGACCAACTCTTGAAGGGTCTCATTATACAGAAGAAACTGGTGAAGAAAACAGAAAAGGAATGGCCATTGAAGTGGAAGAGCAAGAAACATGAAGCCAGAGGCCTTGGAGATCCCTGCTGAGCACTGGAGGCCTGCAGCATTCCTAGAGAGACACCAGTCACGAGCCCATGTTGAAAGGCCAAAGAAGCTGCTCTGGGGCAACAAAGGATGAAGGCAGCAGGAAGCCACCAACAGGGCAGATGAAGTTGCCAGTGCAACGCGAAGCCAAGTCTTTACTTCCTCAGAGTTCCTTTTATCTGAGATGCCATTGGAAGGTTCTGTCCATATTCATAGCATGTGTGTGGTGGGGGGAAGGGGTGTTTCCACTTTAATTAAACTGATTGAGAAATCCCTCACAGATGTGTCCAATGCCTGGTCTGTTCCTAGAACATCAGTTCACAGATAGAAACTACGATAAAAATCAAGCCCAGAGGTTCCTGGTAGGAGAGAAGAGAGGGGCAGTCCACATCCTCTATCAGTGTGGAGATGGGATAGAGGAAGCTGAAGTGGGCAGGTGGGTTTTCACTTTCCTCTCTCATTATTACCATATTATTCCCTTTCATCAGCAAGGAGACCGTGTGTGTGTGTGTGTGTGTGTGTGTGTGTGTGTGTGTGTGTGTGTGTGTGTGTAACACATAATATATATATACATATACATATACATATACATATATATATATATATATATATATATATATATATATATATATATATAAAATTCAATGTCTCCTCCCCTCAAAAATGTCACCCAAGATTTGTTTTCTATTCCAAGTTTCCTGTGGGTTGAAGCCTTTGGGACACACACGACACACAAATATGTTCCTAGGGGTGACATGCCCCCCCCCAGGAAGAACAAGGGCCCTGTGTTCAGTGAGGAGCACACACCCGGAGCATGGAGGGGTGGGGGGGGTGATCTTAGGAAGTGACAAGTGACAGCTGCTGGTGACAGGTCCCCACCTCAGTGCACAAAAAGCCTCTCTCAGCACACACAGCATTCCACTCTGGTATTTATGGCTGTGTTTCATATTTACATGACTGTTCCCTCCAATGGGCCCTGACCTTTCTGGGGCTGTGCATCAAGATTTTCCTGTCTTTTTAACCTAATAAAATGTCCCCGGATCACAAGTAGCTAGCATTTATTATATGTGTACTCTGTGCCATATGTGCGCCAACTTTATTTTAGGTTTGGGGGGCAGTGCTGTCCCCTCATGCTGGAGATTCTGCTCTAAAGCCTGAGTAGCAGAGCAGACATCCAAAGACACCCCAACAGACAGCCAGAGTTATTACTTTCCCTAGGTCTGTCTGCCCAACGCCAGATGTGCCGGCCAACAGCTGTGCCATCTGGTCTACTTGTTAAGTGTGGATAACTGGGAGACCTGCTGCAAAGATGAACAGTTCCCATAATTCCTTGTTCTTCCAGAAGACGGAATGGGAATGGTGGGCGGAAATGAGAGGGAAGCAACTTTAAATGCCAAACACAGCAGTTAGTTACAACAGTTCTTATGTGCGTGCATGTGTGTGTGTGTGTGTGTGCATGTGTATGCGCGTGCACGCGCACATGCCATGTTTAAACATGGGCACATGCATACTCAAACATTCATGTGGAGTTCAGAGGATGACAACCTTGGGTGTTGGTCTTCATCTTGTTCTTATTTGAATCTGGGTCTCATTGCTTTTTTTCTACTGTTTTCACCAAACTAACAGACCCACAAGCTTCCAAAGCTTCTCCAATCTCCGCCATCCATCTTCCTACAGGAGCGCTGGGCTTACAGATACTCCCACTACCCATTACCCATATGGTTTTTATGTGTGTTTGAGGATTTGAATTCAGGTTCTTATGTTTATCTGGGTAACATTTTTACACACCACGCTTCTCCCCAAATGTTTTCACTTGCTTGTAGTTGTCTGGTACTTTCAATTCCTTCTAAAGCTTCATGGTTCCAATACATCAGCTTCCTTGTCTCCATCCTCCACATGTACTCTGGTCAGAATTTACATTCTAGGTATGTTCCACCCAGCCCAGGGAGCATGGGAGATTACCCTCATTTAGTTCTCCAGTACAATGGGCCAGAGATGTGTGTAGATTAAATAGCAACAGGACACATGTTACTTAAGGCACAACAGCAAGCTAGGAAAAGCACTCCCACAATACTCTCTCTGGTCTACCAAATACATTCCTCAGATTTATGCTATAGCCACATAAGTATGTTATAACATATTCTCCATGTGTGAAGGAAACTATAACAAAGAAAGTAAGTGTATTAACTAATTCTTGCTTTTGGCCTTCTCCTATCCTAGCATCTGTGAGTTGAAATGGTTGAGGCTTTCTTCTGACCTTTTAAATAATCTGACTTTTAAATCCATGATTCTGATGGGAGTCTGAGTGTGTGTTTATTCTGAGAGCTTTCCAGTGTAACTCATAATGCAGATTGCTAACGAGCACAATAAAAACAGGAGCCATATAGGTGAGGGGAATGTTCCAAACCATAATTGCAAGCTGCAGTCACTCATTTATTTTGCATTTTCCCCATATAGTGTTTAATTAAAGTAGCCTCAGTTATTAGGGAAGAAAAATGCCCTAATTATACAATCTCCCAAACAATTTAGTCAAATATGGCAGCCCAAGGATCTCGCATTAATGAAAATGCTTGTCAGCTGTGAAGTCTCTCAGGCCTTGGTTCCGTTGCATCGAGGCTCAGGAGGAAATTGCTCCCAGAGAAGCCCGGAGGCTGTCATTACCATCCTTAGTCTTCTTTCCACGTACTTGTCTCCCTCTACCTGAGTGAAGAATTTCAAGCGTTGTGGTGTACTGAATTTGCTCAGTTCTGCAACTTGAAAATGCATGTCTTCCCATCACTTAGCTGGGTGGGTGGTAACTCATAATGTTGCTGGAATGATGGATTCCATTCTGGCCCATACAGGGCTCACTGGAGGGCAAGTAGGCTGGGCTGGCTGTAAGCCTGCCTGGCCAGTGCTGGGAATGGGTAGAATACTGCAAGGCCCACCTGTTTTGAGCATCCGTTTCCCAGAGACTGACATCTAAGGCACCTAATTCCTTAAAATTAGCTGGCCCATGTCCCTGAGTTTGTCTTGATCACTTCCATTTTATTTTATAATGTTTAATTCTACCAAGTACGTTATAATGGAAATAATGGGTTGGGAAAAATAATGAATAGCATAAGTGGCTATGGGATCACTCGGGGGTGGGGGTGGGGGTGGGGGTCTGTCTTTGCAACGTGTCTTGCCTTTGCATAGAGGGACTGAGTGTAGACAATGCAGACTGGCTTCCCAGGCTGCTTTATCATGAACCACCCATCAGGAGTGGCTCAGTTGAAAGCTTTGATGAAGCTGACAGCTTGAGCATTAATCACATCTAAGCAATGGTCAGTCTGACACAAGGTCCTTGAAGGATGGATTTCACAAGAGGGTATCATTGACCTTCTTTGTGTCTCCAGGATCCTCGAGGAAAGGGAATGGTGGAAAAGAATGTTGGAGCCTCTGCCACCTCTCCATGGGATGTGTCAATCATGATGCGGGCTCAACCTGGGGCAGCTTTGATTTCTAACAAGGATGTAGGGGGTAAATGAGGAAGCAACCGATGACATTTGCTCATCTAATGGGCTGGACTGGAGCGTTTAGCCTGGCTCACAGCCCACAGCCTGGCCACAGAGTCCAACTGGAAGTTCAGCTGGGCCACCCACACATAACCTGCACACCCTTCCCCAGTGCTGGACCTCAACTCCTCACTCCCAGACAGAGGCTTAGCTTTGAGGTGGGAGTTTCAGTGAAGGAGACAAAAGATGACTTTGTAGATACCAGGGTGAGAACAGCTTACCCTGCTAGCCAAAGTCATGCCCTAATCTGGATCCAAAGAAAGGGTAGGGTACGGCTATCACCCTGGCTATACATTGTCCATAAAACTGAGCATTGCAGCATCAGCCAAGAGACACACAAGCACCCAACCAGCCCAGATCCATTTGTGAGAGAGGGAGAAATTATAAGAAGCCCAGAGAGCCCAGAACTGTAGAATCTGGGAGTTAGGGGCCGGTCAGGATCAAAAGGGGCAGGCAGGTCCCTGGGGCATCGAGGTCAGCGGGTTCTCAGCCAGCAACCATTAGCAGTCCTCAGGCTATGGGTGACTTGCATCTGGGGAGGCACCAGAAGAGCTGGACAAGACAATACTGGCTTTCTGCTTCTGGCTCCTAGCTAATCATATAGTTATAAAGCAAGAGTCTGGGAAGACACAGACAGCTCACTGATGTCCCTTGGGGAGTGAAAAGTCAACTTGACCTCACATACAGAGACTATGATAATTCCATACTCCACCTGTGGCTGCCAAGCAGACACTGTGGCTCTGTCCCAGGTAGCTCTGAGGACAACATTCACCATAAACAGTCACTAGGATACCTTGCTGTAGAAAGATGAAAACATGCAGATCTTGTACTGAACCCTGCTGGGGACATTCTAGACCAGCTGAGGTTGCCATGGTAGCAAGAAGGATATGGTGCTGCAGGGTGAGGAGTGTGAACCTGTGTGTCCTAGGACTCAAGGAGTGTATGGACAAGTGTAAGGATCAAAGGGAAAATTATTGCCAAGTCCTAAGTCTGTTCTAACAGTGTGATTGTGAGGGTAATTATTCAGACCTACAATCATAGAATCATGTAAGTTGGAAAATTACAAAAAATATTGACTTGGATTCTATATGGAAATACAAGAGTTTCTTACTGTTTGCAAGCCCATTAATAATTTTTCATAATGATTATACAGGGAACCTTTTGTTTATGTAATAGAGCTAAGTCCTCTTTCAAGGACTCGGCCCTGTTCAACACCCAGACTACAGGCAGAGCCATTGGTGACAGAACCACAAACATTACATTGTGTCCCAACCATAAAAGTCTATTTTTCAAATGCGCCATTTCAAAAATATCTCACAGGAACACGAGGCACAGCAAAGCATGTCGTTTTTGGTGAATTATGTCCTAGAGTACATCTCAAGACAGAATGCCTGAAAAATAAAGAAGGTAAATTTCCATTTAAAGGCTTTTTGAAAAGCTATATCTCACAGATGCACTTTTCCTATTGAAACAACTGTTCCCATGCAAATGCTTTACCCCTTTGTAATGAACAAATGGAGGCTTAAAAAAATCTGTTAAAATAGCTGATCATACTTAAACTCCACATTTCAATAAGCCTGTGCCATGCAGGCAACGTTAATCAGAGCAGTAAGTGAATAGCAAATGCTGCTGGGGTTGAAATCTATTTTCCCAAGAATTTAACATTTCAGTTCCATTGAGCCATCTGCTCCACACTTTTCAAAGAGTAGAAGCTGAGTTCAGCCATTCACCCATTCAGCTCCAACCTCACCTTCCATTCTCCCACAGCCCTGAACACATACAGTTGCGGGCTGACAGTCACCCATCAGTTACTCCTTTGTAGTAACAATTAAACCTGGGAATGTTGTAGGATGTTCTGTATGACAAATGTGTTGCTCTGATTGGTTAATAAATAAAACACTGATTGGCCAGTAGCCAGGCAGGAAGTATAGGGGGGACAAGGAGAGAAGAGAATTCTGGGAAGTGGAAGGCTGAGGTAGAGACACTGCCAGCGCCGCCATGACAATCGAGGTGTAAGGTACTGGTAAGCCACGAGCCACGTGGCAACTTATAGACTAGTAGAAATGGGTTAATTTAAGATATAAGAACAGTTAACAAGAAGCCTGAGCCATTAGGCCAAACAATTTAAATAATATAAATGTCTGTGTGTTTATTTTATAAGTGGGCTGTCGGACTGCTGAGGTTTGGCAGGACCCAGAGAAAACTCTCTAGCTACATGGGAAAGCATTAGGGAGGTAGCCAGACTACCAAGAAGGTTTTGTAACCCAGGACTCTACTTACCTAGAGCTACACACACTCCTTTCCTGGCATCCCTTGTGTAGTTAGCTTCTCATTAAACACATCCTGGAACTATAAGTGAGCCCATATTGTGTGAGCCCAGTTTTAGATGGCTGTAGGTGCAGTAAGGCAAAGTGTGTCTTCAGAATGGCATTTAAAGGAACCTCCTTTATTTACCATCTTAAGCTTATGCATGACTGAAGCTAAATGAGATAGGTAATGATGATGATGAAGATAGATGGTAGATAAATAGATAAATGATAGATAGATAGAGAGAGAGAGAGATAGAAAGAAAGAAAGGAGAAAGAAAGAAAGAAAGAAAGAAAGAAAGAAAAGAAAGAAAGAAAGAAAGAAAGAAAGAAAGAAAGAAAGAAAGAAAGAAAGAAAGAAAGAAAGAAAGAAAGAAAGAAATTCATTAAATTTTGGAGTGTATAACCCACACCTGCACAGAAGGTCTGAGTTTCTACCTGTAAGTCAAAACAAAAGACAGACCTACCATTCCCCTAGCAACCAACTCCTCCTCCTCCAAGACTCACAGACTAAAGCTCCACAGAGGAAGATGGACTCCTGCAGCAATCTTGCTCTAACACACTGCTCCCTTGCAATGCACCTACCTTTACTTTTTCTGAGCAAAACCCCTTTCTATTTTGTTGTTTGTGTGAATCTCTTCAATTCTTTGAACAGCACATCAAGAAGCTGATATTAAACATTTCAAAAAAACTATGAACAGAATATGTCTGTAACATCTAGGTGGAGTATCACAGACACATTGGGAGTGAAATACGAAAGAGTTTCCAAATCTAATCACACTGCAGAGGATCGCTCCAACCCAGCTTAGCCTCATAACTTAGGAATGAGGACTACAGGTCAGTTGGTATAGAGTGTTTTACTGACAGGCACAAGGCCCTTGGTTCAGGACCTGACATCACATAAACAAAGTGCATTGCTGCATCCTGTAATCCTAGTACTAGGGGACTAGAGGAGAAAGAATTAGCAGTTCAAGGCCATCCTTATCTACATAGAGAGTAAGAACACTATGAACAGAACCAACCACTTCCTTATTAGATTTAAGTCCCACTCAATAAGATGGAACCCATACCTGGTATCACTGTTAGGCCACGAACCACAGGCCTAGGGGAGAATCTGCTAAGAGTCTCCTAAAATAGACACAGTAGTAATGACTTATGCTTGCAGTAGATGGTGACTGGCATAGAGACCCACAACTGGTCAAGGGGCAGAGAATAATGGACTCTGGAATCCTCGATCCTAAATGGGCATCTCTACTGCATGTCCTCCTCCTAAGGCTCAAGGGTCATTGCAGACAGACAGTGAGAGCCAGAGGTAATGGGTGACTACAAGGAACACTATCCTCTGGACACAGCAGGGCTACTGCACCTATGAACTCACAGTATGTAACCACGTGCATGAGCTCCATGCAAGCTCAAGCTAGACTAAACCCTGGCATGGAAGAGAAGCAGACAAGAAATCCTACCCCTAGCCCCAGAGCTGTTGGCAACTGGTAGCTTCTGGGAGAGGAGAGATCAGTTTTCTTAAAGAATGTAAGCACACATATATTGACCATGCTC
Source organism: Peromyscus maniculatus bairdii (assembly GCF_049852395.1). Taxonomy (NCBI): domain Eukaryota; kingdom Metazoa; phylum Chordata; class Mammalia; order Rodentia; family Cricetidae; genus Peromyscus; species Peromyscus maniculatus. Next base: position 55,581,351 of record NC_134868.1, read on the forward strand.
TGGTGGAAGGCCACACATCCAGGAATATAATATAATATAATGATATGATATGATATGATATGATATGATATGATATGATATGATATGATATGATATGATATAGTAATGTAACGTAATATAATAGGCAGCACAATTTGGACTTATTGGAGGGGAAAAAAAGAACAGACACAAAGTTTGGTAGGTAGGAAAGAAGGGGTGGGTCTGGGAGAAGTTGGAGCAGGGGGCGAATATGATCAAAGTACATTGTACCAAATTCTCAAAAGAGTAATAAAAATTTTAATGAGGTGGAGAGCAATTGAGACTGAAACTCAATGTTAATTTCTGGCTGCCATGCACCAGGTCAACCACCATACACCACATTTATACACACATACACACATACACACACACACACATACACACACACACATACACACACCTCCTAAACTGCTTCACTCACTGCAGAACTCCGTGATCTGACAGAATGTATCTGATATGGGCCACTGGTCCACTGTCCAGTGTGACAGACAGGGCTGTGGTCTTGCTCTCAGGGAAGATGGTAAGGCACCTCTTCCACCATTTCCCATTGAATCCCACCTGGATTCTGCCAAAGTAGACTGATAGGTAGGTCCTCTGCTGTCTGTTGCCTGTAATAAGCTAATGGGTTCGTGGAATAATGTGGAGAAAAAATTTAATGAAGTGAGAGTGTGATGAATTTTATTACAAGTACATTATGAGGCTACACAAACCTCCATTTCAAAATCTAAAATAATGTATGAGTCATAGGACACAGGGAAATCAAGCTCATGCCAACATGGAAGCTTTGTTCCTACTGGCTTGCTTCCATGGTGCTGGAAGGCTCTATGCATGCCACCAGGAGAGAAAAGTCATCATCAGTCTTACCGATGTGGGAACCCTGTGAGCTACAATAATAACCAGCCTGGAAAGATATGCCCACCAGTACAAGAGCAGTAGAATCATATGGGAATAATTACTTTCTGATTGGATTTAAAGCCTGCTCTATAAGATGGACTCCATGCCTGGTACTGTTAATTGGGCCAAAAGCATGACCAACGACATCATAGGCTCTAGGGGACATCCTGCTATTTTTCTCTTTATACCATATGTTTGGGCATATCTCATCACAGAAGCGTCTTTTGTCAGTAGATGGTAGTTAATACAACAATCAACGACTAGTTAACATACAGCAGGTAGGAGACAGTGGAGTGCTTGTATCTAAATGGGATCTCTATATCGAACCCCAAACTGCAAGTCTAGGGTTCATTGTGAAAGAAGAGACGAAAAGGAAGTATTTGCAAGATATGCAGTACAGTTGCCCAAATGGACTCGTGACAGCTGTGACTGCATACACAAGACTTGCATAAATAAGATCAGGGCAACCTCAACCCCAGCGTGGATAGGGAAGAGGCTCACAAAACCCTACCCCTGTCGAAGAAGCCATTGGCAATTGATGTCACTGGAAAAGGAGAGTCAGTTTTCTTCAGAGATGCCAGCCCTGAAAGGCTACCCATGCTCCATTTCCACAGTTCCACACCCACGGACATACAGACAGCATAAAGTGGACTCAGGGGATATGAAATTTTCTGAGAGAGAGAGAGAGAGAGAAAGAGAGAGAGAGAGAGAGAGAGAGAGAGAGAGAAACAGTGACAGAGAGACAGAAGGAGAGAGAGAGAAACAGAGACAGAGAGAGCACATGAAGTTGGAAAACATGAGAAACTAGAGGAGAAATTGGTGGGGGCTGGGTGCATTAGATTAAATGCATTTTATGCATGTATTAATAGTAAATAAAATACTTAATAAGAAATTTTAAAATGCAAAAAAAAAAAAAAAAAAAGGTTTTCAGGCCAAGGAATAAACTCTCCTCCAGGTAAGAAGGATTTTTAAAAGTTAAAATGCTTAATATTAGAAAGACGGTGATCTCACACTACACACGTGCATACAGACATAACACACATATGCATCACCTACTTTGCACATTCACACACATACATCATAGACACAGCTATCAAAAAAACTGGCATTTTAAATACATGCCCACACTTCTGTGGGTACAGCAGGACTTAAAGAAAAGATGATCTTATAGCATTAAGTCAAGCCAGGCATGAGCTGATCTTTCTCTTTCTCTACCTAGAAGAAATGACACTTCTGTAATTTCTGAATTTGTATTCCCATCATTTTGGATATAAAGGTGAAGAGTGTCCTTAAAGGAATGCTTTAGATCTCATTAACAGTCAGAGAAAGCCTGCATTCTTGACCCGAGTCCCTTCATATTTAGACTCCCTGAACCTCTAAGGCAGAGGAACAACCTAATTTAAAAGTGAAAGATGAGTCAACACTTGGCTCCTATGCAAATTAAGAGCTGTGATCACCAGACACCACCTCCTCCCACCACTGTCCTGGAGCCTGTCAAAGAGTGGGCCCCCAGTAGCTTAAGACTCATGCCTCCTCCACCACACACACACACACACACACACACACACACACACACACACACACACATATCACCTCCTTTACACATGTCATTTATGCTATAAAATTTTGAACTGTCAACTAAAAGGCATACACCTTTTTAGTTAAAATAGCTATTTAAATTGGAAACCGTTTGGGTAGCCTTGAATCATGGCTGGAGATGAAAGCCATCACAAGCAACATAGGTGATAAACTCAATGATAACAGGAAATGAAGATTATTGAGCAATTCTTTAGGAAACAAAGATGTTCAACAAATAGTAACCTTCATAAACAGTGTTGTTGTGTGATATTTGGTTTGTGTTCTGACAAGTACACAGTCTTGGCTGGTGGTCAGAGGGCAGAGCTAGCCACTAATTAACCATAGAGACCAGGCAGTGGTGACACACACCTTGAATCCCACCACTTGGGAGGAGGAAGCAGGAAGATCAGGAGTTCATAGCCACCCTGGGCTACACGAGATTGAACCAGTTTAAAAGAGAAACAGAGCCAGGCAGTGATGGCTCACACCTTTGATCCCAGCACTTGGGATCTCATGCCTTTGATCCCAGCACATGGGAGGCTCATGCCTTCAATCCCAGAACTAGGGAGGTGGAGACAGGAATATAAGGAGGGTGAAGACAGGATCTGGGCCCCCATTCAGTCTGAGGATTCGTAGAGACAGGATGACCTATTCAGTCTGAGATTTTACAGTGGTAAGAAGTCTCTGGTGGCTGACTGCTCTGTTTCTCTGATCTTTCAGCTTCACCCTCATACCTGACTCTGGGTTTTTATTGTTAAGACTAATGAAGATCATGCTTCACACTGTCTTAGAGCGAGTGCCAAGTCCAGAGAGAACATGATATCTCTCTCTATAGTAAAAGAGTAGTGGAGACCATATCCACCCAGTGGCTCACTGGGTCGCCCCAGGCATGTCCACCTGTCTCAATTTGAACACCTCTTAGCCGGAAAACACAAGATTAGCAGAGGCAGTCATGTGGGTGGTGTCTCTGTCTCTCTCTCCTCTCCCTTCTCTCCTCTCCATCTTCCTTCATTTCCACTAGAAGCAAAGGACTGAGTGTGCACTCATTGACTACTTTGCTTTCCAAAGAATGTATTAGTTGGTGTTGTGTTCATTTCTAACCACTCAAGTACACTGTACAACAAGCTGCCTGCATCTATGACTATATGCAGCGCACTCTGGCTTCCTAGAACCTCAGAAGTTTTGCTGCAGTAGGTGACGACTCTGTTCCTAACAGAGCATGCTTCGTATCCACTGTGATTCCTCACCTACAGAACCTGGAAGGTGAAGCCACACAAGTCCCATCAGCATGAAGACTCCTGTGGAGGGAGCCAGAAGGTTTCCCTGATAGGCAGTCAGCCAGATAAGCAGCATATTACATTTCAGTCTGAGCTTGACAAACTGAAATATGTCCTAGGCGAATGGAAGCCATGTATTACTGTTCCTGTCAGCGGAAAGCCAACTGTTTGTGTTAGTCCCTGCCTAGTGAAGCAGAACGGTTCCTTCTAGAACAGTGATCACAGTGCCCAGGGCCATGTTCTCCCTGTAGGAAAGACCCACACCTATGGAGCAGCTGATGCAGCTGACATGACCACTCCCTAAGACCTATCCATCCTCGCATGAATGGAGACAGCCTGGAATATGATGGAAGCCACCAGCTACCTGTTTGGCAGTTTCAGATGGTCACACTGAACCTATGTCCCACCCATATGTCCTACATTTGGCATGAGGTCCTCAAGATCATCTTTCAGGTGTCTCCTTCAATATCTTCCTTTCACTCCCCAGAAGAGGTAATGCTGTGTCTCCAAATCTGCACCAGGAACCAAGAAAGCTCTGCAGTGCATGCTGAGACATAATGGGCTCCTGGAGCCAAACTCCAGAGAGCTCCGTTGACCAGCTGACCCCATGGGAGTGATTGTAGAACTGTCCAAGTCACACAGAGGAAGCACTATAGATCTAAGCTCTCATTACCAGCCAGAAAATACAAATCCTATGTTAGAGAATCCTTTTTTATAACTTGTGATTTACAACAATTGGCTTCTAATATTTACAGATGCAAATCAGTGGAACCAGTAAATTTTATCTTTGAATTTCTGCATATATTATCTTTCTGGATGTGTCAGCAGCAAAGCTAACTTAAAAAGAAAATATCATTCTGTCTCTGTCTCTCTGTCTGTCTCTGTCTGTCTCTCTGTCTCTGTCTCTGTCTCTGTCTCTGTCTCTCTCTCTCTCTCTCTCTCTCTCTCTCTCTCTCTCTCTGAGTTCCAGTGAGGGTCCATTATATATACTGTAGCAGAGATCAGGAGCCTTGAACTAAATGCCTCAAACCAAATTGCCATGAACACCTACACGTAAAGATGTATGGATAAAGGGGTAAACTGCATGACTCACTGTATGCAGTTTCCTTGACGAGATTCTCCCTTTTTTCCTTTTTTAAACTTTTTTTCCTTTTATCTTACATTTTACTTTGTTTTACTGAGGGGAAGTTGCAGGGGCAGATACAAGGAGACAAGAGATGGGTGGGATCGGATGGATGTTGTGAAAGACACAAAGAATAAATTTTTTAAAAAGAAAGTTAAATAGAACAAAAAGGAAGAATGAAATGTCACAAAAATGGCCAATTAATTGTACCTCTGGAAGAGGGACTGTTTATTGATTGATTGGTTTATATGGGTATTCTGCTTGCATATATCTGTGTGAACTACCATATGGGCACTGGGAATCGAACCCAGATCCTATGGTTAGAGATTTTAACAGCCAATTGTTTAAAACAATGTCAGCTTTGCTCTCTGAAACAACACTCTGTACAAACACAACACCCTATCTTGCACTGATTTGCATAATATCACCTATATGGAGGAAATATTGCTGCATTGTGTGGTGGTTTTTATTTTTGTCCTGAATTGTGGGTATTAATCAAGAAATGCATGTCATATGGATATCAGTTTTATGAAATAAATTTCTGCTGAGAAGCTGGAATGCACCCGAAATCCCTGGGGAAATAATGCTGGTGGTATGTTCTGGAAGTTAATTTAAAATAGAAACTGATTCTGTTTGTCTATCCATTTTTATATTTCATACTTGATGCTGAATATGTTTGTATTTTCCAAGGATCCTAGTGCTGTGAGTCAGCTCCATGAGATGTCATCATATTGGCATTCGACTATCCACAGACTGAGTTGCAATTGTGATGCTTAACTGGATCTCACTTGGCTTGTTCTGTGTGTTTCATTTGTCCAATTAATTATGTAACCAAAATTTTCTCCCTGAATTCTCACTGCAGAGCAAGGGGGAGGCACTTTATAAATAAGGCAGGAAAGAGAACAGGTCATCCTCATGAACCGTTGACATAATTTCCGGTATGCATTCTCATTTCCAAGTCACATTTTTATGAAGTTGTGCACAAAGGTCTAAAAAAAAAAGCATGCCTTTTTATTTAAATGAGACATATTTCAAAACATGCTTTCCTCTTATTATTCAAAAATACACTATTCTCCATTTGAGCTATTTTTTTACATTTATGCATAAGGTATCCTTGTCACCTTCTCATTCCTTCAATAAGCGTCTCTCCTACACGTGTGCAAATATACAACTGGATACATACACACTCAACTCAAAGAGACAGGGATGCTTCTATTCTCCACAGAATTAAGGAATATGGGAGCATCATTTCATGTTGGAAAATAACACTGGATGTCTCCACTATAAAAGCCATCTACCCATATCACTCCAGCAACCAGGAATGTGGGCGTCACCATAGTACTCCCTTGAACCTCCTGACTCCAGACAGTTTTATAAAAGTCCAAATGGAACTTTAAAGCAATTAATGCTTAGTCTTGTTTAATTCCACCACATGTTGCTGCCCAGTAGATATTGTGATCTCATTATAACAGCCTAATGAAGAACAGACCAGATGGTCCTTTGGATGTTTCTTCCTGGCTCCTGGTTAGAAGGTCAAATAGAAATGTAAGGTTCTGGCTCTACTGTAATCTGGTACCTTACTCTGAAAATGGAAGGCTTTCTAGGTAATGAAGAAATGGATTTGAGCCGGGCGGTGGTGGCGCACGCCTTTAATCCCAGCACTCGGGAGGCAGAGCCAGGTGGATCTCTGTGAGTTCGAGGCCAGCCTGGGCTACCAAGTGAGTTCCAGGAAAGGCGCAAAGCTACACAGAGAAACCCTGTCTCGAAAAAAAAAAAAAAAAAAAAAAAAAACCAAAAAAACAAAAAAAAAAAAAAAAAAAAAAGAAAAAAAGAAATGGATTTGAATGAATCTGGGTTCTATCTTGTGAACAAAAAGTCCGACATTGGACACTACTCTATACTCAGCCATGATGTAGCATGCAAGACAGGCAGCCAGCAACAGACACCTATCCTAGACTTCTTTCCTGACACAAGAAAAAGCAGAGAACAGCACATACATCGAGGAAACCAGGAATCAGTCCTCCAAACCCCAAGTACACGTCTGCCTATGGGCTTCTGTAGGCTGCTTGCTTGGCATGGAGTGAGGCCAGTTCCATGGTGTCCATGTTCTGTCACAACCACTCCCACACAGCCTTCATAAATAGCAGGAAGAAGGGAATTTATACTTCCAGATAGGCCTTGAGTTCTGCAAATTTTAGATCCCAGCCTCACATGCCTTCTGTGGTCTGATGGTTTAATGCTCTGAAAAGCACATATTAATAGGTTCTCATTAAATACTTGGAGCAATACATGTACTGTGACAAACAAAACTGATGGAGAGCATGCTGTGTGTGGAACTGGTTCATATATTCAAACTCTTTTCTCTAAAAAATATGTATTTTTAAATCTCTACAATCCTTTCTCCCCTTCTTTATTTTCCTCACCTTTGCCCCAGTTTGTCTTGATGAATAAAAACTGAGTGTTGTACCTTCAATATTGATGTGATTTTGCTTATCAGTGTAGGAACAGAGCTGGGAAGAGGGTTAGGTTCAGCACATGCCTGTGGATCACTTTTGTATTTGGCCCTAAACTATAAGGGATGGTTTCAATATACTGCTAACATCAATAGAGAAGGTTCAAAAGGAATATTAATAAATTCCGAAATTGAAATGAATGTAAGAGACTCGCCCAGCAGCTGTAAAATACACATTCTTACCAGCAGCCCATCAAATTATCTCTAAAGTAGATCTCATTTTAGGTCATAAAGCAAATATCAACAAATAGAAAAAATTGAAGTAATTTCCTATACTTTATCAAGTCATAACAAAATAAAAATAGAAATCAGCAATAAGATTTACCATAGAACATGTGCAGGCATATGGAGTGTGAAAAAATACTTCTTTTAGTGTGTATACATGATACAGAGTATTAATGGTGTAGTGGGGAGCATGTGTATGCACATCCATGTAGAAGCCTGAAGTTTATGTCACAGATTTTTCCTCAATAACTCTCCACCTTTATGTATTTGAGAGAGGGTCTCTCAGTGAAACTGCAACTCATTAATTCAGTTAGACTGGCCAACGAGCTTCAGGGGCCCATCAATTTCCTTTTGTCCTAAAGGCTGAGGTTACAAGCATGTGTTCTGTGGTCCAAACTCACGTCTTGGTGCTTACACAGCAGATACTTTATCAACTGAGCCATCATGAAGAATATACATTTGAATGACCAAAAGATAATTGAAGAAGCCAAAGGAAGTTTCTAGAACTCCTAGAATCAAAGGAAAAGGAAAACATCAGCAGAGCATGTGGGACACAGCAAAGGTCATTCTAAGAAGAGAGTTGAGAACTGTGAGAGCTACATTTAAAATGACAGTTCTCACCAGGCGGTGGCGGTGCATGCCTTTGATCCCAGCACTCGGGAGGCAGAGGCAGGCAGATCTCTGTGAGTTCGAGGCCAGCCTGGTCTACAAAGTGAGTTCCAGGAAAGGCACAAAGCTACACAGAGAAACTCTGTCTCAGAAAAAAAAAAAAAAAAGAAAAGAAAAAAAGAAAAAGAAAAAAAATGACAGTTCTCAGATACACTTCAAGGTCCTAGAGAACAAGATAATTTCAAGGATAATAAAGTGAAATAATAAATAGTGAGTTTATTTTGATTGATTGGAACCCAAGAAAACAAACAAATGAATGCAACAAAGAGCTCTTTGAAAAAGAAAAACATGATTGATGAACTCTGAGCAGTTGATCAAAAGAAAAAAAAAGAAAATTTGATAAAATTACAGATTATAAAGGAATTATTAAATAATATATGATCCTTATTTTGCCAACAAATTATAAAATCTAAAAGAAATGGACCTATTTTACATATAAAACCATTAAAATACAACCAGTAGGTATAAAAAAAAACCTTCATCTATCTACGCCAAGCAGAAATTATTGAAGTAGTAATAAAGGGTTTCCCAATAACACAAAGCCAAGGACCACACGGAATGACTGCCTGATGCTCAGACTTGAAGGAACACTGATGTTTCTCAAGCTATTCTATGACACAGAAATTGAAGGAACACTTCCAAACAAGTCCAATAAAACCAATATTTCCCAGATATAAAGTTCAGATAAGAACACAGGAAGAAGAAATCTGTAACTGAATTTCTTTGATGACCATAGGTACAAAAATCCTTAAGGGAAGATTGACAAGCAGTGTTCAACAACACACACAGAAAGGTCATACATACATCATGATCAAGCTGAGGACGCAACTTAGAACCTTGCACATAGCAGGCAAGTACTATATAATTGAATGACCACTGCTGCCTGCCTGCCTACCTACCCATCCACCCATCCACCTATCTATCCATCCATCCATCTATCTATCTATCTATCTATCTATCTATCTATCTATCTATCTATCTATCTATCTACCTATCTATCCATCCATCCATCCATCCATCTATCTCACAGGGTTTTACTCTATCGTCTAACCTAATCTTAAAGTCCCATCCTCTTACTTTAGCCTCCCATCTAGTGAGGATTTCAGACATGCACCACCACACCCAGCCTAGGGCTTAATGATCCTCAGTGAAGAGGCTCCTGATTAAAAAAAAAAAAAAAAAAAAAAAAAACCATATCTGCTCATGCAGCCTGACTAAGTGGGACCTGCTATGCACACGGGGTTGCTTGATGCATATTCGTTTCTGATTAGAAATCTCAGCAAGGAATAGGAGCCACTTATCAAAAGCCATCAACATGCAGTTTCAGAAGGCACTGGGCCCCAGCAGAGACTCTGACTGGCCATGGCTCTCTGTAATCAAGGGAGCTCAGAACTGGAGTGAAAAGGCTGTCCCTGAAGTCCATGCTATCCATCATCTGACCTAAGGGCAAAGCTAGGCCTCAGTGTCTTGGTTCTGGATTCTGAAAGACAGACACCTCCCACAGGCCCCTTTCCCTGGATTCCTGACTTCATAAGCAACCACAGGTGGTTTTTTTTTATTTTAATCATTTTTGTTCCTAAGCAAATAATTAACTATTAATCTTTTTTTAACCAATTAAGCTTTGGTTCTTCATTCCAAGAATTCTCATTAGAAGTAATGGTCTAGCCTGCTGGAATTTAATGTTGTGTTCTTTATTAAAATGCTTATTTTTAATGCCTTTGCGACAGTGTGACAGGGAGAGGAAATGGTCCCCATCAGATAGAGGTGATTTGTTGCCCTGCCCCTGGGATGGTGGGTGTTAGTCTAATATATTTTCTTATGAAACAGCATTTTTTCTGCACTTCACAAACTGGGAAGCATGACTGTATTTTATGAGAAACCTCAAGCTGTAGACTATAAGGCAGTGTCTAAACCTGTTTTCCAGCTGTTCTTCTCTGAGTGCTGTGCAAACGTGAGTGCTTGGAAGGCATGTTAGACCCAAGCAACCTAATGTTTCTCTTCCCTGAAGATGATTTAACCCTGGGTGGAAGGTATGCTTCTAGGTTTTCCCATAGATGAGAAACCACAAGACCCAGGCTTTGTCCTGGAACACCTAAGCCATACTGGGGCTGTTCCACACTTTGCAAACCTGGAGTCCTCTTCAAAGGGAAACTTTGGTGGAGACACCAATACCATAAGAGTCTGGTCTAGAGCTATACATGTCTAAACACATCATAAAAGGCCAGGCTTGCCAGCACCGCCTCCACAGAGAAAGAAGTCTCCAGCTCTCAGAACTCCCTAAACAGACTGAAGACTGTGGATTGAATACGAAATCTTAGTTTTAGAGATGAGGAATTTAAGTCCCAGACAGCTGTAGAGTGTCTGGCCCCAGCAGTGCTAGAACCCTGCTCCTGATCACCCTCAGCTACAGCCATCCATCCCATGGAGTCTCCGTGGTGCAGACACTGTAAGATGGGCACCAGGCCAGGAAGAGATTCACACGGGTATACCCATCACCAGTTATTAGTACTGTCACTCCCCCACCACCACCCACCCTGTGGCCTGAAGTCTCCCTCTGTGATGAGGGAGCCCTGCATGAATGGCATCATCCTCACCTGAGCCTGGTACCATCTCCCCGGGGCTCCATCACTCAAAAGTCAGCTGTCACCTGAGCAAAGACCAAATGATGGAGTTCCTCCCAGAGTCACAGCCTCTTAGTCTCCCTGGGTCTCAGTAATAAGAGCATGAGAGTTTTGTCATAATGACAATGGGGTACATGTCTACTGCTCAGAACTCATCCTTCCCATCACCACAGTGAATTGTGAAAAGAAGCAATGCATGCCTGGAAATATATCTGAAGTATAGAGTTAATTCCATGCTTTGAGAAGCTGAGGCAAGAGAATGGCCTGAGGCCATCCTGGACTGGATAGTAAGTTCAATGCCAGCCAAAGCTACACGAAACTCAACCTCAAAACAAGAAATAAATAAGTAAACAAATTTTTGTATCTCATTTTCCTGATATAGTAAAGTCAATTATTTATCAACCAAATGATTCATGTTCACCACTATTAATATAAAAATCTAAAAAAAAAAAAGATTATAGAAGTCTAATTAAGTACCAATTTGTTAGCTAATACCAAACGATAAGCCCTGGAAACATGCATACAAGTGACATTATACAGACTGAGCAGGTTTTATATATATATATATATATATATATATATATATATATATATATATATATATATACATATACGTGTGTGGTGTGTGTATAATAACAATTAATAGAAAAGAGGCCATGAATTTGAAAGAAAGCAAGAAGGTGTATGTGGGAGAATTTAAAAGGAGGAAAGAGAAAGGAGAAATGTAGTTATATTATTATATTCTCAAAATTCTTAATAAAAGAAACAAAAATTGGGGGAAATGAAAGAAAATACATAAAATAATACTCAGAGATGTTCTGCTCACACATTAGCAAGCTGGTTTGTGTGACTTCATTTTATTACTACACACAGGCACACATCTTGCTTATGATGTGGTAACCTGCTGCTTCAGACAAGTTATTTTTAATATGACGCTGTCCTTCAGGCTGCTCTCTGCTCTGAGAGGGCCCTTCCAGGGTTCATAGTGAGAGATAGTGACTTACTCTCAACACTGTGAGGCTAAGTGACCTATAAGAGTCACACTACAGAAGAAGGTGACACAAAAGTCCTTTAAAGCAGTGAAAGACTCAGGGATGCTGGGATCCACTTCCGGTGAGCATGCCACCCTCTTACCACCAAACTATGAAACCTGGGTGTTTAATTCCCATATCTACACAGCAAGCAGCCCAGAGAGAATCGTGGTTTTCCTCAGAAGTGAAGCAGGAAAAGTTGTGGAGTCTAAGAAACAAGTCTTTTCAGAGATAGCTTGTTCATGTCCCCCCTGCTCAAAAAAAAAAAAAAAAACTGAATCATTTATCTAAAGAGAGTTTATAATAGAGAGTAATTGAAAGAACACAAGTCACTTTTCTTCTAAATATCTGATAACTTTTAGTATCGAAAAAGGCCAGCAATTCAGTTAACAATAATTTATGTCATGGCAGAAACAATGATGGAGTTTCCCTTCAAGAGAGCAAACTGCTTTCGAACACAAAGACTAAGGGCTACAGCAGAGGACCACACTAACTAAAGGAAGGTGAGCTGTGCTTCCCTCTGCTGAGCTCTACACTCAGCTTCCCATGAATTCTACACCCTGCTTAGTGACTTCCTAGCTTTGCTCAAGGTGCTGAATAGATCTGGTCCATCTCTTGCTTGGCTTAAATGCACAGCCTTGGGAAGAATAACTCAGAGGTGTAGAATGCATAAGCACACTCAAAACATTAGATGTTACATGGTTGGTCAACCAACAGAAAAGCAAAATTACCATCCCTGTTTAAGGAGGAAGGAGCTGGAGGGCAAGCAACTTGCTTCAAGTCACACAGGTCTCACACCTGGGGTCCAGCCAAAGAGAATTCAATTTCCAGTTGGTCAAACTACAGCCAAACTCCTATAACCTGGAATTTATTCTTTACCGTAACGTACATAAGTCACTTGCTTTCTATAACTTAGGGTCAGTTTATTCACTGCCTCAGTCAGCAATGAGTATCTACTGTAACTGTGGGAATCAGTACAGATGCTCTCAAAAATAAAAAATAAAAATAGAATTACTATATGAGCGGGCTATGCCACTCCTAGGTACAGGCTCAGAATTCTAAGCCAGTGTCTTAGCCTCTTTCCTGCTGCTGTGATAAAAGACTCTGTCAAAGGAACTTATTCTAGTTCACAGTTCTTGGTATGCCTATTATGTCAGGGAAGTCGAGGCAGCAGCTGCCTGAAGCAGCTGGTCACATCAAATCCACACACATCAGGGAACAAAAAGCGAGGAAGGCAAGCTAGTACTCAGTCACTTTCTCCATTTAAAAAAATCCAAGATCCGCCATTCAGGGAATCATCCTACCCACCATTAATACAGTTCTTCCCACATTAGTTAATAAAAGGATAATCTACCAAAGGCATCCCCAACTCCCAGGGGAGTCTAGACTATCTAGTTGGTCATGACCTACCACAGTCAGAATACCATTGATATACACTGTGCTCAGTGTGTCGCGATTCGCTGCCACTGAGATATGGAATCAGCCCACATGTCCCTCAACAGAAGAATGATAAAAATATGGTAAGTGTACACTGTAGGGTTCTACTCGGCCATAAAATGTAATTATAACATCTGCCAAAGAAATAATGGACCCCAAAAGCATTATGTTAAGCGCAACGAGCCAGGCTCAATGCTACAGATAAATCTGAAATGTTGGCCCAATGGATCCTGTGTGTGAACACTTTAGCCCAAGCCGGTGGCACTACTTTGAGAGCTGTGGAACCTGTGAGGGAAGTGGGTGGGTAGAGAACGTAATACCCGTGCTTCTATCACTGGCCCTCTGCCAAGAGGTGAGAACCCCACCACAGACTTCCACAACTGCTTCATGTCGTCAGTACTGATGCACTGGAGCCAGGACCAAAATGTCTGCCTTGTGCTATTTCTGTTTGGTAATTAGTCACAGCAATGAAAACAATGACTAACGCACTTAGAGAGACAAATATAACATGTTCTCCTGAACAGTCTCATATGCAGAACCCAGATTTATATACATGTGGGATATGGATATATATCTCAAAGTAGAGGGGGAAATGTTTAGGAAATGGAAGGAAGGCAGAAGGAAAGAGGAAGGAAGAGGGAAAGAGGAAGGAAAGGCAGGCACCAGGGGAGGGGGGCAGAAAAGGTAACAGAAGAATGTGGTCAGAGTACATAATGTACTTGAATTAAAATGTCTTTACTAAACTTTGTATAATGATTTTATTACTAATAATTTTGTTTTAAAGAATGAGTACTTGGGTCCTTCTCACATTAGACACAAGGATTCAAAAGTGAGCGAGTATGTGTTTTGCCTTCCTGTGGTTCATCTCCTTAAACTTCTGTGCATGTGTGCATGCATGTGTGTGTGTGTGTGTGTGTGTGTGTGTGTGTGTGTGTGTGTAAGAGAGAGAGAAAGAGAGAGAGAGAGAGAGAGAGAGAGAGAGAGAGAGAGAGAGAGAACTGACATGTTCATTTGTGCATTACCTTTTCAAAGGAAAGAAAATAATAAAAAAAAAATTTTTAAAGTTTTAAGGGGGTGGCAAGATGTTTCAGCAGGTAAAAGCATTTGCCCCACAAGCCTGAAGACCTGATAATAATCCCGGGAATCCATGGTAGAAGGAAAGAACTGACTCCTAAAGGTTGTTCTCTCATCTCCACATTTATAACATATGCCATTCTCATGCCAGTACACACACACACACACACACATGCATACACAACATACATCAACATAATAATACACACACAACAACAACCATCATAATAATAATCAGAATCATAACAAACAATTTTTTTTAAAGAAATGGAAGGATTGGAGAAAATAAAAGGAGAAAGAGAAAAACACAGTGTGCCCAGAGCTGATGCCATGTCATCACAGTTAATTAAAGATCAGTAAGTCAAAACAGATTTTGCAAGACTAGTTACAAAGGACAATGGACAGTTAGGAAGTGACATGGCAGCCACATCCTTTCTTGCTGCTAGCCATTTGTGTCTTAAGTAAAGCATGCAAGCAGGAGGTGCTGGGTCTGTAGATTATACTCTCCTCTCTGTTAGCATGAAATGCCTTCTGCCAGTCTATCTTTAAAGCCACCAGTGACCTTAAAAATACACCCAAATTCATCCACAATAGTTTAACCAAGTGCCCCTTTCCCCATGGTGAAGACAAGAGCAAACTGCTTCTTCCAGGCCTATCTAAATAAGGAGTAGCTTGAAGTAAATTCTTCAGGTGGCTTTTCTGCTTCGTTCCCTGCTAATAATAAATTTATTTTAAAGGAGAAGAAAAGAAAATACAACCTTGTTTACAAACACTTCTTAGTTCCCATCTAGCAATGTGTTTTAATTAATCCCTTCTGCTCCGGGCATTCTACGGCTCAGCTCCATCTCCTGAGACTCCTGTTCTGAGCACTGCAGTTTCAAAGCAGGGAACATCCTTCTTCTGTTAATCTCTCTTTCAACTAGTTCTCCACCTGCACTGTTTAGATAAATAACTTCAACTTGCAGAGGATGATTAACACGAATCAAAAACAACAGAGGAAGCGAATTACTTCCCACCTACAATGCAGCGTGATGGATCACACGGAACTCCAGGCAGCCTGATTTACAGGTGCACGGCACCCGCCTCAGGATGCAATTGCTTCCATGCTGTGTGCAGGAACCCTGGACACAGAGGACACTAACAAGGCATGTGCTGGGGAAAAGCATCATTTAAGATGCAGTCTTCCCAGTACGGTCCATGGGGGCAGGTGAAGTGAGTAAACTGTGGGGAAACGGGCGCTACATGGGAAACCTTCGTACTCCAGCTACTTATGTCTCTGCCCTCAGGTGAAGGCGCTGGACATACTGGCTGCAGAAAGAGGGCCTGACCTGAAGGCTGATTCACACGCCTCCTGACAAAGTTTGCTAGATTTCTCTTCTGCCTAAACCACAACATGCCTGTGAGCCGCCACTGTGAATATTTAATATGACTTGTGCTCCTCCCATCTCCTGAAGACAGACCAAGCCACAGTTAGCTGGAGTTGGGATCAGCCTGGATGAGCTATACCCTGAGGTGTGGATGTAGACTATGCCCTGGAGCCTCATAGTCCACCCTTGTCCTTTCCCTTGGTTCAAGATGCTGCACACGGCCCAGGGAAAAGCCTCCCTCAAAAGCCTGAGTTTATCTTTCTTTAACCCTGTTTGGCCCAGAGCGTAGTCGAAAGTTTTCCTGTGTCCCACCTGGCCCATAGTCAGGACAAATCTCTCTTACCTGCAGGTTCTGCAGCCGCTGGGACCCAAATAAACACACATAGGCTAATATTATTTTTAAACTATGGCAGGATTCTTGTTATCTAGTTTTTATATCTTAAATTAACCCATTTCTATAAATCTATACTTTGCCACGTGGATTGTGGCTTACCAGTACTTTTACATCTTGCTTCTTCTGGTGGCAGCTGGCGGCATCTCCCCTGCTCTGTCTTCTTCCTCCCTCCCTCTGTTTGAATTTCCCACCTGCCTCTAAGCTGCCTTGCCATAGGCCAAATGGCTATTTATTAACCAATCAGAACAACATATTTTCACAGCATACAGAAATATATTCCCCCATCACCAGAGCTTACCTGGTACCAGCACATGCAAGGAAAGAGAGCTGTGCGTTCAGAGCTCACTGATTGCAATCTGGGCCTCTTGACAACAGCTAAGTGCTCTGTTGGCTTGGGGATCAGAAAAGACTTGTGTTCATTTCCTGAGTGTTTCTTCATGGTTACCCTTAGCCCAATTACCTGAATGTTCACATCCATGAGAGCAAATATCGTGCTCACTGCTCTGTCCTTAGGGAGAGTTGTTAAATGCTTATTAAAGGAAGACAGGGCTGCCCTTTAAGGATTATTTTCAAAAGGCATCCTAAACATTCTGGTGGGCATGCAAGCAAGTGCAGCCACTATGGAAATAAGTATAGTGTTTCCTTAAAAAGAAATGAAATCAAACTACCATATGACCCAGCTCTATACCACTTCTGCATATACACCCAAAAGATTCTAACTCAGAATACATCCCAGAGATGCTTCACGTCCACGTTTATCACTGAATGATTGTCAATGGTCAAGAAATGGAGCCAGCTTCGATGCCCATCACAAACGAATGGATGAAGATAAATGTGGTACATATACTCAGTGGCCTTTTATCTGGCAATAAAGTGGACAAAATCCTACCATTTGCAGGAAAATGGAAAAGCAAACTCAGAAAACAAGCATCACATATTTTCTCTCACATGTGAAATCTAGAAGGAAAAAAAAGACGTGAAGAAAGGAGCTGTTTGGATAGCAGAAGGAGGCAGGAGTGGTGAACAGGCTCAAATCCAGGCAGCATCCCGCCCTCTCCAGTCTATTCAGGAGCCTACCCTCAGTTCTCACTCACTGGCTCTTTTTTGCCCACGATACTCTATCATCCCCACTGCATTCTAGAGGCCTACAGTTGAAAGACACTGCTCTCCATTAACAGAGGATTTTCACATCATGGCCCTCATAAGACTGCTGTGGTCTGTGTTCTGGGTACTCACGGGACTTTTTAAAAATGGACACTCACTATCACAATGAAGTCCAGTGATATAATACAGACTGCATATACACACCCCGTATGTTATGTGTTGAATGTACCACAGTACACTAATAAATACACACACGTAGCTTTACTAACTGGGAAGCCAGGCTAGGACAGAAACAGGAACCTCTTGTTTTCCGCCTCTGCTGGGTTTTCGTGGAGGTATGGCACAGCTCATTACCAACAGAGCATTTACATGGTGCGCACAGAGTGACTGTTTTACAGGATGTGAAAGCAGAGTCGGCGCTGCTTTAGAGCAACCTGCCGCGGTTTTTATTTATTAAAATGCATTCCTATATAGAAATGTCAAAGCCGGGTAATTTTGACCCTAATTCACTCTACCTGAAAATGCTCCATTTTACAAGTCGCTAATCAAGAATTCTGAGGAACACTGACTCCCCCTGATCTCACAGCTAGCTGAAGGCAGATGACATCTGGGTCAGACAGAGACTGCTGTCACTCTTCACAGGAGGGGCAGTACCCAGGATGTCGGCATCCTCAGGGCTCCTCGAGTTATGATTCCCACAGGACAGTGCCAGAGGGCCATTGTGTACCAGGACAATCGGGTCTATAGCCCCAAGCTCAAACATTCCAAATATGCCATGATCACAAAAGGTTCATTAGCCTTGGCTATAAGTGAGAGACATGTTCTTCACTACCCCTAAATTATACCTATCCTACACAACAGGAGTAGCCTCTGTCTTTGTTTCTCATAGCTATTCCCAGTATTTGATTAAATAATTTAGAACAAAATGCTATCAATACATGACCTGCAGACATTCAAGAGGCCCACACAGACCCATATCCCAACAATCACAGTGCACAATGCAGTTTGAATGCCTAGTAAAAATAAAAATATTCATGTCTTAGTCAGGTAATATAATAAGAATTTTAAATACTAAATTCATCTACTCAATATTAAAATTATGGGACATAAATTGCCAGGTACCAGGTAAGAAATGTCAATAGAGAAAAAAAAATTGCTCTGGGCAAACCATCTGTCAGAGCCAAGCCAAAAATGGAACAATTATCAGTATGCCTCCAAGGCCCATATCCCAGCACCCCTCCAAAGAGAGGGAAGGGTGTGTAGAGCTGGCTCAGCGGTTAAGAGAGCATCCTGCTCTTGCAAGGTATCTGGGTTTGGGTCCCAGTACCTAATCAAGCAGTTCACAACTGACAATAACTCCCACTCAGAGGGATCTGTCACCTCTGACCTCTGAGGATACCTTCAGTCGTGTATGCATGACTGCACACAAACACACACAAATTTAAAATGAAAATATACTTTAAAAATAACACCCTTTGGCCGGGCGGTGGTGGCGCACGCCTTTCATCCCAGCACTCCGGAGGCAGAGCCAGGCAGATCTCTGTGAGTTTGAGGCCAGCCTGGGATACAGAGTGAGTTCCAGGAAAGGCACAAAGCTACATAGAGAAACCCTGACTTGGAAAACCAAAAAAAAAAAAAACCATCCTTGCACAAATGGGCCCCTAAGATAAAGGAGCTCATTAAATGCTATTTGAAAACCCGTTTCATCCATATTAGACAGATAAAACAAGAACAGGCCAAGCCAGCTGTATAAGCCTGCTCTTCTCAGAGAACATGAAGCTCTCTGATAAAGGGATAATTTTATAGAAAGCATTCAAGTGTGTCTCTCTGTCTGTAGCCCTCAAGAAACATTCCTAAATTGTTATCATCTGTACTAGGTACCACCGAAGATATCAGCACAAGGTCCAATATCTTCCTTTCTAAACAAGCCTTTAAAATGTGGTCTTGCAAAGTCTGATGCACAGAAATCCCAGACCCCATGGGTGTGTCCTCACAGCCTTCCTCATGAGAGCTCTCATCCGTCCCTTCACTCAGGATGACTTTTTTTCTTAGACAGGGTTTCATGTAGCCTAGGCTGGCCTCCAGTGTACCATGTAGCTAACTTCTGAATGTCCTCTCATCACCTACTGCTGGTATTGCAGACATGCACCCATTACAGTAGTGCTGGGATCAAGCCCAGGCCTTCGCACAAGCTAAGCAAGTGCCGTACCAATTGAATTACATCCCCAGCCTCTCCAATGGACTGATACTTTATATAATGATCATCTCTTGGTGACACTTACATATATACACACCTATACAACATATTTGATCATGTTCATCCCCTTCTACCCTCTTCCTCCTTTCTTAAATGTCCTTCCTCTATTTTTCTGTCATGTTTATTTACATTCCACATATGAATGAATATGTCTAATACTTGGCTTTCTGAGTCTGACTTGTTTAACGTAACATGGCGATCAAGTCTGTCCTTTTTCCTGAAGATGACATAATCATTCTTCCAGAAGGCTGCGCAATCCTCCATTGAACATGTGTATCCCACATGCTTCTTACCCCTCCACTTCAGGGGACACCTGCACACACTCCATGACTGGGCTCTTAGAATAGTTCAGCAGTAATAATGGAGGTGGCAGAACTTCCAGTATGCCGACTTAGAGTCCTTGGGTATGGACCTAGGGGTGGGCAGCTAAGTCATGGGACTGCTCACTTCTAGTTGTCTGGAATTCGGTTTGCATGATTAACTAGTACACATTCCTACAACACAGGGGTTCTCTCCTCCCCGAATCCTCACCAACGCTTGTTGTTTTCTTGATGATAGCCCCCATTCTGACTAAGGTACCACTCAAAATCAATGGTCTTTATTTGTATTTTCCTGACGAAGATGTTCAACATTTAATTGTTGGCTATGTGCCCTTCTTCTCAGAAGAGTCCTCTGTTTCACTTGCCCATGTCATTGTTAGATTGCTCATTTCTCCGGTGTTAGTTTTGTCTTGTTTTTCTCTGGACATCCTGGAGAGTAAGGCCATCAGAAGAACAAACACTGGACAAAGGTTCCCCCCCCCCTTTAAGCTGCCTCTTCACTCTGGCAACTGTTTTTGCTGCTGTTTTGTTTGCTAAGCAAGAGTGTTTTGATTTTATGCAATCCTGTTTCTCATTGATTTTTTTTTTTTTTAGAATCCTGTTTTTCAGTTTTTTTATTTTCTTAAAAAAAAAATCTTGGTCTCTGGCTAGGTCTTAGAGTGTCCCCTGTGTTTTCTAGAGTCATTCGGAAGTCTAGGGTTGGTACGTCAAGCCCGTTGGGTAGAACGACCGCTAGACATCTCATTCTGTCTTCTGTTTGTGGCTCTCCAGTTTCCAAACACCACTTGATGCAGAAGCTCCCTTTACCCCAGTGTATGTTCATGGCCTCTCTGCTGAGAATCCAGTAGCTGCTGCTGCATGGGTTTTCTTCCTGGGTTCTCTGTCCTTGCATTGCTCTGTTACTCAGGCCTGTCTTTACCCCTTTGCGTCTCTCGTCCCTCAATACAAACTTTAGGATTGTTTCTTCCGGTTCTGCAAAGAATGTGATTGTAAATTTGACAAAGGCTGCATGGAAACTTTAGATTGCTTTTAGTAATATGGCCATTTTAACAGTATTAATTCTATTTATGCATGAACATGGGAGTTCTTCCCATTTCTTTTTGTCTTTTCCAATTTATTCCTATAATATCTTTTGCCTCTTTGATGAGGTTCATTTTGAGATATTTTATTAGGTCGCTGTGAATGAGACTGTTCTCCTGTTTTATTTCTCAGTGTGTCTATAATTAGTGTATTTAAGGCTACTGGCTTTGTATTCTTCTATTTGCTTAATTGTTTTCAGATCTAAGAGTCTTCTGGTAGAGTCTGTGGGTCTCCAAAGTATTCCTTTTATTTCTCTTGCCTTATTGCTTTGGCAAAAATTTCAAGTACTACATTAAAGATGGGAACCCTTGTGTCATTCCTGATTTTAAAGAAAATGCTTTCAGTTTTTCCCATTTAATAAGACCCTGGCTGTGGGTTATTGAGGACTCATGATGATCAAGTCTATAATTTTTGCTGCAGATGACATGATTTCATTCTCCTAGATGACTGAGTAATTATCTATTGAATGTGTGTACCACATTGTTCTGACCCCTTCATCACTTCAGTAGACACCTACACAGATCCCACATTTGGCTCTTGTGAATAGTGCAGTAGTAATCACAGATGTGGTGGAGTTATCTAACCCCTGAGCCATCTCTCTAGCCCCTGTACACACCATCTCTATCATACAGAGAGGGGAATGGAAATTTTGAGAGAAAACCATTTCCCAAATCTCAATAAGTAGTTAACTTGGTAATCTGATCAGAAATAAGGACCATTATCTCCAAACTGCTATTTGGATGTACATTTTCAGATGCCTGAGAAGCTCTGGAAGCTTGGCACTCAGACAACATATTTAAAAGGGTATAACGCATGTGTAGTGATAGGTCAGTCCAAAAGAGGAGACTAAGGAGGCAATCAGAAGAGGAATGTTTCATGGGAAGATGCCTGGCCCTATCTATGCATTCTAATTCATTCATTCATATGTCCTGAACTGTCTTTTTATCCCTGAAATGAAACCAACTGAGTCAGTATGTGTTCTTTGTAATGTGTCCCTCAACTCAGGTTGCAAGTACTTGATTGAGGATTTCTATCTGTATTGTTCATCGAGAACACTGAGATACAGTTTGGGGCAAAATTCAGTATCACTTCATGGCAAAAGAAGACCCTAACTCAACCTTTGAAAGGGTATCAGATGCCCTGGATCTGAACTTACAAGTGGTTGTGTATCATCCTTTATGGGTGCTGGGAACTGAACTCGGGTCCTCTGCAAGAGCAGAACCCACTCTTAACTGCTAATCCATCTCTCAAGCCCCTATTTATTTTCCTTCTTTAAGGCAGGGTCTAATGTAGCTCCTATGGCCTCAGACTTGCTATGCAGCTCAGAGTGACCTTGAACTCCTGACCCTCCTGCCTCAGACCCCTGCAAAGAGACTCAGTTCTTTCTTGGTGTTTGTCCCCTCCTACTGTCACCTTTGGGAACCTCAGCCACCCTGACGGCTCATTTTCTCTCTTGACGCACGTACTTCACCAATCATGGAATAAGGAAATACAAATGTGAATTAAATGCAGCACCCACTATCCCCAAATGGGAGACTTCAAGACAGAACACATCCTACTTCAACTTTAGATAGGATACGTGGAGATGTTAGTGCAATGCTGGAGTGGACTTAAAATTACAAGGGCAGAAACTCAGGGCCTTGAAAGAAGCTCTATTTTCTCCAAGTTTACAGGGGAAAAAAAGGAATATATGTTAAAATATCATAGAAACAAAGACAGAGGAAACAAGATTTAAATGAGAAACAATAAAAGTCCCCGAGGTTATGTGCCTTCAAGATACAGTAGTTCTGGGATATGACTAATTTTACATAGTGTTTGCTGTATAATAAGAGATATTTTTTGATAAGAAAAACTATGATAAGCAGGTTTCTCCTTATTCCATTGCCTATCAGCTGTAGCCAGTTATGGCAAAACTATCTGATAGTCTTTAATTCCACTTGAGGTGCTTTGGTAGGTGGCAGAACAGAGACAGACAGATGCTCCAGCTGGGGACACCCAAGCATCTCGCTCCTCCTATCACCCTCCGGTTTGTGGTTTGGATGCCCAGTAACACCAGTGTGAAAAAATGGCATCTGAGCTAGTCAACGGAGCTGCTTGTCAGTGGTCACATTCATCCCTCTGTAGTCAGACCATCTGAAGGGAAATGAGAGTCGGATCCCTGTATGCCTCTATTCAGACGCTGAGAAAGAGCATCCTCGGAAGCATTACAATGCTGAATTTGAGCTGAGCAGAGAAGGACTGAGAAGTGCTAATGAAGGTATTTGTCAACTCATTAGGGGAGAGACTTCATTTTCAGAGAATTGAGAACAGGCAATTTCCTTGGTCTCAGAAAAGACCTCACGAGAGCGCAACATGCATTTAGAATCTAAAGAAACATTAAAAGCATAAATTAAGCATGAGATTAACCCACAGCCTATTCAATAATGTCTAATATGATAAGAACCTAAATGTCTTCATCTCCCAGGCATCATGTGAATCCGTGCTGTTATATGTTGGAGAGCTTGGAAAATGAGGTGTTTGGTTCCTATTTGTGAATTCAGGCTGTCTAAGAAGCTATCCTCACTACACTAAGGCACAAGTACCATCACGTATTACAGTATTGGAACCTGCCCTACCCCAGTGACATGGAGTGGCCAGTAGCTAGCAGCCTGGCTGTGGGCAGGGTGTAGTCCCTAGGTACATGACACCTGAGAGGATACAAGTCCTCCCCATGAGTGCATTGAAGTTAAATGCACTGGTATGTAGCAGCCTGGGAAGGGAGAGAAAGAGAGAGTGTGTGAGTGTCTTTCTGTGTCTGTATCTGTGTCTGTGTCTGTGTGTGTGCGCGTGTGTATGTGCGTGTTAATAATCTAGTTGCTGAATAAATACAAAGTGAAAATTTCCTTGATTCCCTGCCATATCAGTTACTTTTCTGTTGCTGTGATGGATGGTCCTAAGAAAAGGCAACTTCAAGGGGAAAGAATTTACTTCAGCCTAACAGTGCCAAGGTAGATGCAGCCCACCATGGCAGAGAGGGCTCAGCAGGAAGAGCATGCGGCCAGCCTGAGTTACGGATGCAGAGTGATCACATTTCATCCAAACACAGGAAGCAGAGAGAGAGAGAACAGGAATTACCCACCCCCAGGGACTTCCTCCAGCAGACTCCACCTCTTAGATATTTTATAGCTTTCCCAAACAGTGCCATCCGTCGGGGATCAGGTGTGCAAATGTACAAAACTATGGGGGACTTTTCTCATCAATCCACCATAACACATTAAGTTCTTAGCACCCCAAAGGTCATTCTGCCTCAAGCCCCTAAAAAGCTGACAGGAGATGTATGGTAAATCAGCACCCCTCACCACTTGGGCTGTGGTTCTGCCCTGAGAACCAGCACCACAGCTGTTTGTTTACAGCACCCTCTGGGACTCTTGAAGTCCTATGAAGAGCCATCACCTCCCCATCTGCACCCTATGAAGAGCCATCACCTCCCCATCTGCACCTGATAATCACTTAAGAGAGTCTATCCAAAGTAGGAGACAGGCTGGTATCTCTCTCTTTGTATGGCAACAAGAGAGGTTCAGAAAACCTTGGCTATTGCCAAGAGAAAACAGCCATCAGAAATAGAAGACTGTGTTTCGCCTTCTGCTACCCAAGGTACCCAGAGGCACCACAGGACAGTTTTTCCAGTACAACCAACGGGCTGGGGAAACAAGCTTTGCCACATGAAGCCACAGCTCTGATCAGCACCGCTCACCTGCTAATCCCTGCAATTGGCATCTGAGAAGTCTCTCAACACCATAGACTGCTCTGGGCTGGGAACACTGGGTGGACTGAGAGAGGTGAACCACTTGCTGGCATCACACCCAAGATGAGCGGCAGCTAACACTTGAAGGAGTCCACACTGTTGGTTCATTTACAGGTTCTAGAGGTCACAGTCTGGAATAAACAAGGATGGAGTTGGGGAAAGATGGAACAGAAAAGAGCATCAACTCTTAGCTGAATCCAGTCTCCCTCATAAGCCACCTCTTTACCCATCCCAGTAATCCTGGTGGCGGCTCAAGGAGAGCAGCCCTGTCCCAGCTCTCACGTCTTCCCAAGCGAGCTGTGATTCTAGGAATCTGGGAGTCCATTTGCGATACACTTTATCTTCAAAGCAGTGTACATGAAAGTGTAGATGAAGGGCCTTGCCAGTTGTCTGATACAAATGACAAGGAAGGAGCCAGAGGATGCATTGCCTGGGAAGCGCTATCATTTTCTCGGTGTTTATTCTCCCTGTAAGACTTTTAATCCCTTAAATAAGCCCTAATGAGAAAGGCATGGTTTTTAACTTCCACCTTCTTTAATCATCACTTGAAAGGGCTAGCTGGGAAGACTGAGCCCTTCTAGATTATATGCACACGACTTCACTACATCTTCATCACAGAGGACAGGGGCCTCAGCACTGAAGATATGCAGACTGCTGCTTATGCTGTTGTTGTCTTTTATCCATAAATGCATTGGAAATGTTTTCATTTCATTCTGTAATTGATCAGTTTGTTCATTAACCTCAGCTTGAATGGTCGCCTTCTGATTGATTTTGCTTTAAAGAAGGAAATCTTAAGCCAGAAGCCTAAGCTGAAAAGCAATGTCAGGTCCACACTGGACTGAAACAGTGCTTTGCGGTCATGACTTTCTACACGGGAAGCACTGTAAGATGTGATGGTTTCCATAATTGATCAGTTTATTGATTCTTTTCAAGAGATGTGAAGGTCTTTAAACAGGTGTATAAAATGTCTAGAAAAGATGAACTACGGGAGTAATTTCAAAGTCAACAAAGTCACCAAGAGCTTTACAATGAGAAGCATGACAGAGATCACAGACCATTAGTGTTGGAATCAAGAGGCCTTCAGATCCTTCTGTCTCACTGCTCTGGCCCGTGGAAATCACTCGTCCTTCTCTGCTCATTAATGGGTCCTGTGACCGGGTACACAGACCCAGCCACTACTGTGTCACCCAGCCTTGCCGTTCACAAAGCCTGGCACGGCCCCTTGCACAAAGGACTAGATTAGTTGATTTTCTGTTGCTGTGATAAAATATCAGGACCAGCGCAATCCATAGGATTAAGAGTTTATTTGGGTTCATGGCTGCAGAGGGGAAAGAGCCCATCTGGGTATGGGGGCATGGCAGCAAGCAGCAGGCATTGCAGTCCGAACAGGTTGCAGGGAGTCCACATCCTTCACCTTAAGCGTGAAGCAAAGAGAGCAATCTGGAAAGGTGCGAGGATTTGGGTTCTGAAAGCCCAACCGCAATGACACACCTCCTAAACTTCTCCTAACCACACGCAACATGCATGAGGCAGGGCCAAGTATTCAATATAGGAGCCTGAGAGAGACATCCTCATTCCCTACAGGAACCGTAACTCTTACCACCCTGGAGCACTGGGAAGGCTGTGTAAGACAGGTCTATACAAGTCTACAAGGGACCAAACTCAAGGAAACTCCATATGTGAGATGACAAAAACCATTCACTATGTCGAAAGAGACGGTATACAGTGCATGTAGAAATGGTACGCACAAAACCATGAATATACTGTGGATATGGGTCTATAGGAAATACTAATGTCATGTAAGCCAGTATGCGGAACATTGACCCAAGGACAGCCAACTGCTGCATTAAAATCTTTAAGTTACTTTAACTGATAACTGGAAGCATAGAATTATTCGTGAAGCAGTGTCTGATATTTTGGTGTATGCACATATAAAAAACATTGTATCTTGTGGAAGTTTGGGTGCACACATCCATCACTTCTACATTGCAAACACATTTAAAATCCTTTACTTTTAGAAAATGCATAGCACATTACTGTTTTTAGTACAGTAAGTCACGTGAACTAGTAAGCAGGGGCAAAGACAAGCAGAATTCCTCCACTTAGATTGAGGTGTGAAAGCCAGCTGTTACCTCTCTAATAGTAACAGACTCAACCCCCCAGTGCCCAAGCCCTGGCACTGCCTGGTGATCAGCAGGAGGAGAAGCCATGGCCTAACTTCCTGGTCTGGAGTTTTGTCTCCGCCAGGTTCATTCCCTTTATGTGGCAGGCCTCACTTAGCCAGAACTTCCTCCACTATCTCTAACACCTCAAGGCAAAATGAGCCATTGACCCGGCCAGGGCACCTCTCCTGGAATACTGTGCGCTTAGCCTTCCTGGAATACCGCCAAAGTTCCTGACCTTTCCTTCCATCACAGGTCGGCTAGGGGAGTAGCACCATCGGCTTCTCTCTTTTTCTTGACACTCAAAACCAAACGTTCTTCCTGGATAAACAAAAGATATTCTTGATAGACTCCCTCATAGTCCCTCAGCTTAACAATTTATGTCTCAGGGCCACGCAAAAAGAGAAATCTGAAAGTTTCTATAGACTATCCAACTCCCAGCTGTCAGCCACTCTGGATGTAAATCTATTTTAATTCCAGCTCCTTCTGAGTCACTCAGCTCCCAAACTGCTGTACTTAGAGTAATAAAGGGGACATGAGGGAGTAGCCATGAAATACAGGGTAAATAATTCACAAACTTAAGTTAACACAAAGCCACTGACTTCATATGAAACAGGCTTGCTATATGCTCTCCTGACCAATGACTTCCTGTCTATGGTCTGTCTAGCTCCCATAGTCAATTCCACACCAGGACCCCTGCATGGGCCTGTGTGCGCATAAACACTTAGAAATTATCCTTCTTGCTAACAGCAGGCAATATGGTTGGGAATCTCAGGGGTGGCTCTAGCCACCATGTGTGTCCTCTGCTCTGTGGACATGTCACTGGCCTTCCTTGTCTACCATAACATTAAGGGGATTCCATCAGAAGATTCAGGTACTGTTGTGTAGCAGGTTAAAACTTTCTATGTTGGGAGGAAGCTTGTTAAGATCCAGAATGTTAGAAAGAAGATAAACAAGGGAATATTATAAGGGGAGATAAAACATGACATCCTATAAGCAAGCTCCTAATCTCAGGAAATAAAAACTCAAAGGAAGTCCCTGAAACTGATCAGATACACTGGGTCCCTCCATCCCCAAATATATATATATATACTGTAAGGAATAGTGTCACCCAACAAACCACAGATGATGAGAATTCACAGTGCCGTTTTAGCACTGTGACTCTCAGAGGAGAAGAAAACTGAGTCTCATTCCCCACAGGGCTGCACCTTAAACCAGGGACTTCCTGAATACAGTCAGAAAGCATTGCTCTTGCCTCACCATTTTGAGGTGCATTCAGATGAAGCATAACCCCACCACCCACCGCTGCTGCCCAGAGTAAAGGCACATTGCTAATGCTGTGGACACATTTCCCATCATACATTCAGCACTCTCGAGACTATAAAAGCACTCAGCAAACATGAAGACAGACCTTGCCTTTACTACCCACGACTATGGATACTGTCTATGTGGACTTGGTAGAAAACAACTACAGATCTGGCTCAGGAGAGTCAGGTGTCAGTGTAAGGTGTAGTAGCCCCTCCCAGCAAAGAGCTTTTAATGACAATGTGGGCAGTGTCTTCTGGTACTAAGTTTTCTAAACAACCTTGGTTAATGCCAGCAACTGATAACAACCCAATAATGGTACAAAGTCATTCTGAGCTATAAATGACCCTAGGGAAAACATCTCATTGCTCTCCTGCCGAGGTGTTCCTTTGAGTTGGTAGGTTTTGTTCTCCAGTTCAGCATCCCAACCTACTTCAGGGCTGAGCTGCCAGGTCCTTCCCCTGTGAGGACAGAGAGAGAGGGAAGGGAGAAGAAGGAGGAGAGAGGAGAAGAGGGGCAGGGAAAGGAGGAGGAGAGGAGAAGAGGAGAGAGAAGAGAGGAGGAAAGAAGAGAGAGAGGAGGAGAAAGGGGAGAGAGGGAAGAAGGGAGAGGAGAAAAGAGAGATCAAACTGGACATCCCTTTCACAGTGTCCATGATACATCTGCTACACAGTCAAGCTCCAGCAGGGGTACTGTGCTCACCAGGTGACAGAGTACACTGTTTTCTTGACCTCAGATCAACTAGCCTTCAGGGACAAGTGAGTCGAACAAAAACCCAGCCGTTTTACCTCAATGCTCTTAGACTGTTTTTCAGTGGAATTAAGTAGCAATAATATTGAAATTATCTGTATGTTTAATATATGAGCTAAATTATCCTCCACCACTGGGCAAGTTTATCATAATGCTCCTTGAAAGTTAATGCTTTAGGCAGTATTCCCCTCAAATAGGCTTTAGCACTGGAAAGGATGGCATGGAAGCCAACTGTGGAAAAATCCATTTCCCTGGGAAGGACCAAGTGTCCTTTGACGACCAAAGTGCCTGATAGGGACCACAAAGCTCTTCCACCTTCTGGGCTTCAACTGAAAATCAGCTTGAGTCCTTCTTCCCACCTTCCCCTTCAAGAAACAGGATGCCCAAGAGGGGTGTCCATGGTAACAGAGGATGCTCAAGTGATGTTTCCATGACAACAGAGGATGCTTCGGAAGGGTGTTCTGGGCTCACTCTCTTTCCTACTGTGATCCCACAGCAGATACTGAGTTGAGAAATCCATGGCCCACCAAGAAGGGAACCTCCTTAGAGAAGTATTAACCTGACTCTGAGCAGGAAAGCCATCTATCTGGCACCTAAATATACCCTGGCATTATAAAATTAATGACAAAAATCTAGTTTGCTTTCCTTAGTTGAACTTTCATGTCCTTACCAGACTCACAAATTTACATGATTAACATTTTTATCAAAATGAAAAAAAAATTAGGTCAACAAAAGCTTTCTATAAAATATTAGAGTGGTGTCTACAAGTCTTTGTCCATTTGCCTAAACCATAGCAAGAGGAAGCTGGATGTAAACCATGGCCTTGGAGTGAAGACCTGCCAAACTTGGTCCATTTATTGTGACACAGGTTGGTTGTGGGAATGTTGAAAATGATGCATTTGTAGGTAAGGACAAGGGGTATGCAAAGCATCTTTGTGGCTCCTGCTCATCCTACTGTGAACTCAGCACAGGAATCCTGTCTTCTAAGTAAATAAAGATGCATGGAAAGCAAGGATGTGAGAAGCATGCATGTAGCTCTCGAACTATTGCCAAATGAACACAGCCAAGTAGCCACCATTCACATCCAGATGTTAACTGTCTATCTTCAAGAAGCTCACTGTGTGCCTCTTCCTCCCTGTCTTGTCCTCCGTGTCCAATTCCCTCTTGGGCACTATGAAGCCAGGACCAGCAATCAAAATCCAAGAATGGATGCAAATGGACTTTATTCCTAAGATGCCCGAACATGTTAGAGATGGGAAGAGAAGCATGAGCTGGGGATGTGATGCCTATGTGTCCTTCCACAGTAGAGTGGAGCTCTAGGCAGAAACAAGACAAGAACATTTTTCTCTGCAACAGGGGAATTTCAGTACTTCAAGCCAGACTAGATAATAAGGTTGGTATTTATTAATTATAGTGCCACAATAGCTGGTGCTGGATGAAAAATTAAAGTCCCTTTGTGACTCCAGAGGGACCCGAGTCAAGGCAGCCTCATTAGTTTTCAATGAGGGGCGGGTGCAGACTTTCCTTGCCTGCACCATTATCACACCTCTGCCCAGATATTGATGAAGTTTTGGACATCGGCACAGCCAGGTTCAGTGGCTCTTACTGCCGTCCTGGTATTGAGTGCATATTTGTGTGTCAGTTCCAGGTAGTCTTAACCTCCTGCCCTAGCAACTGAGTCACAGTTAATTAGATGCCCAGCCCAAACCCTTAGGAGGATACTGCACATATGTGTTTTTACAAATCAGCATGTGCCCCTCTAGCCATGAGTGCTGGAGCATGCATGCTAGGAAGATGGAACTCTAAGACCTGCCAAGGACAACCTGCTCTTAGCCAGAGCCTGTGACATGAGGCTAATACCATGTATATGTTAGCCAACTGACTGTGACATTTATTCTTGTCAACTTGATATCTAGAATTAACCAAAATCCAAAAATGGAGGGCACAAGTAGGATGCAGTTTTGCTTCATTTGAAGTGGGTAGGTCTACTTCTAATCTGGATCTTTGAGGTGGAGAGACACATGCCTTTAATCCAGACCTTGAGCCAGGAAGACACACACCTTTCATCTGGATCTTGAGGTGAAAAGATACACTATTAATCTGGACCATACCTTCTGCTGGAAGCCTATATATGATATAGGCTTCTATTATATAGTGTATAAGGACATGGAAGAAGGAAGCTTTTGCTCTTTGCATGCTTGCCCTCACCTTGCTAGCAAGCCCACTCCTTCAGTGGCATTAGAGTCTGCTTCTTCAGGATTTCAGCGTAAAATGAAAACCTGCTGAGATGCCCAGCCTTGGGGACTCAACAACTACTGGACACTTGGACTTTCTACTCACACACAGCCAGCCATTGTTGGATGAGTTAGACCACAGCCTGCAAGTCATTCTAATAAATCCTGTTTCTAAAAATATAGAGTTGTTCTATAAGTTCTTTCACTCTAGAGAACCCTCACCAATACACTGGCCTCTGTTGAGAAGTATGCAGGCTTGTCTACGGTCCCAGAAGGAGGATGGCTATCTCCTTCCCCAAGGACATTCTCACCATTACCGTAAAGATGAAGATATGGATCCATGTTCCTTGCTAGGGACCAACTCAAATGAGATTATGGGTCTCTCCTGAGCTCTCTGTGCTCTGGGTCAAACATAACAGTCTTATTTCCACATGTGCTTCCATGATGGGCCATCATCTGGGTCAAATTTTGTTTTAGTGAAGACCTAATGGTCCTATGGGTGTCATGCATGGGGCCGGAACCCATCACCAAAAGATCAGATGGTGTGCTGCACACTTGACCTGCACTGTAGGGTGGAGTCTAGCAGCAGCCTGACCACAGCCAAATCACTGGGGAACAGGAAGATCAAGGGACTCCAAGGTCAGTACTGCCACTGCTAAATGGGCCCAGTCAGTCAGTCCAGTGTAGATATGATACTGAGTTGCATCTGGTAGACAGAGACCTCAATGTGTGTGCCCTATATACTGTTCTCTTTTCATTAACGGCTAATATTTATTCAGGACTGATACCTGATAATGCCTGTGCTTTAGGAAGTCTGCCTGGCAAGGCCAGCCTTTGCACTCCAGCCCACCATGAAGAACTTTCTGAAAATTAAATAATCATGTGTGGATAAGACATCCAGTTTCCGGTACTGGTGCTGCAGTTGCTATCATGGGAAAATCATTTTAGTAATTATTATCTTAGCATACAAAACAGTACTGGATGTGTGTTCTTTCAAAGCAGTAACAACCACTCCAAAATTCAGTTTGAGGGGCTGGGGAGATGCCTGAGTTTATAAAGACCTTGACATGCAAGCACAAGGTCATGAGTTCAATCTTCAGGACCCACTATATAATATATAATGGGTGTATCCATGAACACATGTGATCCCAGAGCCAGGAAAGTGATGATAGAAGATCCTTGGGGCTTGATGTCCAGTCAGTTTAGACAAATCTAAGTGTTCCAGGTCAGTGAGAGATACTGCGGACAGCACTTAGGGAACTACAGCCAAGATTGACCTCTGTCCCCAATTCACCTGCACATAAACATAAATATACACACACATACACAGGGGCAGGGAGGAGAGGGAGAGAGAGGGGGAGGGGGAGGGAGAGGGAGAGAGAGAGGGAGAGGTGGAGGGGAGAGAGAGAACACTTTGGGAGGAAGCCAACAGCGTTAGAAAAAAGCTATCATTGTGTGAATATCACCATTTTAAAATATTCTGTTACCCATTATGAGAAAACTGCAAATGCATTAAACTACCAATAATGGAGAACAAAAAAAGAAATGAAAATAACAGTAAACCTGTAGCAGTAATATCAGAAGCTCGTAAACCAGAAAACATACAAAATAAATCAGAAAGTGGAACAAGGGTGAGATGTCTCAGCAGGTAAAAGCACTCAATGCACAAACCAGATGACCTGAGTTCAGTTCCCCTCAACCATGGAAAGAGGGGGAGAGAAAACCAACTCACCAAGGTGTCCTCTGATCCCTACATACACAGTGTAGCATGTGTGCTAGAGCGTGTATACTGCAGCATGCACGTATCCATACTCACATACCCCCCCACACACACACACACCTATGCAATAATAATAAATAAATACAACATGAGGAAAATTCCCTGGCTCTCTGAAATGTAGAGCTGTGTAAGGAAGTACTAGCTGTGACATGAGAAAAGCCAGATGCCCACAGACACTGCTCTAATTGTGAATGCACACTCCACATCTCTGTGTCTCGGAGCACATGGGTAAAACGGACCATCTTCTCACCACTCCAGCTCTCCTGACTCATTGTCTCACACAGAATAAGTCAGCAGTGGAGGAAGATACAGCTGCACTGAAGAAAAAATAGGACCTCATTACCCAGCCTGGGGCAGCAAGGGGACCCTGAGGTCCAATTCCTTGGAGCAAAGCAAGGCTGATTCTGTAAGTGGAGCCTGACTGTTCCCAGGGAAGACTCAGCCCTTGACCATGGTCATGGGGAAACAATAATGGTCAGTGATGGAAATAAGAGGAAAATGCCATATCTATACTGAGTCAGTTGTGGGTACAGTGAAATATAAGGATTGATTATGTTAAAAGATATCCAGGAAAACTAAAAATGAAATTAAAAAGAAACCAGCTTTGCCCTTTTGCCCTTTGCCCATGCTGGAGAAGGAGGACACACCAGATGTAAGTTTCTGTCCTAAACGATGAGGGTCTCAGATGCACTGTAAGAAACCGCTGGTATAGGTTTTGGAAATCACGTTACATGATAATTCCAGGCTGTACTGGGTCCTTCCAGGGGAGGCAGAAAGGAAGACCCTGAGAGCCCAGGGGAGTCTGTTGAGCTAGCAGATCCTAACCCAGTTCCAGGAGTCACTGGAAGGCTTAAAGTAAGGATCCATAAGGAAGTCAGGCAGGAGGATGGCGCTAGAGGGTTTTATTAGGCTCCTGGCATCTTTGTCAAATGGTAAGGCACAGGAGGAAGGAAACCTCCAGCGGTTTGATGGTAGAAACCAGGTGGCAGTAGAGAGTGAATGCCCTGCCCAGGTGCAGTCTTCAGAGAGCTTTGAGGATGAAAACACTTCAACTTAGAAGCCTTTCCACTGATCTGGGCATCATCCACATCCTCACTGTGGTTAGACAGCATGCATGATTGGGCTCTATCTCTTTATTTCACGTGGTAACAGCATCAGTGATGCAGTGAGAGAGTAGAGAGGACTTAGGGACCGAATCAGCAGCAGTAAGAGTAAGGATGTGGGAGGGAGTCAGCTCTGCCACCCACAGTTAAGACCCTCCAGAGCTGGTCGCCATTGTATATAGAAGGTGACTTTGCATAAAAGCAGAGTGAAAGTGATTGCCTTGAAGTCATATGTCCCTTTGTGATGAGAAGGCACACTCAGGAAGAGAGGGTTTGCATGGTCAGAGCCCAAGATGCATAAGCAAAGAATTTTCCACGGTTTAGTTAAACCTTTTCATTGCCCTCAACTGGGAAAAATTAATCTCATCTGTTAAAATCCAGCAAGGTGGGGGCAGGAATTTATGATTGACTTAGGTCCTATGCCAACAGTGGAGATCTAACTGGACAGAGAACTCTGCATGGCGAGCACATTTCGTGTAATATGTATCATGTGTCCTCTTGCACAAAGGAGTCTTGATCCATATTTGTTTCAGAAGAAAAGTCATTTTCTCCATCAATCTAGCTTTATGGCATACTATTTCAATATTTTATTGTAAAACTTGGCTTCTAATACTGAAAAGAAGCAGTACGATTGAGGCCATCTTACAGTGTTTGAGACATAACTCTTGCTCATTTCTGTAAGTAACAGGCATGATATTGCTCACTTTGGGCTGAAATGATGGCACTCAAGCCACAAGAATGATTTATATGGGGCTCTCTTCTGTCCCAACTGTGAATCACGATTTCCCCTAGAGAGTGTCTCCAGCCCCATGTTCCAAAAGGAAGCATAAATCTCAAAGGAAGAGACACACATAGATATGTTTAGTGCAACTGTGGAGAGAGGCATGCAGATTTGTGAGGGAAGGAATCATATGAGTAACAGACAAGGGTAAAATAACCAATCCTGAAGTTGACACACCAGTTGTCTCATTCATATGTGACTGAGAAGAGGATTTTTTACTTAAACCTAACCATTCTCTGGGTTTTGTCTCCTTTTTGGGCTTGCTGGCACTCTGAAAAACTGTCATGCTAAATAATTTCTGAGGGACATATTTGAATGGTGAGTCAGAACTAATCCTTATGCCGTCAGGCTTGGTATATAAATTGAGCACTTTTCTGAAATAATGCAGGTGTGTAAGGCTTATCCCTTTTCTTTTTAATAAAAGCCACCCATAGTATAATCTTCACATAAGTTTTGGCTACTTAACAGGTTGTTGTTGACAATTTTGTTTTCTCTCCATTTCTATACACTCACGTAGCAGCCACGTTCAGCTGTGGGATTCTTGTTACTGGATGTTCTATTTCCTTGTGCATTTTTTGCTTTGCCTCCTCTCTTCCCACGGTCCCCAGACCCACCAACAGTCAGTCATTCTGCAGACACCAGCTCCTCTAGTAAGCCCAAACAGCAAGCTGAAAGATCTACCACGAATTTTCTCAATTACTAATACAATCACCAACAAACCGATTTCCAAAGTGCATGCTTCTCTGTGAGCTAGGGTTTGTGTGTTTTGTTTTTTCAGATTTGTCTCCATTTCATTCACTTACCATCACTGAATAAATTGTCAGAGATCAAGTACACAGTTCAAGGCTTCATAGTTTCAGCAGGTGTTTAACCCTACATTGATGAGCAAGCTCTGTCTCCATGGCTGTATCCATCACTGTGAACATGGCTGTTACAAATGCCCTTTTTTTTTTTTTTTTGAGTCAGGGTTTCTCTGTGTAGCTTTGCACCTTTCCTGAAACTCACTTTGTAGACCAGGCTAGCCTCAAACTCACAGAGATCCACCTGCCTCTGCCTCCCGAGTGCTGGG
The DNA here is from genome assembly GCF_049852395.1 of Peromyscus maniculatus bairdii. NCBI lineage: Eukaryota > Metazoa > Chordata > Mammalia > Rodentia > Cricetidae > Peromyscus > Peromyscus maniculatus. The sequence continues at coordinate 55,617,300 of NC_134868.1, forward strand.
ATTAAAGGCATGTGCCACCACCGCCCGGCACAAATGTCCCTCTTATAGACAATTAGAGTACTCATCTCTTGTGGGTACTACTCAGAAGAAGATTGTTTCATGACGGTATGCACATATATTTAACATGTCCAGTTATTATAAAACATAGTATGATGGGTACCTTTGTCAGCTTGATACAAACTAGAGTCTTCTGGGAAGAGAGTCTCATTAAGAAACTGTATACATTGGGTTGGGCTGTGGACGTATCTGCAGGGAATATCTTAGTAAATGTAAGTAATGTAGACTGCTCCACTGTGGGTAGCACCATTCCTTAGGCAGGGGGTTCTGAACTACCTAAGAGTGGAGAAACACAGTCAGTGTGAGTTAGCTGAGCTGTGGCATACATGTGTTCATTTCTCTCTAATCTTGACTGTGGATATGGTCACTAACTGTTTTAAGTTGGTCATCTTCATTTTCAGACATAATGGACCATAACTTATAAGTATAGCCAAAATAAGCCCTTTCCCTGTCTAAGTTATTTCTTGTCAGGGTAGTTTATCAAAGCAGCGGAAATGAAACTAAAACACATAGGTTCCATCAATTTCTATTTCAGGTAGTAATGTGAGTGCCATTTCATTACTATCCTTACCTGCAAGAATTAAAAATGATCACTGTTGAACATTTGTGTCATTAGGTCAATGGTAAGTGATACATCACTGTCAGTTCAGTGGGGGTTGCCTTACCCACATGTGGGTTTTGGATGTCCATTTCTGTGTTGGGGGATACCTAAGCAGTGGTTCTCCAACTTGGCAATCTGCATCTTGTGCTTTCCTAGTGTTCAGTTTGTCTCTAAATTTTCTTTAAATGTGTAAGATCAAATCAGCAAGCACGCTTTTCCGTATCTGTCGTTTTTCTTTAACTTGGCTCACAGGATCCCCTGTCACATTTCTACAATTTACCTCATAGTTTCTGGGGTCCCTTCTCGGTGAGGACAGTATCTCAAGCCCCAAGTGGTGAGGTGGTTTGGCAATTTGTGTTGAGATGAATGAGATCCTGCAATGTAACTCCGGCTGGCTGAGAACTTGCTATGTAGATGAGGGTGATGTGAACTTAGGAAGATCCATCTGCCTCCCCCTCCCCCTCGACCTCCACCTCCACCTCCACCTCCCCTTCTCCCTCCCCCTCCCCCTCCGCAGTACTGAGATTCACCATCACACCCAGTGGAACTTTTGTTTTTAAAAATTGTTAAAGCACAAAGTTTGACTGGTTAAAGCATCTTCCTAGAAGTTTTTGTGGTGGTTTGGAAGAAAATGGCACCCTTAGAGAGTAGCACTATTTGGAGGGCTGGCCTTGTTGGAGGAAGCAGCGTGTCACTGTGGGGGTGGGCTTGGAAGTCTCCTTTGCCCAAGCTACACCCAGTCAGGCAGTTCATTTCCTGTTGCCTGCAGATCAAGATGTAGGATTCTCAGCTCCTTCCCCAGCACCATGTCTGCCTGCACACTGCCATGCTTCCCGCCATGTGATGATAATGGACTAAACCTCTGAACTGTAAGCGAGCCGCCCCAGTTCAATGTTTTCCTTTCTAAGAATTGCTGTGGTCATGGTGTCTCTTCACAGCCATAGAAACCCTGACTAAGACAGTTTTGTGAATGACCTTCTCATTCACTAACTTAGGTGTTCAGCTGAGGCCATACCTACAGTCTCAGTACTCCTAAGTCAGTCCAGCACTTAGAGAGTAGTTAGCATAGGAACCCTGTCCTTCCCTCAGGTCCTTCAGCCATCAGTCCTCAGGGTAGCAGTGTGACAGTGCAAAAAAATACATGGTAAAGGTAGATAATTACATACATAATTGCTTTAGCCTCATCACTATGTATGTGTGTATGAGAGAGAGAGAGATCTGTTCACTCTATGTATGTGCACACATACATATCTGCATATTCATATACACATATTCACTATATTTAATGAGTGGCAGTAAACCAATAAATGTGATAATTATTAAGTCTTTATGTTACTCTTTACACCAAGAAGTTCCAGATTTAGAAAGCCCGAGCCACATAATAGCACAACAAATTTCTCAGTAAATTTTAATCATTTGGGGCCATTACAAGAAGCCAGGCCGTGTGCTAAGTCCTCTCCTGGCACCTTTTATTTGATGCTAATTCAATTAGTTGGGCTTTTATGTGCCCGTCCTTTGTTTGCATTTTTTGGTTCTACTTCAGTGAGTACATCCCGTCCTCAGCGCCATGAAAAGGCCCGTGGTTGAGCGGCGCGTATCCGCAGGGCTCTCGTTTCGGCCCAGTCCCCTGGCGTCATCGCTCTCTTTTTAAAAGTCGCTCAGTGTGACCCCCAAGGCACCTGGTAACATTTCATAAGAAAGGTTTATGAGTGCTAAGTGACAGATGCTGATGCAGGCTGTCACCACCCAGACGAGAGGTGCCCAGACAGGCAGCACCAGACAGATCAGACACATACCAGCTCTGTCTCTGGTCTCCTCACTTGCTCCTATCCAGGGGTCTCTTGAGGGTGTCTCCCATGGGGAATACCCACTCGGATGCTGCCCCCTTCTCTTCTTGGCCCTTCCTTTGTGATCTCAGTGACTGTCTCTGGGCACCTCTGCTCAACGGGATCTGAGCCCACGGTGCTATAACGGGTCTGAAACAAGCTGCCCTGCTCCTAAGAGAATATGGATAGATCCAATTAGAGGTGATGACTGATTCCTGATTCCAGTGGGTCCTCGGGATAACTCTGAGGGCTCATCAGGGACCCTATAACTAGGGCACGGCACCAGAATATTAAAGGCATTCTTCCTCCATGCTGCACAAAATCCCATCTAAGTAAAGATGTGGGAGCTGGAAAACACTGTGCAAAGTAAAAGAAGCCAGGCTACAGAAGCGAGATACTGAATCAGTACAGCATGTGTTCGCTCATGTGGGGAATCTAAAACTTAAAACTATACATACGTGAGTGTGTGAAACTTTTATTGCAGGGGGAAGGGATACCATGAGTGGGGAGGAAAACATCTCAGGGAGGGAGAGCAAGAGAGGAAAACGGAACATGTTGCCTGAGAGCAGAAAGGGAGACTGTCTGGGGAGAGGAGAGGAACCAGACAGAGTGAAGGAGTCACCGAGGAGGGCACTAGGAGAGAGGGATGAACGTGAACCAAAAATAATGACACATGTATGAAAACGTCCCAATGAAACTCATTACTGTGTGCTGTGCTGAGCTAAGCTATTAACTTTTTAAAGGAAAATGGAAAAAGAACCAATGCTTTTGGAAGCAGTTATCAATCCTCGTATATTACCACAGAGAAAACAGAAGTGCCCTGTTCAAAATGCCCATTGTATTATTCTCTAGGGGAGCAGAACCGATATAATGACTACACATTAAAAGGAGATTTATTAGACTGACTTACAAGATATGGCCTGGAAGGTCAAAGAAGCTGTATTTTGATGTCCCAAGAATGGCCACAGCTACAGCTGAGTAGACAGATTCAACAACAAGACACCAGCAGTGTAGATGAACTTGCCAGCACAAATTGAAGGCAAGTAGGCAAAAAGTCAAGATTTTCCATGTAGCTGGAAAATCTACATGGAAAATCAGTCCCACCTGGGGCTGGCAGACACTCAGACTCAAATAAACATACAGACGCTTATATAATTTAAACTGTTTGGCCTAATGGCTTAGGCTTCTTGCTATCTAGATCTTATATCTTAAATTAACCTATATCTATTAATCTATAAGTTGCCACATGGCTCTTGGCTTACCGGTATCTTACATCATGCTTCTCCTTGTGGCAGCTGGCAGTGTCTCTCTGCCTCAGCCTTCTTCCACCAAGCATTCTCCTCTCTCCTTGTCCTGCCTATAATTCCTGCCTGGCTACTGGCCAATCAGTGTTTCATTTATCAGTCAATCATAGCAACATATTGTGGTGGTATTCTAATTGTACTGAAATGTGATTTTCATTGTATGTTAATGAATAAAGTTACCCAGGGGTCAGAGCTATTAGAGCCATAGACAGAGAGTGGCAGTGGTGGTGCATGCCTTTAATCTCATAGATCTCTGTGTGTTCAGGGATACAGCCAGCATTGGAGACATACGCCTTTAAGACCTAGAGGGCTGTACATACAGACAATGACAAGGCAGTCACATGTTTGAGTTTACAACCAATGAGAAGGCAGAACAAAAGACTATGAAACGACTTACACACAGGAAATAGCTCTCTTTGGGGAAGCTAGGAGCTCGCAGGAGGAAGGGTAAGATTTTAGCTCTGAGCTCTGACCTCTTGGCTTTCTCTTTTACATTGGTTCTGTGTTTCTTATTTAATAAGACGGTTGGTTACATCTATAACATATATTTACAGCATACATGACATCCCACAGCATTTCCCCTAGGAACTTCTTTTATCTGTGCTGCTGATACATAGGGTGAGTTTTCTCACTTCAAATAATCTGATCAAGTACATTCCTTACAGGTGTGCCCAGCAATTTCCTAGTTGACTCCAGATGGAGTCATGTCAACAACCAAGTTTGGCCATCACACCAATAGACAGGAGTTGTCCCAAAAAAAACATGGCCTCCTAAGCTCCAGCCCCTCAGCACACTTGTTCTGGGGTCACCCTGCTCACCCTGCCCAAGTTAGAATACCAGCCAGGCATTGCAATTGTGGGTTCTAATCCACACCTGGAGAACATAGGACACATGCAAGATGCTCCCACAATCTTTATCAGTAACAGACATTCCATGTCCTGTGGAGACAAGGTGCAGAGGTCACTTTGTCAGACATGTGAAGCTTGTGGAACACTGTGGAAAGTGACCAAGGCATCCTGGGAATTCAAGAACTTTTCCTCTGATGTATAAATGCTTTCCTGTCATGAGCAGCTCCTACAGCACAAGCAGAAGAGTCAAGGTCCAGGCCTCTCATTTGGTTACAGCCCACCCTTCGGGAACCTGGAGCCTTTCTTGGTACAACGCCCTCTATGGTGAGTGGCTCTGGAGAGAAGCTTCTCCTTCAACACTCTCCCTGCCTTTTATTGTCTTTCTAAAAATAACAATATATCGGACTGCAATATACTCATATAACTCAAGCTTTAATTGGAGTGAGACTAATTATTCCTACTTTTATGGTAACGATAATATACTATGTGTGCTGCCCTTTCTTAAAGTGAGAGATTTATAGATCACTTTAATGGCATTTTAATCATTTCATTCTGTTTTTTAAATTCAGCATATTAATTGGCAGAGACACACTAGCAGCAGTTAAAGTCTCCGTGAACTTGAAGAGATGCATAGAGCCAGCCACTTTCATTATTCTCCAGGCTGTGGAAGACAGTGTGTGGAGACAGAACTTGATGTCTGTGATCTGATACAGAAGCCCCATAATTCACAGCAGAGATGATTAAACACGAGGCTTGATAAAAGAAACTAAACTTTATATATTAATTGTCTTCGGGAGGAAAGAGGAGACCAATAGAATTGTGTCACCCCATTCATTTGAATGTGCCTTCTGCAATCCAGGACAGCTCTATATGTGTCTAGCTGGTTGTATGGGTTCTACAGAAAAAATTCTTTGAATGGTGAGAAATTCACAAAGTGGGGTAGGGGTGGAGGGCATAAAGCCCAGGAAACAGCAGGAACCCTGAGAAACATCGGCAACTTCTGACTGTACAGTAGTGCACTGAAGGCCCATCCTGATTGTCTTCCTGGGAATCGAGGGAAGTTGATAAGTGGGAGACTCGCGGAAGCCACGTGTCTTTCCAGCCACTGTCTCCTGCACAAGGTATGGACTTGTCGCCCTCGCTGAAAAATGACTTCAGGCTGAGGCACCAAAGACTATTTCCCATATAATTGAAAAAGAGAGGTGAGGAAGGGTTAAGGAGAAAAAGAATTTACCCCCATACCAGCTACTTCCTGTTCCCTCCTGCTGTGGAGGAGGACCCCCACGGAGGACTACAGAGCTGTGAAATAGAGCTTGAGAGGAAATTAAAATCCTCCCCACTCCTAGGACTAGATACTGATGGATGGGAGATTATATCTCCTGAAGTTTCTAGAGAAAACAATAACTTGTATCAAGCCATGAAGCTGTTATGTATCAGTTCACAGAATTTACTTAGGAAACACCATCCTTACTTAATCCATACAGAGTCAGAAAACAATCTCAATTCATCCTGTATCCTGAATTTGATGGGCAACACTTAGCGCCCTGACAGGGTAGTATAGTCTATATGGGCTGAAAGTATATAATATTTTTATGGAAATGCCCCTGTGGTTAAAGGGAGGTAGTTTAAATTCTGAAGTAACTGAATAACTAAACACTTATTGAGGTAAAATAAAATCCCTTATCAGAGATATAAATATACACAATCTCTCCTTGAGACCAAAAGACAAAGCAAGTTAGACCCAGACAAGCCCATCCATTGTGAATCTCGACTTGACAAATGGAATAAGAAAAGGTTAAGTAGGGTGTGATTGAAAGTGCTCTGTCTCCCCTGAGAGAAGTTAGCTGCACAGAGCATGCGAAGGGGAACTAATTACTTGCAATCTTGACTATTTTCTTCTGTTAATGTGTTAGAATTCACAGCCATTGTCTGTCTTTCACAATAAAATATTTATTCTTTCACAAAAGGAAATAAGCTGCTAGATAAGATCCTAGTGGGCAGCTTCACTTAACAGATGGTACATGCCATGCCTCGTCCCCATGGGTACGCTTCCATGGCTCCAGCTCATTTTAGGAGGGACTCTTAACTTCAGCTTTCACTTTTACTTCCAGAGGATGAACCTTTGCTCTCAATAATCCCCATGTATTAAGAAGACACATGATGCCGGGCGGTGGTGGCACACGCCTTTAATCCCAGCACTCGGGAGGCAGAGGCAGGCGGATCTCTGTGAGTTTGAGGCCAGCCTGGTCTCCAAAGTGAGTTCCAGGAAAGGCTCAAAGCTACACAGGGAAACCCTGTCTCGAAAAACCAAAAAAAAAAAAAGAAGACACATGATGTGATCTAAGGAAGCATAATTGTTATCATCTTCTTAGGAAATAATGAAATTATCATCATTATCATAACAATTACCAACATCACTATCATCTTCAGCATAAGCACCATCATATCATAATCATCATCGTCACTGCTAATATCACCACCACCTTCACTGTCATCACCGTTATCCTCATCGCTATCATCATCGTCTTCACTAACGTTAACTGTTATCATCAGTACCACCATCAGCACCATCAGCAGCAACAGCACCATCATCACCATCAGTACAGCACCATCTACATCACCTTCCTCACCACCAACACCACCAACAGTATCACCACCACCTTCACTGTCATCAATGTTATCCTCATCGCTATCATCATCATCTTAACCAACATTAACCATTATCATCAGGGCCACCAGCAGTAGCAGCACCATCATCATCATCACCATCACCATCAGTACAGCAGCATCTACATCACCTTCCTCACCACCAACACCACCAACAGTATCACCATTATCACCACGGTCACCACCACCATCACTGTCATCTCTCACACAATTACTACTATCCAGGTTGCCATCATCTTCTCCATCACCACTGTTACCATTATCGCCATAAGTGTCATCACCACCGTCATCATTACTGCCATCACCATCATTATGACTCCGAACATCACCAGCACTACATCATCATCGTTATCATTACCATCATAATTACCATTATCATCTTCATCATCGAACCTATGCCAAATGTCCTCAAGAAAAAAACAGTCTTGGTTTTTCAGCGGGTCCTCTTTGCAGCCCCATATAATAAAGACACTTGGTACCCTAGTTTTAAAGAAAAATAAGAAACTGTAAAGAGCTGCTAAACAAACATCCCAAGAGGCAACAGCTTATAATAGTTATGCCAAACTTATGTGTGTGCATACTTGTTCATGTATATGCACATGTATATGTAGGTGCATGTATGTATAGAGGCCAGAGGTCAATTTCAAGTGTCCTTCTCAATAATTCTCCACCCTATTTTTTGAGACAGAGTCTCTCACTGAACCTGGAGCTCAGAGATTCAGCAAGGCTGGCTGGCCAGCAAGTCCTGGGATCCACCTGTCCCTGCCTCCTAGTACTAGGGTTACAGGCACATGCCACCATGCGAAGATTTATTTACATAGGTTCTGGGACACCAAACCCAGGTCCTCATGTGTGTATGGCAAGCACAGCAACTGAGCCATCTCTTCGGGCCTAGAAATTTTAAACTTCATAAAAACAAAACAATATTATATTCAAAATATAGTTTCAGACATGTAAATCATTTGAACTGTAAAGCAATTCAAAAATGAAAGTCTATACATAAATGGTAAAATACCTAAAAGTGACCTAATTCAGAGAGAGTTTTTTTTTTTTTGTTTTGTTTTATTTGAAACAAGATCATGCTATATGCCCCAAACTGGTCTAGAACTTGTAACCCCCTTCCTCCACTTCTTAATAACTGGATTATAAATGTGTACCATCACATCTAATTCAACGGCAATTTAATATAATTTCTACATTTGTTGAGGTGAAATTTTTCAAAGAAAGGGGCTGAAAAAAACTATGAAGAGCTATTGGCTCTCAGTGAGTACCTCTCACTTGTACCTTTCTAAAAAGTTACTCATTCCACTACCGACAGCATTAGTGCTTCCGCTAATAAGCTTCTGCCAGTCATTCGGTTTAAACAAGTGAAAATGACCTGATTGTCCCCTCTACTCTGTTAAAATTAAGTGTTTATAGAAAGCACTTAATTTTACTGAGCCTGGGGCCATAGTTCGGCCAGTAAAGTGCCTGTGGTACAAGTATAAGGATGTGAGTTCGATCTCCAGACACCACATAAAAAGCCAGATGTGGTGGCTGGCATGTGCTTGTAATCCCACGGCTGAGTAGGCAGATAGATGGGTCACTAGATCTTACTGGCCAGGCAGCCTAGTCTCCTTGGCAAGAGCTCCAGGTCAGTGAGAGACCCTGTCACAACAAACAAGGCAGACAGTGTCTGGAGAATGATCGCATAAAGTCAACCTCTAGCCCACACACACACACACACACACACACACACACACACACACACACACACACACACACACAAAACCTGACTAAAACAGAAATTGCCAATAATAAAAGAAAAGCAATACAAATTATGGCATATGCACTAATTACCCTCATTAATTCTGTTGTCTGTATGATTCTCACATCTGTAGATAGAAAGGTGTGTGCTCAGTACTGCAGTGTGAAAACACAGTGTATGTCATGGAACATAAAGATGGCACTATGCCTGTAGAGCCACACATTGTAAACTAAGAACTAAGCAGCCAAATGTCAGGCAATTCTTTTATCAAATAAAACTGTTGTATGTAACTACTTGAAATTCCTGATTAATCGTGATGTGACTATCTGCTCCCATTATATTAATTTTCATCAGTTTGGTAATACCTTCCTCTGACAGAACAGGAACCTGCTAGCTTTGGGAAGTGAATTCAGAGTGTTGAGTTGTCTTGCTTTAGTGGCTTCAAGCAAAGAGTAGATCAGAGGCTGGAATTCACCCCCTCCATGTGCAGAGGAGATAGACTCAACATACACCATGAACTTCATATCTCAACGTTCTTCATTGGTGGAATGTAGTTCGTGGAGACATATCTTAAACAGTGGATCTTTAGAATCTTGCTTGGCTAATCAGGTTGTTAAGTTTATCTACCATCCAAGGAGAACTTTGGAAGTGAGGTATACAAAGAAGTACCAATGGTGGCTCTGGGGTAAAAAACAGGTAGGACACCCAAGAGGAACAAGCCATGTCATCACTAAGCCAGGTCTTTCCACCTTTACTTCTGTTGTCCATATCTGCTGCTCTGGAAGTCAGACCTTGACAGGATGTGACTGTATCCACAGGACAGGCCACCAGTCACAGTGGCCCTGCCAGATAATATCAGTGATGCATGACCTCACTCTAACCCAGTGACCAAGATCAGCATCTATGAAGCAAATTCTCCTTAAAACTTGACTTCCTCAGTGGCTCACTTCCTCTTTCTGTGTCCACATACTTATTGTTTTCCTATTGTGAGTGTCCTTTCCTAAAACACTCTTGCTGTGGGATGTTCTATATGCTGTGAATGTGTTGCTCTGATTGGTTGATAAATAAAAAGCTGATTGGCCAGTAGCCAGACAGGAAGTATAGGTGGGACAAGCAGAGAAGAGAATGCTAGGAAGTGGAAGGCTGAGTCAGGAGACACTGCCAGCCACCACCATGAGAAGCATGATGTAAGATACTGGTAAGCCACGAGCCACGTGGCAAGGTATAGATTTATAAAAATGGGTTAATTTAAGATATAAGAACTAGATAGCAAGAAGCCTGAGCCATTAGGCCAAACAGTTTAAATAATATAAGCATCTATGTGTCTATTTGGGTCTGAGTAGCTGCGGGCCGGAGTGGGACTGGAGATAACTCCAGCTACACACTCTGGAATGCATGGTTAATGAGCTAACCCTGATAAAGTTGATCTATTTCCGTCCAAGTGAACAATCTGTCTACTCTCCATGGAATGTCCTCCACGAGAGGAGTTGCCACCCATAGCTGCTGTGGAAGGAAGACCATCTCATGTGCCAGCTTCCCAGTCCTGGTTGCTGTCCAGTAGTAGAAAAATCACCTATCAGATCAATTTAAGAGACCAGCCTCTGCAATTGTCCACAATGCCCAGGGTCTGTGTTGTCCCCAGAGGCTATGTGGATGTCTATGGTCTATTCTGTCAGTGGAGGCCACATTGGCACCTGTGATCTGTTTTGCTGCCACAGGCCATCTCCATGTCTGTGCTGCCACCAGAGACCATGTTTATATCCATGATCAGGGCTGCGCAGGGGACCATGTTGACGTCTATGGTCTGTGCTGCTGCTGGAGGCAATGTTGATGTCTGTGCTGCAGTGAGGGGCCATATTGATGTCTGTGATATATGCTGCCACTGACTGCTATGGGTAAGGAAGCTTTTTCTGCAGCGGTATCAAAAACTACAGACTCAGAATTGAGAATGAGAGGCATTGACGGCTTCTATGACAACCTCTCCCCCCCTTCATCCCCCCCCCAAAATAGTCTAGACAGGAAGCCGTTAAAGAGAATACTTAAAAACTGTGATAAGGATGCTGAAGTGTAGCTCTTCACAGTTGATGACTTCTGGCACAGGGATGGAAAAGGACTTAGTTATCTTTAAGGTACTGGCCACTGGGACAGACTTTACCACGCTCCAATAAATGGGCAACACAAATTGTACTTGGTGTATTTTGAGGGAAGAGGGGAGGCCGCAAGGGTGGGAGAGTGGACCTGGGAAGAATGGGAAGTGAGAGTGATCTGGGTATATTGTACGAAATTCACAAATAATCAATAAAAATATTGTGTTGGGGGAAAAAAAGGAAAAGAAACATCATGTATCAGTTAAAGTTAAAAATAGGTTGTGCACCTAATTAACCATGATGTATCTGGCCATCTCTTCTGATGTGTCCTTCTGATCCCTTGATCTGTTTACACTATCTTATTAAACTGTGTGATCGTCCTAACACCACACAGACACACGGCTTGAGTGTCCCTAGCATAGGGTTTGAATGTGAAATGTCCCTAACAGGCACACCTTGTGTCTAACTGTAATATTTTATGGGGCTGTGGAGCTTTTCAGAGGTGGGGGTCTGGCTGGTACAAGCAGGACACCAAGCTGTACCTGCCCTGGTCTTACCCTCTTCTCTCTGCCATTGCACCACACGCCATGAAGAGCCCAGCGGCACCCACACCAACTGTAAGCTCTACAAACCTGACCTGCCACGATGGCTGAAAACTTCTGAAACTGCAAACCAAAATAGAACACATGCCCCTTAAGTTGTTCCTGTCTGATTCCCCCTTGTGGTGCTGAGAGAAGTGACTAACATATCCTCCTGGTCTATCTCGTGCTCACAGCAAGTCTCGTGTGGTATTGATTTCTCGCCAATGTCCATTTAAGGCAAACTGTCCTCAGATATCGGTGCAGGAACCTTATTAGAAATCGTAACTGTGGTGATATTTTGTTTGTGCTTTAACAAATAAATCTTGCCTGGAAATCAGAGTGCAAGAGCTAACCACTAGAGGTCAGGCAGTGGTGACACACACCTTTAATCCCAGCACTTGAGAGGAGGAAACAGGAAGTGATATGGTTGGGCAGAGAGAGGAAGTGATAAGACAGGGTGGAGACAGGCTGAGGGCTCAGTAGAGGTAAGAAGTCTCTCTAGTGGCTGGCTCCTTTACTGATCTTTCAGCATTTACCCTGATGTTGGGCTCCAAGTTTTTATTATTAAGACCAATTAGCATTCATGCTACGATAAGCTTACTGGTCTCCCCCAAAAAGTGTTCCTTTCTTCAGAATAAGAAAGCTTCCCAGCCAGGTGAGCACCAGAGTCAGGGTCATTCCTGTCCTGGGTGGGCAGAAGACAAGGAGTTCACACTCAGGGAATTATTAATCTCACTGGGTGTTGTTCCCACATCCAGTGACCCTGGGGCATCATGTGGCCACACTTTGGTTCTAAGTTGCCCACACCACCACCACCAGGTCCCACCAGTAAGTCATATCACACTTCTACCATTCAGCTTCAACCACGATTAACTGCAGATAATCCCAAACCCTCTGTGATTTCTAGATTTCCACCTCATCCCACCCTTAGGAATCCATCTACTATAACTTTGGGGGCAGGAGGCTGGATCCTTTCTGAGAACTTTTGGCTACCATGAGTCCCTACACCTCATGTATCTGTAGTTAGAGTTTTCTTGCCTGGCCCACAGTCAGGACAAATCTTTGTCACCTGCCAGTCCCACATCCACTCAGACCCAACCAAGTAAACACAGAGACTTATATTGCTTACAAACTGTATGGCCGTGGCAGGCTTCTTACTAACTGTTCTTATAGCTTAAATTAATCCATTTCCACAAATCTATACCCTACCACGTGGCTTGTGGATTACCGGTATCTTTACATGTTTCTTGTCCTGGCAGCAGCTGGCAGTGACTCCTTCTGCCTTCCTGTTCTTTTGTTTCTCCTCTGTTAGTCCTGCTTATACTTCCTGCCTAGCCACTAGCCAGTCAGTGTTTTATTTATTGACCAATCAGAGCAATTTGACATACAGACCATCCCCCCAGCACAGCCAAGTGCAGACCATCTCAGACACCTGCACTCAGGCCCGTGGTCCTAATCATCCTCTATGCGGACCTGCTGGGTAAAGCCATGAGGAACCCAAGAACGGGCTCCCACAGGACATACAGAACATCCCACAGCATGTATCTGTCAACACCTTCATTCCAAGATGGCCTGTCCATAAAACTGTTGGTAGTTCTACAAGGGAGCTGCCAGTGAAAACACTCATGCTTTTTAGCCCTTGGATATGGTTGTCACCAGCGGCCTTGATCTAGTCTCCAAGTCAGCAAAGTCAGAACTGACTTGAGAAGGTATGTGCTGTGTGTAACTTCTATGAACAGTCACGTTTGGGAGCATGAGTCTATTATATTTTTTTTTTCCTGTTTGGTTGTTTTTTTTTTTCTTTTTATTTGTTTAATGTTTCCTTTTATTATTCTGGGTTACATACAGCCATTTTCATGCAAGTGTATGACGGACTTTGAGAGTATGCCTCTGTATCTGCTAGCCCCTCCTTTCTCATAATTCCTTTCCCGGTACTCCCCCTTGTCCCCAGACTGTCTCATTTCCCTTTACACATCACAGGTACATATAGGATTTTTTTTTTAAGTAAATTTATTTTACAACATCATTTAGTTCAACATAATAGCCACAGATTCCCCTGTTCTCCCACTCTCGCCCCCCTCCCCCTCCCCCCATCCCACCCCCCATTCCCACCTCCTCCAGATCAAGGTCTCCCCCGAGGACTGGGATCGACCTGGTAGACTCAGTCCAGCCAGGTCCAGTCCCCCCCCCCCAGACCAAGCCAAGCGTCCCTGCATAAGTCCCAGGATTCAAACAGCCAACTCATGCAACGAGCCCAGGACCCGGCAACAACACACAGCTGCCTCTCAAACAGATCAAGCCAAATGACTGTCTCACCCGTTCAGGGGGCCTGATCCAGTTGGGGGCCCCTCAGCCTTTGGTTCATAGATCCTGTGCTTCCATTCATTTGGTTATTTGTTCCTGTGCTTTAGCCAAAACCTGGAAACAACCTAGATGCCCTTCAACTGAAGAATGGATAAATAAATTGTGGCACATATACACAATGGAATACTACTCAGCAGAGAAAAACAATGACATCATACGGTTTGCAGACAAATGGATCGATCTAGAAAAAATCATCCTGAGTGAGGTGACCCAGACTCAGAAAGACAAATATGGTATGTACTCACTCATAGGAAGATGCTAGATGTGGAACAAGGATGAGTGGACTGCTACTCATATAGGATTTTTATGCATCATTATAAAACCTAGAACCCACATATGGGAGAAAATGAGTGATATTTGTCTGAGTCTGATCTGATTCTCTGAATGACTATCTCCAGTTATATATATATTTTCCTGCTCATGGCAGAACTTCATTCTTAACTATAGCTGAAAAATTCCATTGTGCATATAAAGCACATTTGTCCTCTCTGTTCCTCTGTTGATGGACACCTTGGTTGGTTCCAGCCTAGCCACTGTGGTAAGTGCTGCATTCACCCTAAAGACTGACATTAACACATCACAGACACTTACAAACTGTTTATCGCTCTGTTCTCTTTCTCTGTGCTTCCCTTTATGTGAGACAGAGCCTTTTCAGCTCCAGGCTCTGGGGACCTCTGGGCTGAGCTGTGCTGACTCTAAGTCCTCCAGAACTCCTGCCAGGACCCACGTTTACTTGCCCAGGTACTGTGCATGTTGGCACAGAAGTCCCTGTCTTCTCGGTGGATGGTTTCCTGACTTCCCAGGACTAAGCCCAGGACTCCTGACTCAACCTAAATGGACTATGCATGAGAACACAGAAGAAATCACAAAGTATCTCTTTTAGATACAAAGTATCTAAAAGATTGTCAGCAGCAGCAACAATGTACCTGGCCAGCTGCGGAAAATGTCACCTCTCACTCTTATTTCCTGTTTCTGCAGCTGACGTGTTCAGTACAGATTTGGGGGCACTTTTAATGCACTCCAAGTGATCACAGCACCATAGTTTTGTCGCCGTTTTATTTAATCAAACATAGTCTAAACCTGTGGAGACGGAAGTTAACTTTCCTTCCCATCCCTCCATAAAACTCCACAGAACTTCATACACGGGGATCTCATGCATTTCTTTCAGACTAGCTCAAATCTCTTCATTGCCTTTGAATATTACAGAGCTTAGAAATAAATGTATTTCTATATTTTTAATTGAATGGGGTCTCACCATGGCATTCTGTTCTATGAGTTCATTCTTTCCTTGCCTTTCAGTCTTCATAATCCCTGCAGGTCACACTACTGTGCTGCACTCACTTTATAATGCGCTTCTGACTGCTTTTGAAGTAAATGAAGAGGTACAGCAGATAGGTTCACAGCTGATGATAGAAGATGCAGACATCTGACAATAAAATGATAGAAAAACAATGGTGTGATGGTTTCAGTGAGAATGGATCCCATGGCTTCATATATTCGAATGCGTGGTTCACAGTTGGTGGAACTGTTTGGGAGGGATGATGAGATGTGGCTTTGTTGGAGGAGCTGAGGCACTGGGGATGGGCTTGGAGATTTCAAAAGCCCGTGCCATATACCAATTCTCTCAATCTGCCTCATGGCTGTTATCGCAACATGTAAGCTCTCGGTTACTGCTCCAGCAAGGTGCCTGTACGCCTGCTGCCATGCTCCCTGCCATGATGGTCATGGACTCACCCTCTCAAGCTGTGAGCAAGCCCCAATACACTCTTCTATAAGTTACCTTGGCCGTGGTGTCCCTTTCCAGCAATAAACATGTATCTGAGACAAATGATGAAGTGGGAGAGAAAAGATAGTGGATAGATCATGACAGATCATAGATAGAGTTAGACAGATGTATAAATGATTAACAGATGAGACAGATGATAGAAGATAGATATAGGTAGGTTGATCAATGATGCTATAAAAGATACATAGAAACAGATAAAATGAATGGATAGATGATAGATGGATGGATGGATGGATGGATAGATAGATAGATAGATAGATAGATAGATAGATAGATAGATAGATGGATGATAGATGGATAGACAGACAGAGAGATAGACAGACATATAGATAGACAGATAGGACAAAGATAGACGAACTAGGAAGAGAAATGGTGGACATGATAGATGGATGGGTGACTAGCTGTATAGAATGACAGAAGATAGAAACAGCGTGGTACTCCTTGCCCAGTCTAACAGTTGAAGAAGATATGGACAACAGAAGCAACTGGAGTAACACTGAGCCACAAATGGTTTCTTCATCCTAATCACTGGTATTTCTTAAACAAACACTTGTTCGTTTCAATATCATAAATATAAAATACATATTCTACAGAAACAAATATACATAAATAAAGCATTAGAAATGCAAGTAATATAAAATAAATATAAGGTTGTGTGTAACATGTCTTTACACTTTATGCATCAAATGGCATGAAACATATTAACATATGGAAGGACTATCATTGGTTTATTTGCACAGAATTTTTAAAGACTTACTCATTGTAATTACATTTTTCAGTAGCTATTAAATGCTTACATTAGGGTATTAGGATAAAAGGTCATCTCAAGTTCTTGACCCTCAGATGTCATATTCATTAATGCCACTTAAACAACATGTAGAACTTCAACAAGATACATAAGTTAGGATTGACTGAAAACTCTAACTTCTGCTCTCTTACAGAATAACAAATGTCTTTGTTTGGAAGACAAACATAATGTTCTAAGATGGAAACAAAATACATTAAAAAATACATGCTTTCAGATATACTCATGGCCAGGGGTCAGGAGCATATTCATTAACTATTTAGTAGGTCTAAATTGTAAAAATTTTAAAGAACAGAAGATCTTTTAAATTCACTATATTGACAACCTAGAGACAGAGGTGTTAATTCATCGCTGCTTGAATTTATTTTTAAATAATGAAAGATAATAAGAATTTTTAATTTGCATAACATAAACTCATTTCCTCCTAAAGATTTTTTTTTTTATTTGAGAGGAGCATGGACCCCAGGTGTATGCAGGTGCTCTTGCAGGCCAGGGAAGAGCACTGGATCCTCTGGCTCTGGAGTTACAGACATTGTGAGCTGCCTGACGTGGGTTCTGGACACTGAACCAGCATCCTCTTCAAGAGCATCAAGCACATGCTCTTAACTGGGTGCCGTCTCTCCAGCCCCCTCCTTTACCCCTTTGCTTCCTCGTTTATCCATTTCCACTAATACATTGTCACAAGTTTCACTAGTAAGATCTTATTCTAAATATAACTTAAGAAAACTTTTTTCAACAAAGATGCAAATTTTGCTACTTCTTACAAGCATTAAAATGCACTCAGAAGAACGGGGGCTTCTGGTTTTTGTAGCTGCCCCACCCAAAAGTGCTGAGACAAAATTTCAGCATCCTGATCCTCTCAAAGCGCTGGATAACTTTGGCTCTTACAAGTCACTGCCGGACTCAGAAGTATTTATAGAATATCCAGTTATATAAGAAACACAACTGTAAATGTCATTAGGAGAGTCTGCTGACAGGGCGGCCAGCACCTGCTGGGTTTGGAGACCATTTGTTCATGTTGCATAAGATCCCGCGGACGGCGTCAGCCCCACCCTTCACCCCTTCTAGCCGCTGCCAGAGTTGGCACGAAACATCCCATGCACAGCAATCTTCCCTTACCCCCCTTCACCCTACGACTGCTTCTGCTCTAAAAATAACAAAGTCTTCCCGTTCCGAAGCATGGCATGACAACACCAGACCAGGAATAATCTCTCAGATGTGTGACATTTTCAGTAAGACAGAATCTTGTTCCTTTTAAAGGGGATCAATGTCTGCTTTCGACACAAAAGATCTCAGCGTATGGAAAATTGGATGAGGCTGTCAGTTCACTAACGCTAAAGTCACGCTTCCCTGAAAGTGTCTGGGCCTGAGCTCAGTGTCAGAAAATAAAACAAAGTCCCCACTAAATAAGAAGCTGGAGTTTGGGCATCCACACCTGGTGAGGTCCACGTGTCAATACTGGAGTGGGGCCACAGTGGTTTTCAAATTCACACCTGCCACATTCTGGTTCTGCTAATGACCGAGTTATTTTCAATCTCATAAAACACTGGGGTTTGCTGTCTCAGCCCCACAAAGAGTGCACTAAGCCAAAGGGGGAAAAAATGCTGAGAACTTTTATCTCAAGAACCAAACTTTTATCTCAAGAACCTTCTGCTGATATGTAATTGGTTGTAGCTTGGATCGTTTCCACTATTAAACACACTCTACCTGACGCTGATGCGGGGTGTGTGCTCTCAGAACTGGAATCTGAAACTTTAAGGCAAATAAAGGTAGTGGATGAGAGAAGCAATCTACCAACTTACTTTTTTTCCCCTCTAGTGAGACTTTGACAATGTAGGGACAAGGAAAATGGACAGGTGGTTCCAGAAACAGTTCTAACTAGCTGGGGGAAAAAAAAGAATTTAAGAAAATCCTTTTGGCAACATCTCTGCATAAACATTTTCATGTCATCTCCCCCAAAATAAGAGATCCATGAGAGACGTTGAGGAGGCATTAGCCTTCTGATGTGGGGAAAGCCAGGTAGATCAGTTGCCAGGAAAACCTTCCTGAGGGCCCCAGCACATTTGCTGAGTACACCACCAGGGAAGCTCTGACAACAAATGAAACCAAGATCAGATTCCCATTTTGTCAAGCAAACCCAGCCTTTGCTTGTGTGATGGGAGCATTTTCCTCTTTATACACTTAACAGTGTTTCCTGAAATCCAGGCCTGTGCCCAAGCTTCTATCATCCTTTTCTTTCTCATACAAGTCATATCCACCCCTGCCTGGCAAACACATCACTTGCCAACTCAAACGGATTTAGAAGATTAGTGGCTCTCACCTGGTGTATCTGTGTGTTACTAGGGGTAACCACAGTATGAAGACTTGTGTGGATGTGGGCAGCACCATCCCCTAGGCTGGGCTTGGATGGAGTCAACAGGGAGTGAGGAAAAGACAGCTTAGCTCAGGTATGCGCCATCTCTTATTTCCTGGCCATCAAGACGTAGCTGCTCTGATTCCTTACTCCTTTCACACCATGGGGAGCTAGAGCTGCTGGAGCAAATAAACCCTTCTCCCCTTAAGTTGTTTCTAAGATGTCTGAGCATGGTGGGGGGAAAAAAGTATCTAATACCGATTGCTGTTCCTCCTCACCTACATCTGCCTCTGCTTAGATGGGGACAGGGAGATCGGGTACCTCAGAGTGCAACACAGTGCCCTGAAGGAAGCAAGATGATACAAGGAACTGATGCTCTCCATGTCTTTGCTCCTATCCCCAGTAAGGTCCAAGTGAGCATGTGCGGGGATGAGAATGGGGAAACAGAAACACTGGATGCTCTGCACTGAGGGATTGTGTGGGTGGATGATCTGACCTTAGGAGACCTGCCACAGACACAGGCTGCTCATTCCCCTCATACCCTAGGCTTCAAGGAAGAAAAGGTTGAGGGGGTGGACCATGTGAAGCCTGAAGGCAGTTAAGCCTCTCAGGCCCACATCATCTCCCAGTGTGGCCTGCATCATCACCAGTATGGTTTGGAACAAGGACCTTGGAACCCAGAAGGTCACGTGAGCCTGGGCAAGACTTAAAGAGTTACTTTCTGAGGCTTGTTCTAGAACCAGCACTAGCTAGCTGTACATGAGGAAGAAGTCGGACTTCTGTCATCCAAGAAATCAGATACTCATGGCCTTAAGCCAAGCAACACAGGATCCCAAAGCTGCCACATTTAACATAAAATCTCTTAAGCCCCGCTCCTCAGCCCATGTCCAGGGTCAGGTGAATGTTTCACATGTGTGCTCAGTTCCCTTCTTTGATTTAAGAATTTACTTTTCTCAAGCATTATGTTTTTTCTTTCAGTAACCGCTTGAGAAAATCAGACTTGCTGGTTGGGTGTTAACAGGTTCAACAATAAAGGAAGAGGATAAATGTGTTCCTCAGAATGAAAGTTATGCACACACTGGATAATTATAAAGTATCGATTATGAACTGATTAGGTTACATATTCCATGCAGTAAAGCATGTGGGATACTTTAATTAAATTCATACCCCTGTGATATTTTGACCTGTGGAGTGTGAAGGAAAGACTAATACCTCCTGAAAGCAGAGACAAAAAAATAGATTTCGTGAATGGTGGTGTTTTGCATGCACGTGACTGATTGCTGCTGGATGGATGTACAGTCACACTCAGTGTTCAGAAGAAGGTGTGATGCCACAAGGAAGGAATCTTGCCATGCCTGCAGACGGTAGATGGTTCGTTCGCCAGGCTGTATCCCAAGGAGGCAGGAGCAGAAATCTATCTCAATGCCAAGAAGTACTAATAAATGGATTTCCAGACTGGCAGCTGGTTCCTGGGTGCCAGGCACCCTGTGATTTTAGCAAATGATACATTTGTTTAACCCGGTGTCCTCCAATAATGTGTAAACATGTATTAGATTGAAATCCTGCACACTTGGCACAATTAGATGGCCAGTTCAATGGAATTTCAAAGACAATGTCATAAATGACATGAAAATAATACCCTGTCACTCCCAGAGCTCATCCATGAATACTTTTCTTATTGGAAATTCCAAATGCATTAAAAATGAGATAAAGAAGCTTGCTGAAGGGCTGAAGAGTCACTAATGTCTCAGTGTGTAAGAGCTTCCTGCCCTTAGAGGAATACCCAAATTGGGTTCACAGTACCCAGAACCTCCTGTGACTCCAGCTCAAAGGAATCCAGCACCCTTTTTGGGCTTCTTAATCAGGCACATACAAAAGGCATATACTCACACCAACACAGACACACACATAAATAAAAATAAATATACAAAAACAAGTTTGTCGAGGCTTGAATGCCCAGATCTGTGATGAGCTGAAGATACTTTCCTGCCATTAAATAAATGATTGTATTTGGTGTGTTCTTCCAACTTTTCACTATTTTTTGTTTTTGTTTTTGTTTTTCGAGACAGGGTTTCTCCGTATAGTTTTGGTGCCTGTCCTGGACCTCGCTCTGTAGACCAGGCTGGCCTCGAACTCACAGAGATCCGCCTGCCTCTGCCTCCCAAGTGCTGGGATTAGAGGCTTGTGCCACTGCCACCTGGCACTTTTCACTATTTTTAAGCAATGTTAAAAGTCACACTTTTGGCATACTTTAACACCCTCAGTCTGTTATGATATAAATCCATCTAAACTATCCCTTCCCTGAAGCAGTTCTCATTTTACTTATAACATTCAAATGGTCCCCAGATTTTTCACCATGTGGCCATTGACTTCACTGTGCCACAGTAGGGGAGACCCAGGACCCAGCTCTCGGAGGAGGGTCCTGCTGCTGTTGGACTCCAGGCTTCCTGATCCCAGCCCTCCAATGAAATGGCACTCAAAATTAAATACTGCCAAATATTAAAGTGCTTGCCCCTAGAAGACGATACTTGGAACACTCATGCTTTGATGGTAAAAACCCTGCTTTCTGAAGCAGCTCCTCCACGCCCACCCCCATCCCCACTCCCACCCCACCCCCATCCCCACTCCCACCCCACCCCCACCCCCACGCCCACCCCCACCCCCACCCCCAACCCCACCCCCAACTCCACCCCCACCCCCACCCACCAGCTGTGTCCCTCAATGACTGGCGCGCACACACTGACGACAATTTCATAAAACGGTCTCTAATGCTTTGAGCAGTGATTGTATGTCAGCTCTGTCCTCTATGAATAAAGTTTTCTCATTTAGTAAAAGAGAGCCAAAGAGTAGGAAATAGGCCTTGGGTACTGTTTGAATGAAGTCAATAAATAGAACCATCTCTCTTAGGACGTTTACGTGTATCACATGAGGCACGGCGTCGAGATGTCTAGTGAAACGACAACTGTGGTCAAGAAAATGACCCACGCCCATCATGCTGCACAGCTGTCTTCCCTGAGATGATAGCATCCAAAACCTTAACATCTCTTAACAGCTTTCCCATGCGAGACGCAATGTCACCAACCACAGTCTTCCCACTCGGTGCGTGAGACGTGAGAATTTCACATCACACATAACCGTGAGTTTGTTAGGATTTCTCCAACAAGGTCCTTATTTCTTCTTCCTAAGTAGGTAAGATTGCCAGGTATAATACTGCTGCTTGGCAGGTGCTTTCTTTCTTCAGCACTTTGAATACATCCTCTCATCCACCCTTAGGCCTGGAAGGTCTCTGCTGAAAAATATGTTTTGTTGCCAGGAGCTGCTAAGACAATGGCGTCTGGAGGAGAAACCACTATGCTCACTTTCCTAAACCAGTATCATCTCTAACTGCATCTTTAAAACCCGAGTGCATGTGCGTGTGTGTCCACAGTTAAGTGTGGCCCTCACCCTCATCAAAGAAGCTCCTCTTGCAATGGACAGAAAACCATCACTTGTCAAAATGCAGAGAACCACTGAACATAGGGTGCACATCCCCAATTAACACATTTGCAATATAACCCTTACACCTAATGTTCAGGGACCATGGAGGAAGAGAGAGAAAGACCAGGCCATCTGCTGGGATGTAGAAGAGAGAGATCTGGGAGGAGGTGAGATAAGGGGTGAGGCTAAAAAACGGTCAAAGTCATTTACATAAAATTCTCAAAGAATAAAAGCGCCATAGTTTTTATAAAGACAATTGCACCAATATACACGCTAACATGGAAAGGGGAAATATCATTGTTCTCCAACCCTAGACAAAAAAAAAAAAAAAAAACTGCAGCAACTAGAGAATGCGGAGGGTGAGAGGAACAGTCTTCCCTAGGGCAGAGGCCCCGACTGGTTATCTAATATCAAGTGGTCACTCTGAGATCATATGCACATATAGGTGACAATACATAGTCTAAACAGAGAGAGAATAATTAATGAACAAGTGGTCATGAATATGAAAAAGAGAAAGGAATCATCAAGGGGTAGGAGAGAGGGGAGGGATGGGGTAATGAGGTAATTACACTTTAATTTTGAAAAATAAAATAAAATTCAAGAGTATCTCTTTTTAAGTAACAAGTCTTTTTTCTGGCTGCTTTCAGATTTTTTTCTTTGTCTTTACCATCTGGCAATTTGACTATGTGTGTGTCTGGATGACAGTGTCCTTGAGTTTATCTTGTTGAGTACCACTTCAGTTTCCTGGATCAGCACTTCTAGCTCCTGCCTTAGTGTGGGAAATATTCGTTCATGATTTTTAAGATGCCTCCTTTTTTTTTTTTTTTTTCTTCTCATTCTGGAATTCCGGTAACTATAAATTTCCAGCTTAATGGTGTCCCACAGATCCCTTAAACCTTGTTCTCCCTCTCTCCCTTTTCCTCCCTCTCCCTCTCTCCCCCTCTCCTCTCTTCCCTCTCCCCCTACCTCTGCCCCCCCACCCACACACACTTGGATTTTTGTCTTCTTTTCCCTCAGAGTTTATTGCCCATGACCTGTCCTCAAGTTCTCTACCCCTTCCTCTACATTCAGTTTTCTGTCAAAGCGTCTACTGAATCTTCAGTTGTATTATTGTGCTTTTAGGTCAATGATTAATTCTTGATTTTCTTTATACTTTCTGTCTTTCTCCATCTATTCTCAGTTTGTGTATCCTTATTATCCTAAACTCAGGTTAACTACTTTGTTAAGAGATGAGCAGAGGCCCATCAGTTATTTCCATTCCATTAGGGTTTCTAAAGACTTGTGTTGTTCTTTTTCTTGAAATGCGTTTTTCAGTTTGGTCTTCTTGACTTTCCATGCTGATTGCTACACATCAGAAGACAGACTCACCCTCCCCGTCCTGTCCCCTTGCCCTTGTGAAGCAGACAGACCTCACCAAATCAGCCCAGCCAGAGGGTCTCTTGTCCAAACCAACCTCTTTCTTTTTAGTGTTCTCTACAAAATTAGGATTAGACACATCCTGTTAGTGCCCCAACAGAATCAAATCATCTAAATTCATCTTTGAAAGTTGGGTGTTAGATATGTGTTCTAGTACTTTATATCCTCATGGGGAAACTAAGAGTTGGAACATATCTCCCTCTAAGTCATGGAGAAAGTCTGTGGAAAACAACCTCACTTTTGCCCACACCCCCAATGTGCCCAGGCAACACAATCACTAGAAATGTTCTCCTGTTCAGAACCCACTTCATCGTTCTGTGGGTCTAGGCATCCTTGTGTTTCCAAAGCTCTGTGGTCAGGAGGCATCTTGAGGAAACATCTGTTGAAACTAGGTCTGTGCACAAAGCTTTTCTGGCAGGCCTTGGGAGCTATGTGATGGCCATTCAATTCTATTCATTCTCCTGGAGGTCTATGGGTTTTCTGCCCTATAAGCATCCTGATGCAGGCTTACAGAAGCTATACCTTCAGGTAGCAGCTGGAAAAGTAGACACTCTTCCCAGAAGAAACCAAAAGCAAGGCCTTTTAGCCCTATTTCTAGACCTGCTCTCTAGAGCATCATCTTGTAAAGAACCTGCATATCCATTTAAAACTGCTTCTTAGTTCACTGTGATCCAGGGAAACTCACAAATGCCAAGTTTCTTCTGCTTCTAGACCTGGGGGATTTAAGAGCCAAACCCTCCTAGACAAGCTGTAAAGGCTGAGCCCAACTTCTCTTCAGGCAAAGTCTCAGCTGGGGTTCCTTTCTGATCATAAGGGATGGTGCCCTAGGAGAACTGTGTTAAATCTGCTAATGAGGTCAGGCTGACAGGAACGGTGACCACCTCTGTCCTTCCCCAACTCCCAAATGCTAGGCAATGGCAGCAGCCGCCTGTGGGGAGCTGCTTGCTATTAACTATGTATTTATTGAATTCTGCCCTGGGAATGCATCTCTGTATTTAATGTCTGTCATAAAAATATTTGAGGGAAGACGGTTAAATGTCAAAGTAGTTCTGTGTTCCAAGACTCTTGAGTAAATAATGAGCTCACAAATTAAAGAAAACCTGTAGCGATGTGTGAGTCTGCAGGGTAGGCAAGCATATTCACGGAGTAGCATCCACAATGGGCTACTAGAGCAGCCACGCTTGAGGGAAACAGGAAACTAATTAATCCCAAGAGGACCGCAACCTCCAGGTCCCTCACTGAGAAGCAGCTTCACTCAGATTCAATAGGATCAATTACTATGTAGCAAAATCAACCTTCACTGAGCCCCGACTCCTACCTGTCACACCAAGTATCATAGCACAGCTTATACGAGCTGCTCCAGGGTCAGGCCACGCAGGCTCTGTCCACCATCTTGGCGCATACCTGCAGCGGCCGCCAGATGATCCTGTTTGCTTGATGTTTTGCTTTTATTTCCTTTCTTTAGAAATTATAATAAGACCTGGCCAAAGACATTTAAAACGTATCTGTACTCCAACAAGAGTACACTCACTGAACCGTTATCACTAAAATATATAAAAGCAAATGACCAAAGAAACTGAAATCGAAGGCAAATAGGCCAGAAAAAAGAAAAATTGCACAGAAGAAAGCCAATGCCCAGAGTATCTGTTTAAGACCAAGGACTCCTCTCTAGGATCAGGTAGAGCAACTGATACTAGCTTTCTAGAATCCAAACGTTTCCCTCCTGTTTTATCATGACATAATTGACAAGTAAAAATGTATACATTATAATACACACACACACACACACACACACACACACACACACACACACACACACGGAACACTTCTCAATGTTTTAATAAATGTGAAAGCCGTCACCATAATTGAGTTAGTTAAGAGTCACCCCCGCCATAGCCCTGTATTCATTTCCACCTCCTTTTTTATGATGAATAAATGTTAGCATTTGAATGACTTCATGGTTTTAAGGAAATCACCGCCTAGTGGAACCCATAACTGCAGTTCTGCAAGGAAATTTCATTTTCTTGAGCATACATCCTTGCAAAGAGGTTGTGGGGGGAGCTTCTAGTTAGCAGGGGGGGGAAAAGAAAGAAAAACTACAGTTAGCATTGCACAGTAGGATGTAGAAGTGAAACCTCAGAAAAATACTTAAAAACCGGAATAAGTAAACCACATTATCTGAAAAGAACCATGAACCTTCTGTGTCACCAGATCCTGCAGAAGAGGAGGACTTTGCGGCCCCAGTGTGTACCAGAGGGGCACACGGCACAGATAAGGCTATGTGGCCTGGGACACATGGCCTCAAGGAATATGTGGTGTCAGACATGAAGAACCAAGACAGAGCGAGGGCAGGGTGCTGAGCCTGCCAGGTGGAGATGCAGACATTCCCATGTCCCCCAGAGCCTGCACTGAACTGATGAAATGCACAAGGTACAGAAAAGTCAGCACGTTCAATATTCAAACGGCTAAGAATAAACATCCCTTGGAGGGATTAAAAACCCATTAATATGGAAATTCAAAAGTATGGAACCAGCACTGAACAGTCACGTTAAACAGAGACACAAAATATGAGGACAAATGGTTGGGGGAAGGCGAGATCTTCAAAGTCACTCCCACTTACACAGAAGCATCTTCATGTGACGTGAGCCAGGCCTATGGAAAAGCCAGGAGCTAGGGGACCAGCAAGCTTACCTACAGAGGAGGGACCAGGAGAGGAAGAAGGCTGGAGTTCCACAGCAGGGTGGTGTAAACTCAGAGAAAAGCGGAAGGGCCACGGCATTCTAGCAACCTGAGGGCTAGCAATGGAATAAATAATGGGCGTGTAATGGCAGGCTTTAGCAGGATAATTCAAATGAGTGGCAGCGTGCTCTGGGGAGTACTGTGACTAGGACCCAGCTTTAAGAAGATGAGTGGACCAGCAGTCCAGAACTCACTAACCAGAAAAATCATTTAAACAACATCAGCTTTTATAAGTTAAAAAGAAATGTCTAAGCAAGAATTCACGTGCATGGCTAAGTGGTGTCCTGTAAAGAGGGCACATGGAAGACTAGAAATTATGTTTACAGCCTAGATAATAATATTTTTTAAAAATGAGCTGGCTGCCACACACATGGTGTCCTCATCTTCAGAAGCCAGAAAACATGAGGAAGGAGCCCACTGCCTTTCCCTTTGCAAGGTCATGCTTTCAAACACAGCAAGTGGGATGATGTGGAGAAATCCCTCCTGAGAACATGAAGGATAGATGTTGCTAGTACACTGGTGTTGGTATCTGCAGGGCATGAAGGCCAGCAACAGAAATGGTGGGGGGGGGGGCCCAGGAATGGGGAGAGAGGATGGCTGACCTGGGTTTGCTGCCACAGCTCAGAGGCAGTAAAGTTAAGCCCAGGTCATACAACCAAAGAAAAGTAACCAGCGGCTGCTACTACTCACCTCTAAGTACAACCAACATCTGGACACTGACAGAGAGGGACGTGGAGAAGCAAGAGCCCCACTCAGTGCTGGCAAACACAAGATGCCACGGACACTGCAGAAGGCCTTGTAGTGGTTTCTTAGAAAACCACTCTAGCATACAACTTAACAATCACAGCCCTTAGTAGCCACTCATAGAGATTGGAAATTTGTGTGTACCAAAACCTTCAATTGCATATCAATTGAATCCGTAATTACCCAAACTTGAAAGCTACAAGGACATCCTTCAGCAGGGGAATGGGCCTGAGGTATGTCCAGACTATGGGAAATTATTCAGCAGTAAACAGAAATGTGTGGCCTAACCATGAAAAGACATGCAGGAATCCTCAGTGCATGTTACTAAAGAAAGAAGCCAAGCTGAAAGGTAAGTATGGGATGGTGCCAGCTACGTGGCATTCTGGAAAAGACAGATGCTAGGGATGGTGAATGGGTCAGCAAGGGCCTAGGGTTGGAGAGGGTGTCTTAGTCAGGGTTACTATTGCTGCTGTGATGAAACACCATGACCAAAGCAACTTAGGGAGGAAAGGATGTATTTGGCTTACTCTTCCACACCACAGCCCATCATCAAAGAAAGTCAGGACAGGAACTCAAGCAGGGCAGGAACCTGGAGGCAGGAGCTGATGCACAGGCCATGGAGGAGTGCTGCTTACTGACTTGCTCAATCTGCTTTCTTTTAGGACCCAGGACCACCTGCCCAGGTGTGGCCCCACCCACAATGGGCTGGTCCCTCCACCACAAATCACTAAGAAAATGCTCAAAGGCTTGCCTATATCCCGATCTTATGGGGCCATTTCCTCAATTGGGATTTCCCTCCTCTCTGATGGCTCTAGCTTATGTTGACATAAAACTAGCCAGAATAAGGGGAGATAAACAGATGGGCATGGAGGATTTTTCAGAGCAATGGAACTCATATGTGTGACTCTTATAATGGACACACATCATTGCACACTTGCCCAGACAGAGTGTAAAACATCAGGGTTGAATGCTAACGTTAGGTGTGGGTTTGGGGCCATTCTCATGAGGCAGTGTGAGTTAACTAATTCTCTTCTTCTGAAAAAAAAGCATAATTTTATGTAGATGAATTTCTAAATGGTCTTGTTAAATAAGAAACACAGAGCCAAATATAGGGGTGAAAGCCTTAGAGATCAGGGAAATAGTGAGAGCCATCAGTGAGCCTTAACTCACCCTGCTGCCATAGCTTCCCAAGAGAGCTACTTCCTGTCTGCCCAGGCTTTTATTGCCTTGTTGTTCCGCCCTCTCATTGGTTCTTAGCCTAGCTACTTCACTTCCTTGTTACTGCCTATCTATATGGACCTCCAGGTCTCTATGGTTGGCACTGGAGCTAAAGGCATGTGTCACCACTCTTGGCTGTTCCCTAGTGTGTCCTTGAACACACAGAGACCCTGCCTGCCAAGTGATCAGATCAAGGGTGTGTGCTACCACTGCCTAACTTTTGTGTTAATGGCTTGCTATTATCTCTGATCTCCAGGCAAACTTTATTTATTAATACATACAAATAAAATATCATCACATTTTAGCACAAATAAAATGTCACCACATTTCCCCTTTTTGTCTAAATAAAATAATAAATAAATAAAAATAAAAAATTATAACTGATATAAGAAAAACTATATACAATAGTACAATAACTATATACAATATACAATAAGTACAATAACTATATATAATATATACAAGCAATAAATACATCAACAATGTATAGTCCATTTGCTTTTGACAAATTCAGAGAAAATATTTCATTATCTATCCTATTTTGGTGAGTCCAAAATGTACCTCATTCACTTTCTATCTTACTTTCTATCCTAACTTGTATTATCAACAGAAAACTATCCTACAATGTCTTTCAAACTTTTACATTTTTTTTAAGATTTATTTATTTATTATGTATACAGTGTTCAGACTGCATGAGTCCCTGCAGGCCAGAAGAGGGTGCCAGGTCTCATTACAGATGGTTGTGAGCCACCATGTGGTTGTTAGGAATTGAACTCAGGACCTCTGGAAGAGCAGCCAGTGCTTAACCACTGAGTCATCTCTCCAGCCCTCAAACTTTCACATTTTATCCCTCCTTAGTGAGTTTCTTTTCTGTGAGAGGAGTCCTATAGAAAATGGGCATTTTAACTGAGCCCCTTTCCAAAGCTGCAGCCTCACAGGCTGTGTATGAGTTGTTTTGCTGTTGCTGGGATAAAATACCATAGCCAAAAGCAACTTAAGGAAGAGTTATTTTGACTTAACAGTCCCAGACAGCTGGATGTTGGCAGGGATGGCATGTCAGCAGGATCAGGAAGCTGAAAGATAATTTCTCAACCACACACAGGAGGCAGAAAGAGAGCTGGAAGTGAGGCAAGACTATAACTCTGAAAGCCCGCCCCCAGTGATGTACTTCCTCCCACAAGGCAACTTCCTACAGGTTCCATAACAGTGCCAAACAATGCCACCAACTGGGGACCAAGTACTTAAATAGATGAGCCTGTGTGGGACACTTCACACTGAAGTCACCACAGGCGACAAGCTCAAGGCCTGTCTGGAAGAGCCGACATGCTAGCCCAGGAGGCCCACAAGTGAGATAGAGAGGCCCTGTAAGATGGCATAGGAGAGATAGAATTCAGAATTTAAGATGGGGAATAGATGAATGGGCATTCATCCCCAAGGAAAGCAAGAAAGAAACACAGAAACAATCAGCTAGAATGTAAAGAAATTATGAGGAAGGTTAACAAGAGCAACTATTGATTTCTGAAAATAATGAACAAACCCAAATAGTAGCAGCCATCACTACAGACTATGTAGCACAGAAATCTTCTAAACATTAACTACAAGGAGAACACAGAATGAGCCATCACTACAGACTATGTAGCACAGAAATCTACTGAGCGTTAAGTACAAGGAGAACACAGAATGAAAGCACAAGACAAGACCATGAGATCCAAGTGTAATGAGTTTGACAGATATATAAACTGAGGACTTTAAAAATATTGTTCTAATAGTCTTGAAATAAACACACAACTATCTTACAAGCCTTTGTGGGAGCAAATCACAAAAGAATATAAGTTCTGTATAATATGACAGAAGCCTTCTACCAAACTTCCAAAGAAGACATGATCTATTCTTAATGTTTGAACCAGCGGCAGTGGTTGAGCTTTTGATATGGGATTTATACACGTGAACATCCCTAATATCTGTAGATGATCTGGCAGCATTTATTTATAAATACAGTGTGTCCAAACAAATGCCTGTCCTAGGACTGCAAGAATACCTTGACATTGGGACATTCATGAATATGATTCAATACCAAAAAGACTTAAAAAGTAAAGTAGTGAACTATGAACCAAAGGCTGAGGGGCCCCCAGCTGGATCAGGCCCTCTGAATAGGTGAGACAGTTGATTGGCTTGATCTGTTTGGGAGGCATCTAGGCAGTGGTACTGGGTCCTGTGCTCATTGAATGAGTTGGCTGTTTGAAACCTGGGGCTTATGCAGGGACACTTGGCTCAATCTGGGAGGATGGACTGGACCTGCCTGGACTGAGTCTACCAGGTTGATCTGAGTCCTCGGGGGAGGCTTTGCCCTGGAGGAGGTGGGAATGGGGGGTGGCCTTGGGGGAAGGGGAGGGGGCGGGAAGGGGGAGAACAAGGGAATCCATGGCTGATATGTAGAACTGAATGGTATTGTAAAATAAAAGAAAAGAAAAAAAAGTAAAGCAGCAGCTAAGAATTGTGGTTCTTCTGATAAAACACTGGTATAAATAACCAGTGGTACCCATCCCAAGCATATCTTATTGAACATCATCTCCAGCAAGCCCAGGGAATGGCCATTGCCACATCCATTGGCCCCTTGGAACACACCCATCATCATCCTGAAGATTTAGTTCACAGATGCACCAAGAAAAGTGTAATTTGTGAGAACTGGAAAAAAAAGAAAAGAAAAAAACTTTTTTGCAGGCAACATGGTTGTTAGTCTGAAGAAGCCAAGCAAACCTACTAGTCATCAGAAATGACTTGGAAGGAGGCTGGTATAACAACATACCACTCTGAACCACAGTCTTTCCCTGGTGTCCAGTGTAACCAAACATGTGAAACAAAAGAAAGTCTATATGTGGCTGACCACAACATAAACTCAATAGCATTTCCAAGAGCAAATTGAGAAGACACAGTAAAGTGCATAGCTACAGACTCCTAGTCCAGCAACTGTCCGCTCACAATACTGCTCATTTAATGCTATTTTCAATATCAAAAATGTGAAACAACACATGTCTTTCTTAGAAGGAAAATAATAGAGCCACATAATGACATTAGAGGACAAAATTGGTAAGAGAATTTTACATATCAATTTCAGGTAAGATGCAGCAAATTTTATAATCAGGGAAGGGGAGGATAAAAGAGTGAGTTTTTTTAACTGCAATGTTGTGTGTGTGACATGCATAAGCCCATGTCAAAGCCTTGAGATGTAAGTAGACTCATGTATGATTGACCCAAAAGGAGAGGGGAAAAAAGACAAGCCAAAGAAAGATTTCTTCCTGTGACTGTCCTGCACCACCCTGACTAAAAGCAGCTTGGTGAGGAAGAGATTGATTTTAACTTACACTTCCACATCGTAATCTATCACTGAGGGAAGTCAGAGTGGGAATCAAGGCAGGAACCTGGAGCTAGGACTGTGGAGGAACATCGCCTACTGGCTTGCTCAGCTACCTTTGAAAAATAGCTTCCCCCACCCCACACACCCCCACATACACACACCCCGTCTAGAGAACGGCCCTCAGGAACTGCAGTGGGTGGAAGGCTCTGCTATCCTGGGTTTACAGACTGAGCATCAAACATCTGAAATGGATTTGAGGTGTGCATGTATTCTCCGGAGCTTCTTATCCACATTGACTATCTCACCTGGGAAATTCTTTGTGGACAATGCCAAGTAAAACTCATCTGGAAACAGAACCCAGTGACCGCTCTGATTGTACATGACAGTCTGATTGCACCAGCTGATGAAGCCAGTTCTTGCTGTATGAAACAGGGCCCACCTCCACCTTTCAGTGTTACACAAATGTCTGTTGAGCAGCCTTTCCAGAAAACACTACCTTTCTACTGAGGACCCTTCTGCTTGCGGGTCTCTCACACTGTGAATGGCTGATGCAATGAAGGCATGCCTTCACCCCTTAGGCAGAGGTGGAACCTGTTTTCCTAAAAGACAGTGAGTCAGGTGAACACAGTGGAGAGGTGGGGAGTTGTCACAAAGCCCCCTTTTGCTCAAATGGCTTAGGGGACACAGGAGGGATTCGTCATTATTTCCTTTTCCTTCTCCATCTTTAGAAGGGAAGATATGGAAATGTATGCCTGAGAGTTTCTCTTTGAGGAAATACGAGGGATGTTTCAAAAGCAGTGGTAGGAAATGATTTCCTCAGCTGGTTGGAAGGTCCACATCTTGGCCTGCTGGCCAGACCAGGAGCCAGGAGGCTCCAAATCTCGGGCTGCACAAAGCAGCCTCCCCAAGACGTCCACAGTCAAGACTCGGTATTTTCCCACCACCTAGCCCTCCCTGTACCTCAGCAGGATGGCACACCTGCATGGATCTTTGAAATCACGGTGCCATGTTGGCAGGAGACAGTCTTGTTTCCCTCCTGAATTCTAGACCTGTCTGTATGCTGTAGCCCCATGAGTCGTCCCCACTGTCCCGAAACCCACATAGGCACGTGCTTGAGGCTTCTACCTTGCTGGCTTCTTGGTTATGGTAGGGCCCTTCAGAGTTGGCCTTGTGCAGGTGTCAGCCAGCCTAATGTGTTCAAACATGGACTGTTTGCTCTTTGTTTTACCCCGCAGAGGCCAGAGAGCAGTTATTCTTTACCATCCCTGGGGCCTGTTTCTGATGGTTTAATGAGGACATGGGAAGAAAGGTAAGGAAAAGATAAGTGGGTGAAGGCTGCTGTTGCTGCTGGTGTAGGACCCAAGTGGAGCTTACTCTTTATGGAGCATCCCTTGGACAGGGAGCCAGGAGATGGCCACACAGCCACACTCGGTCCTCAGTCCATCTGTATGCACAGCAGATCTGAGAGATACCTTAGAAACGATCCGGCATCAGGTCTTAAGAGGCATTGGAAGGGAATATGGTGGGAAGATCCAACATTCAGGACGGTGACTGAAGATCCGCTGGTGGAACAGAGAACAGGGTGTGTCCCAGGGGTCAAAGGTCATGGAGTGAGACCCCCCTATGTGATTAGGGATATGGTTTAGCTGGAGGTGTGTTGGTTCCACTTTTTACAGATAAAGAAACTGAGGCACAGGAGAAATGTCATCTACGTAAGGCCGCCTGCTAGGTAAAAATCAGGTGTCCTTAACACTGTGCTAAGAATTGATCATGGTTTTCACAGCAGTCTACTGAAAGAACCAGCGCTTGTGTGTCTGGAGACACTGGAGAACCTCCATATCAGAATGCAAGCAGAGAAATCAATGTAAAGGACAGCAGCAGGTCATGTAGGGCACTAAGTGACCGGGGACGTCTTTGAAGTCAGAGCACTGAGCTGGCCTGGGGTTCTTTTTTAATTGTCAATGTACCATTGAACGTACTCTTCACTGTAGCACTCTGACGAACCTTCTTAACAGGCTGTTTAAAAATATGGCCGTGATTCTGCAGGTGAAGTGAATCTAAATAGGAATTTAATCCACTTGAAGCCAGTGAAAAATGAGGCTAACATCTGTGATCTTTCATCCAATTCGCTACTTCACTATTGCTCAAAGAATCAATTAAATGTTTTGTAAAAGATGGCCCAAGTTCGCTGTGTTTGATCATTATAGAGCGGGGAGGGGGTTGGGGTTCTGACCCTCCGGGAACTGCCCCTCCCAGATACGATCCATCAGCAGAACCCTGAAGGGCAGAGAAGGACTCCTGGGCTCACAGCTCCCTGGAGACCCAGGAAGTCCCAACTCAAACCCCATCACGGTGATAGTGCTGCTGTATCCAGAGCTAACAGGAAGAATTCCAATGTTGTAATTTACTGCTTTGAAAAATGAGGGAGCCCGCCGCCTTTGTCATGCCTCTCTGAAACATGGGATATTTAAAATTCACACCCCAGACTTAATGTAGAGATAGATCACACACTTTTATGGCTTCGCTGATGCAATGTGAGCCTTGTAATATCTCACAAGGTGTGTTTTATTCCTTCCAGTGTGAGTCACGTGAAGATTAAGACGCCGTATTATTGTCTTCAAATGACCTGCTATTTCCTGGAAACAGTAATTTGCCAGACCTGTCCTTGTCGCTGGGGTAAGTCTCACGTTCTCTTAAGTGATGGGTTTGCACCAAGGAAGCCGGCTGGCCCGGTGGCTAAACTGAGTGTCTTGGCGCCACCTCGTGGCCGCTTAGGGAATGACCACAGGAAGGCTAGCTGGTGGCCTCCCCTTGCCTAATTGAGAAACAAGAATCTTGAGCAGACTGAAAACTAACATGTCTGAGGGTGCCACTATTCTACAACTTAACTTCAAAAAAGAACAGAGAGAAGGGAGTCGACCCCACATGGCTGAAGGAGGGAACCAAGCCATTCCAAGTTTCCCCTGCCTAAGCCTGTATGTGGAGCAAACTGAACAGTGAAATCCAAGACAGTAAAATGCCCCTGGATTTTGCTTCCTGTGTAAATCTGTTATCATTTTAGCTATAAATCATAAAGGTCCCAGTTGTTTCACAGAGCCAGTTTGAGATGGGCTGCATTCCATTTATGCTGTATATAGTTGGAATTATATATGAATCGGCCCTTCTTCTGGCCACCTCTGCCTCGTCTCAGTACTTTGCAACATTGAATTAGTTGTACACCTGGTGCCCCTCACTCACTTCAGTCACTGCTATTTGATGGCACATGGACGTCCCATCATTGAGGAGAGGAAGATGTGTGGTCGTTCAGGGCTCTTCGGAGCTGTGCCCCCTCATGATACTGTGCCTGTGCATCTCTTTGGGGACTTTTTTTTTTCTTTAGCCCTCCCTGTTTTTATGATTTCTATAGGAAAGAGGCTTGTGACCATTACTAATCTTGAGTACTTTTTTTCCTATCTTCTAGTAAATTAATGTCTGCTCCAAAATATCATTTATCTAATCATCCTTTCTTGAGGAAAAGAAAATCAGATATCAGTTCTAGCAGATGTTGCATGTAAATTGGTAGCAAGTAACGACTGCAACTCAGATGATTAAGAATTTTGTAAGAAAGCTCTGCTAGGTTTTAATTTTATATACAATTATGATAATTAGCAGATTATAAGATTACAAACCTCTGCTTTTAGTGTTGATTTTATTCTTTATCACTGTTTATGTACCATTTGTTTCATAATGTAAATACTATACATTGAACAAATTAAATGTCAAATTTTTTATTACCATAGTTCGTGTTAATAGTGGGGCTTTCAGGTGTCTAGAAACTTTTGGTTAACATTTGATGCAAAAATACTAGATGCTTATATCTTTAGAGTTGAATTTTAAGGGACTTCCTAATATGTATACTATCTTTTTATCTGAAGTAATAAATAAACTATGATCTTGAAAGTGCCTGAAAAAAAAAGAAAGAAAGAAAGAAAGAAAGAAAGAAAGAAAGAAAGAAAGAAAGAAAGAAAGAAAGAAAGAAAGAAAGAAAGAAAGAAATCCAAGGCAGCCTTGAGAGGCCCAGCAAAGCCAGCTTCTCGTGAGCTTGTGCTCCAAGACACAGCTGAGACGCTGACTGTGGACAACGCCACCGCTTTCTGTCCCCTAGAGATGAGGTGGGCAGATAAGATGACTGGACTCTGGGGAAAAGCCACCCCGGCAGGCCTCCCCTTGGCCCCAGTCTCAGTCAGCCGCAGTCCACTGATCCCACCACACTTTGTGCCTGAACTCCTTTGAAGCCCTAGAATGGTGTCCTGTGTGTTTAGTGTGGGTGTGTGCCCCAGATGACAGACCATGGAAACCCAGGTGTTGTGTTGACTAGTTCCCCAGGTGAAACAAAGCTTATCTGTAATTATACTCCACACGCTGATGGCTACTTTAAAAACAACCTACTCAAGGATTTATTTAGGCTCAGGGCTTGAGGGCACAGTCCATCATGGCAGGGAAGGGGAAGAGTCCCCTGAGGCTGCTGGTCATGTGGCATCCAGTCAGGAATCAGAGACACGTGAGTGCCGGAATACATTGTTCTGAGCCAAGATCCCCCACGGAATCTCAATGGACCCACTGCTGGCCTATCTGTTAAAAAGATTTCAGCTGATGCAATCCTGTTTGGTTTTGCCTCTGTTGCCTATGCCTTGGAGAGAAGATAATCATAAAGCATCCATAGTAAAAGATTAATATTTAAAACATATAAGGAACCCAATAGCAAGAAAAGAGCCCGATAAAAAACAGGCAAAGAATCTAAATAGACCCCCTCAAGAAAATTTTTTTATGGACAAGGCTCACGCCAGAAAGGGAAAAGGAAGAGGGACCTACTGCCCTGGTGTCCCAGTTAGATCTGTGATGAAACACCATGACCAAAGCAACTTGGGGAGGAAAGGGTTTTTTTCACTTACAGTCCCACATCACTGTTCATCCTGAAGGACGTCAGGGCAGGAACCTGGAGGCCGGAGCTGATGCAGAGGCCATGGAGGGGAGCTGCTTACTGCCTTGCTTCCCATGGCGTGCTCAGTCTGCTTTCTTATAGAACCCAGGACCACCAGCCCAGGCATGGCACCACCCACTATAGGCTGGGCCCTCCCCCATCAGTCACTAATTAGGAAAATGCCTTACAGCTGGATCTTATGGAGACATTTTCTCAACTGCGGTTCCCTCCTTTCAGATGACTCTAACTTGTGTCAAGTTGACATGAAACTCGCCAGGACACCTGGGGAATAAAGTAAACATTCACAGGCGGCCTTGG
This sequence comes from Peromyscus maniculatus bairdii, assembly GCF_049852395.1. Classification (NCBI taxonomy): domain Eukaryota; kingdom Metazoa; phylum Chordata; class Mammalia; order Rodentia; family Cricetidae; genus Peromyscus; species Peromyscus maniculatus. The sequence continues at coordinate 55,654,553 of NC_134868.1, forward strand.
GGGACATCAAGAGCTGGATGGTGTGACAGCCACAGACTCTAACAACTGGAAATTAGTTAAGCTCATGTTCTCACACGAACTAGGGACAAGGACATTTCAAAGGGCTGGCCCTGAGTCCTGGTTGTAAACCAGGACCCCTGAGAGGAAGTCTCCTCGTGAAAGGGTAGAGGAAGGACTGGCTATAGCCATTTTCCTAACCACACCTGGGAGAAGGAGCAACATCAGGAAGATGGTGTCCAAGGCTCCATCCAGACAGTGGAAAAAATAATATTAAAGGTGGCTGTTGACCAACAGCTGCTAGTTTCTACTCATTTAGAACCTTCTTTCCAGCCGGGCGGTGGTGGTGCATGCCTTTAATTCCAGCACTAGGGAGGCAGAGGCAGGCGGATCTCTGTGAGTTCGAGGCCAGCCTGGGCTACAGAGTGAGTTCCAGGAAAGGCACAAAGTTACACAGAGAAACCCTGTCTCAAAATAAATAAATAAATAAATAAATAAATAAATAAATAAATAAATAAATAAATAAATAAATAAATAAATAAATAAATAGAACCTCCTTTTCTAATCGCTTAGATCTGGAGGTAAGCTAATGGCAACCCTACTGCCTTCATCCCATTTCCCTGCAGGGACATCATCCCTCCACCTGGCGGCAGCCAGCTGTCCGAGTTCCCATTTAGAGGAGACCCAGGAGTACAATACTGGGGTGAGATGTGTGGGGAGAATGATCCCTGTCACATGCATGCACAGTGCATCCCCTACCTGGCTGGATATCTGCCCTGGTGGACAACAAGCATTCCCCAGAACATGTGAAGGACTCAGCCCTCAGCTTACCAATCCCTTCCTCCGTGGACATGGACACAAACTCACCTTGAAGTCAAGAAGGGTTGGAATTATTTCAATGCTGTAATCAACCCTCCCAGTGACGGCTACCTCTGTCCTCTCTTGTTGTAAACATCTGGTTGGTGTCATCATTATGGTTCATGTACACTTTATGGAATTCAATTTCTGATTCTATTTATGGTTTTTAATTTTCTAAGTCATTAACATTCATATGCGGACTCCCTTGGGTTAAAACATTTCCTAGAAAAAGAGTACATGTTTGCTGTAAGCAACCCTCTCTTGTCACTAGAGGAGTGAGCAGAGGGTAACACCCCCGTGTGGCACTCCAGAGATGAGGTCTTAGTGCTCTGTAAGATATGGGTTGTGGTTTGTTATCCCCAGACTTCAGAAGCCCATGTGAATGCTCTGGAAAACAGCTGGTGTTCTGGAGAACAGTCATTAAGTTCCCCCGACTTATCTGAAGGACATCTCAGTGTTCAGTAGTCATTTAACATAAATTGGGTGCTTCCAAGGTAACCTACAGAACAGATATTATCTCATCGAGGGCAAAATGTTGTTCCCCAAACTGAATGTGACTCATTTCCTAATCTTACACAATTTCATTCTGATCAAACCTAAGAGGGTGAATGAAAAAAAAAAAAAAATCAATAAGTGAATTGGGCCAGTAGTGTGACTTACCACAGAATGCTTGTTTAACATGCACTGTGCTCTCGCCTCTATCCACTGCACCCAAAAGGGAGAGAGGGGGGGAGAAGGAACAGAGGGAGGAAGAAATCTTACAAACATGGTAGGACAGTATTAAGTTCTTCAGAAGATGAGCGATCTTGCACCTCCTGCTTGAGCTGGGCACCCATTCACGCTCTTTCAGTGATATAGCCAACAGCAAGATCTGGGCTGCAAAATTATGCTTAAGTCAGCCATGTTCTTGTGTGTGGTGCAGATAAAGGAGAACCCCCAGACAGTGGGGGCTTCCTCCTAGACCCTGGATTGGGTACAAACCACACCCACACACCTGTTTTCACAGAGAGATCCTTTGTTAAGCGGGGAAGAAAAGTTAAAGTGGCTGCTTTCTGACTCAGGCAGAAAACAGCAGCAAATGACCTTGCAGGTGTCATTTTGAAGAGGAGGAAAGGGGAGGTCTGTGTCAGAATGGGCTAGGACACAGTGGTAAAGGAGATAGGGGAAGAGGGGGAAGGGGAAGGGGGCAAGAGAAAGGGGGCAGGGGTATTTGTCCCAGAGGACAAAGGACTGCTCTGGATAGAGAGGAGACAGTCATGACCCATAGGCAAGTGGTGGTTTATAAAGGTAAAGGGGGAAACCCCATGTTAGGATGAGGTGTTTAATTTTAATTTGGCATGTTAATTAGGTGAGCCAAAGGGGGCTTTGGAATACTGGATTTTGGTAGTCAGCCTCAGGAGGAATAAGTGGCCAAATAAGGGAATAGACCGTGGTGGCTAGCTTTAGGAATGTAATTTAAGGGTTTTTAGCAAGGGAGAGGGAATGGGGGAGAAAGGCAAGGCCTGCCAGAGCTACATGCTAGTCGGCTAGTGTCCCTTCAGCAGATACAGAACCGTAAGCCATAGGCACATACACATACACATATTTAAAAACAAAATAAAATCTTTATAATAAATCACAATTCTGTTTTATGAGTCACAGCTGCTAAATAAAAAGAAAATGGGTTTCTAAACTTGAAAGTCAGTGTGTTCTGCCTAATAAAATAAAAAGGTCTCACGTGGAAAAGAATCTGTAGCTGCAAAGGTGTTCTGGAAGTATGTGAAATACAAGATGAAATCAGCCCAGCCATCTGCCCATGTGACCAAGAAGGGCAAATGACTAACCAAGTCCTTGTCACCACTTCCGAAATCCAGCACTGCCAATATCATCTACGAAAGCATGAGGCAATGTTAAAAAGATTGGCCTTTGTGACCATTAATGCTTAACAGGATCCAGGTGGTGGCACACGTCTTTAATCCCAGCACTCGGGAGGCAGAGCCAGGCGGATCTCTGTGAGTTCAAGGCCAGCCTGGTCTACAGAGCGAGATCCAGGAAAAGGTGGAAAGCTACACAGAGAAACCCTGTCTCAAAAAAAAAAAAAAAAAAAAAATTAACAGGATCTAGACTCATCCAGGAGACAAACTTGTGAGTGAGGATTGTGCAAAAATTTCCCAAGATTGAAACATTCCATCCTGCAAGGACGCTCCTTAGGCAGGAAAGTGAACAACTCAAATAGCTTCAGGAAGTCCCTGAAACTGACCAGATTCACTAACATGAATTCCCTGCCAGAGTAAGCAATAAAAACTGAGAGTCCCACTCAGATCGAAGGAAGCCGAGCTGCAAAGAAGAGTCTCAGACAAGACCAGTTGCCTGGAAGAAGCAGAAACCAGCCGAGATTCCTGGAAGGGGTTCAGACCAACTGAGGCACTTGGAAAGGATACTCCCCAATCTGTTGAGCTGCCTGCAGGCTGTGCAGTGTGCTCCAGGTTCCCAGTTTTATGAGCTGTCACCCATGCTGGGGTGGACATTGATGATAGAGCTGTCTTTCGGTCTTTCCTGCTTCTTTAAGTAACCCCTCACCCATACTTCCATAAGTAACGCCAACAAAACTCCTTGGTTCACCAAGTTGGACTTGGATGGTGTCTGTACTTCGGTCTGTCATGGACTCTTGGCATGGCAGGGGGGTGAGGGTATAGATATGTGTGTTGCATCACCATAGGGAAGGGTGAAGGGACTCTAGCCAGCCTGAGCATGGTAAACAATGGCTCTGGCTAACCTTGCCCTTCTCCCCCATTCCCTCTCCCTTTTTTGGCCATTTCCTCTCCCTGAGGCTGACTACCAAGGTCCAGGTATCGAAGTATTGAAGTCCAGCAATCAAAAGCCCCCTTTTAACCACCCCAATTTGTGGTGGTATTGTGTTCCCCAAAATACTGTGTACCTTAATAAACTTATCTGGGGTCAGAGAACAGAAAAGCCACTAGTTAGGCAGTGATAGCACACTCCTTTAATCCTAGCATTCCAGAGGCAGAAATCCATCTGGGATCTCTGTGAGTTCAAGGCCACATTGGAAACTGACAGGCATGGTGACTCACGCCTTTAATCCCAGAAAGCCAGCCTTTAATCCTAGGGAGTGATGGTAGAAAGCAGAAAGGTATATAAGGTGTGAGGACCAGAAACTAGAAGCATTTTGGCCTGGTTAAGCATTTGGCTGGTTAAGCGTTTAGGCTTTGGAGCAACACAGTTCAGCTGGGATTCATTCTGGATGAGGACACAGAAGCTTCCAGTCTGAGGAAACAGGACCAGCTGAGGAACTGGCAAGGTGAGATAGCTGTGGCTTGTTCTGTCTCTCTGATCTTCCAGGGTTCACCCCAATAACTGGCCTCAGGTTTGATTTTATTATTAAGAACTTTTAAGATTCCTGCTACACCAATTAACATGTCCAATCAAAATTAAACACCTCATCCTAACACGGGGTTCCCCCTTTTACCTTTATAAACTACCATTTGGCTATGGACCACGTCTGTCTCCTCTTTACCCAGAGGTCTTTACCACACCCTTTGTGTGGTGGGTGGTTGTTTGTGCCATGCCCTGGGCACTGTGCCTAGTGAAGCAGCAAATAGCTGCTAGCTACCTGCCTCTTGGGCACATTTCCCAGGACTCTTCGCTGAGGGTCCCTCTCTAAGTCTCTATCGGTGAATAGAGCTGCAGGAGAGCCATAGTCCATATGCCACAGAAGCACGAAAGCCCGAGAAACTTATTGAACCAAGATAGGAACATGTCAGTAGGCAGGATGTTGGTACAGAAATCACAGCAAAGATGCCTTTTTCCTTTTTATTAGCCTAAAGCAAGAGAAAAAAGGTAACCCAAGTAACACGCTCAAAGGCTCCCAAGGGTTTCCAGAAATGTACCCTGCAGGCCCTGCCATCACCCTCAGGACGGTAATAACCGCCCAGACCACCACATGCTAGAACCATCTGAGCATCACTCCACATGACCTTGACCCTGGACAGGTCCGCTGCCCTCTCTCGGTTCACTCTCCACTGCCCCTCTACTCTTGGACTCACACAAGTTTCTCAGCCTTGTAGAAACATTAACTTCACCTTTACCCATAAAATGTTAATCACAAAGTGCAAAAAACCAAAAAAGCCTAATGTGCGATCACCCATCTCACCACGGGGTGTGATATCACTCCGAACTGGCAACCACTCAGCACAGAATACAACATCCTAAGACTTCCGAAGGTCCCTCCCACCTCTCCAGCCCAGGGCACACTGTATCCCCTTATTCGGATGAGGTGGAGGCTGGGATGAGCTTGGGTTTGGCCTGCTGGGGAGGGGAGATATCTGGGATCTTCTCCCCGTGTTTGTACACGCTGACGGTGACGTCAATCTTCTCCCCTCCGTATTTGTTCTTCACGTTGATGCTGTACTTGCCCGAGTCCTCGGCCGTCACCCCCTGGATGGTCAGGCTGACGTACTTGGACTGCTCCACCTTCACGGAGAAGTGCTCGCTTAGCTCAATGTCCTTGTCGTTCTTAAACCAGACCACTTCCGGGTCAGGGTTTCCAAACACTGTGCAGGTGAGGTTCAAGGTCTTTGGAGGGAAGACGGGGTCAAGAAAGAAGACAGTTAGAAAAGGAGCGGGAGGCGGGGGTGGGGTGTGATCAAGATACGCTGCAAGTGTGTGTGGAATTTTCCAGTACTAAATTTAAAATGGAATAAAAAAAATCCCCGTGCTCCTCTCTGGAGGTGGCAGCTCAGTCATGCCTACTGGCACCTGTGGATCACGTGTTACATCAGCCACCCTTCATTGACGCAGGCTCCAAAGGTAGGTGCGGCTGAGGAGCCCTGGGCTATGGGGGGCGGGGTTTGAGAAGTAGAACCCTGTGAAAATGGTTCTACCTGTTCCAAGTTCTAACCTGAGCCTGGGGGTTCAACTTGGGAAATGGATTAGCTCTATTATCATTCCGCTGAACCTGTTTTTAAGCTTTTTAGCTTTTATTCTTATGTACGTGCATTCCTGCATGTCTATGTATGGGGAAGTACATGTAAGTGGTAGCTGTTTGTGGGGGACAGAATAAGGTGTCGGATCCCCCGGAGCTGGAGGTATCAGAAGATGTGTGGCGCCCAATGTGGGTGCTGGGAGCTGGACCCCTACTTTCGCTCTAAGAGAAGCACTTGCTCTTACTAAATGAACCATCCTTTAGCCCCTAAACGTCCTTTACATTTAGACTTAGGGGTCTCTCTTCCCAGTTCCTCTGAAAAGTCCACAGAATATTCTGTCTGCATCTCCTAACTCAGACACAGCAACTGCACACTCGCCTGGGCTCAACCCCCTTGCAGACTGTGATTGTTAATTTCACAATTACATCTTTTGTGATATCACAGTTACTCCATCTCAGGGGCATTCCATGCTTTCACTGACTGTTAAAAAGAGGTCTATAAATTTAGGCCTAATAAAGTCCTTTCGAGTACCTACGTCCCTATGACATTGAGCTAGAATTATGCCGCACAAGTGCCAATTAGATATCAATAACTCCACTGATGGGAGACAAATTAAAACTTCAATTAGAGATTCTAGAATGACCTTGGAAATTGGAGCAGGGTTTTTTTCTTTTCTTTTCTTTAATATTAAAGAGGCTGTGACTGTTTACATTCAAAAGTGGTGACTCAGTTTCACCCCGGATGGGAGCTGACCCACCACCTCATATAGAGAAGCCCTGAACCAGGTGACATCAGACGCTGTGGACCCCAAGGTCCTTATACCAGGTCCGTGAGTCACACAACAGGCCTGGTGTTTGAGGATCTGCAATACTGGCTTTTGTTGTTGTTGCTGCTGCTGCTGTTAGTGTGGCTTTTCTTTCTCTCAGTACCGAGGGTGAAGCCCAGTGACTCACGTACACTAACCAAACTCTCTATCATGGAGGTGCACCCCAGGCTTGACTATTCGACTATCCCACCTCTCTGTTTGCAGAAGTTCTCAGGGGTTCAGGTCAGAGGGGGGACAGCACAATGGAAGGTAGTGCCCTGCAGGCTGAGTGGGGAATGACTCCAGCTCTCAGGCTCCCCTGTGTCCCACCCTGAGATGGCAGCTGAGTTTCTACTCTGCACCACTACCCTCATCCCAGCTCTGTCGCCAGCCGTCTGCTCTCACCTTGCCTTCCATTATGGTCACCACGTCAGGTAAGCCGCCAATCACCTTGCCACGATCTGCAGTGAAAAAAGATCCAGGTTGAGGAGACCCTGTCGGGGAGGCCCCACAGGAAGCCTGAGGCTAACACCAAGTGATACCACCGTGGAAACAGGGAAGGGAGGGCATGCCCTCAGGAGAGGACACAAAGAAAGCTATGTTCCAGGTGGAGAAAGCTACCACAGGGGCCATGGGCAAGGACTAGCTGGCTCTGTGCAGGTTGGGGGACATGCGGTCCCCAGGAAATAGAAATGAGAGTCAACTGAACCAGGGAGGTCACATCAAGGACCGCACAAAGAGCCACATCTCACGAGGGAGCGAGTCTTGGCATCCGGGGTACAGAAACTTGTGGGGGGGTGGGTGCAGACAAGGTGGAGAAGGGGGGTCAGGCTGGAATGAGCAGAGGCCAAAAGATCGGGGTGCACTCAACCTGGGGCAGGAAGGTTTGCTGTTACCGATCCCCTAAATCAACCACGTGAAATGTGCACCTCCCCCACCCGTCCCCACCCATGCCCATTATTACTTTTTATCACACCAGTACTCACTCTTCTCTGCAAATGCAGCTGCCCTAGAAATCACAGGAAGGAGAGAGAGAGAAAGCTGTAAGAAATGCTACTGACCAAAGGACTCCATGCACGGGAGAAGTCTACTTACTAGCAGTGTGAGCACATACAGAAGGAAGGTCTAATGGTATGCAGCTATCCGGTCATGCCCGCATTGGTCATCCCCAGAGCTGAACCCCAAGGAGACCAAAATCTATGGGCGTGCAAGTCCCTGAGATGAAACGGTGCTGTATTTGCTACAACATCTACTCATCCTCCTGGGCCTTGTCAATCATCCCTAGTCACTTACTCCACCCAATGGAGTAAAACTATGTAAAGAGTTCCTAGACTGTTGTTACAGGGAATGATGACAGGAAAAATGTCTGTACAGATGCACTGCCTTTACAGTGTCTTTTAATCGCGGTTGGATCTGAGGGTGCAGAACCTGTACCCAGGCAGAGAGCTGGTGTTCTGATCATTTGGAGTGGGGGAAGATGCTAAAACCAAAAGGGAGATTAGCATGCAGACTCTCAGGCTGGGAAGGTGTATTGTTTGGCACCAAATTCACCAGACTGCATTGGAGACTTTTAGGGGATTGTGTGTCTGCACTTGTGTGTGCTGGTTGGTGTACATGTACAGGTGTGGATGTGTGTACACGTGGAGGCCAAAGGTTGATACCAAGTACCTTCCTCAGTTGCTTTCCACCATATTAACTTTTGAGATGTGATCCCCACCTCTCTCTCTATCTATCTATCTATTTATCCATCTCTCATCTCTCTATCTCTCTATATTTATCTCTATCTATCATCTACCTATCTATCTATCATCTATCTATCTATCTATCTATCTATCTATCTATCTATCTATCTATCTATCTATCTCAGAACCTGCAGCTTGCTAATTTGGCTAGACTGGCTGGCCAGGAATCCTAGAGATGCTCCTGACTCTGCCTCCCCAGTGCTCAGATTACAGGTGTGTCCTTCTGTACCCAGCTTTTTTTTTCAAACATGGATTCTAAGGACCCACTTGACTGACTAAGCCAACTCCTAGACCCTAGGCATTTTGTTAAATTGTCAATTTGTGATTTATCATACTTGTCACATATCCACTCAACAAAGGCATCCTGAATAATTTAGTAGGAGCCAACGATGTCCTCGGCTTTAATACTCTAAAACTGAATCACTCATTTGAAAATCTGAAGCATTCTTTAACAGTTGCTCTGTATGGCATGTCACCTGGATCATGACGATTTGAGAAATCCATCATTTTAACCATTTAAAGTGATCCAAGGTTCTGATGGCCCTAGGAAGGTAATACACAGTGCATTTCTATTGTAGAAAAATGGGTGCCCTGCTGCATACTGAATTTCTTACATTACTATTTTCATCCCAGGAACAGAGCATCCTTGGAATCACTAAGGCACTTATGGACCCTGTATGTGGCCGGAATGAACCCAAGTCAGAGCCCCGCCCCCCATCAAAAATGATGTTAGCAAGCTATGGGTCTTACTTGAGCTGCTGGAACTCAGCAAACGCTTCATCAAAAGCTGCAAGGAAACATTCCATATGTCAGTCATGTTCCCATGTGTTTAACTTCCATCCACTCAGATGGTCCACCAGCTAACTGACAAAAAGCAAACTGAGGGGTAATCAAACTAATAAATTGATTTATCTTAAGTCAGTCCCTCTACATGAAAGTCATGACGTCAGTGGATTATTCAATGCACCCTTTTCTTTTCAGTATCTACATGGGTTGTTCACAGGAATGCTACAGGGAATGTCTAGTACCTTGTCCAGAGAGGTCCAGTGAGCGCTGGTGGTTGTCTTTGCCATCGAAAATCTCAAAAGTGTACTTCCCCTTATCCTTCTCTGTGGGCTCGCAGATCTGCAGCCACGCCATCTCCTCACTGCCCCCAATCCTCATGTGTTCGCTGGATGAGATCTTAGCCTCTCTACAAAGCAACATGGGTGTGCTCAGTTAACCTCCAGATGTTATGCTCACACCTGTGAGGGGACATTAACATGTCTGAGTGAGGAGGGCCTGGTCTGCTGGCTTACATCAGTTGGGGATGGTCTACTGACTTGCTCACATTGAGGCAAGGAGGCTCTACTCACTTGCTCATGCCAATGGCACAGTAGGTTTTAGGGATTTTTATGGCTATTATAAACTTAAGTATATTAATAACTTGGGCCTGAAACCTCCTAAAGCCAACTGATTACAACTTAAAGGACTTCAGAATACTTGATTTGGTATGCAGTCATAAGAATATTAAGTGTGGAACTTAAGACCTGACACAGCATTTCCATCTCTAGGTACATGTTCAAAATAGCTGAAAGCAGACGAGATCAGGTGCATTCAGGGTGGTATGGCCATAGAGGAGGGTTTACATGAGCAAGAATTGTTGAAACCAAGGTTGGATAAAGCACAGGGACAAATAGCCAAACGAATGGAAACACATGAACTATGAACCAAAGGCTGAGGGGCCCCCAACTGGATCAGGCCCTCTGAATAGGTGAGACAGTTGATTGGCTTGATCTGTTTGGGAGGCATCTAGGCAGTGGTACCAGGTCTGTGCTCATCGCATGAGTTGGCTGTTTGAAACCTGGGACTTATGCAGGGACGCTTGGCTCAGTCTGGGAGGAGGGGACTGGACCTGCCTGGACTGAGTCTACCAGATTGATCTCAGTCCTCGGGGGAGGCTTTGCCCTGGAGGAGGTGGGAATGGGGGGTAGACTGGGGGAAAGGGGAAGGGGCGGGAGGGGGAGAACAAGGGAATCCGTGGCTGATATGTAGAACTGAATGGTATTGTAAAATAAAAGGAAAAAAAATAGCTGAAAGCAGGGACAGGGACACATGGACACTCATATCTGCAGAAACATTACTCACAATGGCCAATGTGGACCACCACATGACCCTGACAAGCAAATGCATAATTAAACTGCGGTCTATCCACAAGGTGGAATACTATTGATCTTTTTAAAAGAAGGGAACTGACACACGCTATAACACACATGAATTCTGAGGACATTATGCTACATTTACAAAGCTGGTCACAAGAGGACAAACCCATGTTTCTACAATCTGAGGTCACCAGAGTTGCCACACTCAAGAGCAGAGAGTAGAATCAAGCTAGTGTACAAGGGGGACAGCATTCCATTTTATAAGATGAAGATGCTCTGGAGATGGTTGCCCACAACGTGGATTCACTGCACCCTTACGGCAGATGAAATAATAAATTTTATGTTTGATGTATTCTGTCCCAACTTTTTGAAGATGTAAGTAAGACTAAAGCACCTAATGCCATTGCTGTCCTCCAAGTCAGCCGAGTGTTACACCACACTCACTGTCAAATCAGACTGCCTGGTGTACACACATGTTTACATTATACACATTTTATACATATATATATATATATGTATATATATGTATATATATAAATTTTCAAGTTACTGCAATTTAGAGGGCTGGTTCGGGTTTTGCAGAGAACTGGCCATGAACTAATAGTAATTCTATCACCTTTGCTGGCCACTATGTACTCTGCAGTTCAGGGAGAAAAAGGAATTGCCTGGCCCTCTTCACTGTGAAATAGTTCTGGCAGGTAATACTCATAATGTGGGGACACAGAGCATGTTAATCCAGGATAAAAAAAAAGTGACTGGTTCTATGAAAGCAGAGCATCAGGAATGTGGGCAGATGGGGAGGGAGGAAGCCAGGATGGCTCCATGGAAGACCCACCCAGGCAGGGACAAGAGGATGTAACGATAAGGCACTATGCATGCCTAGTAGAGCATAGAACACTCCTGGGAGGAGGAAGCATAGGCCCTCAGTGCTCTTGGGAAGGCAAAAGCCGGAGGCCAGAGCTGTAGGGTAGGCTCACAGCTTTCCAGCCAGAATGCTTTGTTCATACGCTGCTGGGTAAATCCTAGTCAGCTGGCTCTTTACCTGAGGGTAACACATACCAATTCTAGACTTCCAGCGAGCACAGAGCAAAATCTCTATTACTAAAGCAATGGGAAGGGTCACCCCAGCACTCACAAATGTCCATCCCTACCTAAAAGGAATAATGAGACTTTTATATAGAGAGACTTTCTGCTTCTGCAGAAAAGAAAATTCTTTCACAAAAAAAATGTACTGTGTGATCAGTCTCCCTGCCAACCTCCATAAACTGACAACCCAAATGAGGGCTAGACGGCTAGACAATGCCTCACAGCTTCCTAGACCCACACAAGCACACATCAGGGAGTTACAGTCAGGGCCGCTGATGCCTCCAAAGACAGAGGAATTGGAGACAGAGGGCCCCATGTGAGCATACACATTGATAAGCGCCCCCCTTGCGGTCCACCCCAAAACACCTCAGCCAGCCCTGTAGTGACCACATGCTGCCTGAAGGTTGTAGCTTACTCCCTGGTTGTCAGAGGGAGACAGCATTTCACCGCACCTAGTGTTTTGCAATCTGCTTCAAGGGCTGTGTGAGTCACTGGCCACCGTCCCTAAATATGCAGCAACTCCAGGAGCCTGTTCAGTCTTCCTCTGCCATGTGCCACCCACGTGAGCCTTAAATCTGGAGACATCATTTTCTGTCTCTAAAACTCAAATACACTGTAAGCCTATAGAGCTCTGTCACAGGTCACCACAGCCAGTAGCCCTACCCACAGTGGGAGAGAATCCACTGCATTGGAAACCTTCACCTCAACACCACTCCCACCCTGTCTAAGGATATGGAAAGGTAAGGTATAGGAAGCAGAAGGCATCTCATTCTTGCAGGTAATTGGAGCCCACTGAGATTAAGGGGAGTCATTAGCCTAATGTGACCACTGCAGGAGAGACCTCCCAAGCTGAGGGAACACATACAGCCTGAGGTCAAAGCATGCTAGCTTTGTTTTTTCCTATAATGACAGCAAGAAGTCCCTTGAGTGGCTGGGATTCCTCTCAGTCTGAAGTGGTCAATCCTCAGGCAGTTGGGCTTTGCCATGTCTGCACAATACATTCATTTTGCCCTCCGGCAAGACAACAAGGTCTTTTTTTCTGAAGAACATTTTTGCTGTGTTCCTTTTGGCCTGTTCCTCATTTGTGAGGGACAGATTTCCAGCCTTTTATTTAAAGTGGCATTTTCTAAATTCCTTGATGTATGACTTGGCATTTCTTTTAAAGCAATGAACAATGGTCCACACTTAAGTCTGCATTCTACAAATTTCTCACTGGGATTGATCTATGAATCGAATGTCACCCATTGGCACAGGTTTCTCCCCCACTGACTCCTTTGTCTTCTTACTCATGTCTAGTGAGAAAGCAACTGGTTGGCAGGTTGGAGCTTGGACTCTAAACACTGGTCCCCTTGTTCTTCTACCTAGAGAATGCATTTTAAGCACTGGTGTCGTTGGTAACCACCAGTGAGGACGCTGTTGACACCTCCTGATGTTTCCTTTTTTCTTTCTCCTTTGTCCAGACCCTCCCCACTGTCCCATGGCCAACCTAGCCAAAGCCTGGCACAGTTACTGAGAACATGGCCATGGGCGGTTTGCCAAGAGTACCACATTGAGCCACGGGCTGCTGCAGCCATGGACACGAGCTCTCATACTCACTTGTGATACCAGCTGACCTTCATTTCCTCTGTGAAATACTTCATGAAACACTGAAGTCTGATGCCCTCGGGGGTGCAGAGAACCTTCAGCGGTGAGGCAGAGGCTCCTGCAGATAACAAGATGTTACCTCAGATCTCAGAAAGTCAAGACAGGCCCGTGGCCCTATGGTAAGGCTCATCTATCCATAGTATCAGCACGTCTCTCAAGTTGGTGCTCATTCCTGTAATGGCCACAGAAGCTCCCCTGTCCCTCCCATGTCATATGCTTTCATTAAACACACACTTGTCCTTCCAGAGTACTTTGAAAAGCCCTTTGCTTAAGACCAAAGAAACATGAAGTTTTGCAAAAATAATACACACCTGGCCCTTAGCAGTTTGGCTTGCATAAAAGAATCAATCTTGGTGACAATGACTATGAAACCTGCTCTATTAATTGACCCAAATCTAAAGAGCTGCAGAAAACCCATAAGGAAGGAGGAAGGGGAGTCAGCAGAAATGGGAGTGGGAGGACACAGCTGGAACCCTCTTTACCGGAGACATCTTCACCTTACTCCTTTCCACCTGGAATGTCACATCGATGCCAGGGTCTAGTCACATGGAGACTTCTATGCTTGCTCTCTATCGCCACCTAACTCCCCCCAAAAGATGCCTCTGTGCACCTTGAGTGATTGGGTGAGCCGAGAATTCCAGAAGCATCGTGTGAGGCCAATCTGACGCACTTACCAGTTCTCTACGTGTGACCAGCCTGTCATCAGCAGGTGACCTTCCAGCACGTTCTGAGACAGGTAATGCAGAGCAACTCCCCAGAGTGTAAGAGCAAAGCCATTTTCCCAATGGCTTGGTTCATCTTACAAGTGGCTTGCATACCCATGGGTGAGTACTTGACTCACTGAAAGCCATTCCAAGTGAACCTCATTTTAAAATGTAGCCCAGTCCTTTCACTAAACAAAAGCAAAAGCTCCACCTCACGGGGCTGTTTGCAAAAGCATTAGAGGTGAGCATACGGTGGTTTTTCATGGGAATCCCGGAAAACCATAGGTCTCTCTAATTGAGGTCAAGAGGATATGAGTTCTGGTGAGTCCCAACTTGCCTACGCAGATTTTGGTAACTTGATCAGAAAAGTAACCTGGGTATTCTCTGGCTGGTGTGTCTCGTCTTGTGACAGTATGACACAGTGCTGTCATCTACAAGAGTCACACTGGAGAGCCTCACAAGGAGTCACAGGGAAGGAAATTCAAAAAAAAGTCTCATACCATCACAAGGAGGTGTATGATTCTGTGTTGGTCCACATGGGTAGCAATCCTTGACTTTGAGCCATTACATGTGGCCAGTGGGTCACAGGTTGGGCATGCCTACGAATCTAGAGAGTCTAGAGTAATAAATTACTAGTTGTTAACATGTAAGCTACTATTTGTTATTTATAAGCAGTATTTTTTTTTTTTTGCTTCTCCAACTTCTATACAAAGGCAAATGGCTCAATACACAGACTATGAAGTCTAAGCGTTAAATAAATACCCACTATTACTACTCAGTGTTGGAAGAAAAACTAATAGCAATTTTGGACAAAACAATTGCCCAGGCTGGGCAAAGGCAAACTGGCAGGGATGACTGGAGGGTAACATCAGCAAGGGCTTCTGAAGCTGAACACAGGCTCCAGCATTCACACTGCAAAGCTCTGGAGGAGCATCATAGAGTGGGCAGGTAACCAGTCATTTCCCCCCCACCAGCCCAACTCCAGGCAGGGGACACACCCCAGCCATCAGTGTCCTCTGGGACAGGAGAGCTCACCCTAGGAAACAGAGATGCTTCAGTCAACAAGACTTGAAAACTCGGGGGCTATTACTCACCGCACACACGACTCATTGCCAAGATCATGTCCTCGTACACTGGAAGGGAGAATGGAAATGGACCATCACTGGGTGTGACTTTAACAGAAAGCAGCATTTTCCATGTCTAATTAAATTGACACGGGAAACTGTGATACTCATTTGAAAAATGAAACATTAAAATGGTAATATTTGTCCATAAAAGGCTTATGTGCACCATAAATCCTTCTAACCTATTCACTTTTTAAACACAGGACAAGAACATTTTGTTCAACATAAATCCAACTGTACGTTGAATTGAATAACTTCCTGAGAGCTTCAATCATCTTAACTGCATTTGTAAGGAATCAAACTTGGCTTCTGATAAGGGAGTGAAATCATGTTTCATCAAAGCCCAAAGTGATAGTGTGCATTTTCTAACACCGTGAAACGGCTCTTAAACGCAGACGAAATACAATCTGGTTTTCTTGCCCAATGTCACTGCAGAGGCAAAATGCACGCAGTCCAAAGTGTGCATGCTTGTACTTTTATAGTACCCCGCATTCCATGGACAGAACGGAGCTCTGTCAGCTCAGGGTGCAGATGAGTATACCCCCACAACACCCCTCGTCATATGGACAGACTGGAGTCCTGCTCAGCTGGTATGCACACAGCTATGGGTACTCATGAGCAGTCTTCCACAACACCCCTCATTCCATGGACAGAACGGAGCCCTGCTCAGTGGAATATGCACACAGCTCAGGGTGCCTGTGGATACAGCTCCACAACAAACTTCATCCAGTGGACAGAATAGATTTCACTGTAAGACAAAGAAGGTACCATCTTACCTTTGCCAGCTATTTCAAGGATGGATACATCTTGACCTCTGTCATCTTTCAAGGTTGCTTTGTATTCGCCATGGTCCTTCTTAGACAACTACGAATAAAACACATTCCATATTTATACAGAAATCAACACCATAATACAAGATTACCGGTATAGTAGTACATTTTTCCTTGCAAAGCATGGGAAATCAGTGTGCAAATTGGAAGGCATTGCCAAGTTTACAAGTCATGGAGAGTACTGTTTTGTTTCTCTGGCTGCATGGTACCTTTGGTATTAGCAGCTCACAGACCCCCTTCTCCAAGTCCGGCAGTGTCTCGGTTTCATAAAGAACATCATCCTTGAGCCATTTGAAAACGGTTTCCCTCTTGGTGTTTGCAACCTGCAGAACAGAAGTCCTAAGTGAATCACTGTGGCTCAGGAGGGGAACAAAAATCCTTCAGGGTTAGTCAAGCCCAGACCTAAAGAAAACACCAGCTTTTACCCTCAACAGGCTCAGTGAGGGCTCATGGAAGAACTGTCACTTCTAATAATAGCAAATGCATTTCTCAATCGTCTTCTAAAAGCAGTAAGCCCTTACAGCTGCCACCAAGAGGACCAATGATGTCTGTAGGTGTAAAAATCTCCCATTTAATAGAAAATGTCACTAATGAAGCCTAAGCCAAGTGCTTTGATTCATAAATGTTCTTAGAGCTCTATGGATCACTGGATGACTGACTGCTCTTTGAAAGTGTGGTATTCAGGTGCATGAACACAAAGGGATGACACATAGAAGGAGAGCTTCCCTATGTGGGAATTCTTCACAACTGAACCTCTGGCTTTAGATGCTAAGCTTTGCAGGGTTCTAATGGAGAGCAACCACACTCATACACACACATACATGGCTGACACGCTATCTCAAGAAGAAGATGTTCTACTTTGTGTGACAGGTGTTGATGGCACTGGATTCCAGGAGGCTGAGGAGTCTGCATCCCCATCCACACAGACCCCACACAGATAATGCCAGCAATGGAACATGACAAATGATAATGCCATGGGATTGGCTCTATAGACCAGTAATGCCATGTGTTTGGGATTTCCATAGCAGCTATATGCAAGGTGTCACCAGTGACACCAGAGAAAAATCACATACTACGGGTACTTTTGCCTGCCTTAGTTTCCAGAGTTAAAGGCCAGCTTGGTATAGAGAAGTCATTCACAGCATCTAAGGAATGGATGGAGACCATGCACTAGCCGCCCTGGAAGTGCCCCCATCCCGGGACAGAACATGAGTGAACACACATCACAGGGTAGTAACTGCCTAGTCTTCTCCGGGTCTCCCTGCAGTGGCCGCCTCTGCCATCCTTCCCTGTTTCCAGGCTCACTCTGCTCATCAAGGGGGAAGCTGCTACTCAGTGTGTGTGAAATCAAAGACTTTCCAATGCCCTTCAATCTCATCTCTAAACAGCCTCCACCCTCCTGCCACGTGGCTGGAGGGGTCTCACCCCATGCACAACCCCTGTGCATCTTCTCTGACCCTGCAATTTATCTCTGTCACACTGGAACACTCAGGTGCCTAATGTGTACATGAGCATGCAAAGAGATACGAATAAGTGAATTCATCAGACACCACACACATGCCATGCCCATGCCCATGCCCAAGGGGCACTGCTCTCTCATCACACTGCTCTAGAGTATGACAAACTCCAGCACACTTCCTTCTTGTTGTAATTAAGATTTCTGTTATTTCTTTTGTTTTTAAATGCTTTTCTGTAAAAGTGTAAGGATATTCTAATTTCTACTATTCTCTACACATTTTGTAAATAAATTAAGAAATATCACCTGCCACAGTTATCACTGAATGAAAAAATATTCAGGAAGATGTCTTGCCTCATTTATGGGGGACATAAATGTGTAAACTAAATGCATGAGAGTGCAAAATACTCATTTCAAGATTTATTTCATTTTCCTAATATCTGTGTCTACTGGCCTATGCATCTCTGTGATCAGGGAACTTGAGGTAGTTTCAAATATCTATGGGCAGTTACACAGCATTCGGATGCTATCAGCCCCAGGAAGTGGACCTCTCATTTCTTCCCCTGTCCTTAGGACACAGAAAGACCAGCAAGTTTTGGTGCTATGGTCAGAACCAGATCATTAGTCACCCTCTTCATTCCTGAACCTGACCTCTAACCTCCTAATGAGCTGAGCTTTATAATGCTCACCTCAGAAATACATACCTTTCCATGTGTGGTAGTCATTTGAGAAAACTGGTGTTTTACCCAGTACAAACTGCCTATGCAAACAGCCCACTGTTCAGTAGAGGGCTAGCCTCTAGCCTCTAAACATCAATACTTCAGACTCCACCATCATACCCAACCCTTCTTACAACCCCACACCCACCAACTCTGCCCTCTTGATATAGCTGCATGGCTTCTTATTGTGCAAAATGCACATAACATTGGCTGTCTTCTGACTGTGGTTAAGGGTGTCATTCGGTTCCTGCTCTCGGTCTCATCTCTTGGACCTGGACTATCCTGACCTAAGAAGTCCCACCTAGCTGAAATAGTCTGTTTGTTTTCATCTTTCCTGCTTGGGCTTTAAGTAATTTGTAAGTAGTTTAAGAACAAAAATAATGCACTATTATCACTTATCCCCAGCACTTTCCCCAGTGAAAGATATAAGGCAGATACTCAATAAGTTAAAGGTTTGTTGATTAAAACACAACTTAGAAATAAACTTCTTTACTGAATTAACATAAGGCATAAAAACCTGTTCCCCAAATGTGCCTTTTAGTCCCTGATGATGTCATGTGGACAGCATGGCGGGCACCTTTCCTCATGACACGCCTTCTCATGGAGTCACTGCTAACATTCTAAGTCCCTGTTTTAATAAGCTACCTCTTTAAGTCTTCTTTTGAACATCACAACAAGAAGGAGGGACAGTCACTTACCATCCAAGTTCTCCAGGGTCCACTAGACCCTGAAGTCTCTTGTCTATTTGCACCTAAACCTAGACCACCCACTTCACTCTCCACAGCTGCTCCCAAACCAGCACCCCCACAAGGAACATGAAGGAGAACCACGGGGTCTCTCACCTTACAGACAAGCCGAACATCACAGTCTTCGGTAACATCCCAGTGCAAATATTCAGCAAAATGAGGGCCTGTGGAGAAAGGAGGAAGTTCTAAAATAAGAACTTACATGTATAGATATCTACAGCTAATGCAGATATTGCATACACATATGTATGTATGTTTTAATATAGCTCTATGTTCTATTTTGATGTATAAACATAGTTGGCTGGAAGAGCCTGCTGTGCCCTATAAAGCCAAGGTATGTCTCATAGTCCTGAAGCCAACTTGTCTTAGAGCTGACTCTCTCCTGAGCCTCCTGTTCCTAGTGGAGTACACAGTCCCCTTTCCTTACCGCACCTGGGGTCTATTGCTCTTTAGATACTTATAATATCCAGCTCCTCACATTCTTGTTTCTAGGCTATGCATCTGACTGAACACCGAGCAGCACAGTGATCAAATCTTTTAAAGTAAGAATTAGTAGAGAAGATGAAGATAAAGCAATGTGACCTTGCAACTTTGTAGATGCTTATCACTTCAGATCAGAGACAGACTCATGTATGTTTATCAAAAATATCATTCATTTCTATTGAAATAAACATGGAGTAAGCCAAATCCTAATAAAACTATTGTCTCATTCAATACAACAATATAAAGCAGGCTTGTGCTGATTATTTTCATATTAATACATTTTATAAGACTATAATTTAATTGGTGACCTTTAAAGCTGGTTATAGATAGACCGCTTCCCTGATAAAGAAACAGGAAATGATGAATACATATCCAGGGTCAGCCAAGGTTAGAAGCCAGAAAGAACACAGGCAAAATACCCCTGGAGGACTAAAGATAGGGAAATCACCTAATTTCCAGAGCTAAAATGATGGTGTGATGTTTGATCATTCTACGTTTCTTCAGAGTCAGCTGTGAGATGCAGGGTCTGCTCGAGACACATTACAAAGCAAAGTCTGCACCTCATGGTGTGAGCGAGGCACCACCTACCTTGTTTCCTGAGGAATTCCTTCCTTTGAAATTCAGCCTCTTCTAGAACAGCTCTGAACGCTATTCAAAAAAAAATAGACAGATGAAATATCTCTCCATTCAAAGGAATTTTCTTTCCATTATGTTTTGTGGGCATGTGAAAATGTTCACTGTAGCATACCGTCTCCAATGAGCACCAATGAAGATTGATTCTTGGCTTTTCCATCTTGAATCTGCACAGTGTAGGTCCCTTCATTTTCTATAGTAAACCGATCCATGACCATCTCAATCATGCCAGTTGATCTGTCACATTTAATTTTGTGTGTCTGGAACCCATAAAAGACACAGAGAATGATGTGATGAAATTGCTTCTCCACATTGCAGTTATATCTTGTGATTGTTTGAATAAGAATGACCCTCAATAGGCTCATCTATTGAAATGCTTAATTACCAGGGAGTGAAACTGTTTGGAAAGGATTAGGAGGTATGCGCTGGCGCTGGCTCTCGCTGGCTCTCTCTCTCTCTCTCTCTCTCTCTCTCTCTCTCTCTCTCTCTCTCTCTCTCTCTCTCTCTCTGCCTGCTGCCTGTGGTTAAGGATGTAAAGCTCTCAGCTACTGTCCCAGTGCCATGCCTGTCTGCTTCCTGCCATGATGATCAGTGAATAACTCTCTAAAACTGTAAACAAGCCCCCAGTGAAACGCTTTCTTTTAGAAGAGTTGCCTTGGTCATGGTGTCTCTTCACAGCAACCAAAGACTAACTGAGACACACCAGATATTACATATGAAGGAACTAGGGGGCATGAAGTGTGAAGGCAGTACAGACCCCATCTTAGGGTAGGTCCACCTGCTGTATTCAGTTCTAGGAAGGACCTCAGTAATGAGCCATGACAACTCAAAGAGATACAGGGCAGTATGCTCCTGCAGACATCCTGTCTGCGGTTTATGTCCCTTGAAGATATCCAGATAATCTTGCTGAGCCATCCAGATAATCCTGCTGAGCAAGTTGTGGTTCCTCGCCAAAAGTCTAACCCAATGGTTTCAAATGTGGCTTCTCACCGAAAGTCTAGACCAATAGTTTCAAAAAAAAAATCACCTTGCCTCATATCCCATCTATCCAATCCCAAGCATGTAATTTCTGGCTTGTGGAACTATTAAAAACTCTCTACACCTGGGCTCTTGACAGCTGCCACATTTTCTTCCATCTGCCATGTGGTGGCCCAGGTTGAACCTGAATAAATGAACCCTTACGTGCTTTCACCAAAAACTGGCTCCTTGGTGGTCTCTGGGGGTTTCTCAAAATGGGTACAACAAAAGGAACTCAGAAAGAAAGTTATCAACTACACCTCTGGGTGAACCAAGGACCAAAAACAAACCACTGTTCCCTGGGAAGGGAAGAGAGACAGGAAGTTTCCCAGTGCATAAGTATGAACTTCAGCCTCTGAAACAGTAAATTGTAAATGGCTAAAACCTGCCCACTCTCCAGGCTTTGATCTCCAATAAACATTCAAAAAAAATAGAAAGAAATTCAAACATGCTTTCAAATATGTCAATCACATGTTCTGTACTTGTATAACATCACTGAATATTTTCAAAGGGAGCTAGAAGAGGAGACAGGTATACATATGTGCTCAAGAAAGGCCACAATGAAGGGGCACCAGCCTGCAGATTAGTCTTGAGGTAGAACCTTCTGGAACAGGCTAATGACAGGAGCTATGGGAAAGCACTGTGTCCTCATCCTGAAATGATGAGGTCACCACCACATCGGAGTGGAAGAAGAATAAGAACCCAATGAGCTGCCCCTGGGCGGTCCTTGCACATCTGTCTCGTTTCAAATGATGACATTTGAATATCAAAAGCAACCTTCAAGTTGCTCAACAAATGGTCAGTATCTGTGCGATCAGATCACTATCAGTATCACTATCAGTTCACCAGCACTTCCTAGAACTGGAGGGACCCACTCTAACTAGCTAAGAAATCACAGGTTTGAATTTCACCAACGAGAAGCTTAAAGACAGAGTCGGCTCCCCAGCTTCCTCTGCTCCCACAGCACAGTATCTGAGAAGGCTTTAGGAAATAATTAGGCATCTTGATGCAGCAAGATGAAGTTCTGTGATTTTACGAGCCCCATAAATACAGGGTTTTATGTGACTTTCACAAAACAGTATCAGTCTTTAAATGTGAAAGTCACCTGTGGGCGGCTAATTAAAGCAGTGAAATGGTGTATCCTACTCCAAAAGATTAGCTCTGGAGCGGCACCGTCGCTCTCTGTGGCAAGTAGAGAATGTTAATCAAAAGATGTTCAGCGAATAATGTGCAATTACTCCATATTCCACTTCTTTTCCTAGCGTGATCTCTGCTCAGAGAAAATTTCTCCAATTACCTTGATCAGGCAGTACTGTCCCATACACAGTATGCATTCACGTGGCTGTTTGCAGCCCACAAAATCTAACCACACTCTGCTTTTTCTAAAAGCATGTCATGGCTCCCATAGGACAGACTGACTAGATCATGTGATTTTTAAACACCACATGATCCTGACACCCCAAGATTTCTGTTTGATAGACTTCATCTAGCCCTGTTTTGCAAAGCATAAAGATCAGGCTGAGAGTAGATGGTAAAGCTCATAGAAAAGAGAGTGGGCTCTCCACAAACATGGGTGGGCTCTCATTTCCAGCTCCCAGTTGATATGTGTGTGTGAACATCTGAATAGGAATTTAGGATTAGGTGGCTCAGTGCCAAAGACATACACTGGGCATTTAGTGGAAAGAGGGACATACCAATAGATGACTCACCTAACCCACCCCTGAATAAAAGAGACCCCATAAAAAAAAAATAAATGTCCTATGCCTGGGTTCCCCAGCATGCTATAAATTAGACAAAGGTAAATATATCTAAACATAGCTAATGACTTCTCAAATGCTCCATAGTGAAAAATGAGGACTGTAATAATTTTAAGAATCTTTTTATATAATCAAAAAGATAGAAAGATGGCTCGGTCAGTAAAGTTCTTGCCTCACAAGCATTAGAAACTGAGTTTGGATCCCAGAACCCATGTAAAAAGCTCAACATGGTAGCACATGCCCAGAGACAGCAAAATTGGAGGCAGAGACAGGTAGAGCTCTATAAGCTTGCAGGCAGCTAAGCTGGTCTATTTGATGAAATTCCAGGCCAATGAAAGACCCTGTCTCAACAAAAAAAGGAAAGATGCCTGAGGGAAAATCCCCATGTATGCCATGCATGCACACACCTCACCTCAATTACTTATACAAGTGAATACACCTACACACACACACACACACACACACACACACACAGAGAGAGAGAGAGAGAGAGAGAGAGAGAGAGAGAGAGAGAGAGAGAGAGAGAGAGAGAAGCAGAACAAAGGCCAAGTGCTTAGCCATTTATGAGAGCCCCATCCCTTTCTCTGTCCAGATCAGATCCAACCCACCAAGGCAACAGCTCAGGAGAACCAAGGAGGACCAAGAGACTTCTCTTCCACCTAGTGGTCCCCATGGGAGCTGGCAGAGGACGGAACATAGGGAACCATTTCCCAGAACAGAGCAAAATGACAAGGCTTCAGAACCACAATCAGGAAGAAAGAGACTAATTCATCAAGTTAATCCCCTTTTATCTTGATCATTTTCCTAAACCCAAACTCCACATCTCTAAAATACAGTTCCTCATTTTTCATTTTAACATATTTGGATTTTAAAGTCAGCCTAAGTTATACCAAACCAAGCCTGAATCTCTGCACACTGTGAAAAACCACAACCTCAAGCCATCTGGTCAACCTTCTGAACTCCTATTTCTGGAACTCAGAAAGGGTAGGAATGAACACAAAACATTGATTGTGAGAACCTTCCAAGCAAACCCAGATTTCTTTAAGCTTTAGCTCACTCCCAGCTCAGCAAATCCAGGTACCTCTGAGCCACAGCTCACATCCAAGAACTCACCTCACTGTCAGAGACTTCTCTGTCATTGATAACAAACCGGAAGCTGGCATCAGGTGAAAGATGCTCTGCCTGGAGCCAGAAGCGGACCTGACCCTTATCGAAAATCTCATAAGCTAATTCTGACTTCAGAGGAATTGCTACAGGAGGAAGAGAAATAAGTCAGCAGTGAACAGATTGTCCTTAGATGGACAGCTGCAGATTGGAACACCAAACTCAGTTCCTAAACATTTCGAGAAGGTGAGCCATGGAGTATTGCCTGGCATCATGGAAACAGGATATGAAAATCCTCCTGTTTGAGTTCCTTGAGACTCTCTGGACATGGTCAGAGGTTGAGAAGTGACTCTGTGAGATAGCCTTCTCTAGACAACTGCTTGGATTAGGAACAGACGGGCAAGTTTCCATATCATAAGCTGGCATTTCTCCCAAGTAGGTCTTTATAAGCCTAATGAAGGCCCTCCCTCCTTCTGGGGCTGCAAACGCATGTACGAAACAAGGGGATTACTTACTGGGGTTCTTTATCTCATTGCTCAATGCCATCAAACGCTCAAGTTCTAAAATTAAGAAAAAAACGTCATCAGTTTTGACCCATGCATTCAGAAGTCTGTGAACAACATTGTGGTGGTTTGAATAGGAATGGCCCCCAGAGACTCATGTGTTTGAACCTTGGCCTACAGAGAGTGGCACTTCAGGAGGTGTGGCCTTGTTGGAGTGTGGCCTTATTGGAGGAAGTGTATCACTGTGGAGGAGGATTTTGAGGTCTCATATATGCTCAAGCCAGGCCCAGTGAGACAGTTCACTTCCTGTTGCCTGCAGATCAAGATGTAGAACTCTCAGGTCCTTCTCCAGCACTATGTCTGCCTGGGTGCCGCCATGCTCCCCACGATAATAATAAAAGACTAAACCTCTGAACTGTAAGTTACCCTAGTTAAATGTTTTCCTTTGTAAGAGTTGTTGTGGTCAAGGTGTCTCTTCACAGCAGCAGAAACCCTAAGACAAACATCAAGGCTAAATTCACACCACCAAGGTTTACTCTGAGGACATGAAAGCAAACGTAAGGACAGAGAAGGGCCTTTAACACACTAGCAGTCTACTCCAGCCAGGGTCCTCACCATGAAACCCACTTTCTAAAAGGACAGCTGAAGGTGAGACATGGGAGTGTGAGTCTGGGCAAGGCAGGCATTCCGGAAATCTAGGATAATCTGCAGAGAGTGGATAAAGGGACAGCTTTGGGAATGGCCGCTCTCTATAACACAGGAGGTGCTTTCTGCGGCTAACCTGCTCCTGGGAACATGCTGAGGCTAGTGGGTCTCTTTCCCTTTCCAAGACTTCCTTCTTATTCAGAGTGAAGCTCCCTGACTCAAGCAAACCCTCGTTGTGGCAAATTGCAATGGGGTAAAAGCAGAATGCACAGCTCCAGAGGAACCCTGAGCAAAGTCAGAGAAGCCAAAGTTCCAAGATGTCTCTCCGTTTCTTCCCCTTCTTCCTCCCCTCCTTTCACAAGACTAGAA
This sequence comes from Peromyscus maniculatus bairdii, assembly GCF_049852395.1. Lineage (NCBI taxonomy): Eukaryota > Metazoa > Chordata > Mammalia > Rodentia > Cricetidae > Peromyscus > Peromyscus maniculatus. Next base: position 55,679,838 of record NC_134868.1, read on the forward strand.
TTCATCCGTGTCAGGGACATATGGGAGCATTCATTTGCGGTAAATAAAGAAGTCAGATTCTTCTCAACCAAAAGCAAACTTCACCCGAGGACCTCCGTTCCCAGTGACACCTCCTAGCAGGGATGTGCATAAATCAAGTGAGCCACACCCTGGTCCCTGAGGTCTGGCTTGGGTCACCAGTTATATAAAGCATGGCGGACGCTGCATCCTATGCATCTACATGAAGCTGTAATGCAGAATGCCCTGTGGGGACTGCGGTGCAGAGGGATACAGCGCCATTTCTTGGGCGAGCAGAGAGGGTCCTCAAAGGCAGATTGCCAGACCCCTTCTGTGCAGCTTAAGGAGGGGCAATGCCAACCCTCTGCTGTTCGTGGGTGAGTCTTGTTCAGTTTGTCTGAGTTTGGGAAAATTTAACTAAAACTGAAGTGGACCTGCAAACCTCTGGTGCCATCAGCATGTCACGGGTACCCTCCTCCCAGGTGTTCACCTCCCTCCCCACAGTGCGTGGGGTGAAGGCGTCTCCCCAAGTTCACGTGTCATCAACTGAATCCTCTGTGAGCCAAATTGAGGTGGGCATGAACCAACACTTCTGTCCCAGCAGTGGGCCCTTATTGAGACAGTGAGGCCCTAGTAAAGACTGAGTTATGCTTCCCCCATGTGATACTTTCTAGACAGAAAGAGGCAGCGAGAAGACCTCTAGTCTAGGTTTGCTAAACTTCTAAAGAAATCTTGGCTCACGAGCAAACCCCATGCCCACCCTTCTTCCCGATCCAATGTGTTTTCTCTGTATTAGGGTCGGTCTCTGAAAGTGTGACAAAGCCAGGAATGACCAGCCCGTGTCAGGAAGACATTACCTTCTTCGTCCAAAACGAAGCTGGAGGACACACCATCCGTGTCACTTACAGATACCGAATATGTCCCTATGTCTTCTTTATCTGGATTCTTAAAGTACAGCTTTGAGCTGAAAGGAAAAAGAAAGGCGAGCGTTAGTCATTTCTGCCTGCAGAAGCCAATGCTTCTCAGCCTCTGGCTTCCCGGAGACTTACTGATCGCCCTCAGTGTGAACCTCGAACCGCTCCTCATCAGCAATCTCTTCATAGGCCTTGCACCAGGTGAACTGGGAGGCATCTGTCATTTCCTGGCAGTCAAACCCAAGGTAGATGTTGCCCTCCTCATCCACGCCAGCGCTGATCTCCTTGGTGCCTATAAGGGATGGGAGGAAGCGGGGGGGATCCTCAGGAACACTGTGTCCCCAAGATTCCTTTTCTAGAGAGGGGGTGACACAGGCCAGGTGGAAGCTTGTTTGACATTGGCTGCATCATCAGTTTTACTTAATGTCTATCCAAAATGGACCAGAGAGGCTTAGGGGAGCAATCTCCCCTCAGGGAACTGGCTGACAAGCCAACCGCTGCCTCTGCTGATTCCATTTACACCATCAAACTTCTGCTGGCTTCCTCTCCAGCACTTCAGAAACCCCCATACTGCCTCTCAGACTGACCTGTCATCCCACACCATAACCTGGACAGTCACGTTTGCGCTACCCCATATCACCCACACATTCTTCCTTCTCCACATCTGTTATTCTGTCTTCTGGGGCATGGAGGCTGCTATTTGTCTGGTATGTGTTGACCAAGGTGAACAGCTTAGCCTGATACCAGACGTTCAGAGTACAACTCTCAGAAGCTAGGAATGGGGGATGGAGCGATGGCTCAGCCATGAAAAGCATCTGCTGCTCTTTCAGAGGAGCCGGGTTTGATTCCCAGCACCCACATGATGGCCCACAACCTTCTGTAACTCCAGTTCAAAGGGATCTGGAGCCCTCTTAGAAGGCCTCTGAGAGCTTCAGTCACATACATGGCAAAACACACACACACATAAAATAAAAACAAATCTTTATGGGGGGGGATGAAGAGGGAGAGGAAGAGAAGGAGGAAAAAGAAGAGGAAGCTGTATTATTGCTGGTGGTGGTCGTGGTGTTGGCAGGCAGACAAAGCTAAGCTCTGCTGGTGAACGGAACTAAAGTCAGTAACACAGATGTTCCTGGGTTACCAGGAAGATGAAAAAGAGGGAAACAGAGACAGGAGAGAAAGAGGCCCCGGGAGTAGACAGACCATGGAGGTCTCAGCTCTTGACTCTATCCCCTGCCTAAACCCAGACACACAACCAGCCTATGCATCTGTGAGCTGGTTTTCAGCCCCCAAAGTGCCTCTTTGCAAGATCACCTCCAAGGAGGCCAGTGTAGCCAAGAAAGTGGCCAAGAGCTCTATAGCCTTCTGATCCCTGCAGCTGTAGAAACAACACAGTCCTTCTTGGACTCTTAGAACAACCTCTCCACACCAGGTGTATGACATATGCTCAGGGGCTTAGAGCAGATGCAGAGCCCGGATGTAGCCTTACTTCTCCTGTCAATCAAGTTCTGCTTAAAACATGTTTGGGGAACTCATGGGGAAGGAAAAAAAAAAGAGTTCAGCAAGGAAGGGGTAAGCAGGGAATAGGGGTATATATAATCAAAATGCATTATATACATGTATGAAATTATCAAAAAACTTTTAAAACATTTTAAATGGCAGGGTACATATTCACGCATTTAAACACACCTCCACCCATGCATACATATAGGTACAGAGCATAAGTGCTCCCTTCAGGGTCCCACTGTGGGGTGACATGTCCTCTGTTGAGCAGCCTGAGAGGTGGGGACTCACCTGGCCGGGCCTCCACAAGCACAGGCTCCGATGTGTCTGACGGCTTCCCTGGTCCACTGGCATTCACTGCTCGAACTCTGAACACGTAGGTCTTACCTTGCTGCAGGTCACTGACCTTGAAAGGACAGAAGAAACATGTGCCGGGGCAGACAGGGGCCAATCTCACCGACAGATGAGCAGATCTGGGTTTGTCTACTTCATTTGTTCCTCAGAACACCGGCGTGCAGAATCAAACGCTATTGACGCGGTTACAACCTGGTGATATTTAATGTGATTCTCCGGGACCAGATACTATTTAAAATGTGGTTTCTGGCTGTTGAGAACCATCCTTTAGACATACCGAAGTCGAATCAGTCTCTTTTTCACATGTATGTGCATACTGCTCCCTATCATGGCTGGATTCTAAGGTAATCACTGACTCACTCACAGGAGAGTTTTCCGCTGTGAATCTGCTCTGTGGAGAGAACCGCTGCCTGTGCCTCCTCAGTGTGCTCCAGGGACTGACACACACAGGTCGCCTTCCTTGAAGGAAGGTGCACAGGCTTCTGTCTAAACCTGGGTCAGGAAAGGTCAGCACCGGAGGATGCAGGCCAGGGACTCAAAGACACTGTCACCGACCCAGTGACAAGAAAACTGCAAGTGTTAAATATGTGGAAAATAAGGGTAGAGTAATTTACATTGTGCATGTGTGTGAGTGTGTGCTCCTGTGGACATGTGAGTATAGGTGTGCAGGTGTGTACGCATGTAAGTGCATGTGGCAATGCAGGTATGTATGTATATGTGTGTGAGAGTGCTGGTGTGCATATGTGGGATGCTGTGAATGTGCATATGTGTACATATGTGGGCACAGTCCTACATCTGTGTGCATATGTGTACGTGGGTGGGTGGGTTCACATTTGCATGTGTGTACAGGTATACAAGTATGTGTTCATGTGTGCATATGTGTAATAGTGCAAGTGTGGTGCATGTGTGTGTGGACATGTGTGATTGCTGGTGTGAAATTATGTGTGTGTGTAAGTGCAAATATGTACATGTGTGCACACGAGTGCATGTGTATGAGTGCATGTATTCAGGTGTACGTATGTGGCAGTGCAGGTATGTGTCTATGAGTGTACTTGTGCATATGTGTGCATGTGTGAGAGTGCAGGTGTGCATATATGCATGTGTGGGCTTCTGTGTGTATATATGTGCATGTGTGTGAGTATAGACATGCATGTGTGTATATGTGTATAAGAGTGTGAAGGTAGTTATATCTGTATAATAGAATATATACATGCAAGCGTACATACAAATGGGTGCAGATGTACATGTGTGCATGTCAGTCCAGCTGTATGTGTACATGTGTGAGAGCACAGGTGTATGTATACAGGTAGATGTGTGCATATGCATGCCTGTGTGTCAGGTGAGTGTGAGCACAAGTGGATGAATATATGTGGATGAGTGTGTGCATATGCATGCATGTCTGTGTACGTGTGCGTGCTGCTCATCAACTAGATAAGCAATTGTTATTAACAATAATTATTAAAGATAGTCATTAAATAATTATTATTAAATAAGTAATTGTTACAGCTGAGCAATTACTATTAGCAACCACAGGGACCAGGTGAAGCGAATGCTGCTGGCCTTGAAGTCGGAGCACACAGGTGCGGTGGTCCTTACCTAGGTGGGAGAACATAACAGGTCGCTACATACAAGGGGCGTGGCCTCTGCATACAAGGGGCGTGGTCCTAGAGCGGCGTGCAGGTCGGGGAAGACCCAGAGCTCGTGAGGCCAGCGCCTTGCCTGTCTGCCTCGCCACCCTGGAGCTTCCGCATTTGCTGCGGACCCGAGTCCCCCGCGGCAGTCTCCACACCTCTCCCCTAGAGACTGTGGCCAGTCGGCTAAAGGGTCAAAACCATGCCTGTGAAAGGGGTGGCAGTCACCTTCAAATAGCGGTTCGGAGTGGCTGCCTCGCTGGCGGTCTTCCACTCCCCCGCATCCTCTTCCTTAAAATCCACAAAATATCCAGACACGGGACTGCTGCCCGAGTACACCGGGGCTTTCCACAGCATGACCAGAGAGGAGTCGCGGACCTCGCAGAACGTCAGGTCATAGGCGGGACCTGAAAAGTCACGAAATCTGAGCAGCAGCGTGACCCTGCCTCCTGGTCAGGGCCCTCCCCCCCCCCCCCCGCCCACACACACACACACACACCACTCATGTGACCCCCAACCCCACCACTCCAGTGATTTCCCCTGCTGCCTCGGCAAGGGCTTCCCTCCACAGACTTCACATGTATCCTCTTCACACTCCAGAAGGTTCCTGATGGCTGGGGCTGGAAAGAGTCCAGCTTCTACCCCCTCCATCAGGCACCTGGGTGAGTATGAATGAACCAAGTAATCCACAGTACACATCACTCTCTCGGGCCAGCACGTGGGCATCAGAGACACAATGTGCAGAAACGGTTGCCATTGCTATGCTACAAACCTCCCGGCATGCTAACACACGTCACAGTTCTCTCCAGGGTTCCAGCAAGCCACAGGAGTCTGGGCTTCCTCCGCATTCCCAGAGGAGCTCTTAGAAGCAACGGGAAAGAAAGGCAGTGTTGCCCAACTTCATCTTAATTAGATTTCACTGTAGCCAATGTGTGCTGTTACACCAGCTTGTATGAAGCCTTCGAGAAGACCCTGGAGGCGGGCATGGCAGGGCAGACCTGCAACTCTGGTTACTCCGGAAGCTGAGGCAGGAGGATTGAAAGCTCAAGGTCTGTCTTGGCTACAGAGTCAGTTCAAGCTAACTTGGCAACTTAGTAAAATCCTCTCTCAAAATAAAAATAGAGTGGTAATGGACAGGAGTTATGAAAGAGAATACAAAGCCAATATCTTCCCAGTTCTAACTCTGCTATAGACTTTTTTAAAGTTTTTAATGGTAGAAAAGTGCGTGAAAATATATTCAATAGCAAAAGAGTAAAATTCCGAAGCTCTACAACTTCGGAATGCCTACAGACTTTGGGTCTGGTTAATTTCAGTGCATGATTTCTTTTTTATTTCTGAGTTTTTAACATAAAGTTGGTCTTTAAAATAAAAAAAAAAAGGCTGCAGATGTAGCTGCATGATAAAAGGCTTGCTAAGCTGGTGGGAAACCCTGGCTTCATTCCCAGGGGCTGAAAAAGAGACCAGGAGGCAGGGGAGGAGGAAGAGAAAAAGAGGAAGAGGAGGAGGGGGAGGAGGTTGTTCTGAAGAGTCATTTCTAAGGGGGCTCAACTTAATTTAATAAAAATGGAGAAATAAAGAGGAACATAGGGGCGTGGGAGACAAAGAAGGAAGGAATAGAGGAAGGAGGAAAGGAAGAAAGAGAAGGGAGGAGGGAGGAATGAAGGGAGGGAGAGGAGAAGGGAGGAAGGAAGAAGGGAGGAAGGAGAGGAAAAGAGAAAGAGGGAAGGAAGCAGGATGTGCAATCAGCACTGCAACAATTGTACTTCTCAGAGCTGGGGGCCCTGCTTCCCAACATCCTGGAGTGGGGACCCTGGTGATGTTCTCTGCCTTGACTTGAGCAGGGCTCGTGGCTCCCTTCCTGCCTGGGACCTTTTGCCCTCATCTTCTCTTGGCTCCTTAGGAGCCGATGGCCACAGCCACATCTGTCTTGTGTCATATGTCAGGTGCCAGCTGCACATTGTGGACTCTGGGACATTCCCTCTGCTCTGTGGCCTGGGCTAGCGGCTCCCTCCATGCACTGCCTCCCCCGCTCTGTACTCAGGGCCCCTTCGCTGGCTGTGCTCGGTTGCAATGGTCCAATCTCATTACCACAAGCAGCTCTTGCCACAGTCTGCACCAATGCACATGGCCCACGGCCACCTTCTCACTGTGGAAGTAAGTGACAGCACACTCGCAGCCACCCAAAAGCCTGCTGTGGGAGCCTCCTCTGGCCAGCTGTGCCGATGTAGGGAGGTCTGTCTGGGAAGGCCGTCTCACCAGGTTCTGGCGCTGTCCAAGCCTCACACTTGAAATGCTCGCTGGGATCCGACGGCTGCCCGATCCCAGCCAGGTTGGTGGCGGCGATTTTGAACTCATACAGTGAGCCTTCTGTCAAGCCGTCCACCTGCATGGATTTTGTTTCAATTAATATAAGAAGTCAAAGCTGTGTGAAAATGCATAGGGACCGCGGAGGACTCACGATGAGTTTGCAAAGAGAAATGTAAGCGGAGTGAACAGTGCTGGAGAATTAGACTAAATCATTGCAAAGAGACCACTTCTGCACCTAGCATGTGGTAGTCATGACACATCAACTCTATGATGGCTTCCACCAGGCTGATACATGGTGACCTCTGGGCAGGTGCAGAGCTGGGCTGAGAGAAAAAAACGATGCCCATAAAGAGCAAATCAGGGGCTGGAGGGATGGCTCAGAGGTTGAGAGCACTGGCTGTTCTTCCAGAGGTCCTGAGTTCAATTCCCAGCACCCACATGGTGGCTCACAACCATCTGTAATGAGATCTGGCTCCCTCTTCTGGCCTGAAGGGATACATGCAGATAGAACAGTATACATAATAAATAAATAAATCTTTAAAAAAAAAAAAAAAAAAGTCCACAGATTAAAAAAAAAAAAAAAAAAAAGAGCAAATCAGGAGCAGGGGGGCAGCTCCGTCTCTGCAAACCCACCACTGGGGTTGATGCGATGGAGCGGGGTCTTGCAGAAACCCTGACTCCAGCCTGGCTTAAGTAATGCTGGGTTAACATTCACTGTAGTCACCGGACCTGTCTCCTGTAGTCGCTACAAAATCTACTCCCTAAGTTCAAGTGCTGGCTGAGTTTCATGGCTTTTCAAGTTGCTACAGTCTTTGGTCTACAAAGAAGAACTGGGGTCTCTGTCAGTCGTGGGCAAGACCCGAGAGGAAGATCTTTGACCCAGCAGCTTGGCACGATGAAAGCCATATCCAGGTCTGGATAATGATTTCCAAAGCGAGACCTTGGTGGTTAAAGTGCTTTATTCCCCAGAGGGCAGAGCCATCTCACCTACAGAGTAAGCAAGGAGTTCTGCCAGGGGCACAGGCCCAATAAAGAGCCACTGGGATGCTGAGGGTGAACTTGGAAAGTATCAATATTGTCACACACATTGAGTTTAAGTCACACACATCATAACATGTAAGTATTGTAAATATAGTTTAAATGTTACAACATTATATTATAAAATATATCATAAAGCAGTTTTCTATATGATGGATATTAGACTGCTAAGAACTCCCCCAAATTCTTATTTTTCCAATGTGTCTGCTATGATCAGTTTTTATGTGTTGGTGATGAGGTGAACTCATTCATCACTGCTCAGATGAGAAAGACTTCAGCAGTTGACATCAAAATCAAGGGTTTGACTCCAGATCTGTCACTCCCTCTGCATCTGGGTGTGACACACTGGGACAGGAGATGGGAAACACTGGGATTTCTAGGAAAGGGTGATGCGGTGGTTTGGAAGAAAATGGCCCCCAAAGGGAGTGGCACTGTTAGGAGGTGTGGTCTTGTTGGGGAAAATGTGTTGCTGTGGAGGCGGGCCTTGAGGTCTCATATATGCTCAAGCCACCTTCAATGTCTCAGACCACTTCCTGTTGTTTCTGAGTCAAGATGTAAGAACTCTCAGCTCCTTCTCCAGCACCATGTCTGTCTGCATGCTGCCATGCTCCCTGCCATGACAATAATGGACTAAACCTCTGAAACTGTAAGTGAGCCACCTCAATTAAATGTTTTCCTTTATAAGAGTTGCTGTGGCCATGGTGTCTCTTCACAGCAATGGAAACCCTGACTAGGACAGGTGGTTATTGACAAAGAGCAGTGTTCTCCCATCAGCACTTGCCCAGCTAGATCCTTACCACCACCACCACCACCACCACCACCACCACCCTCCCCCGCCCCTGTTTCCCACATTCTTCACACACACACAGGGCTGGGATCCTAGAATGGAACACACCATCCCCGCCAACTGGTCATTAACTGACTATGAAGTCTTCCTAACATGGCCTCTTTATTGCTTCTTAGCTTCCTAAGATCCATCTAAATCCAAACGCTATGCCCTCCTAATTCTAGGATTTTTTTTAACTACTTCTATTTCAGGATCAAAGGACCCAAAAGCCAACTGAACTCTGAAACTCTGAATGAAGGAGTCCACCCAAAGGTCACCAGAGGTCACCTAGGCAAAAGCAAAGGACAGACAAAAAAAAAAAACTAACCGTCAAAATCCTCTCTTTGACAGGCGAAGAGTTGACTTCATGCCAGTTCTTATGATGTACTTCTCGCTTGTCTAGGTAGTAGCCCAGGATGGCCGAGCCACCGCTGAATTTAGGCACCTTCCAGCCCAGGGTCATGGAGTGGCCGTCGCAGTTGAGAAGGGTGATCCCGTATGGATGAGAGGGGACAGCTACGAGGACACAGAAGCATGACAGTCACGAGGGCTCTGTATCCCTCCTCCCACCAAGCAGCCACCTTTGGAGTCACAGCGGGGAACAGACACACAGGCATCCCCGCTCAGTTCACAGCTTCCTTCAAAGGAGGTGAGTTTAGAAGTGCATTTAGGTCACACTCCATTTTATTTCCTGGGGCAGGGGCTTTCATCTGTGTCCATTGCTCTTTCTAAACGCAGTTTCAAGCATCATGATGGTGGGACAGGAACCTGTTTAAACCTGGTCCAGACATGGAGCAGGTGCCCCGTGGCCCCTGAAGGTGGGCAAAGGCAGCTTTCCAATCTGCCTATGAGAAGAACAATCACCATGTGGCCAGAAGGGGGCAGCACCATCCATTGCGTAGGCTTTAACTTCTTGGTCAGGTAAGAAAACTTCAGACTAATATGGGTACATAGCTCATGTTTCCCTGTTTGGTCACCATGTCCAGAGAAATGTCACCTTCCCCAACAAGCTTAGGAGTGTGCTGCAGCTTCCCGCTGACTGAAGACTGGTTCGTCCTCAGTAATTCCCACTGGGAGCAAGTATGAGCCTTCGGCTTCCTGCCGTGGGAATGGGGTAAAAGGCAAGTGAGGGTGAGCACAAGCCTCCTGGGCAGAGCGGTGTGAATCAGAAACAAATGTCTCTGCTCCTGTGCTCACCTGGGAGTGACCAGAGTCCTCAGACTGTCCTCAGAAGTCCCAGAGCTGGGAGCAGTGGTAAACAATCCCAGCATGTGGGAGGCAAAGGTAGGTGGAGCTCTGTGAGTTCAAGGCCAGCCTGACCTACATAGTGAGTTCCAGGCAAGCCAAGGTTACATAGAGACCCGGTCTCAAAAACCATAAAAAAAAAAACCGGGGGGTCCCAGAAATAGTATTGCTGGGGGCGGGGAAAACCTTAACTTCTGAAAATGGTGGTAAAGTTATCTGGAGTCCAAAACAAAAACCTAAACGTATCTCTTAGGAATGAAGAGCGAATACTGTCACGGAAATACGGAAATATGCACATGTGACTGACGTTGGTATTTTAAAGTATTCCTCCTGCAACTGCTCCGCAGCAGAGTGAGCCCCACAAAAGGCTACAGCGGCATGAGTAAGACACTGAACACGGGAGAGCACCTCGTGTAGGGACAGCCAAAAGGTCTTGTCACCACTCAACTCAAAAGGCAGAGAGAGCCTCAGGAGCCCCGGAGCAAGCTGGCTCACTAAGCTAGTCCTGTCCCCAAGCTGTAGCTTCAGGGGAGAAACCCTGCCCCAGGAAATAAACTGGAGTGTGACCTAGAAGACCTCTCAGGCCTCCACACTCACGCACCCACAGGAGCATGAGCACTCACTTTCTCGCACGCGCGTGCGCGCACACACACATACACACACACACACACACACACACACACACACACACACACACACACCACAGATGTGTGCAAAAAAAATGGACCTGAATTGTCCTGTTTGATCAAAATAACAGACATTTAAAATATTCATGGATAGGACCAGGCAGTGACAGGAAAGCCACACGGGCTTTCTCCTTGAAGGCACATGTTTCAAAGGGATAGTCATGGCGGATAGTGGATATCCTCACCTGAGTATGGCGCAGTTGTGATGCCTTCCATATTTAATTGGCATGGTGTTGGCCTGCTACCATTTCCCCTCACACTGCCATTCCCAGGACAAACAGCCCACTGGGAGGTGTGGACTCTGTAACAAGCCCCGCCGCTACCACCTCTATCCCCTGTCTATCGGTGCTCTAGGTGGTGTGGCAAGTGTTTATTCACACAGAGATTATAACCCAAAACAGAGACAGAAGAGCCCGCAATCTACGTACTGAGGGCCGCCTGGACCTTGATGACCTCCGACTCCTGGGAGTTCTCGCTGGTCCCCACCGCGTTGACAGCCTTAACCCGGAAGATGTACTGCTCCCCAGTGGTTAAGCCATGCACCACAAACCTGAGGGACATGACCAAGAGTCACACAGCACAGGTCCCAGCTTGCTGCTCCCCACCACCGAAGGTGAAGTCACTGGGGTCCTTCATATAAAAATTCTCACTTGATCTAAACCCGAGTTTACTTTCCCTATAAACCACACACATCCATCCTCATTTTCTGTGTCAAGGAATAATTCACTGTTTAGGGTAAAAAAGCAAGCCAAAAGCCCCGACTAGACTGCATTTAGTGTCCAAGTCTGAGCCCCTACCTTCAGTGCTTTATCTGGAGCCTCTCTAGAGTGAAGCTCTGCTATAGCATTCGATTCCTCACATCCAAGAGGTCTGTGCATGGAAAATAAATGCAGGACTACGGGTAGGGACTAGGACCTCGAATTCACAAAGAGCAAGTTGGAGCACCGGCTTTGACACCCGCCAGACCGTAGGTCCCTTGTTATGATCCTTAACCCCTACAAGGCTCTGCTTCCCCTCCTGGGGAGCAGGGATGCTCAGTCCTCACAGAACTGCCATGAGCATCAACTGGAGAACCATCCAGAAAGAACTTGGCCCACCTGCCTTGCACACAGCAAGCATTCAGGAAATACAAGCGGTTGTTAAGAATCTATAGTCAATACAATTTAACAACCTCCTACAGACTCCTCCTGAGAATACGCCCCAGGTCTCTTCCTCTCATGGGTCTTTCTCCTGTTGCTGGCAGTGGACTAAGAGACCATCTAGCTGTTATTCTTTTATGTCCCTGGATTTTTACAATACACCTTTTTAAAAGAATTCTTGCCAGGCGGTGGTGGCACACGCCTTTAATCCCAGCACTCGGGAGGCAGAGGCAGGTGGATCTCTGTGAGTTCGAGGCCAGCCTGGGCTACCAAGCGAGTTCCAGGAAAGGCTCAAAGCTACACAGAGAAACCCTGTCTCAAAAAAAAAGAGCAAAAAATAAATAAATAAATAAATAAATAAATAAATAAATAAATAAATAAATAAATAAATAAATAAATAATAAAAGAACTCTTTTTAAGGGAAGATGGTGGAGCTGCCACTAAGAACCCTCCACAGCAGCCCTTGCAATTGTGACTGCACTTCCCTGTGAAGCACATCGTACAGGAAACGCAAACCCAGACAATCCATGTGTCCTGGGCAGAGAGCAGAAGTGGGAAAGTTCCAAACATAAAGACTCCGGCTTCCCACTGCCAAAGACACGCGTCTCCTCCGGGGCACTGCCCAGCCAGGGGCTGATCATTCCCTGTCCTAACCCTGTCAGGGGCTGAGAAGAACAAAACTGCCCTTATATATGCAAAGAAGGGTTTGCCCTGCTGTGTGTCAAGTACTCTGACCCCCACAAAAATCCAATTTAAAATATTAAGGAAATGGCAATTATTGTTACATATTGTGAACATAGGTTTGATTCTTGCATTGCCAACCATGCATTTATACAATCAAAATAATAATAGGAAAAGGTTGGTTTTATCAATAGACAAGTTATCTCAGTGATGTGACCTGCCTATCTCAAGTCAGCACTAACGTGTGACTAAACAAAAGGATCGTGTCTACAGGGGAGACATTGGCATTCTACTGTGGTATCTCCAGCTCTGGAAGCCACACCATGTCCAATGCCCTGCCTCTGTGACAGTGGGTTGGTTGCTAGGTGATGGGGGGTGGCACCTGTTATATCCAATGGGTTTGTGGTTGCATGGCTCCCACAGGTTTGTTCCCGCCACACAGCAGTCCACATAGTAGCCCAGCAGGTCCTCTTCATGCTTTGGCCTGTCCCACTGCACCACGACAGAGGTCTTTGTATTCCTAGAGGCAAGCACCCGGCCAGGAGCAGATGGGACCACTGAGGGGAGACAGGAAGATAGATGTGATCAGCATGTGGGTCATTCCAGAGAGCCACCTTGTCCCCAAGGAGTAAAAGCCAGGTGTAATACTCTACAAAGAAGTGAGTTCTGGGTGGAGCTGTGGGACCAGGGCCTCTTCCTGAGTCACATGACTGGTAGGAAAGGAATTACCCCTGTGGAATCTTCATTTCCATGAGGCTGCTAGAGGTTCTAGTGCATGAAAGCTTTGTTTGACGGCCGTGTTTGAAGTAAGACACACTGATGTCCTATTTTGGAAGATCTACAAGGATACTCAGTGGGATCACAGTTTGACCATCGCGTCTTCTGCCTTTCCCCGGTGGGCTATAGTCAAAGATCCTCCAGCCACTCCAGAACCAACCACCTCAGACACATTCCCAGTGTTCAGTGATTATTGTCACTTTGTGTGTATGTCATTAAGTGAAGGAAAAGGCCAGGGCCTCTCTTCGGAGACTACAGGTGTGGTAGCTGTGGGTCCTGGGTTTGATTTCTAAGAGCCTGGGTGATAGTGGAAACAGGCCGCAGCCCAAGGAGGATCTGAAGGCAGCCTAGATCTCCATCCCCAATACCAGCTCGCTGTCATCTCCAGCTTTTGTAAGGTGTGGTACCAAGGAGAGGGGATGCCCTGATGCTCAGAATGAGAATACCTAACACTAAGCACATCTTGTACAAAGCCTCCTGAGAATACACCCCTGTTAGGGCTCAGGGGGCCTCCTGAGAGGGCTACACTTTGGGGTGCACTGCAATTCTGAGTTTCTGTGAGCTGCATTTGAAACTTTCTGACCAGGATCTTCAAGTCAGATGAGCAAGAAACCACCCTGGGTTTAAGGTTGGGGCTGCTAAGTGACCATGGCCTAAACATACATTTTAATCCACGCATTACTAGGTGTGGTGGCATATGTTTGTAATCGCAGCACTCGAGGGCCTGAGATGGAACGGTTACTAAGAGCTTGAGGGTGGATAGGGCTACACAGTGAGGCCCTGTCCCAATAAACAAACCAACAAACCACGTGTGGGTTTCATGAAAGAAAGACAGGCCTTCGGAGAAACACTGAGTGCTGGCCATAACATGGCGCCAGCCTTTCACGGCTTGTGAACGGACTCGACACCACGCACGAAGTCACACGCAAGGCGGTCCAGCACCTGCATTCTCTCACCAAAGTGATGCCCAGGCCACCGTATCTTCAGCCTGCCGCGGTGGACCCTGGTTGTGTGCCATGACTTACCAATCACGTCCTGTGCCTGAATGGGCGGCGTTATCTCTGACGGGTCGCTCAGGCCATGTTTATTGGCTGACAGGACCCGGAACACGTAGGACTTCCCCTCGGCCAAATCGAAGACGGCATACCGAGGCGATCTGACTGCTGTCTGGGCATTGACCCGCTGCCAGCTGCCACTCCCAACTGCGGACTGCGGAAGGAACGGAACGGGAGGTCAGAGTCTCGGAAAGATGGAAGAGAGGGGTAATTATAGAGAGTTTAGGAGAGGATTTATGACATTCCCACACCACCTAAGGAGTCACAATTCAGTTAGAAATGTTACCATTCTGCAGCTACTTAGGGTGGTGGCCTGACATGCTCTATGTGTCCACAGGTGCATAGGTCATACAATGGTGACATATCTAAACCACGGAGCTACTTAGCTCATGAGTAAAGGCCTTTGGGGGATTACATCATTTTGTTAAACTCAGTATCCAAGTTCATAAAAACTAAGTAAGAGAGAATACATAAGGTATAACGGTGTGTGTGTGGGTGTGGGTGTGTGTGTGTGTGTGTGTTCTACTATGCTGTGACATAAAACGAGTCTGCCTTTACTTAAATCCAGGGAATGAAGCCTCAAGCTGCTCCAACACATGGTTCCCTCTACAAGGTCGCCATCCAGTGGCTGTGCATGGCTTACACGCAAACACTGAACAGTGGTAGATCTCAAGAAACCAGTAGTCCTTGGGAGAAATTGGAAGGTAGGTCCCAGTGTGTAAACTCCACTCCTCCCTAAACCATGGGGACGTAGGAACCAAACAGTTGAGCGACAGCTCTGTTACCCAGACAACAAAGCTCAGTTCCCACAAGTTTCCATAGCAGAGCAGCTACCTGTGAGGAACCAGCCCCCAGGTCTCAACCCTGCCCTCCGCTATTTAACCTCCTCTTATACAACAGTGGTCAGGCTCTATGGAGACCAATGGACTCACAGCCCCTAAGTAAAGCATAGAAAAGAGGGTGGCCGCCTGAGCACGGCCTTCTTGGGAGCTTGGCCACAATACCTTCTCAATGAAGTACATCAAGGGCTCCTTGCCGCGGGGAGAAGGGGGATCCCAGCTGAGGACAACATAGTTTCTGCTGACCTCTGAGGCCTGGACATTGGTGGGAGGCCCTGGAATCTGAACGTCACCTGCAGGAAAAATGAACTGAGTGAGGGCTGCGTGGTGACACTCAGTCATTCCCCAGCATAACCCAGGGCACAAACGACTATCCTAGTGAGCTGGGGTTTGGCTAAGAGCAACGGCTGTTCTTCCAAAGGGCCTGGGTTTGATTCCTAGCACTCACATGATGGCTATAACTCTAGTTTCGGGGGATCCAGCGCCCTCCTCTGGCTTCTGAGTGTACCAGTCCTGCACATGGTACACAGACATACATGCAGGCAAAATACTCATAACACATAAAATAAATATTTTTTGAAAGGCTGCCATGCTACAGTTGACCATGTCTACTCAGAGAAGGCAAACAGATCCTAAGATTCCTTATCCAGAGTCAAAAACACTCCAATAAAGATCACTCCATTTTATTTCTGATTTGGAAAAAAAAAAAAAAAAAAAAAGCAGTTCCTAAGAGTCTCCTATAAAGGTCTTTCAGAGTTTCTACAGGACAGAGGAATCCAAATCCAGAAGTAATCAAGCAAACCAGGATTGTCTCTTGCTAGGATCTGCTCAGGCAGCATTTGCCAAGGAGCCTGCACTGGCCACACCTCCCTGATGTCTCCATGCTGTGGACTGAAGTCTTACATTAGCTCCTAAGGCACGCTGCTCTTTCCTCCCTCCAAAAATCCATAAACATTTGCAAGCACTGTAATCTGTGCCTGTTTATTTGAACTTCAGGAGAGATGGTGATAAGCCCTTTGCAAGTAACTGCGAAGGGGTATTTATGATCAAAGACATCTGGTATACCTCCGTCCCCTCTCACCTACCTCCATTGTTTAAATACATGTGAGGTGGTAGATATTTGTGTTCGAATTTATGAGAGAATTTCACAGGTCTCTTTAATTGTTAGACAAAATATTAAGACTTTCAGTTAGATTAGCACATGATTAAAATGGTTTGAACAGTCCCCAGGACATCTCTCTGCCCTTTGCAATATCTAGTTGCTCCCTTGGGACTCAGTTCCAGGCGGCAAATGGAGCAGCCACATGGAAACAGCACAAAACAAGATCGGGTTTCACTCCGAGAGTCCCTTCCCAGAGCACAGCACACACTCGCTCAAGAGGGTTCAGCCTGGTCTGGAATCCCGCCGCTCAGTGGGTTGAATTTCACCGAGGAGTCAGCATGTCTCCAGGAAAGTGGGGAGACAGAGGTGACTGAGGGAATGGGGAGCAGCCCAGGTCCCCACTAGCCGTTCTCAACCCTTACTTGTGTATAACAACCGAAAGGGCACATGCAAGGACACCAGAGAAAGGCACAGAAAAGCCTGTCGAATTCCCAGAACCTGATAACTCGCTTCCGGTGGGACAAACGAGGAGGACATATCGTAGACTGCTCCCACCACCCTGGAGCAGGCCGGAGCTGCAAACCAAATGTCACCCTTCAGAGCTGAGAACTATCTGTGTAGTTTTGGGTACACAGCCTCTAGGCGAGAAATAAAAACCCTGCCAGGCGGCGATGGCGCACGCCTTTAATCCCAGCACTTGGGAGGCAGAGGTAGGCAGATCTCTGTGAGTTTGAGGCTGGCCTGGGCTACAGAGTGAGTTCCAGGAAAGGCGCAAAGCAACACAGAGAAACCATGTCTCAACAAACCAAAACCAAAATAAAAATAAAAACCCAGCCTTTGCAAACAGAGAGCTCCCAGGGAGGATGAAATTCTTGACTCATTAAGATTTTCTACACTATCTTAGGGAGAGTAAGCAACAGCTCTGCAGAGACCCTAGCCACAGACAGAAGAAACCAGGCTGGGAATGGCCTAGGAGCCAAGAATGAACTGATGAGATTCACAGAAACACAGCTAGGTTGAGGGGAGAGGTTTGTAGAGACAAAGATGAAAGAAAATGACCAAATACATCTCCTTGTGCCTTTTGCTGTAGAACTGGATAGAGCTGATTCACTACAAATACCTTTGACCTCTGTTCACTTCCTACCAGTTCTCTTGGGCCTTGACTCAGTAAGCCATGGTTACACTGGATGCAGATAGAGAGATGGGCATATGTATAATTGTGCTATATACTCTATGTCCAGAAATACTTCTCAGACTAAAGCTGTTTGGATAACAAAAATACAGTATGTATAACTACATATATGTGTGCTATTTTTATCTTGTTATTGTTTAAAATATCCATATCCATCATCTTTTTTCCCTTGGACGATAACACTGCTCAGTTCCATCTAGAGCACAGAATGGGAGCCTGTACCACATCCAGTGCCACAGCCATTGAGAGGTTGAGCTGGCATTTAAGCTTGGGGCTTCTGGGTCCCAATCCTGGGCTTTGTACCCTCTGTCAACCCAAGAAAGCCATCATCATCCGAGAAGAAGTTTCCTTAAATTGCTGAAAGCTAAGGTTGATTTGGAATTTGTAGAGCTCTCAAGGGGCCAGAAGTCAAGAGAATGAGAAACCAAAGCCAAGGGCTACAATTTCCAGAAGAGATGGTCAACTGAACACATAGGGTACTAGCTCCCTGGTCCAAGGCAGATCACAGGATCCTGGATATGGAATCAGTAGAATAAAATCAATCTTGCAGGGTAGCAGGATCACTGAGTAGCTAAAAGGGTGACCTGGGTTCAATCCCCAGAACCCACATTTCATTTCTGTTACTGTGATAAAACACTCTGACCAACAGCAACTTAGGAGAGCAATGTGTTTATTCAGCTCGTGATTTACAGCCCATCACTGTAAGAAGTCAGGGTGAAAACTTGAAGCAATGCCATGGAGGAACACTACCTGCTGGCTCATTGGACTTCATGCTTCTCTAGCTAGCTCTCTTGTGTTCCCCAGAACCACCCACACAGAGACCGGTGCTGCCCACAGTGGGCTGGTCCCTCCTACATCAATTAACAACCAAGACAATGTGCCACAGACATGTCCACAGGTCAATCTCATCTGGGAAATACCTCAACTGAGACTCCGTTCTCAGGTGACTCAGGGCTACATCAAGTTGACAGAGAAAGCTCATTAGGACACCACATTAAGGTGGAAAGCAAGAGCTAACCCCACAAAGTTGTTCTCTGACCTCCACAATCATACCATGGTACACACACACACACACACACACACACACACACACACACACACGACAGACAAACAGAGAGACAGAGGGAGAGACTCACACAGAGATAAAGTTTAAAAATACAATAAAAACAATCTTAGTAAATTACACAGGATCACATCTTAGCCACCCCAAGAATGGACCATCCTTTATTGATGTGATAATTCAGGAAATATTGGAAAAGGTAAATTACACTAAGGAATGAGCATCGGTGTGGTGGTATTCTAATTGTACTGAAATGTGATTTTGATTGTATGTTAATAAATAAAGTTGCCCGGGGTCAGAGCTATTAGAGCCATAGACAGAGTGTGGTGGTGGTGGTGGCACACGCCTTTAATCCCATAGATCTCTGTGTGTTCAGGGATACAGCCAGTATTGGAGACATATGCCTTTAAGACCTAGGGGGCTGTACATTCAGACAGTGACGAAGCAGTCACGTGTTTGGGTTTACAACCAATGAGAAGGCAGAATGACTGGAAAATCGACTTACACACAGGAAATAGCTCTCTTTCGAGAAGCTGGGACAGAGCAGGAGGAAGGGTGAGATTTTAGCTCTGAGCTCTGACCTCTTGGCTTTCTCTTTTACATTGTTTCTGTGTTTCTTATTTAATAAGACCATTGGTTACATCTACACATCGGCATGAATGGAATGCTTACAGGAAGGGGCGAGCCAACTGAGATGGGCGTGAAAACAAGAAAGGCTAGGAGCACAACACAAAGACCAAAATAGCTGAAGTGCTCTTCTTGGTCATAAAAGTGATGCTTTCATTTCACTAAAACAAATGTCTAAAGGAACATTTGAACTTAAAAAAAGTCAGAGCCAAGGAGGTAGTGAGGTTCAGTGCTAGAGTCGTGATGGGTGCGTGCAAAACACTGGCTTGATTCCTCAGCACTGTGGGGGTGGGGGAGGAGGAGGGAGAAAAGGAAGGAGGGCCAGATTCTATGAAACGTTATAGAACAAGGGGCTTGCTAGTAGCACATACCTTGAACTCAGACATGATTTGCTTTAAAAACACTATAGAATCTCTTTAAAGATTAGTTAAGTATTTATGTTTAAATGACCAAAGGAAACAGGCTGCCCTGGTTAGTTCTCAGTGTCACTTGAGAAGAGGCTGAAGAATTGCCTCTATCAGCTTGGCCTGTAGGCATGTCTATGGGATACTGTCTTGGTTGCTAATTGATGAAGAAGGGCCCCAGCCCACTGTGGGCGGTACTATGCCTAGGCAGATGGTCCTGAGCTGTATAAAAAAGCTATCAAACCATGAGCCAAGAAGCCATGAAGAGTAAGTTCCTCCACAGTTTCTGCTTCAGTTCCTATCCTGATTTTCCCTCGATGGTAGACTGTAACCAGAGATGTAAGATGAAATAAACCCTTTTCTCCCCAAGTTGCTTTTAGTTAGAGTGCTTTTATTTTTATCATAAAATCAGAATAAAAGTGGAATACAAACTTACTCTCCAAGTCCTCTCCATTGACACCAGAACCTTAATTCACACCCAGCTTGCTGGAGACTGTAGGAATTGCTATTCTTTGCAAGCACAGACTCACACCAGATCAGCATCCTATTCCAAGGTCCCCAGTCCTCTACCTCAGGGTCTCATCTTCGACCTTCCAAGGCTAGCCATGTGACTAGGTATTAGCCTCAGGAATGCTCTGATGTGTGAACAAAACACTGCCACATCCAAGAATGTAGCAACCACGAGGAAGGGTAAAACCAGCTAGAAAGGAGGTGCAGGGAGGGGACCAGGGGTCTAGCTGAATGCCCTCAGCTTCTTCCTCTGGCAATCAAGCCACGGTGACCTCGGGCAGAATCTCACCGTATCATCCCTGTTATTGCTGTGGAAATGCTTCATTGACTCAACATTTTTCTTTATGCAACATTATTCTTTACTCAACACGCTTCCCAAATGCATCCATGCCTATAGACTATAAAAGGTGGCTCCTCTAGCTAGGTAGGCAGAGCTGGAAGGTCCCTGCCTTTGGGAGTTTTACTAGGCTCTGCTGCTTCACAGTACCACAGGTTTCATCACAGACCCACGGCATTTGTGATGCAAGCTGCACCTTCTCACCGTGGCCTTTGTTATGGGGTGTGAATTCCATAGTCCACATTGGGAGAGCACAACATTTCTCCACTAATCCTACATCCCATGAGAGTGAAATCGAATGCTTTTCCCCCCACAGCATGCCAATCCTCCCATTTATACAGGCCTGCTCACAGCAAGACTATCTTCTCCAGTTTATCTCAGAGCCATTTCTCAGTCATTCCAATATTTGTGTTTCAGTAGATCCTGCACTGGGCAGAGTGCTAGACTGAGGGAACCAGACAGTTACGGAGGGTTGTCAGCCACCCTGCCAGGGCCAGTTTCCTCTACTGAGTATTGATCAGGTGTCTCTCATGGCTTTACAGGTCTTCTGGAGATACATGTTTGACGAAGACCAGTAGTGCCACCTCGAGGTCACCTCTGCAGAATCCCCAAGTGCCCTCCATTGAACTTTACTTCCTCTGTGGTCAGGGTTGGGGCACACTCCTTCAGAGACCCCACAGCCTTCACAGGGTAGAAGACACAATGTGAGGCTTCTCCTATGGAGACTGTGTACTGCAAACCTAAAAGTCAATCCTAGCCACCAACTGCCCTAGGAGGAACCTTCTCAAATACTGTGATTTTGAAGAAGAGCCAAGAAGCACCCCTGCTTCGCTGGTGGCTTCCAACTGATTTGTAGTCTTTCTAGAAGAAGAGGAAGAGGGAGAAAGTGTGTGTGTGTGTGTGTGTGTGTGTGTGTGTGTGTGTGTGTGTGTAAGAGGACAACTTTTAGGAGCTAGTTTTCTCCCCTTCCATTATGAGTCCCAGGAATCAACAGGTCACCAAGCCCTGGAATGTTACTTTTTAAGTTTCTGTTCACTGTATTGTGATCTGGATGTAAGTCCAACCAAAATCTTGGGATGTCTCATTCATGGTGTGATATATGTCACCTCAGTCCCTCTTTCCAGTTGTCTCGGGATACATGTTAATGAGACCTAGTCACAACATCAAGTTTTAATAAGAGAAATGCAATCTTTCAAGAACGCCATTTGAAAGGGGAGTTGCAACCCATTTCAGTTCAAATGTTAGGAATAAAATTCTTGCTGAAAAGGTTAAAATAAAACATTCTTTCACTCAGAGTGTTGGTAAGGTGGGGAGTCACTCAATGGGTACAGTGCTTGTTGGCCTCCAGCCCCTGTCTAAAAAGCGAGGCGTGCACACTTGTAATTCTAGCACTCAGGAGGCAGCGACAGGTGAATCCCTGGGATTCATCACTGTTTGACAAGCTCCAGGCCATTGAGAGATACCTTGTCTCAAAAGAGAGGGAAGGAAGAGACAAAGAGGTAAAGAGGGTGGGAAGGAGAGAGAGAGAGAGAGAGAGAGAGAGAGAGAGAGAGAGAGAGAGAGGATGATACCTGCGAATGACAAAGTTGTCTGTTGTTTGTTTTTACTCTTTTGCTCTTTGGGGGCCCACTACCCAGCTCCCAAATAAATCACACACAGAGGCTTATTTTTAATTATAAATGCCCAGCCTTAGCTTGGCTTGTTTCTTGTCGGCTTTTTTAACCTAAGTTAACCTGTCTATTTTTTGCCTCGGGCTTTTTTCTTTTTCTATTTCTGTATATCTTTCTTTCTTATCCCATTGCTGATTGTGTAGCTAGATGGCTGGCCCCTTGTGTCCTCCTCCTTCTCTTGCTTCTTCTTTCTTTTCTCCCAGATTTCTCCTTCTAGATATTCTCTCTGCCTGCCAGCCCTGCCTATCCACTCTCCTGCCTTGCTATTGGCTGTTCAGTTCTTTATTAGACCATCAAGTGTTTTACACAGGCACAGTAACACAGCTTCACAGAGTTAAACAAATGCAGCATAAACAAAAGTAACAACACACTTAAAATCACATTCTATGACAGTTGTCCTCTGGCCTCTAGATGTGCATGCATGCATGTATACAAACATGCATTCATGCATGTATACACACACACACACACACACACAAATAAATACATAAATAAATAAGGGCCCAACATCAGCTAAGAATCCTATCTCAGCTTCACCTGCAGGAGTCCCTAGAAGATGCATTTGGGCCCAACTAGAAGAGTGCTTCCCAGACATACTACAGCTTCATCATTGTCCGCTCTGTCCTCAGCCTCTCTCATCTCTAACTAGAGCCCTCAAGTTCACAAAGCTGAAAAAAAGAAGATTCTTACCTTCAAGGTCATCCTGGTAGATGACGATTTCTTTCTCTCCTTCCAAATGAATCGCTGCAGAGAAAAGGGGACAGTGACTTTGACATCCAAGGGTTCCCTGAAGGAAGCACAGTTTTCCCTAATTGGGGGTGAGTTGTGAGCTGGCTCAGCATTTAGGCAACAAAAAGTTATGGGGGTCATGACTTCTGGTATTTTGAAAGTGTTCCTGGTAATTAGAGGGTCAAAGGACTCATAGTAAGGTAAAAATAGTGACTCCGGTGAATCATGATGAAGGATCTAGTCCCATGAAAGAATCTGTGCCATAGAATTTAAAACTCAGGCACAGAGTGGCTTTGTGTGGAGACCTAAGTCCCACTATGTATAGAAACTGTGCCATCAAAAGTTGGAGGACATGTGACTTTAGGCAGCCTAGATTCCAGTACACTACTTGGTGAAGACAAGAAGCATTGTTGTGAAGCACAGGTATCAACCTCTATTCCTAAAGGCATGTCAATCACCTCTAAGCCAAAAGACAGTATTGATGGAGATGCTGAGAATGAGGAAATATCTCTTGCCACACTCCTCATGGGATATCATGCTTACATGCAGTGGGTAACAAAGAAAGAAATAACTACATGCATGTGGTCCACAGGTTCCCAGTTCATACTGGGACTTAAATGAGCATACCTTGTAACCTTTTGAGGTCAACAGGGTCAAGGGCAGCCACAGCATCGGAGACCCGGGAAGGCCTGCTGATGCCAGCATTATTGACAGCCCTCACACGGAATACATATGACCTTCCTTCAAAAAGTCCTGTGACAGGGTACTTGCAGATCTTTACTGGTGCATCATTGCACTGGACCCAGTTGTTAGTTCCCACCTCACATCTTCAAATGAAAAAGAAATGCAGAGAAAAAAAAGCGAATGTGGTAATAATCTACTAAATACCCAGAGGTGTATTCTCATAGAGCAGTCATCACAGAGGAGCACACCATTTGGATAAAAACTCAAACTATTGAAATATTGACCTCTATTAATAGTAACACAATAAACCTTAAAAAATATTTAGTAAATCCAATAGCTATCTCTATATAGGTACATAAAGGTGGATGGATAGCTAATTGATAGATAGTATAGATATAAGATAGATGAAAGGTAGGTAGATAGATAGATAGATGATAGATAGATAGATAGATAGATAGATAGATAGATAGATAGATAGATAGATAGATAGATAGATAGATAAATAGATTGATCAGGGCTGGTAGATAAGATAGAGATAAAGATAAGACAGGCAAGACGAGATAGAAGGTAGGTAGATGGATTATAGATAACATAGTCATGATAAGATGGGGAGACAATTGGAAGGTAAGGCAGACAAGATAGAGAGGGAGATAAATGGTAGATAAGAAAGACATACAAGATAAGATAGAAGTATAAATAGATGATAAGTAAGACAGTCAGATACATAGATGATAGACAGGTAGATAGATAGATAGATAGATAGATAGATAGATAGATAGATAGATAGATAGATAGATGATGGATAGATAGATAGATAGATAGATAGATAGATAGATAGATAGATAGATAGATAGATGAATAGATGGTAGATAGATAGATGGATGATAGACAAATAGGTGATAGATAGATAGATAGATAGATAGATAGATAGATA
Source organism: Peromyscus maniculatus bairdii (assembly GCF_049852395.1). NCBI lineage: Eukaryota > Metazoa > Chordata > Mammalia > Rodentia > Cricetidae > Peromyscus > Peromyscus maniculatus. Next base: position 55,704,076 of record NC_134868.1, read on the forward strand.
GATAGATAGATAGATAGATAGATAGATAGATAGATAGACAGGCGGATAGGCAGGTGGATAGATAGACATTTAGATAGATGGAAGATAGATGAGGGAAAGGTAGATGATAGGGAGATAGCCACATACATGCATTTACATGGATAGACAGGTAAGTTCAATCTCTGTGGCTTATAGTTTAAGATAATTCCTGCCATCAAACATGTTTAAGTCAAATCTGCTCAAAAACTTGTTTTAAATCCATTGTTGGCAATTTCTTTTTTCATTTTTCCTCCTCCCTCTACTCATTCTAGTTCCTCTCTACCCACCCCTCCCATCAGGATCCACTCCCTTTCTGTCTCTTATTGTTAAAAAAAAAGGCTTCTAAGTGATAATAATAAAATATAACAAAATATAAGATAAAACAAAAAAACTTTCACATCGAAGTTGAACAAGACAAGCCACATTGTTGGCAATTCTCTTGGCAGCTTGAGCGGCAAGGCCACAGGGTGGCTCCTCAGCTTGTGAGATAAAGTCTGGGGGAGGATCTACCTTCCTCTGTCTCCACTGTCCATCTTACTGATGCCTTCCTGGGATCCTGCTCAGACTACTGAGCAGTAAGATACCAGTTTCCAGAACCCTTCCCATGCAGAATTTGGAAGACTTTTGAAAATATAGTCCTGTCTAGAAACCCGGAAATGCAGACAAGATTTGCCTCTGTTTTTCATAGGCTGAGGAATTTAAATATAAACTTTTATGTTAAGTCCCCAGCAGAAAACGGCCAGGTCAGAAAGTTAGTCTTTTGGGCTCCTCAAGTCGTAGAGTTGAGCATTTGTGTTAGAGAGTGTCACCTCTCTTCCTTTAATTATCCTACAGTGAAGGGTCGGGCTTGTTACTGGCCAACAAGCCCCAGTGGGGTCTCCCAGGGCTCAACCTACCAGCATCATTTACCGATTACTTTATCAGTGACATTGGATGGCCAAATAGTGGCATGCCCACTCTCCCAAATGGCACTGTCAGCCTCCAGTGACATGATACATGCAAATGTGTGGCCTCAGTTGTGACACTGGGGCTTCCATCCCTAGGAGAACGAAGCTCACTCACTTGTCAATGAAGTAGCCGATGACAGGGCTCTCAGTAGTGGTGTTGGGCGGTTTCCAAGTCACGATAACATAGTCTCTGTTGGCGTCATGGCACTGCAGGTCCATGGGTGCCCCAGGAGCCCCTGTGACCAATGGGTCCGCATCTGTTGTGGGGGAAACGTGTTCGCATCACTTACGAGGTGGGGACACTGCCAAGCCTGCCCACAGACGTCCAAGCTCACATTCTCTCTGATCAGTTTGATCTTTATCACCAAATTACTTGAATGCGTCTATTAACCCAGCAGACTGATATCAAGAAATAGAGAGGTAGGTCTACATGCATTTTATTTAAATCTTCTTACTAGTAACTTTTTTATAATTTGATCCAAAATTAAAATTTACCTTCACTTAATTTTAGGTGGTCAAACCTTACAAGTTGTTGAAATTTACTAAAAACACTAAAAATTTACTAAAAGCTAGCCTTTACAACACCTGAGAAATACCAACTGAGATGCTTTTATATTTTGAATTTCTTAGAAAATGTGAGAATTAAAAAAAAAAAAGCAACTTGTGCTCAAATGTTTCCCATTCATTTTGCAGCCTGCAAATGCAATTTTAATTATAGCTAAAGGCCAGCAGAGCTGATGAGAAAGTTAATACACTTAACATTTGATTTTCTTATCTAAAAATCCATATTTATTCAGGAGCCATGGCTGTTGTGAGCCCACAGAAGTCTGGGCGTTCTGTGGCATCTAGTTCAAACCTCCCTGATGTACTAAAGGCCATGGATTCACTGCCGTTGAGCCTAGTGTTTCCACTGTATTCATAACCTCCAGAAAGTGATTAGGACGGCTGAGCTCCCGGGTTTGTGCCCTGTTCTTCCCATCAGAGTGCTGAATAAGCAAGGCAATCAAACCTGGTTGAAGCCATTGCGTTTTTATGGTGCAAAACACCCTGCCCGAGGCACGCGGGAGAATGGAAGGTATCTTTTAATGCCAACCCTAATAAAACCCACAAAATTATATGGGAGAGCCGAAATCACAGCCCTGCATGCCTGTGTGAGCTTGTGGGAAGTACAGGAGCAAGACGGATGTTTATGTTCCCAAGGTAACACACTCTAATGGCACAGGCCTCCATTAAGTTCTGTTCTAACTGCCACTGAGAGAAAAATCTAACACCCCAACGGCTCTCTCACACCACCCACACCTGAAGCTGCAGGAGGGGGAGCAGGGGCCAGCCAGAGATGGCTGGCCACGCAAGACAGAAAGAAAGCATGGCATCCTGGGAGAGCAGCCACAGCTGGGGTCTCCCCAAGAGGCTCAGGAAGGAGCCCACAGAGGGCAGCACCCTGAGAAAGGGGCACAGCCCCAGCCCAGTCCACTGGGCTTTGCAGAGGGGGACGCGCTCAGGCTGTGGCCCCAGCAGAAGTCAGCCCTGGTTCCTCCACAAGCAAGAGAGCCAAACTCTCTGAGCTTTGGCGTCTCCAACCGGGAAATAGAGCAACTTACAGAGTCGTCATGAGAGTCTTTGGAGGTCTGTACAGATTGTGCATGAACACGCATGTCTATGCACACCTACACGCATGTGCATGATGAGTGTTTACAATGCATGCCACCTCTGCTATTGCCTGAAGCTGTGCCTGGTACATTTCCTTATCACATAATTACGAATGGCATCCTGATGTGAGTTAGAGGCAGGACAGAGGATTCAGTCAGACCCAGGGCATTCTGGACCTGGTGCTGCCATGTTGTGACCAGAGGAAGCAGGAATAAACCAAAGTCAGCAAAGATGAACGACACACTGCCCTAGTCTTGTGTCAGTCATAACAGCATAGTCTAAAGGAGCCTACTGCACCCTCCGGGGAGCTGAGCATGCAGCACACTCCCTCTGGGGGCCCCCTTTGTAAATTCTAGGATGTTAGGAACAGTGGGGAGCAGAGGCCATGCGTCTAACACTTTCTGCTCACTCACAAGTCAGGGTCATGATGGCAGACATGCCTCACACTTTGGGTGGGGCGATTTCTGGTCAGGGGAGTCTGCAATGACCAAGACCCACCATCCACTTGTGTATCTCTCCCCTGTCCCCTCCTTCCATGTGGCTTCTCCCCGCCCTCTGCGTGGACCCCACCCACGGAGGTACCTCTGACAAACATGAAGGCGCTGTGGTCACTGACACCACCCCGGGACACGATCCTCAAGGTGTACAGCCCCTCGTCATCCTTGTTCAGGTGGCTGAAGGACAGCGAGGCCTGGCCTTCTCCAAAGAACATCTTCGTCCACTTGGACTCTTTCAGCAGCACGTCTGAAATGGCATCAGAGAGCGAGGTTAGCTCCAGGTGCTTCCCCGTGAGCTGCTCCAAGAGACTCCTGGATGACGTTCAAGGTCAGAGTCACACTGCCAAGGTCACCCTCCCCGGGTCTACTTCTCTGCTGGCAGCTAACACACCAGCAGAGGTGAGGGTCAAACGCTGCCCAAGGCCACACCTCCACAGAGGGCTCACAGGTACAGCAGTGGGGACTTAACACATCAGCAGTGTCCCCGGGTCCAGGGTCCCGGGGCTGATGATTCACCACAGCACTCACCATCCCGGTACCACTCAGCTCGTGGCTGCACTCTCTTCAGATCTGGCGTCACCAGCAGCGTGCACTTGAGTGTGACTGTCTCGCCCTCTCTTCTGAAGGTGACCCCGAATTTCTCCAAAAACTGGACATCGAAATGTGTGTACGGAATCACGGAGGAAAGCGGCACTGTGGGGGGATGGGGGTGGGGGGTGGGGGGGGCGTAGATACTGTTAGCATCCAGCCAGCATGTGTGCCTATGTCCCAGCACAGCAGATACACCTGTTTAGGGAGTACACGCCCTCTGGGGTGGGGAGGTACCTGAGGGTCTGTGTCCCCCAAAACTCACATGATGAAGCCTTAACCACCCTGGTATGAGGGCGGCAGGACCTTCAGAGGTGATTCGGGATTGCTGAAATCATGAGGAGGGGCCCCATGATGGGGTCAGTGCCCTCATAGAGAAGGAGAGAGATGGCTTTGTACCCAGGAGGACCAGGGAGGACCATCTATAAACCAGGAAGCAGAGCCCCCCCCCCCAGAACACACACTGGCAGCCTGAGATACCAGGCCTGCACACCGAGAACCATGGGAAATAAAGGCCCCTTATCAGTCACCCTCCTGGGAGACCGCCACTCTGTAGTCAGACAAGTCATTAGGGACATGGTCACACAGGGACACGGCGTGGACCTGTGTTTACAGCATAGGATTTACGTCCCACCTCAGCCCAAAGAGTGGCTTTGGGAAAGTCCCACCCACTGGAATTGTGGCATTTCCCTCTTTAAAATAAACTGTGGCACTGTTCTTATCCGAATGTCATTCCACGGCAAGAGAACTAACTAGGCCTGCAGACGTCAACTAGAAACAGACTAAACCTCAAAAACACACTTAGTAGAGGGCGTGCGTCAGTCAGAAGCACGTCCGCAGGCATTGTTTATTTGGTGGTTGTAGCACTGGTGTCAGACTCGGGGCCATTCACATGCGAGGCAAGCACTCCACCACTGAGCAGTAGTCCCAGTTCTTTGTTGAGACAAGGTCTTACGATGTAGCTCAGGCTAGCCTTCACCTTGACATCTTCCCGAGTGATATGATTACCAGTGTGCACTACCACACTTAAAAAGTAAAATCTTAGGCCAGGCAGTGGTGGTGGCGCACGCCTTTAATCCCAGAACTCAGGAGGCAGAGGCAAGTGGATCTCTGTGAGTGTGAGGCCAGCCTGGGCTACAGAGCTAATTCCAGGAGAGCCAGAGCTACACAGAGAACCTCTGTCTCAAAAAACCAACAAAAATACAAAACAAAAAAGGTAAAATTTTAAAACCAAAAGCTACCTGTGACTTCAAACACATGCATATAGGGAAAGTTCAGAAAATGTCTGCAAAATGGAAATAGTGATTTTGACTTGGGGGACTGGCTGAGTGTCCAGAGGTTCTTACCAATTCCATGATAGCTCCAGCCCTTTTTTTTTTTTTTGGTTTTTCGAGACAGGGTTTCTCTGTGTAGCTTTGTGCCTTTCCTGGAACTCACTTTGTAGACCAGGCTGGCCTCAAACTCACAGAGATCCGCCTGCCTCTACCTCCCGAGTGCTAGGATTAAAGGTGTGTGCCACCACCGCCACCCGGCTCAGCCCTTTAAAAAGAGCTGAAGCATGGCTGAACTGTGTGCTTTAAGGGGTTAACTTTATGCCATGTAAACTTGATACTAACTCCAAAAGTGGAAAAAATGGTTTAAAAAAAAGGAGAGAGAGAGAGAGAGAGAGAGAGAGAGAGAGAGAGAGAGAGAGAGAAAACATTTATATGGTGAATACAAGAGCATTTATTGTCATTATGATCCTGAAATATTTTGTAGCTATTATAGATATTTCAAGTCTCTGTTTGAAAAGATAAAATTTTAATGGATGGAACCTAGGAGTAGGGCAATTAACTCAAAGATCCAAGTACTCAAGGTGTATAGGACTCCGGATCCATAGACCTCCCTACATCCACCTTGGCCTGCCCTAAACTCCTGGAGTGGTTTAATACTAGTCAAATGTTAGGTGTGAGCCCATCCAATAAAATTCATGCACAAACACCAAAAATATATTTGGTGGTTTATGGTGGTATTTTATTTGTACTGAAATGTGATTTTAATTGTATGTTAATAAATAAAGTTGCCCGGGGGTCAGAGCTATTAGAGCCATAGCAAGAGCTGGGCGGTGGTGGCGCACACACCTTTAATGCCAGCACTCGGGAGGCAGAGGCAGGCGGATCTCTGTGAGTTTGAGGCCAGCCTGGGCTACAGAATGAGTTCTAGGAAAAGCGCAAAGCTACACATAGAAACCCTGTCTTGGAAACAAACAATCTAGAAGGTTCCAGAACTGAGAGACAATGTTTGTCAAAGTGAGATGCTGGTAGGCAACCCTAGGGACTGACCCACAGGGTCCTGAGTCTCCCTGAATCTGTCTTTCCAGAACTCTGAGGACAGCTGATTTTTTCATCTCTCTTATGGACACTCAGGTCTCAGCAGTGGTTGCCAAAGGATCTACCAGCAGGAAATGTTTTGGTCAATTCCTCATGATTAGGGCTCCTGTGTAAATAGAATCATGGCCAATCCAGAGCCCACACAGAAAGCACAATTCCTCCGGTAGAAATATGAGTCGAACGTAAACCTTGTCCCTAACCCATACATGAGTTAGGTTGGAAGTAGGTCCTCATCTCTGGTAGCCTTCCTCACCTGATCCGGGTCAGCACAGCTCTTGGACCTCCCAGGGAAAAATCAACCTGGGTCACAGGGAAATGCATGTCTCTGTGGAAAAGGAGCCTATTTGCTGATAGATAGTTTCTTCCCATTCTGATGGTGTTTAAAGGTAAGTGGGGTGGCACTGACATTGACAGCAGAGCAAAGGGCCACACGCCACAGGGCACCCCACATGAGCAGGAGGTTTGTCGGACACTGAAGCAGTGTGTATCACTCTCAGCATACGCTGGCTGTGTGTCCCACCTAGACCTCAGGTAGCTGCTCCATATAAATGGCCTAGGAACTTTCAAGAGCATAGAGTGTCCTCACACACAAAATAAGGCACCATCACAGACTCTGCCTAAGAATTTGTATTCATTTCTTTTTTCCAATCCAGATATATAAAGTCTCTATGAGCGATGGTTTCACCTGTGTCTAAAAACACCAACTTGCCAGCAGAGAAAATTATCACACAATAACCCTGGCTGGGGAAACCTAGAGAGGTATTAGAAACATATGTTTAACAAAGATTTCACCCTGAGAAAATCATTTCTCACCTCCATGCCTAAACATCTTTCTAGACAAAGACAGCCAGGTATACTCACATCCAATTGGGAGTCCCACAGAGTGCAATGGTTCCTCATCTCCTCGGTACCCTGTGGGGAAAATTGCATGAATGTGGCACAGAGGGAGACAGGCAGGGACAAAGGCCTTCTTCCCCTACCCCAGACAGACAGCAGGAACATACTTCTCACCACCACAGCAGCATTGGTAGACACTTGTCCATGGGAGTTCGTGGCTACTGCTGAGTAGGTGGCTGTGTCCTCAAAGTCGGCCCTTGGGGAGAGAAAGCAAGTTTGTGAGATGTCCTGACACAGTCGGCCTCCTGAACTTGAACAAAGCATTCCTGGAGAGCAAACCACGTGGCCTGGATCACTTGTGACTTATTGGAAAACGGCGCCAGCTCTATCTTGGAACGAAGGGCAGAGCATAGTATTAATTATAGATACAGATGAATGCCTGGCCCCAAACTATGCGTGGCTTGTACTCTCAGACAAGAAGGATAGGAGAGCTTCCAGAAATCATTTATTTCACTCTCAAGGAGAAAGCATCCGTCTGTCTGGCTGTTTCTCAGCCTAGTTAAGTCTGTTGTTTCATCCAGTCACTGGGAAGGCCTCTGGGGTGTTGGTCCACAGCAGAATCCTTCCTGCTGGACGATAAAGAGGCATGTTTGGGGGAGTCCTGTACCTGTTCTGTGGAGAAGAGTTGCTCTCCTCCCTAGGAGCTGATCTCTGGTTAGCTCAAGGTAGCCCAGGAGCTGACAACTGGTCCTGCTTTCTATGTTGTCTTGATGCTTCCCATCTAGGACTGTGCTTGCCACTGTCCTGTTCAAAATGGCTCCAAGATCACAGCATGACCAGGCAGCTGAGAACTCACCAGAGCCCCAGGCAGGAACCCAAGCTTGTATCTAAGGCCTGAGCAGAAACCCTGTGAGCCTCCCTAAGTGTGGAACACCCTGCTAGTCAAGTAAAGCAGGGCCAGAGCCCCACCTCACCCCCCAGAAGCACTCCGAAGCCAGTAGCTGATGTTGAGAACCACAAATGGTACAATCCCCAGATTGGAATGACCCACACATCAGCCTCATTAAAACACCCAGACTGGGCCCCACCTAAGACATGGATGTGTGTCCATGCCAGGAAGACTATGAACTTGAAATGGCAAGGGCCCAGACTCTTGGGGTGCAGAGTTCCCATCTCTTCACTTCCATCCTTCAGAAGGGAGGTCACTTCTGTGGTTGTGAACTGCCCCCCCCCTTCATATTCCCTAGAAAATGTGACAAGAGAAAAGCAGGGCATCTTGACATCCTCTGATTTATGCCCGGTACCCCGTGAGGTTCCGGTGGGGGTCTCGCTCTCGCTGTCTCTCCTGTGTGTGTATGTGTATGTGCTCGTGTGTATGTACATGTAGACACGTGTGTGTGCGTGCATATGAAAGCCAGAGGTCATCCTCTGGAATTGTTCCTCGGGCTCTGTCCACCATGATTTTTGAAGCAGGGTTTCCAGTTGGCCTGGACTAAACTAGGCTGGCTAGAGAGAAAGCCCCGGGTCTCCACCTGCTTCTGCGTCAGCGGCACTGAGATGACAAGCACATGCCACTATGCCCTGCTCCTTCATGTAGAGTCTGGAAATCCAACTAGGGTCTTCATGCCTGCATAGCAAGCCCTCTACAGACTGCGCCACAGTTCCAGCACCACAACCCCAGCTAGTCTCACGTAACATTGCCGTGCATGCTGGAAAGCACCACAGGAGAATTCGGCGCTTGCAGAGATTGGAAAACAAGGTCCACCGGGCTCCAAAATTCACATTCCTGCTACCCTTTCCCTCCAAACTGGGGCACGGGGCGAGGCCTTAATCTTGGGAAAGAACTAGCATAAGTTTACCTTTGAGAAATAAAAAATTTGCCGAAGTCTCACTTTAAATTGCTGTAAGCCAGTAATCCCAGGGACAAAGCCCTGTTCTGCAAGATCATCTGACTTTCTTCTCTGTCACTTTCGGTGCTGAAAATATTTTCTTTGACCAAAGATTTAATATCTCCAGGAAAGGGGAGAGAATTTTCTGAGACCTATGCTGTCTGCCAACGGCCTTCTTTTCTCTCGGGAGTTTCAACCCACTTGTGCTGTGTCAGACGTGACTTCTGGCCCCCTTTTAAATGTCACTGCTCACGGAGGTCAACACAGCCCTGTCCATCTGGACACTCACACCAGTACATTATGTTCCATGCACCTGGGAGAATGAATGCCGGCCGCCACCCAGCAGCATGGTGCAGCGCTGGCCCTGCTTTGATGAGGAAGCAACAGGCTTTTGCAGTTGGACACTCTGCGGGCAGCCCTACCTCAGTGCAAAAGAGCAGTGAGCAGTAGAGAGTCCCGGCTCCACTGGCATTCACCTGCCTCTACTACCAACAGCATTGCAAAATGAGAAAACAGCATGCGGACCGTATGCGTGACCGGAGGTCCTGGAAAGCTCATGGAAAGAAGTGAAATCTGTGGGAGCGACGGCCTGGCCAACATGGAGCCCAGTGGGGCCACAAAGTGGCACAGACTTAGAAGAGGAGCAGGACACCCAAAGCCACCACCCAGCCGATAGCAGAGCTCCCGGGAAAGCCTGAGCAGGACTTCCAGGAGGAGCCCAGAGGACAAAGACTGCCCTTGGCCCAGCAGATCACCTGGTCCTCAGAGCTGAGAAGGGGATTAACACTTAGGCCATAAAGAGTCCTCAGAGGAGTGTGGACACAGATGGTACCTGAGTGTCCAGTCAACTGCGAAGATCTCACCATCTCCAATTCCGTCAACAGCCCTTCGTGTTAATATAATGGTTTCCAAACTGAGTTTCCCTGGTTGCACTGTGAATTTCTTCAATTTTTAGATCCAGAGTAAGTGCCTGTGCTCGGATGTATCATATCCTCTTCGCACAACTAAAGGCAGTCAGAACTCGGTAGTATATAATTTAGATAGTATATAATTGGTCTGGGCCTAGGCCTCAGTAAAGCTTCTACGCCTCTGTTTAATTGAGTAATGTCCTTTAAGCTCAAGGTAAAAACTTGTTTCTGTCCATAATGGCTCATCTTGGCAGCTCGGGGCTGTTCTCAACAGTAGTCAATCAGAATAACAGCAGAGAACTGTTAATATATATGGCTGCCGAGGCTGTAATCCTGCAGCCGTGGTACCTTGGTACTATGCACTTCCTCAGATGAGCTCACAGCCCTCTTCTATCAATGGATCCCTCCTAAAAGGCACCGATATTTTAAATTCCTAAAATGCTTTATAAAGGTGGCTTTGATGATTAAAATCAAGCAATGTATTTGAAAAACTCTTACAGTTTTATAAATGTAATATAATAAATATAAAAATCAAGCTCAGCATCATCAGTTAGAATGTATTAACTCAATCCCTGAGCCAAAAGAGAGTCCTCCACTCTCTCCTGTGCAAAGCTTTCTTTCTTTCCCCAAATTCCTCCAAACATCAGGGGCTTCCAAGCCCTCTGAACTGCTCCTGAGTAAGGAAGAGCTGTGTTGGCGCCGGAAGAGAACAAACTTGTCACAGAATGGACCACCGGAGAGAGGAAGGAAGTGCTGAAATGGTCAGGCCTCCTCAGCCGCCTCACTGTAACTCCCAGCTTGCCCTGGGCTGACATGAAGATGGGACAGCGCCACCTAACGCATTAGCACTGATTAGCTCCTCCGTTCACCCATTAGCACTTCGAGCACAAAGGCATGGAAGGTCCGATGGGAGAAGCGCTTCTCCCTCTGCCATAAATCCTGTGCTTCGGAGAGACAGCTCAGGAGGCAGGTTCCAAGGCGTCCTTCCCCCCTGGGAAGGACACCCATGACCTGCCCAAATATGAGACCCCTTGATTATGACACTGGTTCCCCGGAACCGGGTGCGCCCAGGTGACTGCTGGGTGGGCGGGGCGCAGGTTACAAGTTCTGGTATCTTCCTTTATCTGGTTCATTGTACTCCTTGGGGTTTTGTACTCCATAAAACTTTGAAACGGTGGTATGTACATAACTAATAAGTGAGCATCCATGCGCGTATGTAAGCAAGCCCTGGAATATCTCCCCTCTACCGAGTTTAGTAGAGTTGTAGGAAACAGGATGCCTAGAGCAGAGCCGGAATGGGAAGCAGAAAGGAAGTCAGGGTAGCTCTGGGAACTCCACCAAACTCTGATTTCAGCAAAGGCTAACTTGGAGGTAGTGAACTATGACCTCATCTCCACCATGTCCCAGGAGGACCTCCCCTCCCTTCTGCTCCCCGGGACCTACAGAGAATGTTCAGCAAACCCAGAGTCTAATTCTAGCCTTTGCTTCATGCTGAGAGAACTCTGCGAGGGTTTAACTTTCTGTTTGGATGGGCTCCCAGAATAGGAGGGATTTTTTTTTTTGTCTCAATTTTTACTTCCTTTGCCTCTCAAATTTTCAGTGTAAAAGCATCTCAACACAACTTCCTGTGAGAACCAATGCAATTTTATCTTTCTAAAGACGAACAGACGTCATAAGCGAATTTCTCATTGGTAGGCGACGCTCAGGGCCCCTAAATGGTAAGTGACATAGAAAACAGGTTTAGAGCGTAACTGTTAACTCAGAACTTAAATACCAAAGTCAGAAAGTAAAGTATAAGAAAAGTTTAGTCATGAAAATATTCTGCAAAAAAGGGGATGATGGCGGTGCCACTAACAAGAAATGAGACACTATTCTAAGTGCCCCTCAGAATAAGAGACCAGCATAAAAACCCTTTGAAAAAAATGGAGACTCTCATTATGGCCAGAGAAAAATGTATACGTATATAGACACCATGGTACGGATTACAAGTTAAAGTTCAAATAGTACCAAGGAGCCTGCTTGCTTTTCAGCGTCGTAAGAATTCAGCTGCAGGAGCCAAAGAATATTCATAGGAGCAAATGTCATCTTAGAATGCAAGGAAAAGCTCATTCCACAGCCAGCTAGAGAGATGGACAAGGCATTCCACACCCCGGAGACGCTGCGGATCAGATGATCTGTAGCTCAGCACTTTGGAATGAACAGCTGAGCTGAGCTATAATTTGTGGGGTTTCCCATTGCTCTTTTCTTGAAGAACATGAAATTCTCTAGATCTACTAAGAACATCCCAGGAGGGAGGGAGAGTGGGAGAGAGGGAGGGAGGGAGGGAGGGAGGGAGGGAGGGAGGGAGGGAGGGAGGGAGGGAGGGAGGGAGGGAGGGAAGGAGGGAGAGAGGGAGGGAAGGAGGGAGAGAGGGAGGGACTGAGAGAGGGAAAAAACAAAGATGTGCTGGTCTTGCCAAGTGTAAGTCAAGAGAATTGTGTTGTTTCTGGATCATTCCATCATGGCCTACCAGGGCCAATTAACTTAGTTCATTCTGGGTGTTTCTTCGCTGTTTAAAGTGGATGTTATTCTGGGTGTAAAGTTTGAATGCTGCCAACATTGGATAAGGGTGTGACTATTTTCATGCTTGATAAAGAGAAAACACTTCTTGACAAAAAGCTAACTGATCATTCAAGCCAACCTACCCAGGCCTGCTGATCAGAGCATACCCTGCCCAGTGATCAGATACCCTGACATCAGTGTCCTCCTGAGAAAACTGGTATTGGTTTACTGCCCACTGATCCTTGGAAGTCAAGGGAAGAGTTACTCTCCACAGAGTGCTGCTGCTCTGGAGACCTGCTACCCAACTGGCTTCTCCCTGCTCTGCATGCTTCCACCAGTGACACAATTCTGAGTCTACCTGCAGAGTAAGTAGACTAGATCTCTCTGGATCCCTTTGGATCCCCTCTCATCAGTCCCACCAACAACAACCCCCGTTCCACACCTGGTTCCTAATTCTTGAGTTTCAGCAACAGCATGGCACTGGTCCCAAGGTGCCCCTCCCACCCCAAGTCAAGAGGGATCCTGTCTGCTTCTACACAAAGCCAGCATCTAATCTGCCCTGCAGGTTTCCTGGTCTGCAGGCCTAACTCTGGCCTCCAGTCCTCCTTCTCCCTCTAGCCCCAGTACACAGCACCTGTGCACCATGAGACACTGTCAGAGATCCTTCACGGAAATATGTAGTTTCCACCTAGCACTCTCTCAGCTTGGAAACTGGGGCTGCATCTTCCCAAGCAAATCGGCCCTGGTCCTCATTTTACCATGATCTGCCACCCTAGGCTCAGTTCTCCCCTCATCTACCTGATATTCACCTATGCAAATACAGGACACCTTCTGGACACCAGATAGCAAGTCCAATTTTGGTGGCCACCCATGTACCACCCCACCTAGCACAGTGACTGGCACTCAGTAGGCTACCAATGGATAACTGAAGAAAGCAACCAGCTGTGAGGCCAGGAGTTGGAGCTTATCCGGGGACAGAGTTCCTAGCTTAGCAGAGATCGAATAGCTGTGGAGGAGTGGCATTTTCACAGTGAGGGCCTTGAGGGAGGGGCCCACAATCCTGCAGGACTCAGGGACAGCACTATGCTGTCCTCGGGCCACCAAGATGAGCCCAGAGAAGGGACTGTCTCCCCCACGGAGGAGCAGGAGTCACAAGGAAGCAGACAGAAAGAGGAAGAAAAGCTGGGAAGGAGGATGAAGAAACTCCACCTCAGCTAGAGGGCCAGGGCCTGACAGAGGCTTTCAGTCCAAACAGGCTCATATTGGAACAGAACCTCAAGAGCAGGACCACTCACTTTGACCTCTTCCTCCATCCTGATGGAGTCCCTCATCCATCTCTATCAGGGAACAGCTCTTCACCCCAGCCTAGACACATCAAGAATCCTGCTAGACGTATTTATCCAGAACCCCTTCCCAAAAGCTTCCTGTTTTCACTTTCTGTCTGTGGACTCCACCTTCTCCTTGGCTCTGGTGTCCAGCTACAGGTCTGCTAAGGACTGAACACACTTGGCCACTACAGCTATCAATGCGTGAATCCACCTCGCCATCAGAAACAAATACCAGAACTCATCACTTCTTCAACAAAACCCAATGCATAAAACATTTTAATTAAAAAAGAACATGCTTCCATTCTAAGCAAACATCTAGTCAAAGCCACGGGAAAAAAAATAAGCCTGTCTGCATGCACCTGTATGTCTGAGTGTAGTATGTCTGTGCCGTCACGTGACTCTTGCAGGCACACCTGATATTACAGATGCACTTAGGTCTCAGTCCATCCGGGCTGGCCTAGACATCCCGATCTCTCTGCCTCGGCCTCCTAAGGGTGGGGATCAGGCTTCTACTGCCTCTCCCAGCCAGCTTCTGCTGTCTTAGTTTGCATGTGGTTATAGGATGTGACCCCAGCACACACTGGCTGTAGCTTCTCACCTGTTGATCTCCAGGGTGTGCACTCCATACCTGCTCTCAATCCGGTACTTCCCTGGCTCGCCTGCCTGGCATATCAGACTGCCATCTTTGTACCTGGTGGAGGGAAATATTCACTTTAGTACAGTGGCAGACATACTTTTACAGTTTTATCCCAACCTCCTCTGTGCTCTAAGAAACATCTGCTCCTCTTTCCCTGGCCCATTACTGCAGGGTGCTCTAGATCTGGCTTTCTAGCAGAGACAGGAGTTGTAACATTCAAACAGACAGAGCCTCATACATCTGCGTGAACTGCTTATGAATTCAGAAATTATTCCATTTAAAAAGAAAAAAACATAACTGGTGCTAGCCGAGTCCCAGCCTGGCCTATCAGGCCACATTGCAGTCAGAACAGGAGAAGAATGCCACAGAGTGCATGAAGCTCTGGTGCTAAAAGCTCCAGCCCCCAACCTACAAAGCAGACCTTAGCCACTGCAGTCTGTGTTATGGTTGGGCAAGTCCTGGAGTACTCCCTTGTCTCCTAACACCATGGATGAGCTGAGCTACAAGGTTACCAGACTCCTGTGAGAGACCTGAGACACAAGGGGATATATACAGCAATCTGTGGTTTCAACAGCAAGTGAACAAGAAGGGTCTGTGGGGCTTAAAGATTTGACTCACTAATATTGACAGCTTCCCTCCATGAGCCCTCCTATAATTAAAGCAGATACATAGGCTCTCTGTACAAGGTCAGCAATGAAGCCAGTGCATAGACAATAGCCAAGACAACAAACATTCATGCCTATTCAGGGAGTTAACCCTTCAACAAAACATTCTGAGAGAGCCACCAGGTCAATGTCCCTAAAACAGGAATGATAGAACATTATCCAGACAGGCCTTTTGAATTTTGTGCACACATTTCCCACATGGACTTCCATAGGTCTATAGGGCAGGCTCTCAGGCACACATGCCTTCCGTACACATAGTTCTTAGAGGAAAGCAGCCCCGAATGCTGTCTCTCACCATTGCACCACAGGCGTGGGGAATCCTTGTACAGTGAAACAGAGCCTTACAGACATCCGCTCCCAGATGGTGTGGGACCGTAACCTCACCAGGATCTCGGGGGCTCTGCTCATCCGGTCTTCAAATGAGTGTCTCTCCCAAGCTAGCTTGTCTTCCACCTTCCGAGAAGAGGCAAGGGTGGTTAGGGAGGGTGTGGCAAGAATATCACATTAGCAGTGAAGCATTGGACCACCTGCATGCAGACAAATTCTCCTTCTATATGCCCCAGGGAGCTTGGAGGTCCTCCTACCATCTGCTCCAGGGAGTACTTGTCCAACTTGTCACGAGCCAGTGACCTCGCCAGGTGTACATTCTCCTCCATCTGGGCCAGCTCACTGAGGAAACGCTGCCTCTTAGCTTCTCCATAAGAAGCCTCTAGGGACCGGTACCTAGGAGAGCCAAAAAACTCTATTAGTCATAGGACATGTGACAAGACTGTGTGGTACTGACAGACTAGACTGATCCTCTCTGGCTGCCCATCCCTCAGCGGGAAGGGATAAAAGAAGATGACAAGGAAAAACAAAACAACTCTTTCTACTTAGTTTTACCTCTTGCTTTTCAGAGTGTGTTAACGGCGCACAGAAAGTTACAAAGAACAGCAGGTGTGTGGTTTATTAATATAGATATGCACAACACACATCTCTTGTCTTTTTGGCATGAGGGATAGGGCTGATATACTTGGCCACTCCTTAGAGTCCTTCAGGAGCATGTACATGTGAGTGCTTGAAAGGATCCCTGCATGTAGAGGTCGAGGGGTCACAAACAATGAAGAAATACCAGCCCAGCCTTAGTCCTGGGAAGTTCGAGTCACCCCTTCCTGTCAAAGCCAAGGACCAGTATGTACCAGACTGAACTAATGTCTGCAAGGAATGGTAAGAGCTTATGATAACAATTAGGGCTGGTGAGAGTGGTAGTGAATAATGAATGACCGAGGCTCCCATCCACGCTCAGCAGGGCCCTCTCCTCCTCCACAGCTGCCCTGCAATGCAATGGTATCATCTCCCTGAGCCCTGGGATCACTCACTAGCCACCTGATCTACTTTCAGAAGAAGTGATCTCCAGACCCGAGATGGGGAAGACACCCACATGAATGATGAGAGTAAAATATCATGATTCTATGGGGGGGGGGGGAACAGTGAGGGCAGTATAGGGATGGCCAACCCACACCTGCAACCTTAACCCTACCAAGAGGACTGACCATCTACAGTGGGCGAAGAGGCGCCGTCATAACTCAAACCCAGACTCAAACTGAGAGGAGAGGACCCAGTGCAAACGCTCTGTGTGTCATGAAGACTCGCATCAGCTGAGACTGTTCCAAAACTGTGCGAGGTTCATAACCAACACACCAACCACTCAAGTCAACGATGTTCACTTTCCTCACCCTACAGTGGGGACACTGAGGGACAGGAACTTGCATAGTATGTTCAAAGTCACACTGATGTATAACTGACAGACATAAAATGCCATGGCTCAAATGTTCAATGTCTAGTCCACAAACTTAAATACAATCAGTATATATCTTTCCAAAACAATTGAATACTTAAATCTTCAGATAATTTATGTCCCACATAGCCCAGGTTGACCTGGAACTCACTATAGAGTCAAAGATGACTTGAATTTCTGATCCTCTTGCCTCTATCTCCCAATTGCTGGGAATACAGTCACGTACCATCATACCTGGTTTGTGTGGGACTTGGGATGATACCCAGAGCACCACAGATGCTAAGCAGGCACCCTCCACCCCACACAGCTGACGTTCTGAAGTCATTCTTTAACAATTTATACGATTTGCATGGTACAACATACCTAAGGCATTTATAAGCTAATTTGTTTTTTTAAGAAGAGATGAATAAAGTTCATACTTATAAGTTTACATATATAATATTTTACACGTCTGTCCTTTGAATGAACTGTTAAGGTATAACACATTCCAATGTAAGGTAAGTCCTTAAATGGGCAGTGTCCACATGTGTGTCCATGGAGAGCTGGTATCTTACTGCAAGACTTGGATTTTAAACTATGATTTCACTGCTTGACTATTCCTCTAGGATGTCGTTCTTTTTAAGAACTACTAAACGTGGTGCCTTGTATTCTTTAAACACACATCTTAACTAACTAAATGATAAGGTGAAGATTACTAGAAGTATGCTTAAAAATAATCCTAACTTTGACATTGCTGAGAATTCCTAGGAATACAGATTTACTGTCCCTGGATTTAAAAGAATAACACACCAGGAATCTAAAAGCAGGAGGAATCTTGTTTCCATCTCACTCTGGGCTACAGTTCTAAAATGTATCGTTGTTGCTGAATAACTGTGCTTTCCAAACAACCGAAAAGAAGAAATTCCTTTGGGCTATCCACCGCCAGTCCAGTTACTCCATCATTGACTAATTTTCAAACGAAGCAAGCTTACCCAACTCTCATGTGTCCTTACCAATTACACTTTCTTTCAGAGAAATTCTGAGAAACTTCAGGGAGCAGTGGGTGAGATACACATCAGGTATGAAACATTTGGCCGCTCGTGTTATTCTCTTTGATTATCATGGATATTGTGTCCATGAGTGCAGAGGCGTGGGGAGGCCAGAGGCATAGGGTCTCCTGGAACTGGAGTTACGGGTGGTTGCGAGCCACCTGGGAATCCCTCAGGTCCCCTGCAAGAGCAGCAAGTATCTTGACTACTGAGCCGTCCCTTCAGGCCTACTCCGTGTTCTTCTTGAAAGACCGATACGCAACCACCAGCTGTTTCTCCATCACTTGGATTTTGTAACTTTAGGACTGACCTTCTGGCTGGTCTGTCTCTTTCCTATGACAGTGCACCCTCATGAGCCAAATCCATTGAAATCTAAGATATGATGATTTATGGAACCCTTCGTAGCCCTTGGTGTCCACAGACACAGCTGTTTAAACACTGGCTGCCTCCTCAGAAGATGACCTTGCTCCAAGGGACAACAGAGAGTGTGATGGAAACTCAACGGTGGAGTCTGAGGCTCCGGATGGCTTAGGGATCTAAGTACAGAGGGTAAGCCAAAAACCATACCTCAGCCCTGGCTGGTGTAATGATGGAGGTGCAGTCCCAATTCTTTGTGGGTTGGGACTGACATCAGATGGTAAAGAGTAAGCGAGTGGTGGGAAAGAGGAACTCAGCTCTGGTTATAAGCAAGCCCGGCTTCTGCTGCTGACCCTCCCCAACTAGCACCCCTTACCCTTCTCTGCCCAAGGTCACCCAGCCCACAACTGAACTGGACGCCGGCACTTAGAAGCACAGGTGCTAAGGGCAGCCGCTGATGGAGGACCCGAAGCAGTTACCTGTTTTCATTTTCAATTTCCTCCTCTTCTGATGCGCTCACCCGCTTTGCACAGAGCCTGCAGGTCACCCCCGAAGTGGAGCTCTGACTGGAAGCTCTCTGCGAAGAGGACCTCTCTGTGAGAGACCTCTCAGATGATGACTGGGAGGTCGCTCGCCTGTACAAACAGAGAAAATGATTAGATGATCTGGAAAATTATTAACACGTATGCTAACACACAATGCTCCCTTTCTATACATCCAGTCCTCCCTGCAGCACACACATGTGCATCCAGAGCACAGGCACACAAGTGCACACATATGTACATGCATGCCCTTTTTGTAGCCCATACAGATGCACCTGGGCACACCTCATACATGTGAATGCATACATGCCACATACAGAGGCACACACATACACCACTATACACCACACAAACACAAGCAGGAACATGCATGGCCTTGGACACACACACATACCCAGACATTTATACTTGTGCAAGCACACATATACATTGATATATATGCATACAAGCACAAGCACACATACGCATGAGTTCACCTAAACCCAAGTGTGCATCTTTGCATGTGGCAACCTTCCTCGGTCTGCAAACACCCTCTGAAAAGCACTCCCCTGAGCTCCCTGTGGCTGGCGCTCCTCTTACCAGCCATTTCTGAACCATCCCTCCTGGTTTTCAGCCAAGATGCTATGTGTGGTGTGTGGTGTGTGTGTGTGTGTGTGTGTGTGTGTGTGTGTGTGTGTGTGTGTGTAGTGTGTGTGTGTATGCATGTGTGAGTGGTATGTGTGTGTGTGTGTATTGTGTATGTATGCATGTGTGAGTGGTGTGTGTGTGGAATATGTGTATGGTGTGTGCATGTGTGTGTGTAGTGTGGGTGTATACACGTGTGAGTGGTGTGTGTGGGGAATATGTGTATGGTGTGTGCATGTGTGTGTGTAGTGTGGGTGTATACACGTGTGAGTGGTGTGTGTGTGTGGAATATGTGTATGGTGTGTGCATGTGCGTGTAGTGTGTGTGTTGTGTACGCATGTGTGAGTGGTGTGTGTGGGGAATATGTGTATGGTGTGTGCATGTGTGTGTGTATGTGTGTCTATGTGTGTGTGTGTGATGTATGTGTGTATGTGTATGCATGTGTGAGTATGCATGTATGAGTGGTGTGTGTGTGGAATATGTGTATGGTGTGTGCATGTGCGTGTAGTATGTATATGTTGTGTGTGTGTGTATGCATGTGTGAGTGGTGTGTGTGTGGAATATGTGTATGGTGTGTGCATGTGTGTGTGTGTGTGTGTGTGTGTGTGTGTTAGAATCCCAATCGCTGTTGAGATGGGCTACAAATGTTTGGCTTTGTTTATATCAAGGGATGGTAACTAAACGAATGCCACAAACGATTCTAAATATAGGGTGCCGGTGACATGTGGCAGGCACCTGCAGTGCGAGAAGGCCAGGCTCCGAGCCCCTTCCTGCTCACAGCCCTCTCTCTAATCAGCCCACGGGAGCTGTAGATAGGCTGCCCCATACTCCGTGCCAGGGAGGCACGAGCTGCAAGCTGGAGGAGACCTCGTCCTTCAGCGTGGCCCGGAAGACACCTAGTCCTTCAGAAGCACGGAGGTGAATGTGGGGCTAGACCCAGCTGCCCCCGACAGGGAAGGACACGCAGGTGTCGAACCTGTACTACTGAGGTAGCAGAACTGTGGTCAGAACTGACTTCATCTCCATCTTTATTCTGCCGCCTAGGAACCCTGCCAACGTCCTGCCCATTGCTTTCCTCCTTGTTCTTCTATATCATGAGGGATTCCTTAAGTCCCACTGCCAGAAGACACCCGGGGAAGAGGAGAAAGTCGGGGGCCTGTACTGAGCAATTGTGAGCATCTCCTCCAGGGGCTCAGGGTCAGCCCACAGGTGCTGCAGGACACATGACCACTCCATCCAGCCGGGCCATGCAACCCACCCAACCTTTCATCTCCAAAAGGGATGTGCACATCAGGGATGGGGTCATCCCTGCTTTCAGACTTCCCACAGACCATTTCACCCCCAGACCTCAGGGACCGGCACAGCCTCCAGCCGGGAAACAGCAAAGCTGCGCATTCAGAATTCAGGAAGTCGAGCCAGGACCTGTCAACTTACTTTTTTGATGCATACTGGTCCAGGAGGTACCTGGTCTGGATGTTTCGATATGACTGATCAAAGTGCTTGTGTCTTTTCTGGTAGAAAGGGACTGCCACCAGGGACATCTTGGGTGCTTCTGAGAGAAAAAGAGCATGAGGAGTCAGGACCTGTCATCTCCGCCTTTACATTCTGCATCATTCCAGGGGAGAAAGATGGAGCTGAGGCAATGGGCTCTGTGGAAAGGGTGCTTGCAGTGCATGAAGACCTGAATTAGGGTCCCCAGCACCCGTGGGAAAGGTCAGTGCCACACGCCTGTAGCTCTAGGCTGGAGGGGGCAGAGTGGAGAAAGGAGGGACCCAGGAGCTCACTGGCCTGGCAGTCCAGAGAGCAGGGATCTCTGGGTTCAGTGAAAGACCTTGTCACATAGTCAGGTAGAGAACAATTGAGAAGGATACCTGACATTGATCTCTGGCCTCCACATGTGCACGGGCACACACACACACACACACACACACACACACACACACACACAGAGAGAGAGAGAGAGAGAGAGACAGAGAACAGACACACACAAACAGAGAGAGACAGAGACAGCGAGAGAGATAGCAGACACACACAAACACACATAGAGAGACAGAGAGAACAGACACACACGCACAGATAGATACACACACAGACAGGCAGACACATACAGACACAAAAACACACAGAGAGAAAGAGAGGGAGGGTACACACAGAGGGAGAGAGAGAGAGAGAGAGAGAGAGAGAGAGAGAGAGAGCAGACACACACAGACAGACAAACACACACACATACAGACACACATACACAGACAGATACATACAGACACAGAAACACACACACAAATACACAAACACACAGAGACACATAGATACATACACAGAGAGACACACACAGACACACACAGAGATAGACACACACAAACAGACACACACAGAGAGACAGATACATACACACAGAGAAATACACACACCACACACACACACACACACACACACACACACACACACTACTCCGATCCCAAAGGGGGATGGAGAGCATTACACAAATACAAATCATCCTCCACTATACTCATGAAATCCACAAACTTCTCTGGAACCCAGTTTTATTTATTATTTATTTGTTGTTAGCTTCCATGACAATCAGAAAATGTGACTATATGTTTTCTTTAATTTCTTCCTTAACGGTATTTATAGAACGCCTAATGTGCTCGGGGCAATGCAAAAAGCAGTGTGAGGAAAGAGGGTAAAAATAATTTAAACAGATTACAGGAGTAAACAAATGCCTGAAATGACAGGAGCCAGAGGCCACACAGAGATACAGAGTGGCCCGCAGAGGAGAAGAGAGGGCACCAGAGAGGCAGGTCCCCAGCACGGGATGTGTGAGGAGGGCCAACAGACAGAGGTCAGGAGGCAGGACCGGTTCGGAAGCATGAAGGTAGGAACACGGTGTGCAGCAGGGCCTTACTCTAGGAAAGCTGCAGCCACACCAGAAACCTCCAGGGGCTGCCCCACCGGCCTTGGAAACTTACTCACCCCCCAGTGCCTCCAAGGGTCATCTGAAGTCATGAACCATGGGCTTCTGGTATCAAGGTTGGAGCAGATGCAGGAGAGGACAAACCAAGACAGGAATGAAACCCCAGGATGTGAGAAAGTGAGCAAGGCTGGGTGAAATTCTCCAGAGAGACCATTGAGAGATTTTTGGAGGATTTCAGGAATTACACGTGTTCATCTAGCGCACAGATTCACCCCAAGTAAATAAAATTCACGCCTGGCCCATTCGGTCACCTCTACACAGTCACTCAGAGGCAGGTTTCCTGCGTCTCTGTGATCTTCGGTTTCCCAGATAAGATACAAAGAACGCTGTAGCCCAGTGCCTAGGGTGTGACACCCTGCACAGCCTTGGTGCAGGGGGGAGGGGCTTGGACCTGCCTTAGCTGAGTGTGCCAGGCTCTGCTGATGCCCCATGGGAGACCTTGACTTGGGAAAGGTGGAGATGGGGGATGGGTTGGGGGGGGAAGGCTGTGGGGCGGGAAGAGGGGGGAACTGTGGTTCTAAAGTGAATAGAAAATTTCTTTTTTTTTTTTTTTTTTTTTTTTTTTTTTGGTTTTTCGAGACAGGGTTTCTCTGTGTAGCTTTGCGCCTTTCCTGGAACTCACTTGGTAGCCCAGGCTGGCCTCGAACTCACAGAGATCCACCTGGCTCTGCCTCCCGAGTGCTGGGATTAAAGGCGTGCGCCACCACCGCCCGGCGAAAATTTCTTAATAATAAAAAAAGGAAGAAAAAAAAAGATACAAAGAACAGTTCAGGCCTGAGCTTGGAGTCTGCTGTGTTTAGAACCCACAGCACAGCCCTGAGGCTGCCACTCACATGAAATGACATGAATGGAGGCTCAGGAGGGAAACTGGAGGGCAGCTCAGAGAGGAGACTGCCCCCTTTCCAATCCTCGTCATCATTCAGCCATCTGTATGTTAGAAAACTCACCATAGCGCACCATTTACCCCCATGATCAACTCCAGTTAAGACTGTGGGATCGCAGAATCACAGAGCTGGGGAAGATCCTGGGAATGATCCCAAACAAAGGCCCGCCCATCCCCCACCCCACCCCCAAGGTCAGCAAACTTCTGTCTTGGGGGCCTTTTATGCTTCGACACACTAGCATGTGTTACTATTTCTTCCCAACAACCGACATGTTGACCAGCCATCTCCTGTCCCAGAGGCCAAGTGTGCACCCCAGATTCCACAGAGTGTGCCACCATCCACTGGTCACAAATGGGTAACGAGACGTTGCGCCCTAAGGGCCACACAGAAGCAACCCAGCCAGCCTTGAAGGAGAACTCAGAGGTCAGGTGCCAGGCTCCCTGGGGCCAAACTCTGCCTCCAGCTCTGCGATGTAGCCTTGGGGCTTACTCCTAATCTCTGCAGCTCTGATATTCCACTCGGAATCTATGTCACAGCTGGCACTGTGCTTGGTGTGGAGTAACAAACAACGGACCCCGTGGCTGTCTCTGTCACAGGGTCATTGTGACACTCGGCCATGTAGATGGGAAGAGGTACCTGAAAAGCCCCCTCACTTTAACATGGGGGGGCTCAACTGGACCTCAGCAAAGTGATCCCCAAGAAAGGCCTGCTGCCCATGGCTACACGTGTTGGCTCTCTGGGGACTAAAGATAGACCAGCGTGACAGAGATAACCACCAGAAACTAGTTTCCTCTCTAGGATTTCTTCCCTTAATCCATCTGCCCTGACAACTTCTAACTCTTCAGCAGAAACCATAGACTACCACGTCATTCCATATGTGTACTTACGTATGTGTTCATGCTGTGTTAACTCTCAAATTGTTTTTTGTAAAAAAGAACTCCAAACACATGCTCCGTCCCTAGTAGAGCTGTCCACAAAAGAGGGCCAAGTGCACTTCACTAGACGCATGCCTCCGTGTGTAATGTTAGACGACATGAGTCATTATATCTCAATGGCCCTCTTGCCTTTAACTCAGCAGCGTGTCCTACTCCATGCTACAGGCACAGACAGCACACGGTCCGGTGTATCTCTGACATTACCTCGCATGCTGTCAAGTGGGCCTGGACGTCTTCAAACACTTCACGTGTGAGGAACACACACTTTGTAGTGATTAACAAGGAACCACCTGCCTTAAGTGGTCACGTTCCCTGGGCCCCTCACTCTGACACACAGACCCACTGCAGATGCGTCCCCCGGGTGCCTTTGACAAGGGCAACAGCACTTCCCTGCTCTTATCCCTATACTTTGTACCCCTAATGCCATCAAGGGCAGGAGTCGAGGACTCTTCGAGCACAGGCACTCTCCACTGGACGCACTTTTCAAACCACAGCCTTTTGGAGCAACTGACGTGTGTCCACCGTTGCTGAATCCCCAAGACCACTGGATTCCAAGAAGGAAACACCTTCGAGTTCATGGCTCGGGACAGTGCCAGCTGCATCAGTGCATCCAAACGCTGTCCCTGGGACCCTCGGTCCACCTGTCTCCTCAGACTGCTACCAGTCTCATACCCAGCAAAGCATATCACAGGAAAAGGAGGCCTCATGGGACCCCAGTGGGAGCTCTGCTGCCGTCGCTGACTCCTTGGGACTTCAGAATTTCCCTGAGTCGGGCTGGGTTCCCAACCCCATGTCTATCAGTGGGTCCTCCTAGAAGCATATTCCTGTGGCTCAGAAAAGGGTCTGGGGCTGCAGTCTGGGAGTATCAGGTGCATAGGCATTTAAGGGCCCTTGGAGAGCTCCCCCAGACTCACACTGTGACTATCCTCTTTCAGAAACACTTCAAGTGTCCCCACACATACCCAAAAAGATGAGGAGCACCTCTTCTCCAAAGGGCAGGTTCTGACGATCCCCTGGAGTTCAGGAGCACAGAGAGGCTTTGGTTCTGGGGACCCCAAGGCCTGAACCCTCACAGCACCAGGCTCCTGTGTGGTTCACTGTAAAACCAGGGGACTGAACTAACATCAGAAAAATCCCTCTAAATACCCCTCGCCTCCAGCAGCGTGTGCCTGTGGCTGTACGTAATTAACATCAGAGACCATGCTGACCAGTAATGCTGAACCCTCTCAGATGGACACGCCCTGCCTGAAGGACTGGTGCATTCCAGCAGAGCCAAGACACCAGCTGCTCCTCTGACCACTCCCAGACACTTTCCGCCTCAGCCCAGCTCTGGAACCACACCCGAGAGGCTCCTGACATGTTTAGGAATTAGGACACCACCATGAAACTCGAGCCTGTCCCCAGCGCCGGGGCTCCGTGTCTGCGATGCGCCTTGTTCTGAACCCTCCCTGCAAGGAACAGTGGGAACGACCTCTTTGGTGTCTCTAAACGCGGTTTCAGCTTGTGAAGACATGTCAGGTGGAGAGAGCATTTACTCCTGTGCAATTAAAGAAATTATTTATATAACTAAAAATGCCAAAGCTCATAGACACATGAAATGAAAACAATCCAAGGAAGAAGAGAGAACCAGCCGACACAGTGTAGACCACAAGGAACAAGGCCCGAGTTCATGAGATGAATTGTTCCCCAGCTCGCTCACATTAGAACCTGTTTGTCTAAAGCGTTTTTTAAATGCACGGGGCAATGCATGGGGCATTGCACGGGGCAATGGTGATGCACACCTTTAACCCCAGGCAGATCTCTGTGAGTTCAAGGCCAGCCTGGTCTACAGAGTGAGATCCAGGACAGGCACCAAAACTACACAGAGAAACCCTGTCTCAGAAGAAAAAAAAAAAAAAAGTGACTTATTGCCAAAAAGGACCTCTTACCACCAAAAACAACTAGGCACAAATGGGGACACTGAGGATCAATTAAACATGGCTGGTGCTGCAGGGTCCCTCCTTTGAGAGCCTTAGCACAAGATAGAGAAGGGTCCAACTTTGCATTCGCAAAGCACTCAGCTGTCTGTGAGGACTCATCGGCTTCCCATAATACTTCAATAGTGTGAATTTGACCCAGAAATCATCCCAGGCAGCTCCCACTTGGGCAATCCTTACAGCCACCCACAGCGCCACCCTCTTTCACGAAGGAAAGTGAAGTCAGTAGTCATAACACACACACACACACACACACACACACACACACACACACACACACACACGCACAGAGTCCTATCGACGATCTCCCCTGGTCCTGCACGTGACGGACCTCGGGGGTTTAAGCTCCCAGGTTCGTGTGAGCTTCATGCAAAGGTGCTGCAAATTCGATTTAACATCCTTCCGGAGCACTTTGCAGCTTCTGCTCCGTCCTGCCTTTGCAGAGCTCCAAATGACAGTCGGTGAGCTCATGGGGCACAGCATCTCCAGAGGGCACATGGAGTTGGCGTGGGCCCCAGAAAAGAAGCTCTTGGCTCCTGGGGCAGGTTTTTATCTGGGGCCCCCATTTACTCAATATCACCTTCAAGTGCCTTGGTTCCCGCGTGCTCTCTGTTTCCTGTTTTTGTGGCACTCAGGAAGGAAGGAATGTGGGGCAGGTGACAGAGAAAGCTGAGGGTTTCCAGCCCGGCCCTCGAGGGCAGCAGGAGCCCCTTTTCCCTCGTGGCGGGCGGGCGGGCGGGCACAGCTCACTGCGCACAGCTCCACACAAGGCATGGAGCTGGAGACCCGCAGGACCCAAACTCCAAATGTACAAGGACAGGAAACCGGACAACCCACAAACAGTTGTCCTTTCACTGAAAGGGCTGGAACCTCCTCCCCAGCCCTACCCAGGCTCTGCGCCGAATGCCTGGTGTGTCCCGCCCTCCACCCCACAAGAAAGTATCCTTTTTCTAGTCTGCCCTCTCCTCCTCTCTTCATCTCTGATCCTTTGTAAGAACCCCAGAGACCAAGTCAATCGGCTGCTTTAAGAACAGTTTTTTTCCTTTCTTTTTTTTTTTTAATTTAATTTTATTTTATTTTACAATACCATTCAGTTCTACATAACAGCCACAGATTCCCTTGTTCTCCCCCTTCCTGCCCCCCTCCCCTTCCCCCCAGCCCACCCCCCATTCCCACCTCCTCCAAAGACAAAGCCTCGTCCAAGGACTGAGATCGACCTGGTAGACTCAGTCCAGGCAGGTCCAGTCCCCTCCTCCCAGATTGAGCCAAGTGTCCTTGCATAAGTCCCAGGTTTTAGAGCACTTTTTTAAAAAAATAAAAAGGGCAGGAAACCCAGGGGCACAATCTATCATGAAGGGGTGTCAGATTATACAACACTGAGGCCCAGAACATAGGGAAATAAAGAACAGTCTCGGGGGTAATGCCTAAGGGTGTAACTCAGTCGATAGAGGACTAGCCTAGCTTGCCTGAAGCCCTGGGTTTGATCCCCAACACGACATTAAAAAAAAAAAAAAACCACCTGGTGGCCCACACCTGTGATTCCAGCACTCTGGCACTCAGATGAAGGCAAGAGGATCAAAAGTTCAAGGTCATCCTTGGCTACAGAGCAAGTTCAAGACCAGCCTGGGATATATGACCCTCCCCCTTCAAAAGTGAGGAGGGGGAGGAAGGGAAGGGAAAAGGAGTGGGGAGGGGAAGAGGAAAGGGGAGGGGGAGGGATCCTAGCTGGGCTGAGCACAGAGTCCAGTCAAAGACAGGCAGGCACACCTTGGGTGGAATCATTTGATTTGTCCTAGAGTAAGGAATACCTGCAGGTAACTCTTCACTCTGGACATGGCCCCACCACGGGAAAGCAAATGCAGCATGCTCTGTGGTCTCCCAAAAAATCCCAGCCGGGGAAAGGAGAAAGACTCACCCAGAGGAGACGGGCCAGAAGAGGAGAACACCACTCACTGCAGAAGAGTTTCCCAGACATTGGCTGAGGACAGCAGAGCTAATTTCTCCCCGCAAAGCTCTGTGCTTCCCTCCCATTTATGGCCAGAGGAGGTGCTATATTTAGGCCCGGGACTGCCTCTCCCAAACCCATACCTGTATCATAAATCACAGGCCTGCTCACTAGAGGAGAAGCACCAGATACAAGGGGGTCCATCAAAGGAGCAAGGAGCAAGTGCTGGTACCAAGTCCCAGGGGGCTCCACCCTCTGCCCCTCTGGCTACTGCCCAGAAGAGCGAGCGGACTCTGGTTTTGCATCTACCCAGATTCAGGCACGAGATCTGAGAGCCAGACCCAAACGCGCAGGCACGTTTTCTCATTCGCTGAAGGCTCCCTGACATGTGGAGTGGTGGTTCTCTACATGAGGATCCATAAACATCCGGGTCACCTGATAACCAAAGCACCTACATCCAAGGTGCTGTTGGCAGAGAAGACAACAGGCCCATGTATTTTCAGTTGTGTGTGTGTGTGTGTGTGTGTGTGTGTGTGTGTGTGTGTGTGTGTGTGTTGATTTAAACTATTCCCATCGGGGTGTGACTTTGCCGTGGGAGAATTTAACAGGAGCTGCCCACCTGAGTGGGGACAGGCTGTGGGGTAAGCTCAGTCTTTTTTATGGTCTTCACACTGTGCCACAGCTGACCTGTGGGGATAACGGCAGGTGTCCATCTTTTCACACAGCATGTGTCCAAATATAAATAACATGCACCTGGCATGGTCACCCTGCCAAGAGGAGGAGTCTGGAGGGATGACTGTCGCCTGAGGACTCTAGCCAGCCAGCCCCACGGCGCTCTGTATTGCTGTCTTGGGCTGTGTGCAGGAGCAACCACCTAGGAGTTTGTTGTGAAAATGATACTTACAAAGGACCTGGAAGCCTTTAAGGAAATCCATGTTCCCGTATCTAGTTTATCAGAATAAGCTGAGGAACAAGCACACGCAGAAGCAGAAAGGACGAGGGTAGAAGCCACTGCTGCCTCGTCGTCCAAAAGCCCCTCGGATTCTTAGTGACTTGGGCACTTTTATTCTGTGTCTTATTTTTCCTAGCACCCCAGTGCCCTAATATATGCGTCCTGGTTAATTTGATTTTACCTTGATGCATGTTAAGAGTCATTTGGGAAGACTGGCTCTCAACTGAGACAATGCCTCTGTAAGATTGCCCTATAGGCAAGCTTGTGGGGAGTTTTCTTAATTAGCAATCGATGTGGGAGGGCTCAGTCCAATGCAGATGGTGCCACCCCTGGGGCAAGTGGTCCTGGGTTTCATAAGAAAGCAGGCTGAGCAAGCCATGGGCAGCAAGCTAGAGAGCAGCATTCTCTCTTGGTTCCTGCTTTCAGGTTCCTGCCCTGACTGACTTCCTTTGCTGATGGACCGTGATGTGGAACTGTAAGCTGACATAGACCCTTTCCTCTCCAAGGCTTGTGTTTTATAACATGATGCTTTACAACAGCCATAGAAACCATAACTAAGATAGAAATTGGTACCAGGTGATGGGGTATGGCTGTGATAGACTTGACCGTGTATGGAGGAGTGTGGTGGTATTCTAATTGTACTGAAATGTGATTTTAATTGCATGTTAATAAATAAAGTTGCCCCAGGGTCAGAGCTATTAGAGCCATAGCAAGAGCGTGGCAGTGGTGGCACATGCCTTTAATCCCAGCACTTGGTAGAAGAGCTAGGTAGATCCCTGTGTGTTCAGGGATACAGCCAGCATTGGAGACATACTCCTTTAAGACCTGGAAGTCTGTACATACAGGCAGTGATGAGGTAGTCACGTGTTTGGGTTTACAACCAATGAGAAGGCAGAACAAAAAGACTATGAAAAGGCAAACACACAGGAAGTAGCTCTCTTTCGGGAAGCTAGGAGCACCGCAGGAGGAGGGTAAGATTTTAGCTCTGAGCTCTGACCTCTCGGCTTTCTCTTTTACATTGGTTCTGTGTTTCTTATTTAATAGGACGGTTAGTTACATCTACAGAGGAGGATTGTGGAAGGGCTTTGCAATTAGAGCTAGAAAAGCCTTTCAATGTTAAGAGCTCAATGAGCTATTTGGGGACTTTGAAGATAAACCCAAGAGTAGGGCAGGTAGTGGAGGCTTGGCTCATGAAGGTTCTACAGGACAATCTATGTGGCGCCGGTCAGCTGGGCCTGAAGAATCCGCTGTCATTAACAAGAAACCAGAACCACTGAAGTAAAACCTTTGCTTTGCTGGGACAATTGCTGCTGGTCAGCTGGGGCTGAAAAATCATCCGTGATTAAGAAGAGACCAGCATCATGGAGGTGACGTCTTCTGGGAAGTGATTCCTCAGGGTTGACACACAGAAGCTGTGGTCCACAGGGGCCCGAGGCTGTACCTCATGCTGGCAGTGGAACTTGGTAATGTATAAGAGTTTCTAAGTTGGTGCTGGTTTTGAAGGGCATGAAGGAGTCATGGAGAGCAGCCAAGGCTTGGTGCCATGAGAGGCTGTTGGTCAAGGGATCTGCCTCAGTTGCAGCAGAAACTCCAGAGTGGAAAGAATTGTGGAGAGAGGCTTAGCATCACGTGTCAGGGTCAAGAGGCCCTGAAGAGAGCCCACGAGAGGCTACTGGTGAAAGCCCAGTAGCCCAGTTGTGCAGGAACCCGAGCATTTTGGAGTGACCTTAGATAGCTTGTCTACAGAGTTCCCAGCAGGCAACTCCTCAAGGAACCATCAGGGTGGTGTGCAGAGAGCTTCACAACTGGTCCCAGCACCAGGAATGCACTGCACTCTCTGGTACTAGCTTCAGATAAACCAGGGATATCCCAGCTAGGGTGAAGTTACCTGGGTCCTAACCAGTGTATACTCCTTCCTTCTGACATGATGGCAGAGGTGTCTACTTGGCCTTACTGCTGCCCAGAACCAGGCTTCTCTCAGTGAGTCCTGGAAGTGTCACACCTCTCTAGGCTCTGGGTGGATCCTTCCTTGATTTCAGGGTACTGTGCATGAATTTGTACACAGTAGGACCATTCTGGAATGCTTGAGATCCCACTTAATAAGTCTGCGTACCATGACTTTCTAATCCAATCGGGCTGCCACACTGGAAGACCACAGCCTGAGGGCTTGCTAACAGCAGGACTTTCTCTCAATTCTGGAGGCTGTAGGTCAGGTGGGAACACCTTTCTAGTCCACAGACTGTGCCTCCTGACTGTGTCCTCCATGGAGGAAGGGACAAGGAGCTTCTTGAGTCACTTTTTAAAGTCCTTATAAATCCCTTGTACCCGGGCTCCGTCCTGGTGACCTCATCACTTCCCATAATCCCCACAACCTCACTATCCCCTTGTGGATGCAGATGTAACAGGGAACAGGCCACAAAGGAAGTGCCAAGGTCATGCTGGTTATACATATGAGGGACCAATTCTGCCCTCCCCCTGTATATCCAGGCATGGTGCACTGCATGCGCCTCACTTGCCTGTACTGTGGCTGCAGAAAGCAGACATAGTGCACTGCATGTGCCTCATTTGCATGTACTGTGGCTGCAGAAAGCACATTATAATGCTCCATTCCTACCCAGAGAAATCCCAGTCACCTGGGTTCTCATTGCCAGCTCAGTCCTGTTTCAGGAGGCTAGACTCAAAGGACCCTAGACCCCACCTCCTTTATTTAGTTACATTTAGTGTTGTTTTTGTGGGTTTTTTTTTGTTTTGTTTTTGTTTTTGTTTTGTTTTTGGTTTTGGTTTTTTTTTTTTTTTTTGTCATGTGTATCAGTGTGTAGTGCTCTGTTGCCTAGAGCGCTGCATCTGAGGAGTCCTCAACTTTCTGGATGTGTCCTTCTGAGGGAAGAACCCTTCACTTACCAAACTCTGGAGTCTTTAGTGTGTGGACCAAAATAAATCCAGAGGATTTGGTTAAATTGCCACATAGTCAAAACTGATGTTCACCTCAGGAACTCAACTTGAGGAGAACCTGGGAGGAGTAAAGTTACTCTCACATCAATAATTTTCATGTATCATGTCTTAGGAAATAGAAGGTGGTCTAATGTGCAATGGAAAACATCATCCAACTGGCCAAACTCTCACAGCTGCTCAGGACCAGAAAAGTCCCTGATTCTGAGTGTGGTGGCACACGCCTTAATCCCAACACTCAGGAGGCAGAGAGAGGCAGGCAGACCTCTATGAGTTCAAGGCCACTCTGTTCTCGAGGCCTGCAACACAGAGAAACCCCGTCTCAGAAAAAAACAAAAAAGAAAGGAAAATCCCCCAGGGGTCAGGACAGCTCAGGAGGGGAGCAGCTCAGCATGGTGGGAAAGCAGTCCTGCTTCAGGTAAGTGTCCAAAAAGCTGAGCAAGGCATCTGCCATCTTCCCTATGTGAGTGTGGGAATGTCCCTCGGCCTCCATTTTCTCCTCTCGGAAATGAGAAAAAGATGGGGTGAGCCTTCTCCAGGGCCATGAGCAGCAGCTGCTGTGACCAGGCTCCCCTCCCCAGGGAACCCCACCTACCCACTGCACCCAGGGCTTTCTCAGAAAGAGGGTGCTGCCTGTGGACTCCCCTCTACCTATGCCCACTGGAGTAGCTAGGAGCTGTGGTACAGCATGCACATGGATGCTACTATCATCCACCATCAACACAGAAACCATCCATAGAGAAATCAGCCCTCTTAGAGGTGGCATTGGGGCAGAGGGCGTCAGTGACCACATTCTGGTTACACAGCATGCCCTGCCTTGACTTCCAGATTCCAAACCCATGTGCTCTTTATAGCGTGTGTTTTTCTACCTCTCCACTGTCTATATGGACTTGTCAAAAGGGAATCAGTGCCTTTAACCCCAATGGGATGTCACGTGTTTTCTTGTGGCCATTGGTGAGATGTGACCCCGTTCTGGGGAACTCTGTTTTTTTTTTTTTCCTAGCTCTTAGTCAGTCAAGCACAGTCGACAGAAAATGTTTAGTAACAAGAGTCTCTTGTCAACTGACGTGTTATACATTGTGGTAGTTTGAATGTAATTGGCCCCCATAATCTTATAGGGAGTGGCACTATCAGGAGGTGTGGCTTTTGTGGAGTAGGTGTGGTCTTGTTGGAGGAAGTGGGTCACTGTGGAGGTGGGCTTTAAGGTCTCATATATGCTCAAGATACAGCCCAGTGAGACAGTCCATTTCCTCTTGCCTTCTGATCAAGATGTAACCAGCATCATGTCTGCTGACACACCACCATGCTTCCTGCCATGATGATAATGGACTGAACCTCTGAACTGTAAGCCACCACCTCAATGAAATGTTTTCCTCTATAAGAGTTGTGGTGGTCATGGTGTCTCTTCACAGCAATAGAATATCTAAGACACATATATACAGTGTTTCTCCTACTTTTATCCCCCCATTATCAGGAACTGTTAAGGCAAGTGCTCATGTTCCCTTAATTGTTCCTTTTTTTTTTTTTTTTTAATAATATTCACCTTACTTTTTACTCCTAGTGAGGTTATCTGGTGTCAATCCTGATACCAATGTCAGTGTGATAAGCTATACTTTAGATCTTGGGTCAGGGCTTTCCTCACTATACCTGACACTTTCCACACACCCAGAAATGCACTCTACCCCCCACTGGAAATGGAATAATAAAACCCAGGTTCTCACACCGGGAGACCACACACAGCTTCTCTTAGTAGGCCGCTCTTCATTTTAAGACAAGCATGGTTTCTGTGGTGTAAGGTCACTTGCCCAGCCTGCATGCTTGGTGTCTGGCATCACTCCGAGTCTCCGTAATGGAGCCCACAGGCTTTCCGTATTTTGCAGATCAAAACGTATCCTAGGAAACCCATCAACAGATCTCAGCAATGTACCTGGCAGGTATCATGTGTGCAACCCTCTGGCACCAGCTCCAGCGTGTTCAACCCAAGCTACGTGCCCAGGCCCCAGTGAGCGGCAGGAAGCCCAGGACTCGGAGCAGCAGCAGCGGGAGGCTTTCCCTCAGACTGCAAAGGTCTGTCTTCAGCAGGCCAAGGGCGAAAGCGTTCTTAGCAGACAGGAAGCCACAGAGGACATGAGGCCTAGTGCGTGACGGAGCGGAATACAAGTGGCTTAGGGTGTGTATAGTTATCTGGGCAGCCGCACACCCATGCATCTAGCTAGCACGCTGGGCTGCAGTGAAACATTCCTGCAGCATCTTAACCTGTGGGAGGAGCCCACCCAGCTGGAATTTACCGGCGGGATAGCGTACTCTCTCACAACCTGTCCACACCAGGGGCAGGATTGCCTGCAGATGTTGGCATAGGCCTTCATCTTTGCTCTGACACATCCGTCAACTCCCAGCTCGCTATAGAGAGTCAGTAGGTATATATTCCATTAAATGTGAAGGCTTGGATTTTACCCGGGTTCTATGGGAGGGCATCAGCATTTAGAAACATCTGACTCTGGTGTTTGCATGTATTTCTTGCAGGTGAGGGTGTATGTACCTGCCCACATTAGTGTGTGCATGTGTGTGCACGTGCGCATTTGCATGCATTGGGAAAACAGAGGTTTTCAGTGTCTTCTTCAACCGCTGTGCGCCTTGTGTATTTCGAGGCAGGGTCTCTCGCTGAACCTGGAGTTCACTGAGTCCCCTACACTGCCTAACCAATGGGCTCCAGGGATCTGCCTGTCTCTGTGCCCCAGCACTGGGGTTAAGACGTGTGTCACCGCATCGGCCTGGTGTGTAGGTGCTAGGATCCAAACCGAGGTCCTCAGGGCTTGTGTGGCAAGTGCATTACTGACTGAGTCATATCCAGCCCCCTAGGGGGTTGATTCCCACAGTGGCTTCAGTGAGCCAGGCTAAGACAGGAGGCAGCCAGGTTTAGATGGAGAGCCCTGAACTGGAATCAAGGGCACCAGCTTGGGTGGACTCTGCTTGTTAATCTATTCTGGGAGCTGAATGCCTATTAAGAATCCCTTCAGCTGCCCTGGGCCTTGACTTCCTCATTGGCACAGTGGGAATCAGATTAGATACTCCCAGTTGAAGCCCCAAGAGGCTCTGGGCTCCGTTCTGCACGGTCATGCTCTGAGCCTAAGCTTGCTGCTGCTGCACAGGACTGTGTGGCCAGCTGCCTGGCCCACGGCAGGCTCCAGGAAACAGTCATGAAGGCCCGGACCAGCCATGCCAACAAGGATTCCATTCTGAAAATGCTCAGAGGCTCAAAGATTAGCAGCAGTGTGCCACGCCACGTGTTTACAAGAACCGTGGCTGCAATAAAATAAAAGTGGCAGCCGGCCCACGAGTCCGCTCGGCGGGCCCTGCCTGTCCCGGCGAGGCGTGAAGCAAACAGTGTGCCCACTGGCCTGAAAAGGGAGCTGTTGGGGAAACGACCCAGGCTGAACCACAGCCGTGAGAGGAACTCCTACTGCAGAGATCCACGAGAGCGGCGTCCTTACCTTCACCTCAATTGTGGGAGTAGAAACCACAGTCCGGAGAGGTCTGTGAAAAGCCAGTGAACTAAAATTCACCACTTCTGGTTTCAAGCCCTCCCTCTGTGGCGGAGCCTCCTGGGAGGGATGGGAGTTACCCAAAAGCCAGGCCACGATCAA
This sequence comes from Peromyscus maniculatus bairdii, assembly GCF_049852395.1. Lineage (NCBI taxonomy): Eukaryota > Metazoa > Chordata > Mammalia > Rodentia > Cricetidae > Peromyscus > Peromyscus maniculatus. The sequence continues at coordinate 55,739,534 of NC_134868.1, forward strand.
AGTCTGGGCTACCATCTAGTCCAGCCTGGACCTGGGACAGAACTCCAGCTCAGGAGGCCGTGGTGAAAAAGTGTGGGGAGTGCACACGCGTGAGCCCAGTGGACTGAGCAACTTTCGGGGACCCGTGTAGCTCGGACAAGACAGAGTCAACAACAGAGGTGGGAAGTCAAAAGTCGTTTAAAGAGCCACATAAACAGCCACTGGAGTCTGGTGTGGTGGGGCAGGCCTATACTCTCAGCCCTTGTGAGGTGAAGGAAGGGAGATCAAGAGCTCAAGGCCATCTTCAGTTACATATCAAGTTCAAGACCAGCCCAAGACCCGTGAGACCCTATCTCCAAAGAACAACTAAATCAACAACTGTACTCACTGCAATTTCAGCCATCCCTGCCTCGAGGCTGAGGCTAAACTCCACGTTCACAGAGCCGGAATGCCATGCCTGCTTCCCTTGGCTTTCTGGGAATACGCTGCTGGTCCACGTAAACCTTAAGCTTGGCGGATCCTCAGCAGCCTCAACTGTCTCACATTCTCTGGGCACAACTAAGAACCATGGCTGCCCAACCAATAGGAAAGACAGGAAGAAGGGTGAGTCCTTCTCGGGGTTAAGCCACTCTGAAGATCGTCATATGCCACCTCTGCTAACCCAAGACCCGAATGAAGCCAACACCTGAGGGGTTCTCCCTCGGGGACAGGCCCATTCTCAGGTGTGGGCCCAGACAGTCCTAGTCCCATCCCTTAGCGTAAATCGTCTGTTGTCAGCACAACCACCACCACCACCACCACCCCGCCCCCGCTGCCAGGGACCCCGCAGCTGCCTGTATAAGTGTCTGTTGACTTACTTGTAACTGCTGTGGCTACCCCTGAAGCCCGCAGGCTAAGGGTGAGTAGGACAGGCAGACTACAAGTTTACCAAGTAAATGAGTGGGTGTCAGGGACGGGGCAGACATCCCAGGCTGCGTCCTGGCCAGACACTCACCCGCCAGATCTGTGACCTTGGATGAGACACTGGTTCGGCTTCCCAACCAAAGGAAAGGGTGAGTGTGAAGTAGTGTGTGGTGGTATTGTGTTCCCCAAAATATTGTGTACCCTAATAAATTTATCTGGGGTCAGAGGCAGAACAGCCACTAGATACAGAGGCTAGAAAAGGGTGGCACTCACGCCTTTAATCCTAGCATTCGAGAGGCAGAAATCCATCTGGGATCTCTGTGTGTTCAAGGCCACATTGGAAAGAGCCAGGCATGGTGACACACGCCTTTAATCCCAGGGAGTGAGTCTTTAATCCCAGGGAGTGGTGGTAGAAAGCAGAAAGGTATATAAGGCATCAGGACCAGAAACTAGAGGCATTTGGCTGGTTAAGCATGTGGCTGGTTAAGCTTTCAGGCTTCTAGCAGCACAGTTCAGCTGAGAGCCATTGGGATGAGGACCAGAAGCTTCCAGTCTGAGGAAACAAGACCAGCTGAGAAGTTGGCCAGGTGAGGTTAGCTGTGGCTTGTTCTGGTTCTCTGATCTTCCAGTGTTCACCCCAATGCTTGGCTCAGGTTTGATTTCATTAATAAGAACTTTTAAGATTCCTGCTACAGTGGCTAGACAGGAGCTCTCTCGGGACGACCTCTCTCCCACAGGTCCCTTACAGTTGATCATCGACAGCAGAGCCACTCTGAGACTGGAAAGAGGGACTGCCGATAACCACTGCATGCCCAGAGGTCCAGATCTGTCACCCTGAACACACCCAGCCGATCCAGAGAGCAGAGGCACTAAGAATGCATATGTTTAACCTGACACTCACGGTACCTGTGCACAAGAGTTGTTCATTTAATTGGATCTAGAACCACCTAAGAGGCATGCCTCTGGGTAGGTCTGGGTGGGTGTTTTCATGAAGGGTTAGCTGATGTGAGCCACTACAAATATGGGGGTACTAGGGTGCCATGGTCACATGGACCGGGGTTCCAGGCTGCATAAAAACCAGCATTCACCTCGCTCTGTTTCTCACTGCCTGACCAGATGCCTCCTGCCCTTTCGAAGCCTCCCCTCCACGATGACTATGTATCCTCTCAAATTGTGGCCCAAACAAGCTCCTCCTCCCTGAGTTGATCTGTCGGGTATTCTGTCTCATCAACAAATAACTAACACACTCATTAACTTAGGCAATCACTGCGAAAATGATTTACAAAAAAATCATAAATGAGAGTTCTCCTCCCGAGAGCCCTTCTGTCCGGCACCCTAAACAGCCACCGCTGCAATCTCACATGTGGCCACAAGAGGGAGCACCAAGCCACCAGAAATCTCCTCTTCCCTGAGAACTTCCCTAACTGGAGCTCAAAGACAGTGAGCAAAAGAAAAGGTACCCATGATCCTTTGCAATGCGGGGAAAAGTTGCATTATTCCTGACTGGGGCTCTGGCTAGTCACAGTAATTGTGTCTAACAGACAACAGAGCAGCATGGAGGTGGGGTTGGGGGATGAGGGGTGCGGAGTGAGGGGTCAGAGTAACTGTGTCACCAGACAACAGCCTTTGCTGCCCCCAATCTGCCCCCCACGATTGGGAACAACAACAAAGGCAGGAAGGAGCAGGGAGATGGGGAGGCCGAATAGTGAATACAAGCAAGAGCTGGAGAGAGGGTTCAGCAGCTAAGAGCACCAGCCGCTCCTCCAGATGACCTGGGCTGACTTCCCAGAGCTCACAGGGAGGCTCAAAACCGTCTGTAACCCCAGTTCCAGGGACTCCGACGCCCTCTTCTGGCCTCCTTCGTAGGCACCAGGCATGCACCTGGTGCACAGGCACACATACAAACCAACAGTCCTACACATAAAATAAAAATAAATAAATCTTTTTTAAAAATCTCAAAACAACAGTAACAAATTTAGGATAGTTCTATTTTTAAAAATAGTTCTATTTTTAAAAATAGAACTGCCAGGTGGTGGTGGCGCACACCTTTAATCCCAACACTCGGGAGGCAGAGGCAGGCGGATCTCTGTGAGTTCGAGCCCAACCTGATCTACAGAGTGAGATCCAAGACAGGCACCAAAGCTATACAGAGAAACCCTGTCTCAAAAACAAAAACAAAAAATAGATTCAACATATTTCCCAGCCTGAAAAGTAAGAGAGATGGGGGCAAAAAAAAAAAATACACTAAGACTAAACAATTCTTAGAAATATTTTTTAAAAATCCAGATACTGAAACTATGTATGAGATAATACAATATCTGTCATTAAATACTGGCTCGGAATGACCCACCCCAAGAAGCTCTCGTGTGATTTTCAGGTCCTTTCCCTCCCCTATACAGATGGCTCCACCAGGCAGCCAAACCGTAGATTTGGGGCCATGTATCCTTATAAGACCGTGTATCAGCTACACGAGGACTTTAAAGGCAGAGTTAGAAGGCTGTGGAGTGTGGAGCCACATGAGCTGCAGGGGTCCCCCCAACAACACTGCAGGGGTCCCCCCAACAACACTGAGACTCCACTATGGATAAAGTACGAAGCCGATAAAAACCGCCATGGCGGCACAGCCTTGCTACATGTGACCTACGGTTGGAAGTTGCTGAGAAGTTTTAGGAACAAAGGCCTCCACGCACGACCTTGGGAAGCATGGGGAAAGAACGCGGTGCTAAAAGCCTGGTAAGAAACAGAAATTCCAGGTTCTGGTAAAGGGAAACATCTGGGATACGAACTCCTCTTTGTTGCCTCTAGAATGCCAGTGTTCTCCTTGCCGCGCGCCTCTGTGGAGCCACCTCAGGAACATCACAAACAGAGGAGGCAGGGTGAGCTCAAACCTGACTTACGGTGCCACTAAAGCGTCTGTGTGTCCTTGTGAGGTAGGTTGGTCGGGAGGGATACTCCCCACTGCTCACCTGTTCTTCACAACCAAGGAAGTCGGCTTGGTGACTAGATTTCCCCCGGAAGCAGACGTCTGTGTTGAAACAGTTGACCCATCCCTTTAAGACTACTCAAATACTAACACTCCTTTATTTTGTCATTGCTCCTGTGTGTGTGTGCGTTCATAAAACCGACTTCTCTCTCTACTGTGGGTCTCATCTAAGCCCAGAAAGATAAAGTGATTCTAAAGAGGTGCCACCCACTGCCACACGTGTGGAAACTTGCCCACATAGAGCCGGCCGCACCCCTGCCTGCAGCTCCTGGGACCCCAGTCTACCAGGCATAGCCTCCAGGAAACCCGCAGAGACATGTCTCAGCTTCATCAGACCAAGACGAGGACCAAATCCTTCACTTTCCCCACATTCTGTGGCACCTGGGCTCTGCCCTGTTTCTTAAAGGATGGTTATCACTTGCAAACATGGTCCCCAGGAGGAAGGGATGCAGAGACACAGCAATGGGAAGATCTCATATGTCGTGTTCTTGACCCAAATAATAAGCAAAGGGAGAAACTGTCTTCAGAACGTTGATACTGGGAGCTGAATGCCCCGTGATGGGAACAGGTGTGCAACAGGAAGCATTGAGCGAAGGCAAACAGGGATTTCTATAGACAGAATGAATTACATCCAGCATCTCAAAACTGTCCTCCTTGACCACAGATTGACAAGGGAAATGCCACTCGAGGCTGAGCAGGTGGTTGCTGGGCAAACATCCTGGGTTTTCTGGACGAAATTCTGGTTCTGTAACCAATGCCATGGGTTTGCATCTTAGTGAGTACAAAGTCAAAACAAACCAGCATGAAACGAGAAGCGGAAGATTCATTGCCTGCCCCAGGAAAGGACGGGGGTTCCATTTCCAATGCAGTGCCTTCCCCAAAGTGCCCGGATGTTACTCAGGGAGCCTACACATACTCACTTCAGAGGTGGGCACATCACTGAACACGCTGTTAAGATGTGAGCTCCTGAGCATGCTCAATTTAAGGTTATATTCAAGAAAGAAAGATGGTAGGCACCTTCCTTGGCATGCTGTGTTGTAAATACAGCAGACAGGAGCCACTTAGCCTGCTGAGGGTGTGACATAAAAGTTTCATTGAAGAGGGCATTAAATTTCACTGGAGAGGGTTTGCCTGCAATGATGCCCGCTTCCCTGAGTGGCTAACACAGCTTGCCTCTGCCTGTTGAGGTTTGATTTGTTTTCTGCCGTCTAACTGGCAGCCAAGTGTCAGACCCGTATTTTTTAAAACAACCTCCTAGTTTTATCTGTTAATAAGTAGTTATTAAGTGGACGGGTGACTCCTCGTGATTATGATAATTTTCAGTTTTAAAGATGACCTCACATTTAGAAAGTGTTAGCTTAGTATAAATAATTGATGTCAAAAGATCCCTTTAGATAAAATATTATTCTTATATTTGAAAAGTCATTGGCCAGGGCCAGAAGCAACTGTGAGAAAAAAAAAAAAGAAAAAAGAAAAAGACCCATGAGTGGGAAGCATCACAGAGGTCCCCATCTAGTGTGGCCTCCAGCAAGCCACACTCACAGGCTTCCTGAAGTCCCAAAGCACAAAAGTAACACTGTATCAGAAGTGTCCTCACCTGCCCTACCTCAGTCACACTGTGTGGGGCAAAGTAATTAGGAACTGGGGATCCATGGTGTGGTGGAGACAGGTCCTGTCACAGGAGAACAATACCAAGACAAAGGCCATCTAGCATGAACCGGAATGGCTGAATGAGGCTGGAACTCCTAAGCACTGACTCTCCCGCAGCCTTCCAGTTTTTACATGGTGAGTCTAGACACAGATTCTGGCCCATGGTGAAGAATTCTGGGATGACGATGGGGATTTTCCGAAGTGGGTAAAGCCCTGTTGGTTACAGGACCAATAGGCCCCTTGGGGCGCTGACTCTCAGTCCGTCAACACAGAACACAGAGCTCACACAGAAGCAGGCACCCACTGGGGACATCGTGGGCTATATTATAGGCAGAAACATGTGCTGACAGGGTGCTTGTCATCTGCATGGCAGGCACTGCCCTGAAGAGAAAATGCATTTCATGTCTTTAATTAGCAAGTATTTATTGTGCATGCACTCCTTAAATAATATAAAAAAAAAGTAACTAAAATATTCTGAAAGGCTGGGGAGATGGCTCACTGGATAAATTGCTCGCCACAGAAGTTTGAGGGCCTGAGTTCCAATTTCCAGAACTTACCTAAGCCGGGCACAATAGCCTAGGTTTGTAATCCACGTGTTTCCACATGAGAGGCAGAAATGGGGAGAGTGCCTGGAAGCTTGTAGCCACTATCCCGGTGTATACAGAGTGGAAAAAAAACAGCAAAAATAGGGGTTCTGTCTCCAACGAGGAGGAAGGTGAGAAGCAAAGCCTGATTATAACCCATCAACTTCGAGTGCACACTGGGGCACACACACACACACATTCACAAGCCCGAATACAGGCACACACACTCACACAAGCATGCACACACACAAAGTAAAAGATTGAAAACATGGAATTATTATTGCCATTTATCCTTAGTAACTTTGTTGTTATTGAATATGCTGTTACTTGTCTCATTCTCAATATTCTGAACATTTTCTCCAGTTTGACCCAACAGTTGCAGTGTGCAGTAGTCACCTGCAGGGGGCGGTGTTGGATTTGGAGTTGCACCTCCCAAGCCTTGGCCTGAGATCTATGGCTGTAGGAAATCTAGAGGCGGTTACATCACTCACTGCAGAGCCATCAAAGCCATTTGTGAGCGTTTGATGCCCACTTTCCAGTAAGAATCCAATGGCACGGATTAGAATTTGCAAAGTTATTCTAACAGAGACCCGAACTAGAAGAAACAAAACTCCTCACAGCATGGGAAAGTACAAAGAGTTCTGGGCTGTATGTCGATGCCCCCAAAGCAGGTGCCAAGGCTCTAATCCAGACGCTGGTGTCTGGAGAGGGTCTTGGACTGGTGAGGGTGGATGGACGTTCAGGGTGGTCCGGAGTAGAGTGGAATGTGGCCTATTCAGCCCACTGTTGGCATTACATCAGCCCGTGCGTGGTGCTCCATGGTGGCAACCTGGGGAAGTGGTTGGGACAAGTTACCAGCAATGTGCGCAGGACACGGAGACCCTGTGTGGCCAAATGCACTTAGCAGATGAAATACATTACATTTTAAATAGCCCGCCAGTGGGTCCAGGTAAGCTTTGCTGGGTGGGTGCCTGAGGGTGCCATGTTGAATACCCCTGACTCCACCTGTGAAGCTGAGACTGTAAGTAATGGAGAGGACACAGCCCCATATGGCATGGGAGTGGGGCTCTGTAAGAAAGGGGTTCTTGCTCTGTTAGTGCCAACCCACATTTTCACCAACGGCTCTCAGATTTGTTAGGACAACACATTTCAGCCCAGGCCACGGTGTAGGAATGATAATTATTTACCCAACTTCATGTTTATTCTATGCCATTTCCACCCTAGTGACAGCAGATTGGCCTGACTCACTCAGAGGTCACCTGAAGGTGAGGACTGTGACCCATGGGGTATAGACACTGCTTTATGTCAATGCGGGGGGGGGGGGGGAGGCGGGGGGGGGGGGGAGGTACCAGTGCACCCTATTCTAATATTGAAACAAAAAGACATAACTTTCTGCATGGTGTTCAGGGGCTCTGGTGGATTTGTTTTCTGTTAGGCTCATCAACCTTCCACCTCCTCTCCCAAGACCAGGCTACCATAGTCAGTGTCAGGAAACCCAGAGCAGCCTGCAGGACCAACCAGAGTAGCACTGCCATGGCCAATCTCCTCTCCCACAGCAGCAGAACAGACCTCAAAATGGCTCCTTCTCTGCCACAGCCACGGACTTTAACACCCACAGTTCCCTGTGAGGCCCTCTCCATCCATCCAGAATGCAGACCATGGATGCTGTGGTACCCAGCCCATGCTCAGGTGAAGCTACAAGACAAGCAGGATCCCAGGCTACAGTGTCAGGATGCACACCATGGATGCTGTGGTACCGAGCCCATGCTCAGCTGAAGCTGTAAGACAAGCAGGATCCCAGGCTACAGTGTCACAGTGCAAACCATGGATGCTGTGCTACCCATCCCATGCTCAGCTGAAGCTGTAAGATAAGCAGATCCCAGGCTACACTGTCACCCCTAAGGGCTGCCACCCTGCTAGGGAGCTGTTATGGCTAAGATATTGAGTGTTGAAGGCTTTGATCCCAGTGGGTAAGTTGAGTCATTCGTTGATGACCCTCAGCTGCAGCATCACCCTTGGAGTGCTGTATCCCTAAAGCAAAGTGAGTGATAAAGTATTAATGGTCGGCTCAGCATTGCTCCATTTCCTAACTAATGTTTCAAACGTTAAGTTCTATTGAGAATGAGATTGGCTAAACTACTAGATGCATATGGAACAGTCAGGAGCTGTAATTGTATCACGAAGATGAATGCAAAGGAGATGCTTAGATACATCCTGCCAGGCTGGGGAGGCAACCAGGCCATATCTGTGGGAAAAAGGATGTCCTCAGATGTGGGACTGTGGCAGTGTCCTAAGGAAGACAAAGCCTTGTTCAGTGTCTCAGTGAAACGAGCCACGAGCCTGAGTGGCCAGCCTCCCTGCCTAAGGAGAGGTGGTGTGGAGCTTAAATGTAACAGGAAAAGCATGTGGCCACTCTTGGTACCTGGGGGTGAACTTCCGTGGTTCTCTTGGTCTGTTCCCCTCCCATGTTCAGCTTCCTGGCAGCAGCTAATAGGACACTATGCATGGTGGGGGGGGGGGCGCGGAGAAGACCAGAGGAGCAGGTTGGAGACCCTGAGTAAAGGGTCCAGCAGTTGAACATAGCCTGCCAGGGACAGCATCAGGACATGGAGTCTGAGTCTGATGGGCAGTGGCACAGAGGAAGGCTGGGTGATGCTACACTGTACCTACTGCCCAGCAAAAGGCAGAAAGGATCAGAACCGGTCAGGGCTACAGCCCAGGCCTCGATAAGAGGGAGGGAGGGAGGGAGGGAGGGAGGGAGGGAGGGAGGGAGGGAGGGAGGGAGGGAGGGAGGAGGGAAGGAGGGAGGGAAGGACTGTGGTTCTGCCCTTCAAAGGGCTGGTGGGTTTCAGAAGCGGAGACACTAACAGTCTGGGGGATTGTGGAGCCTATAACCCAGGGTTCCTGAGAGCTGGGGCTATGCATGGTGCAGTTTTCTGGTCCATCATGGTGACTACTGGAGATAATCAAGCAAGTCCTCCCCACCTGCAGGACCTTAGGGAAATAGAGACCGAGCCTCTAGGAAGAGTCGGTGTCTCAACCCCTGGTCCTTGACCTCATCATCTCTCCTCATCCATCCCAGCGTCTTCGATTCACTTTCTCAGCACTCAGTTTCTGAGGAAACTCCAGCTGCAGGGACTCCTGTAGCCGTAGCTGCTTCTCAAGCAGCCATTCCTACCTCAGCCACTACCACCACAGGCACCTTGGAAAACTCCAAGCCAGGCCAGGCACGCCTCAGTGAACTTCAGATGACCTCGCTCAGCCTTTGCCTCAGCTTGGCAGAGAATCACCTGAAGTGCCTGCTCTTGGTGAAGTGCCAGGCTTCCGAATGGTTCTTTTTTTAATTTTTATTTATTTATATTTTATGTGTGAGTGCTCCACATGTATACCTGCAAGCCAGAAGAGGGCATCAGGTCCTGTTGCAGATGGTTGTGAGCCACCATGTGGTTCCTGGGAATTGAACTCGGGACCTTTGGAAGAGCAGTCAGTGCTCTTAACCGCTGAGCCACCTCTCCTTAAGAGAGGTGTATATAGGCCGGGCGGTGGTGGCGCACGCCTTTAATCCCAGCACTCGGGAGGCAGAGGCAGGCGGATCTCTGTGAGTTCGAGGCCAGCCTGGTCTACAAATAGAGTTCCAGGAAAGGCGCAAAGCTACACAGAGAAACCCTGTCTCGAAAAACCAAAAAATAAATAAATAAATAAATAAATAAATAAATAAATAAATAAATAAATAAATAAATAAATAAATGAGAGGTGTGTATAAAGGCCAGGCGGTGGTGGCGCACGCCTTTCATCCCAGCACTCAGGAGGCAGAGGCAGGCGGATCTCTGTGAGTTCGAGGCCAGCCTGGGCTACCAAGTGAGTTCCAGGAAAGGCGCAAAGCTACACAGAGAAACCCTGTCTCAAAAAACCAAAAAAGAGAGCGGGGGGAGTATATAAAAGCCATGCATATGCAAGTCTGCAGCTGGTGGACTTGCAGCTAAGCAGGATTTTGCTGCACCCCTTTGTTTGATACATAAGCAGGTGATTTCTCACTCTTGACAGGTTAACCTAGGAGGCCTCTCCTGTTTATTCCTACTTCCATGTTGCAACAAGAGGCAGTAACGGCCTCTTCTGGGTGGTACATTGCTACCTATTGTCTCTATCACAGGGAGAGTAGGCTGAGCAGGCGACACTAAGGACAGGTGAAGCTCTGGGTCCCCAGTCCCAGGCACCCAGGGGCAGCATCTAGAAGGCAGCTGGGGAGAGTCCTGAGGCTGCAAACCCGAAGCTCACTTGTCCCCTCAAGAGGCCGCTGGAGACGACAGAGAACTCAAACAGCCCAACTTGCGTGTGCGAAAAACCGAGAGGAAGAACCCCAGCCTGTGACTAGAAGAGCTCCAGGGAGCTTCCGAGGGTAGAGAGCCAAGCCTCGAATGCCTGAAGTCTGGGGGCTGGAACACGAGCCGCTAAGAGCCAAGGGTCCTGGCACCCAAAGCTAGAGAGCCATCATCAAAAGCCTAAAGCTTGCTCGGGCCTGAGCATAAAGAGCTGATAGTCCCTAGCTTGGAAAGCTTGGGGTTGTAAGCCTGGGCTGAGGAATCAGAGCTGTGAGCCTCTCCGGCTTGCAACCCATGAGCCTCTGGTATGTGGGAGTTGGGGCCGTCAGCTCTCCCAAAGCTCTCCCCTAGCCTGCTTACTGCATCTGAGTAAAGCAGATGGAGCCAGCTGTTGATGTCCCAGGCCGGGTGGGGCTCCTTGGAGACACATTCCACTAGAGCTCTCCTGTCCGAATCCCACACTCCTGGGTCTCTCTTCCTCTCCCACACTCAAGGATTGATGTCAATCATGACTTGCCTTGATGCTTTTACATCGTCCATCCATTCACAGAACCCAGACCTCTGACAGAAAATCATTTGAATTGGACCGAAGAAGGAGACAGAGAGAGTTTAAAGGCAGAGCCAAGGATCACCAGCAATGGAGAGATAAAGACAGAGTATGGGGAGCAGGCAAGGGACACCTTGTTCTCAGGGTGAGGTCCTGAGAACAGGTAAAGGCCTGAGGATCCAGGTCTGGTTTTGTTAGCTCTCAGCCTTGGCCTTCTCCTGAACAGAACTCCCCGAAAAAAAAAAAAAAAGAAAGAAAGAAAGAAAGAAAGAAAGAAAGAAAGAAAGAAAGAAAGAAAGAAAGAAAGAAAGAAAAAAGAAAGCGCCCCCCACCCAACTGTTCATGACAGTGTAGGTAATCATCATGACAACCACTCACTTTCTCCATAAGGGCCTTCTGGAGAAACCACTGAGACTCTTCACTTGATCTTAGCCAAAAGGCCGAGAAGCAATGCCACTGAGACTCTTAATCTGCCCCACAATGACATCCGGCCAGAGCAGGGGGAACCAGAGGAAATCCGATTGGAGGGCCAGCCAGAGAAAGAGCATTTGTCCACCCAGCAGCCTTCACTGTCCTCCCCACGGCACAGGACAATGGGCACTTCTCTGCTGATTTTCTGTTCTCAGTTGGACAGAGGGTAAACTGTGACACACAAGGACCTACCAAAGAAAGTGGCCTGTGTACAGAGTGCGCCCGGGGCTCAGTGATGTCAGGCTAAACCGTGGAAGGAAAGGGAGCTGGGAACATGGGTGGGGGCGGGGTGGGGGGGCGGGGCAGGACAGCAGGAAAAGTACAAAGAAGAAGCAGATTTCCTCAGCTAAGCTGCTTCCGAGCCACAGGTCCTGAGCCAGCCGCTGCTGGGGTTGGGGTGGACACTCAGGGATACTGAGTCCTGTAGTGACCAGCACACACCTGGTCTGCTGTTGCTTACCACCCATGCGGTGGGTTCCTGCACTGGGCTGCCAGAGCACTGGTGGGAAGTGGGGTGTAAAATACAGGATCTCAGGGCCCAAGGTCTGCATCACACTAAAGAGAAGCTGACTGGAAAGCTAGTCGGCGGTGATGCACGCCTTTAATCCCAGCACTGGGAGGCAGAGGCAGGCGGATCTCTGAGTTCAAGGCCAGCCTGGTCTACAGAGCGAGTTCCAGGACAGCATAGGCTGCAGAGAGAAACCCTGTCTCAAGATGGGGGGCGGGGGCAGCACAGGCTTCCTTCCTAGAAGACTCAAAGGTCAAGTAGCGTTTTACAAGTAAATATTACCAACAGCAGAGGGGTCACTGTTCAGCTCTTGACCTCATAGTTCCCAGGATATCCTTTGAGGGGAGTTATTTTTAGGTTTACAGACTTACTGCTCCATATCTTAGATAATAATTATGCCATGAAGGCAGGACAGAACGATGCTGTAAGGCTGCACAACCAAGGCTAATATGGAATTTACAGGAAGACACATGTACTCGGCGGCCAGGTCCAACTTGCAGCCGGGGTGCCCCAGAATAGCTATGAACACAGCTCCACACAAAATGGTAAGCTTGCTGATGATGAATGAGATTTGGGTTTCTCATTTTGTGTGTTTGTCTGTTTGTAGTTGTATGTGTGTTGAATATACATGTTTTGTATGGGTGCATACATGTGTGTGTGTGTGTGTGTGTGTGTGTGTGTGTGTGTGTGTGTGTGTGTGTGTACATGTAGAGGCCAGAGGTTGACCTTGGGTGTCTCTTGATCACTCTCTGCCCTTTTTAAAGTTTCCATTTTTAATATTTAATATTTTATCACTATTTTTAGTGTGTGTGTGTGTGTGTGTGTGTGTGTGTGATGAGTACATTAGCAGTCAGAGGGCAACTTTGTGGAATTGGTTCTCTCCTTTAAGTGGGTTCTAGGGCCTGGACTCAGTCCACAAGCTTTCGTCATTCAATGGCAATTGCTTCACCCTCAGTTGTGTCACCACCTTATTTTTTTTTTTTTTTTTTTTTTTGGTTTTTCAAGACAGGGTTTCTCTGTGTAGCTTTGCGCCTCTCCTGGGACTCACTTGGTAGTCCAGGCTGGCCTCGAACTCACAGAGATCTGCCTGGCTCTGCCTCCCGAGTGCTGGGATTCAAGGCATGCGCCACCACCGCCCGGCACCACCTTATTTTTTAAGACACAGTCTTTCACTGAGAGATGAATTCAGTTATGCTGGCTGCCAGCGAGCTCTGGGATCTCCCCAGCTCCGTGATGCGCACCGCCCAGCTCCGTGGTGCACACCGCCCAGCACCGTGATGCGCACACTGCCCAGCTCTGTGGTGCACACCGCCCAGCACCGTGATGCGCACCGCCCAGCTCTGTGGTGCGCACCGCCCAGCCGGCTTCTACACAGGTGCTGGCGATCCAAACTTGTGTCCCCACGTTTCCATGGCAAGCCCCTCAGTGCGCTCTTGACGTTCTTGAGCTCAAACCTCGAAGGTGGCCCAGTCTTTCACGGTGTTAGAAGCTTGGGCGCCCCTGAGAGTTCATCTCCCTGATCTCAGCTTTCTCCAGATGAGCCGCTTACTCTGCTCTGCGGTTTTCCAAGAATCAAGCTGTCCACACTCCTCCAGCCCTCATCTGGAGGATGAGGAGGTCCAGAGGTCTTTAGGAGAGCACGGGGGCTTGAGGGTGAATCTGTGACGATCCTTTACGAGACCACATCCCAGAGACTTGGTCAGTCCCCGCATAATAGCTACCCAGTTTTAATGCGTGCAGTTCTAGGCTACCACGTACTCCTGAATTGTGTGAGGACGGAGGCACTGCAGTCCGTGTGCTCAGGAGGGGCTCTGCAGTTACTAACTGCGGGCAGCTCACTCATGGCTGCAGTGTCTGGGGAGCTGGCACTCCCTGTTCATCATCACTAGGTCTTGATCTAGGTCTGGGTCTGACCCGGCCACCTGCACCCCTCCTGTCACCTCCTCTGCTCACTCCTGCACCTGAGCTCCACTCTGTATCAGGACCTTGTTCGGGTCATTTACCGGGACATGGTCTTACATGCACCCATTTCTATTAAGGGAGCACGTCGGCTGGGGAGACGGCTCAGTTGGTAAGGGAGGGCACTTGCCACCGAGGCTGACCACCTGAGTTCAATCCCGTGGCAGAAGAGAACCAACTCCCCCGAGCTGCTCTCTGACCTCCACATGCACAGCATGGCACAAATGTGATCCTCATCTCACATGATAAATAAAATGCAATTTAACTTTTTTGTTTGTTTGTCTTTCGAGGCAAGGTTTCTCCGTGTAGTTTTGGTGCCTGTCCTGAATCTCGCTCTGTAGACCAGGCTGGCCTTGAACTCACAGAGATCCTCCTGGCTCTCCCTCCCCAGTGCTGGGATTAAAGGCGTGCGCCGCCTCTGCCTCTGCCTCTGCCTCTGCCTCTGCCTCTGCCGCCGCCGCCACCACCACCACCACCACCACCTCATGCGCAATTGAAGTTTTTAAAGAGCACATTTAGAAGCTTCTTATACAAAATACATTGTTTCCTTTTATAAGAGTCCTTACAATATATGAAGAGTTTATATAGTACTATTAACAAATATTAAATATCTAAACTGTTAAAAATTAACCCCCAAATAAGAAACTATTAGGGAAAGGCTGAATAGATTTGATAAACAAGAAAAAGAAACTACTGGTGGCTGGCAAGATGACTCAGCAGTTAAGAGCACTGGTTGTTCTCCCAAAGGACCTGGGTTTGATTCCTAGTACCCACCTGGCGGCTTGAAACCTTCTGAAACTCCAGTTCCAAGAGATCCTATGTCATCTTGGGGTCTTCATGGGCACCAGTCATCATCCATCATGCATGTGGTACACAAAAATATGCGCAGTCCAAACACTCAGACATATGAAAAAATGTTAATTAAAATATTTTTTTTAGTGGGGGCTAGGCAGTGGTGGCACATGCCTTGAATTCCTTTAATCCCAGCACTCAGGCGGCAGAGGTGAGTGGATCTCTGAGTTGGAGGCCAGCCTGGTCTACAGAGTGAGTTCCAAGACAGCCAGGGCTACACAGGGAAACCCAGTCTTGAAAAACTACACATTTAAAAAAAAAAAAAATGCTAGCTGGCCAATAAAGGGTATATTTTTTAAAATCTCTAAAGTAACAAACTGGGACTCTCTGAAACCTACAAGTAACTACGCATGAGCGGAAAACATTCATGAAAGAGACACAGAGGTGTTCCTAGGCAGATCACACAGGGCTCCTGTGGGGGAACAGAAACGCATACTTTCCTCTGGGGGAGGCACAGAAGCAAGAATGGGAGGGTGGTGTTCCAGTCTCGGTGGTGCCCTGGGGGTGGGCGCGCTCCACACAGGAGCATGGAGATGGTATTACATGGTGGACTTAAGCGGCTTCATATCCAAGGTCACAGGGACCTCCCCAGAAGGCTTGCCCAGGTCCTCGGACAGTTTACATCATGGTATCTACAACACACATGCCCTGGGCACCCATGCCAAGACAGGTGTGTGAGTGGGGAGTGTGTTCATGCGCCCACCAGCTTCTTACAGGCTTTGTAGCTCAGGCAGTGAAGTCTGTAAGAGGCCTGGCCTAGGTGTCCTCAGCCACCATCACTGGTTCCACACACATCAAAAGCCCCTGCTGGGGACGACAGCCCACCCCGCAGAGGGACCCTTGCAACGGGACTCCTCAGCCCTGCCTCCGCTGCCCAAGTATCTGATGAATTTTCTCAAGGGGGGAGGTGTTAACCAATGCCTCCCCCCTCCTCCAAAGGTCCATTGCACCCAAGTTCAACCTAGGGAACCAATGAGTTCATTAGGCTCATTAGCCGAGTGTAGGTGACCCTGAAACAGCCATGCGGGAAGGTCTGCCCCCAGAATGAATGATGGCTTCCCTTGTGGCTGCTTAAATAGAACCCCCCCACTTCCCCTCATCTTCCCAGCTCTATGCCCCAGGCTCTCCTCAAGAGCCTGAGGTCACATGCAATTAAAGCAACCTTGCATACAACTGGCTGGGAGGAATGGGTGGTACACTCAAGTGAGGGTCCAATAATCCTCGGTCCCTCTCATTCTAGGAGGGGATGTCGACAGTCAACATATTCCCGGCTATGACAAACTTTTGCAAGCAGACCCAGCTGGTCTTAGGACAATAGAAGCTGTTCTGATTGAAGGATAGAACTGTACACCACCTCACCCATCAGAGACAGGCTAAGGTCAGACAGTGACCTGAGAACCATCCCGGGATCACAAATCTCAACATTGTAGTCATGAATGGAAGGAGATTTGGAAGGTGGAGCTCTGCCGGCCACACCTCAGACCAAGCAACTGATGTGGCCATCCCCCTGCCCATAATCCCAGGTTGACAAGATACCTATTATATATCCCAGCCTGGCCTCAAACTGCTAGGATTACAGACATGCACCACCACTTTTGTCTGATTCTCTGAGGACATGGACACGCATTTGGATGTAAATCCATTTGGACAGAAGCCATTGAACCGTATGCCGGAAATGAGAGTATCATCAAGTACACAATACAATGTGTTGGAGTTGGTCTCAAAGGAACATAAACTGAAAGTGTGTTCATGTAGAAACCCATATGTGACTGTTTTACTCATAATTCTAAAACCTTAGAAGCAACCAAGACACTCTTCAGGAGGTGAACAGGCAATCCGTGGCATATCCAGACAGCGGAGCAGTAGTTTTCAGCCCTGGAAAGAAAAATCGCAATCCAGCCATGAAAAGACGAGGTGGGAATTTAAGACACCAGCTTTCCTTCTTCCTTCTGGGTTGGTGGCAGCATCTTCTCCAGGCTGTGTGGTGTTGCCACACTCGGTGAGCTTGTCTAGGCTTCGCCTCTCACCGTAGAGCTTACTTAAGAGCAGACGCCCCATCTAGAGAGTCATAAATCCTCTGGCCACATTTGACACCACCTCACATCAAATACATAGGACAAGGAGCTGAGTGGGAGGTGGGCAGTGGCCAGGAGGAGCCTCCAGCTAGATGTCAAATGTGTGTGTGTGCACGCGCACGTGCGTGCGTGCGCGCCTATGTTTAGGTGTGAATGCACACACGTGCTCAAGCATGTCAAGGCCCGAGGACAACCACAACAGTGAAAACCATTACTGTGGGTCCTCAGGCACTAACTACCTAACTCAGCTTTTTGATGCATTGTCTCACCAGCCTGGAGCTCACCAAGTAAACTAGGCTGGCTATCCACTAGACACGGAGATCCACCTGTCTCCACCTTCCCATTTCTTGGATTACAAACACATATTACCACACCCGGGTTTTTTAGGTTCAATCTGATGATGGAACCAGGTCTTGTGTTTGCAAGGCAAGCACTGAACCATCGCCTAAATACCCAAATGTCATCTTGAACATAAGGAACAGGAAGCAGATACAGAAAGAGTGATTCGTTGTTTCTTTATCCATGTCTGATATAAGGAGCAGGACTGGAGCCCAGAAAATATATTGGAGTCCAGGCTCATGGGCCTTCAAAACCCTGGAACTTCGTTTTCAGAATTTTGTGTTTTAACATTCTGATATGCCAGACCCTGAGACAAACACATAGTGTGTGGGTGTCCTCAAAGTTCCAGCAAAATCTGGACATCCCCTCCCATCACACACACACACACACACACACACTGGAAACTTGGCTGTCCCGAAGAGCAAGAGTATTCTCCTAGGGTCCAAGGCTTACACCCCTCTCCAGTAGGAGAACATCAGTCATATGCCAGCTTTTCCCCCTACAGAGGAGGGAATAGGGAGTCCCTCCCTCCATGCTAGGCTACCCTGGGGTCTGCCCCTCCAAAGAGCATGCTTTGTGGCCCTCAAGGATTTGGGCTTCCCTTCCCAGGGACTGAAGGAACCAGTATCAGCTCAGGACACCCCAAGACCAAGTTCTCGGGACAAAAGAGATTTATTTGCCCCAGAAGGACAAAGGGCAGAAAATAAGAGACAAAGACGGGAGATAGAAGATGAGGGAGAAAGAAAAGGGGAGAAGGGAGAGGGGGGAGGGATATTTGTCCTGGGAGGGACAAAGGGCTGCCTCTGAATAGAGAGGAGACAGACCTGGCCCATAGGCACATGGTAGTTCATAAGGTAAAAGGGGAAACCCCATATTAGGATGAGGTGTTTAATTTCGATTGATTTGTTTAATTTTAATTGGGCATGTTAATGAGGGTGGTCAAAAGGGGGCTTTTGGTTGCTGGACTTCAATACTTTGATAGCTGGACCTTGGTAGGCAGCCTCAGGAAGAGGAAGTGGCCAAATAAGGGAATACACCTTGGAGGCTAGCTTCAGGAATATAATCTAAGGGTTTTTAGCAAGGTAGAGGGAATGGGGGAGAAGGGCAAGGCCTGCCAGAGCCATGTTTGCCATGCTCAGGTTGGCTAGAGTCCCTTCCGTGGCCCCTGTCCAGGAATGGCTAAGCTCACCTGATTTAATTGCCTCCCAAGCCAACCCCAGACTTCTTCCTACCCAAGTCAAGTAGGCAATACCCACGCATCTGGGTGTCCCAAGCTCTTAGGAGTCGTCTGTGCTTCCCCAGGTCCTGTGTTCAGTTGGGTCTGCTCTGCACATCTGGTTCTCCTCAGCTCATCTGGTTCTCCTTAGCTCATCTGGGTCCGCTCTGTTCAGTGGGGTCCCCTCTTCTCAGCTGCTGAGCCCGTTCTGGTTTATTTTGAGTTTTCTGGGGATGGCAGGAGGCCATGTGATGTGTAGGAGGCCCCCAGTCCCAATACACTGTGGAATCCCAGTCAAATCAGGTGGTGCTCATAGGGAGAATGGGAATGTCAAGCTATCTCCAGTTCCCCGTGAACCCTCTCCAAGAGGTGTGGTTGACTGATGTGACTTATCTTGTGTTTTCTGTTTCAAGATGTGTTGGCGTGCTAGAGCTTGCTGCTGGGGAGAGACACCCCTTCCCCCGAATCAGTCAGTTCCTAGGAACAGCAGCACAGGGTTTGGCCAGCACGTCCCTCAGACAACACAGCCACACCCTTCTCTGACTTTCAGATGCAAAACTATGCTTCCCATGCTCTGAACTGCTCAGAGCCAGAGAATCAAAGAGGATCCCAAAGGCCAGACAGAGCCAAGGAGCTGGAGAGGAACCCCAAAGCCCAGAACCCAGAACAGTCACACCTGCCAACAATGAGTAGTCCGCTCAGCTCTGCCTGTCCCCTACAGGAGCCACAGCAAAGGCCTGGCTTGGCTCACTCTCACTCTGTCCTGGATTCCCAGCCACCCCACCCCACCCTACCCACCCACCCACCCATGGCATGCAGTGACCACTTCTTGGTTCTGGCAGCTGTGTGAACCTTATGATTCCACACCCAGCCCTCATGGCTCCATAACCCCATCCTCCAGGGCAGGACCTGGCTGTGACCTGGCTAGCTATGAGGACAAGTATAGAGATGGAGGTCATGAACATCCTGAGGATGACTGAGAGAGAGAGGAGACCTCAGCATCCTTGGAAGCTGGCTGCCGTGATACTAACCCTAGGTCTCTCAAGACTCATTTTTAGAATCCAGTTATGATGGGGACACACCACAGCTGCCATTTCTGGGGCTCAGAGGGAGAAGCAAGCACAGCAAAATTTCGGGAAGCGCCGGCAGTTTCCACATGGTTTATTTCGTCTTGGCGTAGGTGGCAAACATAAAGGATTTACAGTATTTATGCCTAGGATAAAACTCAAGCGTTAGCACGGTAACTATATACCCAGTAACAGCTGGCCTGGCTGTCCCTTAAACATGTGCAGATCTTGACTAAATGGCAGCATGTGCGAACTAGTTAGTAGGTACTGGTCAGAGCTTTACCAAGCATGGTGGGGGGCCGGGGTGGTGGTGGCCGTAGTCTCACGTTAGAATACACCTAGACTTTTTCTTCAACCCACACCGGTCCACCAAGCCACGTGAAGCAGCTGCCGAGACCAGTTTCCTGCCAGGTTCTTCAGCGTCTCCCAGCACAGCCCTCTTCACGGATGTGGACAGAGCATAAATGGCATGGCTGCTTGGATAAAGGCAGACGCAGCTAGAGAGCTGGCACAGTTCCACTTTTAGCGTGGGTCATTACTTCCCGGTGACTAAGATCACAGAAGAAGCGGGGACATTGGACATTTTTGAGAATCAAAAAATGAAAACTGACTGTAAGTTAGAGAAGGCATCTAAACTAACACAACACCAGAGAGCGCTTTGGCCCCCATCGGCCACTAAGACACTCCGGATGGTCACGCCCTGACTCACCTTGACTTCATCAGACCCTTCTGACCTTCTTGACTTCATCTGACCTTCATCAGGCATTCAACTTCAACCCTGGAGAAAGTCTGCTAACAGCTGGGGCAGGCACCACCGGGATCACTAGAGATCACTGTTCATTGTGTTTTGTTTTGTTTTGTTTTTTTCCGACATAGCAAAACCAATACAGGTAAGAAATTATAAACAGCCAGCAAAATTTCCACAATATCCATTTTCATAGAGTAAAAGAAACTCCTGCCATCCTATCCTTAGAAACCGAATCACCACATTCCAAGTCCACGAAGCTGCCAAGAGTCTGTGCTAGAGGTGGGGCTTGACCCATGCCAAAGTACAAAACAGAAAGAAAACCAAGAAACATTAGCTCGTTGCCTAGGATCCCAAATGAACCCTGGCAATACAAATGTAATTACCCATCAACCAAACAAAAGGTCAATCCTTTCTGTGTGTTAATCATTTTCCTCTTGAAGCAGCACTGTCCTCTAGAACACTCGGGATGTCAGTGTGCAAGGGTTAATGTCCTGAGACTGTGAAATGGGTGTCACAAACGCCTTATTTGACTCTTTTAACTGATAGCCTTATCTGTGCTCACACCAACCATCCTTCTAGGTGGAGTTAGATGCAGAGTGTGACCGGCCTGTAGAACACGAAAGGACCTACCCTGGTTCACACACCAGAGGCACATCCCAGAGATGCCTGCTCCCCTTACTACCAAACCAGATACCTTATAGAGTTCACGTCTGTTTGTGGGGGTGGGGGTGGGGGGCACAAAGGTCAGTGTTTGCTGACAAGCTCTAGAATCACCTGGAAGATGGGCCTCTAAGCATGCCTGCTGGGAGTTACCTTGATTGCATTAATTGAAATGGAAAGAGCTGCTCACTATGGGTCACACTGTTTCTTGACTGGGTCCTGGGAATGTTTACATGGAGAAAGGGAGCTGGGCGGTAATGAGCATTCAACGCTGTCCCTTGACTGCAGATCAATATAACCTGCTCCCTCAAGGTCCTGCCCTGTGACTTCCACAGCATGAGGGACTGTAACCTGAACTCTGAGCTCAGAATAAGCTCTCTCTCCCTTAAGTTGCTTATGTCAACATGAAATGACTCTAGGACAGATGGGTAGTAGGTCTTCCCAGTCCCAAGAACAAAATGCATGGTTGCTAAGACGTGCCAGGGCCTGTAGTACGTTTTCATATGGGGTCACTATTTAAAAACAGGATATAAAATATATGTTCCCTAAAAATGGGTTGTTGGCCACACATCTATTTGTGATTAATGAACTAATTTTCCTTTCACGGCTCACAAATTAATACATATACCCTTTTGACTTCCTTGGGTTTTGTTTGTGTTCTGTGGGGCACAATAGCATGCCAGTCCTCACAGGAAGACTCCCCTGTCTGGTGTACATCTGTCCTCTCCGGGGACATGTCACTCAAGAGGCCAGATTTCAGAACGTCAGAGGAATGACTTCCGAGGAAAAAGCTACTTAACAATATTTAGTAAGTTTGGTACTTAAGGAATGGAAAATAGGGACTGGTTTCATACAAAAGTGCTAGCAACAGAAACGAAACTCCAGAGGGAAAAAGATATATCTCTCTAAACATCGTTTCACTTTGCTCATCTGCAGACCTTTCTCCAGGACACCTTTAAGACAGACCAATAAAACCAGGCCATAAGAAGTCTGTTTTTCTTTCCTAAGATGATTAACCAAGTTGCTAAGACATTTTCTTGGTTTATGAGTAATCACGAGCAAGCACAAAGCGACCGGAACACACAAACAGAATCTGTAAACTCCATTCCCCTGGGTCATACAGAATAACCACGCGGGTTGTTTCTAAACACACTTCACCGTGACCTTTCAGAGCAGACTCTTAAAGTCTGACCTATTTCCCAGCTAACCACCGACTTCTATGGAGATGACATGGTGTATGTGGAGCTTCCTCTATGTATGTTCTAGAAACTCTCAACGTGTAGGGACCCTGTTGTAATAAAACAATGGGCTAGATGTGGAATCTGAACCAGTTATTTGGGAGCATGCATTTTTGTCCCTAACATCTTAATAAGTAGGAAGCCTTGTCCGTATATACTCAAAATATCCGACATCCGAACACACGAGAGAAATGATGTGGTTTTGGTCCTTGCAACCTTCTCTGAGTACGAGTCTCCTTTCAACTCTATGAGGGTATTTTGGAAGTTAGATAAATGTCACTTACTTGCTAAACTACATTCAAAACACATGTATTTCTCCTTGTCCTACTCCTTAGCATATCACTCTCCTACACTTTCTTGGGAGATGGTTCTCAGTTCATCCCCCTCATCAGCATCACAGAAGACATGGTCAAAACATAACCAAGCGGAGAGCTCAAACCGTGCAACCATCAACACATGACTCTAACTTGTTTTAGAGGGGAAAGCCTGCCCTAGTTCATTCTAAAACGGGGAAGTGGGGGAGCATGCAGAGCCTGGCGTCCTGGGGTCCTTCCAGTAAGAAGACTTCCTTGCTGGCCATGCTTTGCCATTTAGCATGCTGCCGGATAGCATGTCCTCACCAAAGACTTCAAATCTAAGCAAAGATAAATGACCACTCTCGCTAATAACATCCTCTACACAGTTGCCTCAAAGAATGCCTCCGCTCCAAAACACAGGCCTGGTTGTGTGTCTGTGGTTGGACACAGTATGTTTGGGACGAGAAACCATGTTGGTCAACAAAGATTCACCCTCAGTACTTGACGCGATACTCTTTCAAGTTACGCCTCACACCGTGAACTTTGCAGGTCGTGTAGATCTTAGAAGTTATGGTTTTAAACCTCAGTGTGGGATGCGACCTTCCCCCCGCCCCCCTGCAGTTGCATTGATGCCTGGCCTGCTCTAGGACCCCGTTCAGGCTTGAGAACCTTGCAGTCACCGGTAAGGAAGGAAGGGACTGGGCAGGCTCCTCATCACACCTTATGTCCACCCTTACATCTGGCTTCATCCGTGGCCTCTACCCTTACGCATCAGTTTATCTGCATCTTCCCGAACTTTATGCCATCAACCTCACTAACCAAGTGAAGCAACAGGAGAATCCAGCGCTGCAAAGCAGGGCTTAAAACAGCATTGCAAAAAAAAGTCTTCAGACCCAGCCAGCCAAGCTTCTACTCGCAAAGCGGTGGCATGATGCACTGTGGCCAGCAGCCTGCCCTATGGATAGCTTCCCTCCTTTCCTGCGCCCTCTTTGCCCTCCCTCCCCACTGGGGGGGGGGAGGGCCCTAGCCCACTTGCACAGACACAACCCCCAGCTGCTGGACGGTGGAGTTGCCCAGCTGATCCTGTCCTACGCGGCACCCTGCTCCCCGCGGTCCGGTTTCTCAGGCAGGTTGAGCACAAATGGAAATAGTACGCCCCGGACATCCAGAGGGGATCCTAGGGGTTCGGGCTCAAAGCTGCCACCAGGTCCCATTTCGCCGCCAGCCTCAGTGTCCTGAGAAGGCACGTAGCGCCAGGTCCCCGCGCGGCTCACACAGTAGATGGTACCGTCCAGGGCGACGCAGCGGAAGGGCTGCAGGCCCGATGGGGCGCCCGGGGGCCGCAGGTGCACAGCACACTGGCTCCATTGCTTGGCCAGGCAATGGTAGCGGAAGACGCTGACCCCGCCACCTGGACCCGCCGCAGCCTGAGCGTCACCGCGGCTCCCGCACAGGTCAAAGCGATAAAGGAAGCCGTCGAGGGCCACCATGTCAGCAGAGCGCTCTCGGCTGCTGCTGCATGGGCACTCCTGCCACTCATCGCGCCGGGGGTCGTACTTGAGCAGGCGGTAGAACAGCGAGCCCCCGGACACGTAGATCTCGCCGTTGCAGGTTGCAGCCTCGTGGGCCACTGCGAAGGCGCCCCGGGGCAGAGGGGCTACCGCGGTCCAGCGGTCCGCTCGCGGGTCATAACGCTCCACGCTGAGCAGGCACTCGCCGCCCACGGCGTACAGGTGGCCGTCCAGGGCCAGCAGCTGCACCTGCGAGCGCGCCTGGCGCAGTGGCCGCACGGTACTCCAGCAGTCCGTGGCCGGGTTGTAGCAAAACACCTGGTCCGACGGGCGCGCGCGGCCATCGGGACCCGCGGGAGCCACACCACCCGCCACGAAGAGGTAGTTGAAGAGCACGCAGAGGCCGCAACCACGCGCTGGTGCGCCCTCGGGCAGCCGCGTCAGCTCCCGCCACTCCCCGGCCTCCGCCTGGTAGCAATAAACGGCCGCGTCCCCGCGCGACTCCGCGTCCCCGGACGGGCTCTGCGGACGGCTGCCCGCGCGCTCCCCGGTGGGTCCGAGCGCAGCGGCCAGCAGGCTGGGGCGGCCCGAACCCAGGCGGCGCCGCAGCAGCAGATCGCGCTCGGCACCGGATAGGCGCCCAAAGACGGCGGGCTCGCGCAGCACCTCCAGGTAGTGGTCGCTCATGAAGCAGTAGGCGGCGTCGCGCAGCTCGCTCAGCCGCTGCCGCTTGCCTGCGCTCAGCACCTCGTAGCAATTGTCCAGGCTCAAATGCGGCGCCATGGCATCGGTGGCGCGCTGCGCAGCGCCGGGCAGCTGGAGGCGGCGCGCGCCGGCCACCACCTCGGCCACGTTGTCGGGCCGCACGCCCGCCATGCACCCGCTGTACGCGTCGGCCAGCAGCAGCCGCAGGGCCGTGAAGCTCACGCCTTGCACCCGCAGCACGTCCCGTGACGCGCGCGCGCGGAAGTAGTCGCTGCGCGCCGCCAGCACCGCCTTATGCGCCCGCAGCCGGCGACCCGCCACCTCGATGACCAGGTCGGGTTCTCCGTGCGCGGACCCGACCCCGGGCGGCACCGGCACCGGCTCCCCGAGCTCGTCTAGAGACTCCGCAGGACGCGCGTCCTCGTGGCGGGAAGGGGGCTCCTCCGGCGACGCGGGCTCTTCCGGGCGCGCGCACTCTTCCGGGGACTCCGGGGACGCGGCGCTGCTGACTTCCCACTGCGTCTCCACCACGCGCAAGTCGCTGCGATGAGGAGGAGGAGGAGAGGCCTCGGCGCCCTCCGCGGCAGAGGCGCGAGACTGCGGCGGGGAGTCGTCCCCGGAGCTGAAACACAGCGAGGTGCTGAGACTGCAGGGTGTCTGCGCCGGGGACGCAGCGCCCTCCTCCTCCTCGGCTGGCAGCGGCAGGCTGTCCTCTCTCGGAGTCCCGGGCTCCGTCCCCGGGTAGAGGACGAAAGACGCCACAGAGTTCTCCATGAGTGGGTTGGGTTGTGTGCGGTCTCTCCCAGCTCAGGCGTCACACATGCCTGGTGGAGGCTGAGCGGTCGTTGCCCTGGGGTCTTTGGCAGCACACCCTTTCCTTGGCACCAGATCAGATTTCACATATGTCCACCACCCCACCCCCCTGTTCACGCCACTCCCACCTTGCCCTTCCCACTCTCCTCTCCTGCGAGGAGGACGCGCCCAACTCCCACTGAACTTTTGAACCGCGGGATCCTCCGCTCTGGCTATATCCGTCGGGGTGGAGGTGGACCAACCAGCTTGGTGCCAGGGAAGTTTTGCTGCGGTTTACACGTCCGACGACAACCCTGAGCTGCGGCTCTCTTGTACGGCCCCTCTGGAGAACCGAGGTTAAATGAGTCTGGTCCGCCAAGGCATGCCCTTCATTTGACTCTGTGTGAACCCACTGTGTCACCTTGCCTCACAACGCTGTGGCCCCAGGACCAGCAAATCCTCTCTTAAGGGGCTGTGACCACATTGAAATCCTTGGCTTCAGCTCTGTTTGAGCCTCCAGCTAGCTGTGCAGCCACGAGTTCAGCTAAGGTGTGTCTCTCTCTCTGAGTCCCGGGTGGCAGCTCTGCACCCACGCTGTCCGCTTAGGGAACCACTCCACCTATGGGTGGGTGTCTGGAACGGCAGTTCCTGTGTCACCCAGGCCTTCTTCCTTTGCCATCTGGAGCCTGCCTCTGCTGCTTCCTTTGTGGGGTGTCAGGGGCCCACATCGCTCTCCATATTCTTGCTCCTGTTCACAGAAGGAAAGCGGGAAGATTTTGAGTTTCATCGCTGAGTGAAATGGTTTTACCCCAGACCCTCCATCAGCAGCAGTTAGTAGTCTCTGGTCTGGTAGCCAAACGTCTGATTAGCACTGGAGTTTGGTGGAGAGGAAATACATAATTACTCAGCTCCCGCCCCCCCACCCCCCACTCCCCATCCCACCCCACCCCACTCCCTCCACCCCCGGCACAAGACTAAGAGCCCAGTTCAGGCAACAGGTGTCACCAAAAGAGGCTCTGACCACGGTAAAGTAAACCCAACACGTGGCTAGTTCCATTAAGTTGGACATCGCCAGCCATCAACATCAAGTTTAAACCCAGTAGAAGCACCTTCAGAAGCAAGAAAGACCGTGTGTCGAGGAAGCTCAGTGTGGCTACAAAACCTCATTAACTTAATGTGTTGGCAGTCTCCCTTGGCTTTTCTGGACAACCACCTTAATTACAACAAATATGCATCAAATATTTGAAATCGTCCTCAGTCAAGGATCCGGTCCTGGGGCTCCACCTGCCACCTGTGGCCGTGATTGGAATCGGGTCTCTTCTTCAGAGAGGCGATTGCCAAATAGCATGAAGTGGGTAAAGGAGAAAGCAAGGCAAAGCGGCAGAGGTGTGGGAGGGGGTCAGGACCCTGCAGAATCCTAGGCAGAGTCCTCCTGCTCTGGCAGCCCCTGGTGGAGGATTCCCTGCCTTGCTGGAGGGGACTTGGGGGGCAGGACAGTGTGGCCCAGTTGTCTTCTATCCTTCAGAAGAATAGGAATGAGGACATTGGAGACAGCTCAAGAGCTGGCACTTTGCCACCCCAAGGCAAGAAGTAGCATTCAGGTACTTTCCTTGCACATCATGTGACCTGTTACACACACACACACACACACACACACACACACACACACACACACACTATTATGTAAGTGCTGCTAGAGCTTGAGTGTGAACTGTCCCTCACAGGCTTATGTTTGAGTGCGTGGTTCCCAGCTGCTCTTGGAGGGGTGCTGGTGGAGGGGGCTGTGGATGCCTGAAGTAACAAGCATACCCAACCTTTCGACATTGCAACAGGATGTTGTCATCGACAGCGCTCCTGCCCGG
This sequence comes from Peromyscus maniculatus bairdii, assembly GCF_049852395.1. Taxonomy (NCBI): domain Eukaryota; kingdom Metazoa; phylum Chordata; class Mammalia; order Rodentia; family Cricetidae; genus Peromyscus; species Peromyscus maniculatus. The sequence goes on from NC_134868.1 coordinate 55,766,798, forward strand.
AGACCTGTGCCGTCAATTTAACCCCTCCCCCAAACCAATCCCCTCATGTTTTAAGTTATAAATTTGATTTTAGGCCACATTCATGGCTATCCTAGATATATGTGCGTTTAGGAGCTGTGGCTGTGGCTTGAAGGTTCTAGACCATTATCTCTTTCCCACCTACTTTCCTGCTTTCTGATCTGCTAAGACATAACAAACCCCGGGCAGGCTCTCACCATCACAGATGAAGCCCCGGCTGTCATACCTACCCCAGGGTAGTGGACTATAAACCTTTAAGTAGGAAGCCCCCAAATCCTTCACCTCTCAAGTTGTTGGCCAGGTGTTTTGTCATAGGGATGAAGAGAATGACACAGAAGAATGTAGTGTACAGCACTCCCGCCCACACCGGTTCTTTAAGCCACTTTGCCACTGATGAGTTTATTATGGAACTGGGAGACATTCCGTTCCCCCCATGCGAGAACTGTTTCATTTGGCATGTTCACTCTGCCCATGGCACTGCAGGAAGATCCTCAGGAGGGGTGATGCTAGAGAAGTCTGGGGACCTGAAGCCTTGCTCACCAGGCACATGGGTCAGGAGACTCCAAGGAGGATGGGTACAGGGCATGATGTCCGCTGGTTGACCCAACGAAGCCTCCATCCAGCTCTCCGTCAGTCCAGGCATCAGAAGGACTTGTTGGCCCCCAGCAATGAGGATGTGAGGATGACTGCAAACACCAGAGAGACGGGTACCCCAGCACCCCACGGGCTGTAGAGCTTTTCCTCCGGGCTTAGCCACTGCAGGAAACTGAAGTCAGAAGCAGGACACACTTCAAGTCTCATGTGGAAGTGTCTGGAAACCTCGCTGCATGAGACAGAAACAGAGCTGGCTTTCCTGGTTGGCCCATTCTTCACACTGCCTCCACGAGGGACAGCAGACTGTCACCTTTAGAATGTCTTCTGACTTGGGAAGTGGTTTCAGAACTACCTGGTTCCCTGGTTTCATAGCCTGAGAGAAGAACCAAGCAACAGAAGACTCTAGAAGGGCAGCTTGGGATTGGCCATTTAAAGGTCCTAAATCCTGAAAGAACGTGCAGTAAGTGAGCATTTTACTGTGCCCATAACTAACAGAGTCTCCATGCTGAAGCTATGCTAAGGCAGTGGTGTGGTCTGGCCCACACCTGGGGAGGGGGGCTGTCTCTGTTCAGGAGACCTGGGATGGAGCTGCCTCTAGCTCCTAGTCATTCAGGAAAAAGGAAACTCAGCTACCTCCAAAAGCATGCCTGCTGCGTTCTTAAGCCTAAATCGCTGTTACTCCCAACACACATGGCCCCCACATGACTTTTGGAAGCTTATTTCCAGAGTATGGCTTTAACGGTGTCCCAGTGAATTCCTCGATGTCCCATGCTACCCTCAGCACAGACGGCAAGATGAGTTGGTGGAGTCCTGTGGAGTTGGCACGGAGCACACAGCTCATGTAGCCTCGCTCTGCTCCCTCCCCCAGCAAGAGCTCTGCTGTCACCCTGTGACAGTCAGTAGCACCCCACCCTGCAGCAAAACCTGTCAACCACACCTCTGTGAAGCTGGTGCTGAACAGGTTCTGAGCAATCTGACAATCAATGCTGCCCCGCATTAAAGCCAGGGTCACACTTCAGAAATCTGGTTACCTGAACTGGGAGCTCAGGCTGGCGGCACAGCTCCCCAGCTCAAAAAAGAGATGCAGGTATCGAAGTTCCCCATAGGAGCAAGACAGAGGGGCCCTTTGCCTTTGGGAGGTGGTGTTAAAGGAGACTGGGTTTTATCACCCATTACCGCAGCTTAACCTGAAAACAGACAGCGCAGCCCGTCCATTTCCACACACACAAGCCCTCACTAACAATGGGATGGCTTCCTGGACAGCCTGTCGGTGGGAATGAGTGCCTGAGCTTTCTGACTCTGGTGTGAACACACTCCCCTCCTGCGCATGTTTGTGTACAGCAGTCTTCAGGGAAGCAGTGTTAGTTGTACAATTGAAACAGCCACGTTCATAAGTTAGAGGGTTAACTGTAAACCATGCCAGCTTTAAGAAGTTACTGAAGTTTAAGCAAATAGACTACAGCAAGGCTCCAACAGCTGTGGTTCTGCTAAGACCATTCTCATGGAATTCCAAACCAAACGGAGGGAGGTTTGCAAATGGAAATTTCCCTGCTTTGTGGTCAGCTCTCGGGCGAGAATTCCTCGGAGGCTCCTGCAGAGCGCTGTCACCGTTCTGGTGCAGTCATGGAAGGCCTCACTGCCTGCTCCAGACCTTAGGACAAGACTCTCCTCAGGGAGGCTGTTTGTCCAGAATACTGCTGGGAAGGAGTGTGCCAGGGCAGAGGAGGGGAATGAGAGGCAAAGTCTCCTCCTGAACTAGTCAGGAAATCATGCACCACAGCAGGCTTTTAAATACAATTTACATAGCATTTCCTCTGTAAGAATATGACCTTCTTAGACCTTAAAAATATCTAAACAATATTAAATTTCTGTTTACCATTTATATGAATAAAAAACATAAGATTGTATGTGGCTTCCCACTGTGGACACTGGGCTATATGGTTATCAGTTTATTCAAAATTAAGTGCCATGCTTTGCTATCTATAATGCCAGTTGTTAGAATCCTTCAGGTCATTACAGCCAGCTCACTTTGTTTGTTGATGGACTTACAAACCTGAGGCAAACTTCAATGAGTATGTAGTACTTATAAGACAAACCTCCCCCCTGTCTCTCCCACATCATGTCTGTGTCTCCCACACCTACAGGACCACAGGGTCTCTGGGAAAGGTGTCTTTGCTGTCTACCTGGTGCTTCATAGTCAAGAACCAATAAACTGCAACCGGGATCCCTGTGCCAGTAGATGAGGCACAGGGCAATGTGTTTCCTCTTACCACTCACCTCTCTCCCCACCCATCAGACCCTTCCCTGCTAGAGCAGCTCATGAGATAGTGTGTGCCCACCATCTCAGGATGGTAGCCATGCAGAGACGTGATGTGTATGTCAGAGAAGGCAGCTTTGTCTAGGAATCTCCATTCTCCTGTGAGCCAAAATTCTTATTCCTTAAGCTCATACTCCATGGTATCTTTTATTCTTTAAGTTCATGTTCCATGGTATCTGCTCCAATCACTGCTGGAATTGAGGGAAAACTTGCCCTGGCTGGTGTGTGTGTGTGTGTGTGTGTGTGTGTGTGTGTGTGTGTGTGTGTATGTGTGTGTGTGTAAATCTCAACACATAAGTAAAAAAAAAAAGTCTAAGAAATGAAAATCACAGAAGAGAGAACACTGGACTGGGTCAGGTCCCAGACCTTCATCTGGCTTGCAGGATTCTGAGGTCTGTGAGCTGCATCCCACCAGGACGCATCTGGACATGCTCCCACAGCTGTGGCCACCATCCCAGCCATGCCCAAGAGCAGCAGAGCAGCTACCCTCGTCTGGATTTAAGACACACACAAAAAAAGTGTTCTGTGCTCAGAAGTATTAGGGGCACGGTCTCAAAAGACCAAACGAAGCCCAGCAGTGGCCCCACTATTGCCCTTGCACAGTCCACAGGTGGCCTTGGAGAGGAGAGCCGAGGCATTTGGCATTCCTAGTCCTTAAGTCAGTAAGCCCATGTGAGCTAACAGGACTGAGTCACTGGTCAAGGTGTTTAAAGGTTTACACTCAGTCACATACTCTAGCCCCCAGGGTTTTACCCTATGTGCACTAGGGTCAGGCCCCACTGCATATAGAGAGGAGGCTGGATTCCTTCCCCTGGGATCCCTGACCATCACCAGATGAGAGCTATTTGGAAGGATCTAAAGTATCATGTAGAGAGATTAAATTTTCACTAATCCAGTTGGACACCGGGTCATGAAATCATAGATGTTAACAGTCTGTTTCCTCCACCCAATTGTGGATGTTTTTATATCCAACTATTCTGAAACACACACAGGAATTGATTAGTTTCACATCATACAGGATGCATCTTTCCTTTGATGTGATGAGATGCCTAGAGTACCACACTTGAAAGTGGATGGGGATAAAGACCTGCCCAACGATGGGAGCATTCGAACCAGGTGTGTAGAGCAACCCCATCCACCCCATCTCTGGTACAAGGCAGACAAACTCATGGGATCAGACTTGGATGTACTGACAGAAAAGTGTTGAAATTAAATGTTTGTCCACTCAAAGCATCCAAGGGTCAGATGACTCAAGCTGTGCCCCTGACTTCTGTGAGGACATATGCCCAGACACAAATGGAATATTATGAAATCACAAGTGTCTGCCCCTCCTGGTGACTCAAGTGAAATTAGAGACTTGGAGAAATAGAAAGCATGAACACCCACAATCACCAAGACCTGGGGGGAAAAGGTATACAAACTGTAAGTCTATCTTACATTTATAGCTATAACATCCAGTTCCTAGCACTGCCTGAATCAGCCTGATTATGGAATCTTCTGTGAGTCTGAAGTCCAAATCGAACATTTCACCCGCAACAGGTGCTAGTGTCAGAAACGGCAGACCATCGAGACCAATGAATCTGCAGCTTTCTCAACCATCCACTTAGGTTCTGACTGATCCCCCAGAGCTGGAAAATACTTACAGGTAGTCATTAGGAGAGACACACGGAGCACCTACCGTGTGATGGGCACACAGGGCTGGGTACCTGGATGAGGCAAGACATCAGTTAATCCTCACCCTCTGGAGCTGTATCAGGAGACAAACTAAGCTGGCACATCTTCAAATGGAATCATACGCCAGCTAAGAGTGGACACAAGACCTAGTACTGTGGTGCTATTGTGTTCCTGAAAATATTGTGCACCCTAATAAACTTATCTGGGGTCAGAGAACAGAACAATCCACTAGATATAGAGGCCAGAAAATGGTGGCACACACACCTTTAATCCTAACATTCCAGAAGCAGAGATCCGCCTGGATCTCTGTGAGTTTAAAGCCACACTGGAAACAGCCAGGCATGGTGACAGGAGCCTTTAATCCCAGGAAGTGACGGCAGGAAGCAGAAAGGTATATAAGGCGTGAGGACCAGGAACTAGAGCTGGTTAAGCTTTCAGGCTTTCAAGAAGCAGTTCAGTTGAGATCCATTTGGATGAGGACACAGATGCTTCAAGTCTGAGGAAACGGGATCAGCTGAGGAACTGGCGAGGTGAGGAAGCTGTGGCTTGTTCTGCTTCTCTGATCTTCCAGCATTCATCCCAATACCTGGCTCCGGGTTTGATTTTATTACTAAGACCTTTTAAGATTCGTGCTACATAGTACGTCATAGTAAGATCTAACTTCCAGGGCAAGTGATGCTCCCTGAGAATATGAAATGTCTGCTGAAGCCAGCGGGAGATTCCAGGGGTAAGGCCTGTGGGAGTGAGTCTGTGGAACTGACCTCCACAGGAGAGTGGCCAATGGACTGTAAGAAACCTCAGGAGCCAGTGGGGCAGCAAGATCTTGGGTGGCCACAGAGTTTTGTCACCTTGGTCTCAAAGGGGACTATGAGTGGCTTTTAAAGATTTAAACCGAGCAGTGATGTGCAGGTGGAACCTGACTAGTCTGTCCTTTCAGATATGAACAAAAGATAAAAGATTTTGACTCTTAATTACAGCACCACTAACTTTACCTTAAAACCAATGAGCTAAAATCTGCATGGGCCAATCCAAGTGAATCCCACAAACACGATTCCGACTTTATGAAGATCTAGCAGATGTTTCCCTATAATGCCATTGATAGGCTTTTTAAAATACACACACACTGCCTGTCTTTTATAAAGTGGAAAACACAGGAAGGGAGGTGAGTCGGGTCTTTGTGCAGCATGTACTTGTGAAGTACAGGGGCATTTCCTCTTGCTCCCCGCTGCTGGGCTTCTCAGGATGGGTGAACATCAAAGGCCCAACAACAACACGTTCAGTCTCAGGAATGAACGGGAGGGGCCTCCTTTCTGTTTCTTTGATATTTTGCGTTTGTTCAAAGTCTTTTTGTTCATAATTTGTTATTCTGAATGCTCCAGCGGCAGGCTTTTCAGTGAAGGGAGCCGGCCTACACTAAACGCAGGGTGCAAAATCCCAGACAAAATAAGATTGACACCAGGCAGCGGGGCATGACGGGGGTAGGTGACTTGGGCGGTTGCTCACGTTCTAGGCAAATGAAACAAAGAAAATCAAAATGAACACTCACGTGGGGGTAAGCTCTAAAGTTCTAGGCTCTTGGGTTTATTAAGCTAAAGCTTGGACAAGATCACATGGTGGTAGGTCCCACCTGCATCTTCTAGTCAGCACAGGAGATGACAAGGCCCGGACAAACTTAAACCCGGCAGGAGCCCCCAGCCAGCCTCCAGCTTCCATGCTCTCCTCACCCACTGTGCCTGCATCATGAAAAACTGTCTGCTCCGTTCTCAAACAGAGGATATTATTGAACTGGAACTTCCTGCTCAGCCTCAACAGCAAGTGTTAACTGCTTCGGGTCCAGAGAGAAAACGGGATTCTTTTCATCACAGTGGTCGTGTCCAAACTTCCTGTTTGGATGTCAGGAAGAAGAGGCTGGGAACCGATGATGCTGAGAACAGGAAGACCAGGGTGGGGCCCCCTAGGCTGGTCATGTGACCATCTCCACTAACTAGGTTAACTGGACATGCAGCAGGGCAGAGATGAGCAGGGTTCTTTTCACTGACAGTTTAACCACTGCTGTGGAAGTGGGCATCAGAACCTGTGGTCTGATGGGTAAGAGCAAGAAGACCACTTCCTGTCCCAAGGTTCCGAGAGGTGGAGACACCTGTGGATGCAAAATCTGCCTACAATTAGGCCCTGAGATGAGCTTGGAACCGTGCATTCCAGACACGTTCACCACCATCACACCGACTTCTCAATGGTTGCTGACACACTCATCTTTATTTCATTTTTTTCCCAACACGTAGGTTTGAAGGTAGCCTCTGTAGAACATTCAGGATGAAAGGACCTCAAAGTCGGCACAAGACACCCCAAGACCAAGTTCTCAGCACAAAGGAGATTTATTTGCCCCAGAGGGCAGGGAATAAAAGACAGAGACAGGAGATAGAGGATGAGAGAAAAGAAAAAAGGAGTAAGAGATGGGGGGGGGAGAGACATCTGCCCTGGAGAGACAAGGACCGCTACTCTAGAGGAGACAGACGTGGCCCATAGGAAACGTCTACAGGCCGTTTATTAAGGAAAAGGGGGAAACCCCGTGTTAGGATGAGTTGGTTAATTTTAATTGGGCATGTTAATGAGGGTGGTCAAAAGGGGGCTTTTGGTTGCTGGACTTCAATACTTCGATAGCTGGACCTTGGTAGTCAACCTCAGGAGGAGGAAGTGGCCAAATAAGGGAACAGCCCATGGGGGCCAGCTTTAGGACCGGCATCTAAAGGCTTACGAAGGTTGAGGGAATGGCAGAGAAGGGGGAGGCAAAAGCTGTCCGTGCCATGTGCTGCCGTGCTCGGGCCTGCTAGAGTCTTTCTCGAGGACTCCCGCTTGGACCAGTACTTGGCAAGACATCCTGGCCACCCCCAAACAGGCTGCAGCATCTTGTGTGACTGGTGAGGCCTCTCCCCACACTCTAGTGCTGAAATCCTCTGGGAGCAGGAAACGTTCCAAGTGTCCTGACGTGGGAAGGAGTGGCTGTAATCCGACCTCAGCACGGGTCCCAGGGGACTCTGAAATTAGGATTATCTCCCTTTGGGGCCAAAGGTCACATGGGTGGTCCAATACCCTTCTAGCTTCTGTGGGTAGCCTTCCTATAGACATCAGCACCTTCCCTCTAAGGGGGTCTCGGGAGAGTGGACCAGCCACTTAGACTGGCCTTTGCAACAGGAGTCTTACAAAGGCACTTTTCATTTTATACAGGAGCTTCCCTCAGTCCTGAGAGCATATTCTAGACACTCCTACCTAAGAATTCTTCCTTTATCAGTTATTCATTCTTTATCAGTTAGCAGCAGAGAAGGCAGGCAGACAGACACTGTGTTGAAAGGAGCAGGCTAAGTCTTAAGAGGCCAGAGTTCCAGGTGTCCCTCTCCTTGGAGAGGGGAGGACACAGAAATTAACCAAGGCAAGCAGGGGTCTCAGGCAGGTTCCTGCTAGCTCTGGGCATCCACAGCCTCCAAGCCAAACAGACCCTGCCATGCCGGCTACATGCTCCGTCAACCTTCCAAACAAATGACACCTGGCTCCAAGAACAAGTGAGTTTGGCAGCTTAACACTGCCCTGTCTGATAAACTGATCTCTGCTTTATTATTGTTGTTGCTATTTGTGCTGGCTAGTTGTACGTCAGCTTGACACATGCTACAGTGATCTAAGAGGAGGGAGTCTCAACTGAGATGTACGGCAAGCCTCTACAGCATTTCCTTAATTAATCATTGGTGGGAGGGGCCCCAGCCCTGGGCTGGGTGGTCCTAGATTCTATAAGAACGCAGACTGAGCAAGCCCTGGGAAGTAAGTCAGTAAGCAGCACCCCTTCATGGCCTCTGTCTCAGCTCCTGCCTCCAGGTTCCTGCCCTGCTTGAGTTCCTGTCCTGAATTCCTTCAGTGATGAAGAGTGATATGGAAGTGTGAGCCAAATAACCCCTTTCCTCCCCAAGTTGCTTTAGGTCATGGTGCTTCGTCACAGCAACAGTGACTCCAATTAAGACTCTAACCTAATTACTATCGTTACGTGTGCTCCAGCAGCACAGAGCGCCTTTGTCTGGCCACCAAGGTTCTGATTTAGCTTGTTTCATTGGACACAAGCACAACCGTCCTCCATCCCTCAGGCTCCTTTCATACAGTAGATCTCTCTGCCACCTCACTTCGTGCAGTTTAACCTTAGACGTGAAGCCTGCCTCTCACAGGCAGCATTAGTTGACTCTTCTCTGGGAAATAGCTGCAATGTGCTTTTTGGGGGGAATGGAACCCGTGTTATCCCTGAGGTAAGTACTGGCAGGTAAGGCTCACTCCTGCCTTTCCTCCAGTCTTTTGTTTGTTTTGTGGACCAGGTTGCTTTATCCTTCTCTGCTAGACTCCCATATTAGCAAGTCTACTGCAGGTGTCGGCTCTGTGTTTCCTGTGATGATACCTCACTGAGCGCCCCCCTCCCCCCCAAAAAAAAGTTAAGGGAGAACCATGGGGCTCTGTGGTTCCTTCTCGGCAGAGCGCAGCACTTTTGGGAACTGTCGGCATTTTATTCACAGCAGCCTTGCGGAAGTCTGAGTAAAGGAAACATTTTGTGTGGATGGGGTGTACAGATGCAGCTTCTGTCCAGCAGCCTGGGTCCCCAGAGAGCCCTGGAAACTAGAGACAACTGGAAATCGGATGGGGTGAGATGTGGCCAGCTCCAGCTAAAGGGAACAGTACAGGATGAAACATCATCCTAGGCTCTGGAGGCACTGCGGGGGCAGGACACAGGCAGAGAAAGTCACTTAGCTGCAAAGAGCAGACATTGCCAAGGAGAAGGAAGAGCTTTGGAGAGCCAGAACTAAGCTACTGCTAGCTTGTACCTGGCTGTCTTGGGATAGCTGTGGGTCACTGGCCTCTCAGCCTCTCAGATTCCCCTTCTCACCAAGAGAAGAGAAAATGGTTAGTTTTATCATCCATGTAGGTGTACCACACTATCCAGATGTTTGGTCCAACACCAGTCTATATGTCCCCTGGAACACCTTTTAGACGAAGTCAGCAGCCTGGGTAAAGCCAGATGTCCTCCATTCTCTGAGTAGGCCTTACCTGGTCAGTCCAGAGCTTAGAGAAAGAGATGGAGGTGCCTGAGGAAAGAGAATTCACCCTCCAGGCTCATGCTGCACCATCAGCTCTTCCTGGTGTACTAACCCATTTTCTGTGACTGTGACTGAACACCTGAGACTGGGAAACTTATAAAAACATAGAAAGTTACGTATCTCTGAGGATCGGGAAGTCCACGGACACAGCTCTGGCCGTCTACACAGCTTCTGGGACAGGCCTGGCCAAAAGCAGAGGGTAAGTGATGCCTCCAGAAAAGGCAAAAGGTGAGGGCCGGACTCACAATGAACCAAGCACTACGAGAGCTTGCACACGGCAGCGTCAACCTCCAAATGACCAAGTACGTGTGTCATCAGGAACCAAGCCTCCAACGCAAGCCTTTCAGGGGACACTTCATACCCAAACCTTAACTGGGACCGAGCTTCACTGTGAGTCAGTCGTGTGAGAAGAAACCACAATTATTGCTCAAGACCCGGGGCTCTGCCTGCTGGGCTGCCCCCACCAGTGGGGGCTGGGTTGTGCTGATTCTTCATTGTCAATTTGACTGGAACTGGAACCATCTAGAAGACGCCTCTGAAGAGAAGACCCGCCCTGAAAGTGGGCTGAATAAAGAGGAAAAAGGAAACGCATCCATCCCCTCTGCTCCCTGACTGCCACCTCATGTTCCCGCTGCCATGTGGTCCCTGTATCAGATCATGAGCCACAACAAGTCCCTTTCCCTTTAATTTCTTGTTAGTCACAGCACCCGTCACACACACACACACACACACACACACACACACACACACACACATACACACACACACACACACACACATACACACACACACACACACACACACACATACACACACACACACACACACACACACACACGCGCGCGCGCGCGCCTGCACACTCACATCCCATGGCTGTTTGCGGAACACTAACAAGATCGACAGTGACCCTGTGCTGCCCATTGTGGTACCTGTGGGTGCAGGGCCAACATCTCCCCTCTTTGGTACACAGGCCTTCCAATGGGTAGGAAGGCCTCAAGGCAGCTCCTTCACCCAGTAACATGACTTAAAAACCCTGACCCCACAAGAATATAAGGTATTGAGACTTTTGACCCTCATCTCATGGGGCGCAAAGGGGGCGGGAGGGGGAGGTAGTGTTAAATGCAGCAGTTGGAGGTCTGACTGTGACAAGTGATGCTTTCCAAGGACACCTCTTAGATGGGACTTCTTCAGTGCTCTCCCTGGGTAGGAGATGACACAGTTCCCTGAGTGGTGGAGTTCCATCTCTTCCTTCAATCGGCAGGTTGTGACTGTGACGAAAACAACACTATGTGACTCAAGGCTCCTCCGGAAAAGTGGTCCAGCTTCTATGGGGCTCTTTCTTAGAACATGCTCCTTACAGCCCATGATCCACGGGGGAGCGAGTTGACACACAGATAACTCAGAGGTCCAGCTGCCTCTGCCCAGCGGTGCCAGAAGAGAACAGCAGCTTTCCGTGACTCAAGCCCTGGCTTGCAGGCTGCCACATCTGGCACTGATTGGCAGACATACCACCTCGGAGACTGCAGGATGGCAAGCAAAATGAATGGATGCTATTGTCTAAGCCATGGAGTTTTCTCAGAGAACCTGAACGGGAGTCTTGATGCTTGAACTGAGGACTACACTCTGTGGTGCTGGGAAGCAAGTGAAGGGCCAGTCTCAGAAGATGGGCATTCCAAATAGCGGTGCTGACCGTTGCATCCAAAAGCAGATGTCCACATCACCAGCAAAAGCAGAAGATGGATGTGGCTCAGAGATCCCAGACACAGTGAAGGCAGACACCAAAGCTGTATGGCTCTAAGGGTTCTTAACCAAAACAATGACCCCAAACACCCCTACAAGGCCTTTTATGTATGCAACATCTTACCCACACCCCCCAACTTCAGGATTTCCCTTTGACTCAGGATCTCCATTCTGTAAAACTGAGCCACATGCAAATCCATCCGACCCTCCAGTATCGCTTCATTGATGCATGTGAACTGAGGTTACAGACAGACTTTCCAAGGCCTCCTCTCTGGCCTTGCCTAGCGGTCTGTCTCACACTACAGGGCCTTTGCACATGAAGTCCCTGCTGAGGCACCATACCAATCCCCTGGCCACACCAGGAGCCTTCATTATGTATGTTTACGGGATGTACACACTCCCTTCAGAGCTTTCACACAAGTTCTGAAAGGGCATGCTTCATACCTTTCACTGTTTCAAGTCTAAGATGCACAGGCAGGGAGATGAGGCCATGTTACGCAGAATGATGTACCTGGCTCCTAGGATTATACCATACAGCAGACATCTGTGAACACTACTGAAAGAATGAGTGTTCAGCCATTTGAACGGCACTCGCAGGACTTGAAGCAGTTTCGGTTTCCAAGGCGATATTTAATTATGATACGACATCTAGCGGGAGCCAGAATGTTCCCCAAACATAAACTCCTAGAAGTTTGCCTTCTATTCTAAAAGTTGTTGGCTGTAAATACTCTACAAACCGTGTTGGTACTGACACTCTCAGCGTATAACCGGAATGGTCTCAAGAGAAAAGCTAAAACTCAAGGCCATCGGTGAGCTAATAACCCATGGCTTCCAGAACAGGGCAGACATCCCTGGACTAAGGGCACTCACAGGAGGCTGGGCTGGTTTCCACTGGAGGCAGCCTGCCCTGCTCCATGCAGTCCCCATACCCAGCTGACACAGTCTGTTCTGACCACAGCCGAGATGCAGGGCGGTCCAGAGAATCATTGCCACTGCCTAAGTGGATCCAGATCTGCACCAAGCTGTTATTACACAGCAATCTATGCCGTTGGTGTTTAGGAAACATCTGAAATATGAGCTTGCAAAGGGAGAGCTGCTTGGCTCAGAAAGCGTACTGCAAGGAGAGAGACGCTGTCCCGTCTCTTTGTTCATGCTGTGTGACCCGTACTGGAACATACCCCATCTGAGACCACCGACAGCGGGGAACAAAGTGGTGATGTGATCTCAAACCACAGATCTTAGACCCTTCCATCCTCTTGGGGCGTAGTGGCCCCTAAGATGGCGTTGCGGGGAAAGAAAGAGGCGCATTTAATGCTTTCTCCCTCCTCCCAAACCAGAGATGACCTTACGTACTATAAGCAAAATATTTCCAGCATTTCCCCCTCTGTATTTTTTCTAATGACAGGATGAGCCGTTTCTCGTCGTAGCTGACAGTGAAAAGCTGTCACCGAGCCTTAGCTGAGTTGCACCAGAAGGGAGCGTTGGAGCACCTAAGTGAATCAGCGCGGGGCGGGACACTGGTTTCTCCCAGCAACTCTGGTACCCGGGAAAGCTCCTTTCTGCCTGGCAAGAAAGACTTGGCGGGGGGGGGGGGGGGGGGAGGGTTCTAATAATAGGAACCGCTCAGGATGAAAGGCTTAAGAGCGCCATTGACAGCCACGGGGTTACTAATTAGAGACTGAGTAACTGCGATTCAGTGGGAAGTGGTGGGGTGCTGGGAACCCACGGGGAACCAAGGAACTTCAAGATAAGCTCCCGAGTGGGCTGAGTGGAAGTAAAAGTGCTCACCAGGATGACGTGCTTTTTCCTGTCTCCGGAATAGACACTAGCGGCGGCGGCGGCGGGGGAGGGGGCGGGGAGGGGGGAGGTTAGTACTTTAGGAAAGCTACATAGTGTTGGAGAGAAAACCTTCCTGTCTAACGCTACAGGTGCAGCGGGCCAACGGAGAGGAACTAACTCTGCAGGATCTGCCCCACCGCCCCGGAGGGGCTGTCCCCGCGGCGCAGCGGGGCTGGCAGGGTTCCGGGAAGGCTGGCTGGCTCCATTGCCAGCCTCTTCGCCTGGCTGAAGGCGAGCGGCCGCACGGTCCTAATTTAAATGCAGCGCGCTTTCCTCCTTCCGTCCCCTCCCCACCGAGCTGTCAGGCACGTACCCGCGCAGGCCACCGGGCATCCCCGACCCGCCGTCTGGCTCCACGAGCCGAGGCTCACCGGAACGAAAAGTATGGTTGTGCCATGGCCCCCCCACACACCCCCGCAGACTAAGCGTGCCGAATGGGGACAGACAGCATAAGGCCCTCGGTCCAGGCGCACCAAACCATGTCCACATTTCGAGCTAGTGCCGCGTCCCTGGGCCCCCCAGGGAAGAACCCGGCGCCGCAGGCGGCAGAAAGGAGCGGCCAGACCCAGGCCTGGGAGGGACCCGCGCGGGCGACTCACTGTCGCCTGCCGCCCTCCCACGCCCAGCCCGGTGATTACCTTGGAGGAACCCGGCCCCCCGCCAGTCCCCACCTCCCGCCAAGAGCAGCGCCCCTGCCTTCCATCCCGAGGTCCCTCCATCCTCCCAGCATCCCGCAGGCCGCGCCCGGCCCCCCTACCTCAACGCTGGTGGCTCGCCGCTCTCCCTCCACCCTGCGCCCACCCGAGCCCAGGACACGCAGCCTGGCCGGGGTGGTGGTGGGGTTGTCTCAGGCGCGCATGCGCGTGCGAACATTCGCGCGCACCTGTACGAGCGCCCGCAGGGTGGATGCGCTGCGCGAACCCCCCACGCACCTGTGAGAGCGAGCGCCGCGATCCTGCGCGCCTTCCCACCGCCGGGAGCGCGCCGGGCTCCTCCGCTCCGGCGCCAACCTCCCCGGGTTGGCAGCGGCCGCTCTCTCGTGCGTGCGCCCCGCGCTTGGAGGGAGCGCGAGCTGGGCGGCCGCCCACGGCCCCGGCGCGCGTGCACCCCGCGGCCCCGTGCGCCGCCTCCGGGACGGGGATCCACCCGCGGGGGCTGCGGCTGAGCTTGCCCTCCGAGGGCCTAGTGCGCGCTGTGCCCCGCGCCCGCCGGCCCGCCGCTCCCGCGCCTCCGCACTTAACCCTTTGCACCCCGGGTGAGCAGAGGCCTGGAGCTCGCCCCGGGCAGCCGCCGGCCTTGACAACTGCTCCACCGCGCACAGGGCGCCTCCAGTAACGAAACGCAGCCACATCCGGCGGGCATGACCTGTTGAGCCCCCCTCGAACCCGAAAGGCACCCGGAATAGGTGTCAGCGGCGCGCACGGTCCCACCTAGGGCCCTCTTGGCTGTTGGACCTCCAGCACCACATCCTGGCCCCGCTGAGCATCTGTAAGAGACGATGCCACACGTAGTAATTAAAAACCCATTGCCTACATCCTGATGGTGTTTGGAATCTTTAAAAAGTCCGGGATAGTGAAGCGTGCCAACCAGTGGACGTTTCCTGGTGTCTAGACAAGGCCTTCCCCTCCTTACGTGGACAGCCTGGGGTGACAAGTTGTCAAATCAGGGTTGGGCCCCGGGTAAATGTTACTTTTAAAAGCTTTATGCAAATTACCCATGGCTAGATTTCAGAGCACAGAGGACTTGGACATTTGCTTCCTTCTTCTCGGCTTTGATATGCTTGGCCAATTTACACCATCGGCCCTTCTGAGTTCAATACCAAAGCTGTAAAAACCCTTCTTGTTCTGTAGCCAGACATCAATCTGGGCAGAAAGCTGCAAACTGCTGGAATTAAACCTTCCATTTTCTGTTGGTTGTAATATAAATAGGCAATCTTGAGGCTGAGACCATTTTCATTATTAATTTCAGTTTTTCCTTAAACATGTGAGAGACTCTTGAGGTCTCTTTAGCACGTTTCCATTTACACGTAGGTGGAGAAAAGGCAGAAGGCCGACCAGGAAACAGCCTCTTGGCTTCCTCTACACCACCAGCCCCCAGCATCCCTGCTCTGGATGCTGAGAGGATTGCTATTGTCTTTCTCCATCTTTTCATGCTCCTACATAGGCTCATATGGAACTTGCATCCCTTCCCTCCCACTCCCCCCCCCCTGAGATTTTTACAAAGAACTTCCAACTAATCACCACACCTCTGCAAATTTCACTGAAACTGGAGTCTATAAATATCTAACTGGGGAAGCACATGGGGGTAAGCCCAATGACTCTCCTGCCGTAGACCCTGGGAAGGTAGTTTGAGTTACTTCATCCAGTTCTTCAACTCTTTCAGAAAATGTTCATGGATGTTACCCCCACATTGGAAGTTCTTTGTGCCTCTGAGGTCCTGAAACTGACCTGGATTGTGGTCCTGCTGGGAGTAATAGTAATAGTGTATGCCATTAAATCCTCCTGCCTCAGAAAGAGCCTAACAGCAGTGTGGACTTGAGAAGCATGAAGACAGACCATCACGGGTGTGGTGGTTTGAAAGAAAACTCCCCCCAAAGGGAGTGGCCTTGTTGCAGGAAGTGTGTCACTATGGGGGCCGGGCTTTGAGGTCTCTTTTGCTCAAGCTTTGCTCAGTGTGACCCTCAGACCACTTCCTGTTGCCTGCAAAATGTAGGACTCTCAGCTACTTCTCCAGCACTATGTCTGCCTGCACAGTACCATGTCTCTCCACGATGACAATGAACTGAACCTCTGAACTATAAGCCAACTCCAGTGGAATATTTTCCTTTATAAGAGTTGCCGTGGTCATGAGGTCTCTTCACAGCAATAGAAACCCTGACTTAGACAGTGGGTGTCAGGTGTGATGCTGACTAAACCTTTTACACCTTGGGTGCCGGGTACAACTGGGTTGGTCCAGGCCACCAGCAGCATTAAATCTCCACAGACAAAAACTCTAATACAGTCACCCTTCCCAAACCTGACAGGGACGAGATTCTCACCTTCCCTTACAGTACCCATCTCAGATTGAAGGAGATGGTACCTGCTGTGTACTGGGTAGTGGAGCCGTCTTTCTCCAAGGAGGGTGTTCACCTGATTCTACCATTGCCCTGGCAATTCTCGGCTCTGCCTGTCCCTTTATGGTCTACCTTTCCTGCACACAGCCTTGGGGGAAGTAGAAAGAGGCAGGTGGTCTATAGGTCGTAGTCACAGAGTTCTTTCCTAATCCCAGGCGCTCTGTTTGGCTCCTGTTGGAGACTGGGTGTTGTTTTCTCACACAGGCCACACTAGACAGTCCCCAGACTTTTTTTTTTAAAGCCTGTTAAGACTGCATGTACTGCACTGCATCCTGCTCCCCCCAATCAATTAAATTCCAATGACTGTCAGGAATGGCGCCAGTTGCTCTAAGTACTTCCAGCTTCTTGGCATGAAAATAAATAATTAGATGTTTGTTGGTTCATTTAAAATCCAGCGCATGCTGTGTAAGAGGGAAGTGGTCCCTCGGGACTCCCTTAAGGCAGCCTTGTCTGGCCAAGCCACGCCCTGCAGGGGTAAATCTGCATATGGATTCTTCCAGGGGCTTCTTAAATACTGTGCTGCATGAGCCCTCCATGAACCCTCCTTTCTCTTCATACACTGCAGACCAGTGCCTAAGACCCCGGTACTCAGAGGTCACATGATGTGTGTTATCCGTGAAGTGCCCAAGGCAATGGTGACTGTGGAAACTGAGGCCACCTGTGAGATGACCCTATGCCAGTCTTGCCCTTGAAGGCACTTTAAAAGTCCAGATGACCCCCAGCCTGAGTTGATACCTCATGCCTCAGAGTGGAATACGACAAGACTGTCTTCCTTAGCTCTCTGTCCTCCTGGGTGGGTGGAAAGCCCTGAGTGACGAGGGATGCCGGTTTTGACCGTCACATACGTCTGCTGCTCCTGTCTTTTGCTCTCGGTGGGCTGGAGGTTTGGGGAGACTGCTTCAGCCCACCTCAGTTCTGGAGAGGAGATAAGTCCTTATCAAGTGAGCATTACAATCATCCCCTTAGTAAGCCAGTAGGTTCACAAGTGTGAATCCTAATAGACACTTTCTTTTGAGAATAGCTTTAAAAGGAAGTAAAATTTTAATAGTTGAGATGTTCTTAAAAATATGTTAATACTCTGAAAGCAGGCTGTCGGCAATTGAACGAGATTTCACTTTTGTAAGTATATAACTCAAACTTGTATTGATGATGAATCATAAAGAATTTTATTTTAAATCAGTCATTTGGTATACACAGTTTTTTACCATTTATTAAAGAGGAAATTTGCATACTAATGAGATAGATATGCTTGTTCATTTTTGACGAAAAAATTAAACCTCTGCTGATTATTTGATCTTGTAGGACACAAAGCATCTTTGTTATTGTTTTTTTTTCAGAGTTGGTCAATATTTTTTTAAAGATTTTTATTGGTTTAAATATTAAGGCCACTCCATGTGGTTAAAAGGGAGGTTTATTTTGTGGGGTAACTTACAAGCGAAGGGATAGGCTACAGGGTCTGGGGGAAGTGAAGCGCAGTCCGGCGGTGTTCTCTGGAGAACTCTGCTCGGTCTACCTCCAGCGTCCAGGCTCCAGGAACCAAGAGAGCCGGCCCATCCGGATCTCGGGTCTTCAGGGGTCCTCTCTCAGCCCCGCCTTGTAGGCGTGACAGTTACCGAAGCCTCAGTTGGGTGGCATTTCCAGGTCAAAGCTGGAACGGCTACCCACTACAGATTTTTTCTTTTTAATTACATGTGTTTATGTTGCATTTTGCCTGAGGTGTGTGCATGTGAGTTCAGGTGTTCATGGAGGCCTAAGGTGTCAGATCCTCTGGAGCTGGAGGTGCAGGTAGATGTGAGCTAGAGAACCACTGCATGGCATGTATGTTAGGAGGTAAATTGACATGGCCAGAGGTACAGTCTACACTCTTAACTGCTCAGGTATCTTTTCAGCCCTGAGATGGTATTTTTTTTTATAACTGTGAATGCTGAGAGTACTATTTCATATAAATATGTAGCACAGAACGGCAGAAGCTATGTGTGGGGCCATTTCATAAGTTATTGGAATTTTGTCCTAATCCTAAAAACAAAATTCCTTGAAAAATTTCTTTATATAACTCAAGCAACTAATAACAGCAATTTTAAAAATGAAATATTCAAACAAAATACACTAATTTTGATACATGCTGAGGAATGACAGAAAATATTGGAAGTCTTCATTTTCTTTAATTAAACATTTCCATAAGAGCAGAAAACACTGCACTTCCTAACATTACCATCAAATTTGAGCCAGGATGTTTCAGGCAGCATCCTTTGGCACCGCTGGACATGGCAGCATGCACAGTGAAAAGTTGTATATGCCATGTGCTCAGAACCACGGTTGCAGTGAGGTGTCGTGATACATGGGTGAGTGCCTCAAGAAACACCCTGAATGCATTACATGTTTGGTTCCAGATACAATTTTGGCTTTTGCGCATCCTTCTGTTGTCTAATTTTTTGTGACTTCACATTCAGTTCTGTGACCCCGTCTGGGAATCTAAGAAGCTGGGATTTGCAGTCCTGTAGTCGACCAGAAAGTTGAAATGGTTCCTTGTTACAGTGAAGGAAATTCATTGTTCATGAGACGGAATGGACTTGCCCTGGTCACACATTTTATACAAACACAGCGGTGTTCTCCTCCTATCCTTGTTCCTTTGTGAGGAAATGCCACCTTTCCAAATGAACAGAGGTCCTTGCTACAGAACACAAAGCGAGAAGGCTGCTAGCACCAACGAGAACACATGGAAGTCCTCTCCATCTTGACCATATTTTTGTTAGAAGTTAAACAGTTTGGTGTAGCTGACATTTTATTTGGGTCTCCAACCAGTTCTCAAATACACACACAGAGACTTACTAATTATGAATGCTCAGCCTTAGTTTAGGCTTGTCTAACTAGCTCTTTTAACTTAATTTAACCTGTTTACGTTCATCTACATTTTGTCTCAGGATTTTTTAACCTTTCTTTCATTCTGTATGTCCTACTTTGCTGCTTCCTCGGTGTCTAACTGACTGGCTTGGCTTCTCCCTGTTGTCTCCTTTTCTTCCTTCTCTGAGCCTAAATTCCTCCTCCTACTTACTCTCTCTGCCCAGAAGTTCCTCTTACCTCTTCCCTTGATATTGGGTTCAGCTTTTTATTAGACTAATCAGGTGCCTTAGGCAAGCAAGGTAAAACAGCAACACATCTTTACATAGTTAAACAATTATTCTGAAATAGTTTGGTTTTGGTGTTTTGACAGGATCACATGATGTGCCCCAGACAGGCCTTGAACTCATGGTAATCCTCCTGCCTCAGACTCTCAAGTGCTACGATTTCAGGTATGAGTCACCATGCCTAGTAGAGGGTAAAGGTACCCATGAGCTATACCTCTTATTAAAGTGGCTTGACTCGCTTCAAATGGCAGGAACCTTGTGCATGTGGTCAGTGCTCAGGCAGCTCCAGATGGACACACTGAAAGTGGAGAGAGCTCCGTGCTGCAGAAGGCACAGCCACAGGAGCCAGAATGCACAGGCCTTGGTCCTGTGCCAGCCCTGGCAGCCAGTGCACATGTTGTCACACAAATCTGCTCTCCTTTGGTGAATGCAGTGCAGTTTGGAACATGAGCGATGGCTTTGGTGCCATATACAGTTTAGCATAACAAGAATCCAAATAAAAATAAGACATCCATCTCACTCTTGATCCTAAATCACTACAAAAATTAATTTTCTTACTAAGGGTTGAATTGTGTATGATAATAAAAAAAAAATGGTGGCATCTCATCCCCATCCCTCCCCCCCCCCCCAAATGTAACTATATTGAGAAACAGGGCCTTCACAGAGGTTACTCTCAGGATAGAGAGGTCACGGGGGCAGGTCCCGACCAGCATGACCAGCGTCCCAAAGGCAGAAGAGAGAGACAGATACCACAGAACGAAGTCACGACAGGAAGAGAGGCTCAGAGACGAAGCAACTAGCTATCTCGGGGTAGGTGTCCACACCACAGGACACAGAAAGCTGACAGGCACAGAAGGAACCCCTCTGAGTGCCCACAGAGAGGGCAGAGCCTGCCGAAACCTTGGCCACAGGCTTGTGCCCCAAGAGCTGTGGTTTATAGGCCCCAGCTTAAGTATTTTGTGGCTACAACCCCATGGCACGGAGAGAAATTTTGCATGGTTATATAAATAGATGTGGGGTTTTCGTTTGTTTGGTTTTTTTGTTTGTTTTTGTTTTGTTTTTTCTCTTTTCAGTCAGCCTGGACATGGACCAGATGACCGTAAGTGTCTTTACCTTTCCAATCCATTATGGACTCCTTTGCAGCTTACAGTAAATGTAACATTTAATGAAGAACGTCTGAGGGCTGGGGTGCAGCTCCATGGAAGAGCATATGTCAAACATGGGCAGGGCCCTGGGTTCCATTCACAACACTTCAAAGAAACAAATGAACGAGAGTAAAAGCCAAAAACAGGCTCAGTGCAAACGAAGAAATGAATGAACAGAAACGAAGGGCAAAAACAGGGACTAGATGAACAGCAGTCACCACGGGACTGAGCGGGCAAGAGGCCCCAGCGAGCAGGCTGCTTTCAGCACCTGAGTGTGGTAGGGTGACCTAAATCATGCTGTGTATAGCCTTGCCAGGACGGGTCCTCTGGGGCAACCCTGCCATGTTTCCCCATGCCTTCCCAAAGACCTCAGCTTGTAGGAGTGGAGGGAAACTGGAATTCCTCTTTCACTCTGTCTTACCCGCAAACTCACTTCATCAAAAGCAGGTGCAATACTTCTGAGAAGTTAGCCGGCCAGGGCGGGGTGGGCATGGGGGTCTGGAACCCGGGACTAGACTATTTCCATAGACGTTGGCGGAAACCTGACCACTTGGCAAACATTACCCGTGTGTTCGGAGCAGACAGGCCGGCCGCCTTCCCTGCTGCTGCTGTCTGGGATGAAAGGGTGATTATGGTTTGCAGACTCAAAATGGCACTTTGAAAACACACAGCGTCCCCTAGGCTGGCCACTTTTGAACACTCCGATCTCTCAGGTGGCATAAGCCACTTCAAGTTATGCCAGTGTGCTTATGCTGGTACCACGCCAAAGCTTTTGCTCCCCCCCCCCCCCCACTCCCGCTTCTGCTCCCAGCATCCTGGGAAGTGGGTCAGCCTGAGCAGGCCTGGCCAGCTGCCTTGCTGTGCAGGGCGGGGGGGGGGGGGGGGGCGTGCCTTCCCCCCACTTCCTTCCCCGCAGCCTCTCTCCCTGCATCCAGAAGCTTGTTTGTTCTCCAGTGGAAGGAGCAGGAAATGAGAAAAGCTGCAGGCACTGGCTAGAAGGACCTGACAGGCAGTCCTCCACGACCCCGTGGGGGCCCTTTTCCTCCTGTCCCTGGGTGGGAGAGAGTCAGACCACCTCTTCTAGCTCCTGCCTGAATGAGCCACCAGCCTGCACCTGCTGGTCCCTGGAGAATGCCCACGTCAGTAGCCCTCCACGTGCCCCAGCCCGCACCACAACTCCCTGCTGGGCCCAGGGATGCAAGGAGGCTGTATGATGATGGTGGCCTTGGTCTCTGCAAAGCTGCCCTGGGTAGTCAATAAACCCTGCCTCATCCCCAACCAGAAGAACATTTCTCCCCCTCTTTTAGCTTGCTCTGCCTCCCCTTCACCCCGACTCCCCTGCCTTCCCCGATCAGGGCTCCCAGGTTGTGTTTCTGGAAAATTAAGTGGAAGAGGTTCAGAATGCAGACATGGTCTTTATGCCTCCTGGGGCAGACGTGGGCAAGCTCCCCTTCACCAACTCTGGCAGCAGGATGAAGGCAGGCCCCTTCTCCAGGGGAAATTGTCGTCACCTGCCCTGGGCCCTATAGCAGGAATCTTAAAAGTTCTTATCAATAAAATCAAACCTGAGCCAGGTATTGGGTTGAACGCTGGAAGATCAGAGAGACAGAAGAAGCCACAGCTAACCTCACCTGGCCAACTTCTCAGCCGATCCTGTTTCCTCAGACTGGAGGCCTCTGTGTCCTCATATCCGAATGGCTCTCAGCTGAACTGTGCTGCTCAAAATCTAAAAGCTTAACCAGTCAAATGCTTCTAGTTCCTGATCTTCTCGCCTTTATAAACCTTTCTGCTATCTGCCATCACTCCCTGGGATTAAAGGCTCGCTTTTTGGGATTAAAGGCGTGAGTCACCATGCTTGGTTGTATCCTTGAACACATGGGTTTCTGCTTCTGGAATGCTAGGATTAAAGGTGTGTGCTACCACTGCCTATCCTAAGTATCTAGTGGCTTTTCTGTTCTCTGACCCCAGATAAGTTTATTAGGGTACACAATATTTTGAGGAACACAATACCACCACAGGGCCCACCTTCCAGCTGGGAGCGCAGGGCCTGCACACTCAAGAAAGCAGTTGTTTCTTCTTGAGGGGTTGAGAACACGCTTTCCTCCTGCTCCCCTTCTTGAATGCATGCCATCTGCACTCTCCTTGGCCTGTCACTGCTGAAAAGAGCTGGCTCTAAATGTCTCCAGGGTCCCCGTCCTCCCTTCCTGGGCCTCCCCAGTGTTTCACCTGTGTCTAAGAGGCTTGTTCAAGATGGCCAGGCTGGAGCCAAGCCAGCATGGACCAGCATGGACAGCTCCTTCACACACCTCGAATCTGTAGGCATCACTCACTAGGATTCTGCTCTCCGTTTCTTGATGGATTATGGGATTCTAGGATCCTGTCCTTCTTGGGTTCTTTTTTTTTTTTTTTAAAGATTTATTTATTTATTATGTATACGAGAGAGGGTGACAGATCTCATTACAGATGGTTGTGAGCCACCATGTGGGTGCTGGGAATTGAACTCAGGACCTCTGGAAGAGCAGTCGGTGCTCTTAACCTCTGAGCCATCTCTCCAGCCCCCTCCTTGGGTTCTTACAGGCCATGGCAGGGCTCCACCGTGCAGGCTTGGATGCTCCATTTGAACCAGGGGGGGGGGGGGGTTCAACCCAGGCAGCAGGCCACAGTCTCGTGACCACGACCACCGGAGTTAAATGCACCTGGCGGGTGAGGTGCTGCTGACTGAGTGGGTGGGGCTCGCTGGGCTCTGTGTCCTGTCCACACACCACAAGGGCAGCGGGGGCAGCAAGCCAGGCTCAGGGCTGACCCTGTCTCCTCCTGTCCCATTGATGACCAGCGTGGGCTCCTGACAACCTTGTCACACAGTAGCCACATGGCTGAGCCAGCCTGGGTCTACCAGAGTCAGGGGAGTACATTCCAAACTCCCTGAGCCTTAACTCTCCACCTGCAACAACTTGTCTGTTACATGGTATTACATCAGAACCACAACGAGCCCTAGTCAGGAGCACAGACATCCACAGGGAAGTAGAGTTCTATCGGCATCTAAGAAACACACACACACACACACACACACACACACACACACACACACACACACACACACGACCCATATGGACAGAAGCTCTCAGATGCCAAGGCTTTCCGACCCTGCTTGCCAAGAAAGGGTTAATTCTTTCCCAGAGTCCTAGGGAGCACTGGCCCCAAGCCCAGGGTGACCAGCAGCTGCCTCTGTTATTTCCACTCCAATAGACATTGCCCAACCAGTCCCTCACGGAAAAGCAGCAATTTATTAGAGAAGAGCAAGTATGTGTGCGTGTATGGGTGCAAATGCAGACCTGTGTGCAGGTGTGTGTGTAAATATGTATTTACACAGGGATGGAGACCTGTGTGTGTAACTGTGTGTATGCACATAGGTACAGACCTGTGTGTGTAAATGTGTGCATATTCACCATGTTTGTATGTGTGTGTGCACTGTGTGTGTGTGTGCAGTGTGTGTGTGTGTGTGTGTGTGTGTGTGTGTGTGTGTGTGAATGTGTGTGCTTATAAGGGTAGAGAAGGGCTGGGGTAGGGAAGCAGTCTCTTCAAGGACGGGAACTATCAGAGCCCTGGACCCGAGCCGATATTCTTCTTTAGTGGAACTTTCTCTAATCCCATGTGAATACTCTGCTTTGGGAAGCAGGGCCTGCAGCCCAGCAGGGCCAACGACTGCAGAGGTGAAAAGCTCCAAGTTGGACATGTGGAGGGCAGGCGCCATGCGGGCCTTCATCCCCAGTCCCTAGGGCATATACCC
Organism: Peromyscus maniculatus bairdii; assembly: GCF_049852395.1. Lineage (NCBI taxonomy): Eukaryota > Metazoa > Chordata > Mammalia > Rodentia > Cricetidae > Peromyscus > Peromyscus maniculatus. Next base: position 55,791,272 of record NC_134868.1, read on the forward strand.
AAGCTGGGGCTGGCAAGCCTTACATCAGCTACAGAAGATGCATGGAGCTGGGGGGGGGGGGCATGTCCAGACTCTGGAAGATAGGGCCACTGTCAGGGCTCCTCCTGGACTATGGCTCTAGCGGGCCACCTGCTTTGGGGAGCCAATAAATCCTGTTGGCGCCGGCCCTGACCACTGTCTTCCACAGGGTTAGATGTCATGGCTTGAGGCAATGCTGGGTGCAGAGCACTTTGAGTGACAGTCCTCGGCCGAAGGGTGGAACCGAACCCACAACCCGTTCTTCTAACGACAACAATGCATTCCAGGCTCCAGCAGCAACGGCTACACAGAAATTGCCTCATTTCCCTGAAAAAATGGCAAGACACTCAACCCTGCCTAACGAGGCCACCGTCGGTGGCAGGATCTGTCAAGCTGGGCCTGAGGACTGTACACACCCCAGGGCCACCGCTGTGCGCTCAACACCACCGCTCAGGTCCTCTCCGGCCAGAAGCCAGCAAATAGGTCATTCTGTCCTCTGGTGGGTGGGGCTGCCAGGCTGGTGCCAGCACAGACCCAGGACAGCTTGCCCATGCTTCCAAGGAGCTGACTGCTGAGTGCATTTGCAGCACTCTGGGGGAGAAGAGGCCTCTCTCTGCCTCCAGGGGTTCCTTGTGCTGATTTGGGAACACAAAGTCCTATTAACCCCAGCCCACTTCACCAGGGCCTTGCTGAGTACTGGCTGGTTGTGGGGCCTGCCTGTGTGCTGAGGTCCAGGTGATGATGCAGTGGGCAACATCCTGACTACCTGGGCTTTGTTGTTATTCTGAGACAGGGTTTCTCTGTGTAGCTCTGGCTGTCCTGACCAGGCTGGCCTCGAACTCAGAGATCCACCTGACTGGCATGACTACCTGTTCTTACATCACACCCTGGCTCCTTGGTTCTGCTTCATGGTACTCTGACGAGCTCTCCTTTACCTCTCCCACACCTCAGATCCAGGAAGGACGGGCAATAGCAGCTAACGCAGGGGGTAGGCAGTTGTTAGGCTGTGTTTGCATCTCCTGAAATTTTGTCAAAACCTTCCCATTTTTATGAAACCTTTGTATCTGGAGGGGTCCCGGGAGCTGGGACACAGGATGGGGATCTCATGATGGTGCTAGGGCTTTTGTTTGTTTTTCGAGACAGGGTTTCTCCGTGTCGCTTTGCGCCTTTCCTGGAACTCACTCTGTAGCCAAGGCAGGCCTCGAACTCACAGAGATCCACCTGCCTCTGACTCCCAAGTGCTGGGATTAAAGGCGTGCACCACCACTGCCCGGCTGCTAGGGGCTTTTGTAGTTGGAAACATCGTGTTTCACATTTCTTCTCCTTCCCAGGAAGACAGTGAGAAGCTGACTTTGAGGGCTGTGGTTGGATGTTGCTCTCTGAGGAGCTGACCCAACCTAGCACCTGAAACACATCTCTCAAGACTGGGGGCTTAAACTGGGGCTGCAGGTCCTAGAGAAAGGTGCCAGCATGATGGGGTCCACATTTCACTCCCAGGCCTGGGAGAACTTAAGGTCACTCTGACACGTAACGGGCTTACGCGCTGGCTCCTCGCGGCTCATTAAGTGTGTTGACACTCAGCATGTTGCTTTGTTCAGTGGCCGCTGACACACCTGTGTCTCTCAAATCCAGGACTCACCAGACACAGGCCACAGCAGGGCTTGCCATCCTCGGAGCTCCCAGCTCTGCCCTGTTGGATGCTCATCACCCAGCCTGCTTCTCCCAGGTAATGAGCTGTGGCGAAGCTTGCTTTGGGCATGTCTTGTATCGGCCGTGTGGAAACACTTGCGGCTCCTGCCTTCCAGGACCATGGACTTGCTCTGTGCATCTCTTCTGTCGGTCCTCTAGGAGTTCGCCCTGGCCTTGCAAAGGATCAGTAAGACAGGCAAGTTATATATCAACTCATGATGCCACACACCATGAGAATTGGCAAGTGCTGGGGTCCTTGGAGGGTCCCTGTGAGCTGTCACGTACACAGGGTCCCTGCAGCTGGCTACCATAACGCCCGGAGAGAAGAGGGCTGCTCCCTCCCCTCCTGGATGTGATCACCCTTTTGGATTTTATGGGGGTTGGAGAAGAAAGGAAACTTGTAATACTGCATTCTAAAATAAAAAGTCTTTTTATTTATTTATTTATTTTTTTATCAAACAAGATAGCAGCTAACAGTTTAAGAAAGCTTGGGTATATGTGCAATGTAGGAAATATTTGACTAAGTTAAAAGTTAGCGTTTTTAGTCATTTGTAAAGTGCTGAGAAGTGTGTTTCTGATGAATATCTGAATTAGGCTTTAAAAGAAAAATAGTTTTAGCCATCCAGTAAGTGAAACACTGGTGTACAAACACAGGTAGAGCGAACAGTCTATAGGTTACTCCTGTCCCTTGACAAGTGCTGCTGCCTCTCACGTGCCCCATATGACCCTGTATGTTCTGTATGTGTGTGTGTGTGTGGGACACTGGCGTGGCAGGCCGTGGAGGCAGCGGCTGACTGATCAGCACCATGGGCGACTCGGCACGAGTACCCAAATGCGGAGGCTCTTGGACAGCCAAGTGCACAGAAGACCTGAGACTCTTCCAGCACCATCCCTGCATGACTGGACCTGCACGTGTCCCGGGGAGATATTAACATCGCTTAGCATGAGAAGGCAAGGGTGGTTTGGCATGGAAGCTGGGGTCCCAGTGTTCACAGGTATCGAACATTTTTGGCTTAAAGCAAAGACTATGTGCACAACGCTACAGATAGTATACTGACTACAATGTTAACGGTTAATCTTTAATAGAAAATGCAATATAAAAACACTATTTGTTAAAGGGTACAGTACACATGTCAGTCTACTTTGGAAAGCCTCGGTCGCTCCCAAACAAGAGGACTGGGCTGGAATGTGTTGTTACCTGGCTTTTTAAATTGTTACAATTTTTATTCTGAGATTTAAAAAATATATAGAATATAAATAACAGCAGTGAGTCTAAGTCAAGTAGAATGATTTTTAAGAATGGTTAATGACCTCCTATGCTACTGGACGCTGCATTCCCCTGTCGTCTCTCTGAGATGTGACCAGAACTGATGCCACTGGCACACTGTGCATCTCAGGGGATTGACGGGGCGGACTGCAGCACTATCCTGGAACTCTGCTCGGCGACTCAAAAGCCGGAGCGCTCCTCTGCCTCCCTAGCACACCGGGACTCAGCTGTGCTGTGTGAGAAGGCGGGAGAGCTGTGTTTCCAGTTGGTCCCAGCGGTACGGATGCAGCCTTCGCCACTCGGCCTGCACCCGGCTGAGAGTTGTCCCTGATTGCCACCCTCACGCCAGCAAGCAGCAGCCTCTGACCTACATGCCCAGCAGTGGGATCTGCCACACCATCACTGAAGACACCGGGTCCTCCTGAGAAGGCTGCCTCGCCTTCCGATGCACTCGCCGGTGGCCTTGGCCCCCACACACCACCAGCGCCGAACTGGCTTTGGCTCTCCTAGAGCGCTGTGCCCTGCTCCTTGGGGAGGCGCTGGGGTCCTTTAGGAGGTCACACAGGCTGCTGTCCACAGATCTGTGCTCAAGGGAGCTGGAGCCATGGGAAAGGCTCAGAGACCCGGAGGATGAAGACAGGTCACTCTTCTGCCCTGCCAATCCCGAGGACTCTCCCAACCAAACGGCTGTGTTGGCGTCCGTCTGGCCCAAGCAGGAAGTGCCCTCCTCATTGCCGAGCAAATCCTTGGGGTCTTCATCCTGAGGCTCGGCGCCGGAGGGTGGGCTGTCTCTGGCTCTGTCCTTGTTTTTCTGAAATGCTGTGGCCATGACAATGAACTTCACAGGCCCATTGTGTGCATGGTAGGAGACCATGCCTCGCCCTGAGAGGACAATCCAAAAAAGGCCTTTAATAACACATGGGCTGCATAGGGTAGCAAAATGCAGGGTCTAACCCTGCACCCCGACCCAGGCAACAGCTTGGCAAATAGCACTAGCACACAGGACAGTCAAAGCAGAAACACCCTAGGTCATATCCCTGTGGACTCTCCGTCATCCGCAGCCTTAAAATGGATGGCTCCTGGTAAGAAAGTGTAGTGCTCTTGCAGAGGACAGGGGTGCAGTCCCCAGGGCCCACACTGGGCACCTCACAACTGCCTGTAACTACAGGGAATTGATGCTTTCATCTGGACTCTTTGGGCGCGCGCGCGCGCACGCACGCGCGCACACACACACACACACACCTGAATATAACAGTAAGCTTTTAGCTTTGAGGCATGAAATACTTTCTAACTTGCTCTGTGCAAACGCACCTGAAGTGCTCGGTGTTAGGAACACAATGCCTACACTACCTGAAGTTCCCTGCAATTTCCACTGCAAAAAGTTCCTGGAGCTTGAGAAAAACAATTCTATCATTGTTTTTCTAAAAACCAGGGCTTTCCAGGTGGGTGTGACTCATTTCATCTTTGCTGTCAGGGATAACTCCTGACATCCCACCGACAAGTCCTCTGCTCTACTGCTGTGTTTCCCGACAGGCGGTCTAACCAGCATCCACACAGGATCCTTGCTTTACCTCCAGGGTCACACTCTGGGGATCTGCAGCAGCTCTCAGCCATGTTCTCTTCAGTGAAGGACCAGGCAACTCTTCCTCAACATCTCCCTACCTCTCATTTCAACCTTCGGGTGGCCTCTTCCCATTACGCTTTGCTCCTGGCTGGGGCTTGCCTGAGTAGCATCCTGAGGTGGAAACCCCAAGACCATGATATTAAGCTGCTTCCCAGACTCACGCTGCCCAACATGAACTGCAGCCAGAAGCAAAACCCAGAGGAGAGAGTGCACACCCAGCTTCCTCTACGCCAGGTAAGAAGGGGTCTGTTTCAAATGTGCAAAACCCTGGGTTCTGATGGGAACTAACGGGTAACAGAGGCACCATGAAATGAGTTTTCAGGGTCGGTTCTCCTGGAACTACTAACATGAAAGCGAGAAAAGCAAAGTACGAAGAGAACGTGAAAACAGAGCACATCGGTATCTGCTAAGTATCTATCTACAGCGCACTACGGACCGCAGGACAGCAACATGCCGGGCCACTTTCAAGAGAGGCGGGCATGTGGCTGTGCCCACTTACCTGTCACTTTGGGGATACCTTGAAGACGAGGGACGGGCAGGGCCACGACAACACCCAGGCTGGTACCAACCATGAGCAAGCCGTGACAGACGAGCAGGCTGGTCACAGACAGACGCTGGTGCCCTGGATAAGAAAGAGAAGGGTAGCAGTGCTGGGTGGGGGGTGGGGGGCGGGAGGGTATAGCCTGGAAATGTCCAGACATCAAGGCCAGTCTCCCAAGACACCACAAAGCTGTAAGTAAGGATGCTCACACCTGTGCCCTGAGCCTTCCTCTTCAGGAGAGAAAGACAAGGTCCTGGGGTTGTCCCATCAATGCACCTCAACTGAACGGCAGCAAGCGCATGGCAGGTCGCCAGGCTGTCCTCAGACCAGCCTCGCTGGAGATGCACCAACACCAGAGCTACTTAAATCGTCTGCATCTATCTAGTTACATAGTGTCTGTGCTCTCTCTGTCTCTGTCTCTCTCTTACACACACACACACACACACACACACACACACACACACACACAGTAGATAAGGGGCCAGCGCCTTCGAGGCATCCAGAGTACCCCACAGGCGTGGTGCTAGTGACCGTAAGGAACGGGCAGTGAGAGCATACGGGGTCAGAGAAACCTCCGGAGTGCCGGGGCTGTTCTGCTGAGCCGGCCCTGTAGCCAGGGAACTGACCAGGCCAGGAGGAGGGCTGCAGAGGAGTGAGCGACATTGCCACAGGGATCTTCTTGCAGGCTCCAGAGAGGCAGGGGACTGCAAGGGACTCTGCTTCCACGGGAAGTGACACCGGGTTGAAAGGAGTCCCAAAGCCGACCAGCACAGAGGCACCGAGTTTACTCATGTGGCACCTTTGACTCTTGTTTTCTGTAGAACAAAGGTTATTTTTGCCATATCTGCATCTGGCAAGCAGATACTAGGGCCAAAGTGGACTGTGTGTCTTCAGAGGTCATTTTTATGAAATGCTTAAGACTTCAAAACAGGTATTCTAAAAATAAAAGGCATTTTTTTAACCTCTTAGCATTGATCTGTGTAATGTCTTTTTTAAAAAAAGCTCTAACAGTATTTAATCCCTGAGATTCCAAATCTGTCTATGTGGAATGCTGTGGACCTCAGAGATGCATTGCAGTTCACCCTGCGTGGCCGGCCACATCCTCAAGCGGGTACTTTCAAAGGCTGCTGAGGAGTTCCCACGTCGACACCCACTGTCACTCACGGCCATTATTGCTGACTGGTGTGTTAACCACGCCAGGGCAGGCTGGTGGGTCATCCCCGACATACAGGGGCCACTTCCTCCACCTGTCCTCCCATGGGTCCCCCCACAGGGGGGACAGGAAAACAGATGGGAGAATGGAAAGTTCCCGTGAGTCTGAGGAACTTCCTTTTTAAAACACAGAGGTATGGGAAGGAATTAATCCCACAGCTCCAAGAATCCCTCCCTCCTCCCACCCCACGGCCTCAGCTCTGCTCAGAGGAGCTGCCTGAGGGGCAGGCTTGTACCCTGGCTGCCAGTCAACTGCCTTGTGCAGGTGAAGCGCCACAGATGACATGGCTGTGAGCGTTCCCATCTGACGTCCCAAACTGGTTCGCACGGGGAAACCGACTCCCCTTTATTTTTTCTACAAAGAAGAATTTCTGAATTCACAATTTTTAGAGTGCTGAGCTGAGCTGGGCTTTTTAAAGAAGCCTGTGAAATACTTTTACTGTAAGTAATGTGACTTCAAAGACAATTAACGGGCAAAGAGGGCAAATTGTGTGTAATGCCATTTTACTCAGTGGCTCCAAAAAACAGCTTACCATCCAAGCATGAAGGATGAAAGAGTCACTAGATATTTTCATTCACCCAGAAATACATCTTGTATCCTTCACTCTCTGATTAAGTCTCCTATGTGTAAACAGTGGGTATTTTTTTCAGAGAAATTTCACTTTTACACCTACATTATCTTAAGAATATATAGTAAGAATCTGGGAAGGGTTCCATTGCCTTTTCAAAGAAATCCCTTCTGTCAGAAGTGTGTTTCTCCAAGGAGAATACACAGAACAGATAACAGCTTCCTGGAGAGGACAGAAGTCCTGCGGGGATGCTGAGATACAGAGGATGGGGTGTGCAGTGGCAGGGGAGCACACAGGTGTCCCCTGACCCCAAAACGCTGACCTGAAGTCACGATGGTCAGATGGAAACTACGAAAAGAAATGGCCTTCCTTAGTAATTAGTAGTAGTGATAATAATAACAATAAAAGTGAGTAACAAAGAGACAGCAGGTGAGTCCCAGATGCTACTATTTCCTGTTTTTTTATTCAGGAACTGGTTGTTAGCTGTTTTCAAACGCTCACCTCACCTGCTGTCCAGGTCAGTCCCAGCCAGCAGGAGGGAGGATGCCCAAGCTCCAGTTGTGTGTGTGCCTGCGCAGAGTCCCCGAGTCACACATTTCCAGAAGTGCAGTTTAACTCGCCAGCCCCCTTATGACTGGGCCCAGGGCACCTGTAAGACTCACACTGTTTTCTTTTAAATAAAAAACTTGGCTCTTTTATTTGGCCCCATCACTTCTGGAAGCTGTATCCGCTCAGCAGGGACACAGCAGGTTAAATGTGTCCCGCCCTGCTCTGCCTGCTCTGAGTGTTGAGGACGAGACAGGAAACACCTGTGTGGTGACACCGAGGCTGCTGAGGGGCCTTCCCGTGCTGCAGCCACACCTTCTGTGGCTCTGTTCTCAGAGTCCAACGCTGGGCGGCCCTGTGCTCAGTGTGGTTTACATTAGGAGCCTATGTTAAATGGCCTCAGAACTGAATTCCACATGCAAGGGGATGTTGACTTGCTAAGAATGGATTCATATGTTCCACGGAGTGGTCTTAGGTCTGATCAAGTTTTGATGATTCCACTATCTTTTCTCTTCCAAATTTTGTTCTTTTTTTTTTTTTTTTTTTTTTGACTCGGTGTGTCTCTATCTGCAGGATCTACTTGGACTTTATAACTCCCAACAACGGCATAAAAGGACTCTTGCCCATGCTGCTTCACACACACACACACACACACACACACACACACACATACACACACACACACACATACACACACACACACACACACACACCACCTTCATGTGCACTTACTGTAGTACAAACAGCAGGTCACCCGGGTTGCAACACAAGACGGTGGTGCGGCCTGCTATGAAGCACTGGCTTGATTCTCTAAGCCACAGCGTGTGCTGGAGAGCAGAGCCGCCCACACGGCACCATTCGGGGATGGCAGGAACTACTGTCGGTCACAGCAGACAGGACCACCCAGTTCTTACTGCCGCAGAGCTCCGCTCTGAGTTACGCTTCCTCCGTGACCAGGCTGTGGGACAGCACCACATCACCAGTCGAAGAACGCAGTGGCGGGGTGTGTGTGTGTGTGTGTGTGTGTGTGTGTGTGTGTGTGTGTGTGCAAGCCTGACAAGCCTCCCAAAGGTAGAGTGGAAGCTGCTTAACATACGGCACAGGATGCTGAAGAGCACAGTCCAACCCCAGGTTTTCCGGTCCACTCTGGTCTGACAGCCCTGTCTGTTCCATCCATCCATGAATAAGGAGCAGATTGAGGAGATTGATGACCTGCACAGATCTAGATCAAGATCTATGACAGAGGGTACCACAGCCTATGTCCGAGGTGGTGTGCATCCGCCCAGCTTCCACAGCTGTGACCAACTATCCGACTCCCGCAACTTAAAAGCAGGACTGACTGTGGGTCCTGGCTTCAGTCCACAGCTCCAGTGCCCTTACACCTGTGGCAGGCCAGAGTGGCAGGCGGGTGTGGTGAGGAAATCTGCTCACCTCATGACAGTCGGGAAGGCTGTGTGCACAGAGGGGGATATCTGTCCAAGGCACCCCCCCCCCAGCAACACACCTCTCTCACTAGACCCCATTTTCTAGTTTCCACTACCTCTCAACACCATCGTAGTATGAATCATCACTGGATTAGGCCCGAGCCCTCATGAACCATCCTCTAAAAAGCCTTTAACTCATGGGCTGTCAGGAGGCATTGTTAGATTCAAACTGTTAACACAGTGGAGAGACTCTGATAAACCCTCCAGCCTGAGGGAGGAGAGGTAGGTGGTGAGGTGGCTAGTCCTCTGGAGAGTGGCCCATACCCCACAATCCCGTGAATCTGGTAGTGCTGAGGGGTCGGGCTTTTGCAGAGAAGGGTGGGACAAGCCAGTGTTTGGCCAACTGGAAACAGTGAAGAAGGCTGAGGAGGGGCAGCACCCGCTACAGGGCCCGGAAAGAGACTCAAGGGCACCGTGCCGGAGGCTCAGCTGCGGAACACTGCACGCACCCAAGCTGAGCGGTCCGGAAGCGTTTGCTGCCTGCCCCCCCCCCCCCCGCGGGGGGGTACGACGGGGGACGGGGACCCGCACTGGTCAGTAAGGCAGAGGAGAGGATGTGGGCAATTGTGCATGGTTCGCATGCGCCCTGCTTGCCTGAGTCTGTAGCAAGTGCTGCCAGTGGATCTGCTCCGAAGCCAAGCAAGCACACCCCACTTTCTCCACAGCAGGAGGACACTGAGAGGACAGGGGAGGGCAGCGCACCGTTCACTTTTAAAATGAGGGGGACACAGAGGGCGTGGGAAACACCAATGCTGGAGGGTCATCGAGGGAGAAGCCCCGGAGCCACCTCACTGGTCACTTGGTGTCCCTGCTGTTTGGTTTCACTGTCTCCTGGACAAGGATTATTTTCACAAAAATCTCAACACATAAACTGCACTCACTGGTCGGCCCCTTCTCTCCCCAGTCTCTGACAGAAGCTGCAGGGGAATGAACACAAGGCAGAACGGGGGGGGGGGGGGGGGGGGGGGGCCTGTGCCAGGGGCTGTGGCCAGACAGCATTCCTGTGGTTGGTTCTCAGGATTCCAGGAACCATGGCAACCACAGCTGCTTCCCGGGAGGCCACAGGGTACCGGGGTCAGGGATCTGGGCCCCAGAAGCCTTTATCACAGAACAATCTAACTCCTGTCGCTTTCCATGTCAATAGAGGGTGCAGGGCATTCTCTGGCCAGATGCAAGCATGTGTTGGCAGCTGCTGCATCAGACTTGGTTTCTGTCTAAGGGACAATAGATTCCAATTGCAAACACCTGTCTAGGTGGATAATACTTAAAACAGTCAGGTCCCTAGCAACATGCTTTGGGGGCCATCCTGATGCTAAATCATTTTTATTTTCTAAAAATAATATGCATTATAAAACCTTTATTTTTCCTAACTAAATAAAACAGCTTATTAATATCTTAAGAAAAAAAAAAGGGTTGGCAGCCAATCCCATAGAGAAAAACACCTGTCAGCATCCCTAGATGCCTGTGTCCTGGAGGTCTCAGAATCTTTTCAGCTGCCATCTTTTCTTGCCTCTACCTCCTCATTATTCCTCATGTCACAAGATAAGTGCATACCCTTTCTGCACTGTGACCCCTAAACTACTGTGCTTTCCCAAGGCATCAAAAATGCGAACTGTGATGGACTGGAGGAGTCAGTATCCTCATACATTCTCATGTTTTTAAGTGATAAGATTAGCAGGAGGTACCCGAGGGAGGAGACAGGATTAGGTTGGAAGACAGGGCAGCGTGAGGGTTGGGTCTCGTGATGGATTCAGCAACCTTACAGCAGGGACCAATGCCGATGATGCTCTCTCTGCCTTGTGTGAACACAGTGTGAAGGTGCTGTACATGAACAAGCTGATGCTCTCTGCCTTGTGTGAACACGGTGTGAAGGTGCTGTACATGAACAAGCTGATGCTCTCTCTGCCTTGTGTGGACATGGTGTGAAGGTGCTGTACATGAACAAGCTGATGCTCTCTATTTTGTGTGGACACAGTGTGAAGTTGCTGTACATGAACAAGCCAATGCTCTCTCTGCCTTGTGTGAACACGGTGTGAAGGTGCTGTACATGAACAAGCTGATGCTCTCTACCTTGTGTGAACACGGTGTGAAGGTGCTGTACATACACAAGGAAGTAGAGCCTACCGAGACCTCACACCTTGATCTTGAACCTCTGCCTTCCAGACGGGGGAACAGGTGATGCCATCAGAGGCCTCAGCCTGTGGCCAGGACAGGGGCCAGCAGCCTTCCCTCAGAGCCTCCTGTTCCCCACAGACACCTCCCCCACCATAACTCACCAGACAAATAGACAAACCCACCATCCACACCACACCAAACACACACACACACACACACACACACACACACACACACACACGGCATCTGGTCTGAGTGTGATGTACAAATAATATCAGTCATATAAGTCACTGCTGCCTGAACAGAGCATCACACAGGCCCTCAGAGAACATCTCCTGACTACTAATGCACATGATGCGAACACTGTCCGACAGGGACATCGGCCTACAGTGACTGGGATTACCTGCGGTCCACACGTGAACACTGTCCGACAGGGACATCGGCCTACAGTGACTGGGATTACCTGCGGTCCACACGTGAACACACATCTACTAACGGGAGACCAGCTCACCTCACCACCCATTGCTTACTTTCTAACTTCAGCCCATTCCTGTGCTCTCCACTTCCACTTTTCCCTCATCCTCTCCCTGCAGTCTGTCAGGCAGGACCCTGTGGACAAAGGGCGGGCAGGACCCACTCCAGCCTCTCTCTCCCTGCAGGATGATCCTCCCCAGATCCACCCTGGCACGGTCTCTTCCCCTCCCTGTTCAAAGTCTTCAGCGATTTCCTGCTGGCAACAGGTACATTCGGGACCATGAAGTTAGTTACCTTGTCTTGCCTCTGGCATCCCCATCCGGTCCATTATGGGCCATCAGCGCAGCCTTCGTCATATTCACAGACAGGCTGCGTAACTGTGCATACAAGCTACACGTTTATATGCACTGCCCACACTTGGACTCACGCCAGGCACCACACATGGTGGCTGTGCAGCTACAGACGCGGGGCATGTGTGAATACCCAGGGTCCGCGGACCACACTGGCTATACGCGCACGGGCAGCTGCGGTCTCCGCTGCTCCTTGAACCTTTGCTGCCTTCTCCCTCTCCTTCTGAGGCCCCCGGCTGCACACCACACAAGGGAGAGTACCTGGCAACATGCTATGCACGGGGGCGTCGATGTTGACATCCTGCAGGTGCTTCAGGGTCTCGGTGTGGAAGAGGCGGAGGGTGGACCCGGAGGTGAAGGCGATCCAAATGCCAACGCCAGCCACAGCCATGTGGGAGATGATCATCCCTTCCTCTTGGTGGGCCTCCAGCTGGTTCTGGGAGAGGGGGGAGCGGGGAGAGGAAACGGGGTTACACAGGGTATGAGGGGTTCGGCCAGAGTCTACAACAGCGCTGTGGGCAAAGCTGCCACACAATGGGGGGTGGGGAGGCTGAGTCACTCCTGAATGTCATGGGGTCCAGCTGGAGCTCAAACCCATGACTGTAACAGCATCCATCTCCTATTCACAGTGCTCTTGTGGAGTTTCCCCCTGAGCAGGTAAAAGTGCTTCAGGGAACACAGTGCTACTTTCCACTTACCCCGGCACCTCTACGAGCTGAGAAGACAACCCCACCCCATGAAAGGGGCTGAGGAGGGGATGGCTGCTGATCCTGGGCCCCAAGGAGGCAGAGCCTGCTGAGTAGCCTGGTGAGAGGGTGGTGGGAAGCACAGCCCTGGGGACTGAGGAGGAAGCTAGTCCTTCTCCTACAGTCCAGGCCAAGACGTAACAGCGTCATAGGGCCGCCTCTCCCGAGGCCTGCCTGGAGCCGGCGGTCCTGTGGGATCCCATTCCCCCACTGACACCACACTGCACAAAGGCCTGACTGGCAACAGACAGCTACGTGGCCATCTTGAGACCAGATGGGGTGTGGTGGCCACAGCCAAGTCGGGGTACAGGGCAGCAAGACCGGAGAAAGTCAGGAAATTCACACTAAATATCAATCTTGCATGGTGCTCTTAATTTGAACAACTTAAAATACCCCCCATGGGGGAGGGGAGCAGACATAGATCTGTGTCCTAAGGGAACAAGAGGGAAGGCACATGACCCCTGTCACAGAGACATAGTACCCCACACCCTCACAGATGCTCCCAGAAGGGCTGGTCTGAGCTACACCCTGCATTCACTGGATCTCATTTCACTGGAAGATTCCAGGGCAGGAGCAGCTCTGCTTGTACATGGCTGGCAGAGCCCAGGTTAGGAGGTGTATGGGAATGTCTCCTGACCTTGTCTCCTTGGCCTGGTTTTCAGGCTGCTGGCTGCGGGCACACACAAACTAGATTGATTTTTTTTTTGGATATTGATCTTGTACCCTCTGACCTTGCTGAATGTTGGGTTGTTTTGTTTCAGTCTGCTAGTGTCGTTCCAGATTCCTTAGGGATTCTGTGCTGGAGACCATCTCTTAGCAAATTCACATCCTCCTTCCAACCCAACACCCACCCAATCCACCCCCAGCATCTCTGGCAGTAACAGCCAACTCTGTGTGGGCAGACGAGGAGGAGGTGGGAAACTGTGTACACCTCATGATCTCGTTTACACAGTTGCTATTCCAACACCCATCTTCCTCTCCATGTCCTGACACACTAGCCCTGGCCTGGTCCCTAGACTTCTCTGTGGGCCCATGCTGAGCACACATGCTGTGTCTGATGTTCACTGGGTGGCTGTGGGGACAGGTCTTCCTCAATGCCTTCACACAGAAAACAGAGCATGAGGCTGGTGCTGCCACCCCCAAAAGGGGCTGTCTGCTTTACCCAGTCTGCATACTGGGATACTTCCTGGAATGCTGAAGGAAGCTGATGCCCGGGTCTATCCCCTAAAGTCTCAGTACTGGCATGGTCTTTAAGATTCTGAGATGCACACATGCATGCACATGCATGCGCGCGCACACACACACACACACACACACACACACACACACACACACACACCGTATAGTCAGGTGTCACTGGAGGAAGAAGCCTGAATCAACAGATACGTCTACTTCCCATGTAGCTCTGGCCATAACACATACTGTAGACCGCTGTGATTTAGCTCAGACCACAAAGAAACAGGGACCTTTCACGTGGAGCTTGTGATCCAGCTATGAGGAATCAGTGTCACCAGCCCAGGATCCTGCAACTGCTCTGTTCTTGAGACAGCTTAGCTGGGGGAACCCTGGGCATGATCCAGTGCCAGGGACTAGAGAAAGGAGTGGCTTTGAGTAAGGACAGGCAAGAGACATGGGGTCAGGGGAGGGTCAGACTGCTCTGTGTACTGTTCTCATGGGCCAGCTAAGGTTACGGCTGCCTAGCTGCCCTGGTCTCTGGAAACTGGCATCAACTTCCTCATAGCAGCCAAGCCGCCAAGCCTCAGGTGGAGAAGTGCCTTGTTTCTGTAAGTGCTGAAGGAGTCCTCCCTTCCTGCTGTTTGCCCAGTGCTCACGTTGGGTGCAGAACTGTCTGCAGGGGAAGACGACTCCGTGCATTTGGGGCACAAGTCTTGATCACTACTGCCCCTCAGGTGAGTTCAGGGCACAGCGGCGGTAACTGCCCCTGAAACCTGTGGCAGCTGAGTGACAGGACCTCCAAAGAGGCTTGGAAAAAGCAGAACGAGAGACCACGGCATGTGAGGACACAGACCTGGGGGACTAAATAACAAGGCTCCTCCTTCCTGTCCACGTCGTCACAATGCCTACCCAACCTTCCCTGGAAGCCTGCGTGGCCTCAGCTCTGGGGTCACCAATTCCCAGCAACTTCCTCCATGTGACTTGCAGTCTGCAGGCTGTAGCACTTGAAGGGCTGGAAGCACTGTCTCAGAAGAAAAAAACCCATTTCATAACATCTGTTCTGTATCTAAGGTCTCCTGGTGCTCGATGTCACGTGACAGTCAATAGGGAAATGCACAAGTCTGCTTTAGGGCATGAGGTCAAAGGTGCTAGGCTCCTGCAGACCTGGCTATTCCCATCTCCACCCATAGACCAGGAAGCTGGGGAGCAGTCCAGACCTCTCCAGCACCCCTGGAATCTATACTATATACTGAGGTGAAAAATCTAGGCTCCTGCTAATGTGGGGCTTTCCTGGTGCTGTCAACCTGTTATATCCCCTCACCCTTCACCCCATTGGCCCACGCTTCACCCAGCCTGAGAACCAGTTCCTCCGGGAGTCCCGTCTCCCTCTGAAAATCCCTTGGGGTTTTCTTTCTCATGTCTTTCAGGTGAACTCTGCTTATCTTGATGGGAGTTGTGATGAGGCCCTGGAGTGAGGCCGTATGGCCTGACACACAGACTCAGGGCAGACACAGGATTTGAACGTTACAAGGCCACTCCTGACCTGGGCATGGGCTTACCATGCCTGCTGAGGACTGGACAGAAAGGAGCCACCAGAACTCCACAGCATCTGACACTGTCCCACGGGTGGACACATAGCCAGGGTCTGCTGTGTGGTACGTGGTACTTGGGAGGTACAGAACAGTATTTAGATGCTGGATGAAGGGCCGCATGACATTGGTTCAGTTCTGTGATGCTGGGCATGATTTTGTTTGAAAACAGGAACACGGGCCTAGGACCTGTGCTGGCTAGTCCTATGTCAACTTGACACAAGCTGGAGTTATCTGAGAGGAAGGAACCTCAATTAAGAAAATGCCTTCATAAGATCCAGCTGTGAGGCATTTTCTTAAGATTGATGTGGGAGGGCCCAGCCCATTGTGGGGCCATCCCTGGGCTGGTGGTCCTGGATTCTATACAAAAGCAGTTTGAGCAAGCCATGAGGAGTAAGTCAGTAAGAAACACCCCTCCATAGCCTCTGCATCAACTCCTGCCTCCAGGTTCCTGCCTATTTGCGTTCCTGTCCTGACTTCCTTCAGTGACGAACAACCATGTGGAAGTGTAAGCTAAACAAACCCTCTCCTCCCCGACTTGCTTTTGGTCATGGTGTTTTGTCACAGCAACAGAAACCCTAGGACAGACCTGTTCCTCCAAAACTGTTTCTGAGCATGTCTCAGAGGGATACCAAGATGCATATGTGGAGCCCTGGTCTGCACTGCTGTGCTAATTACCATAAGGAAGAGTATGGCTGGAGACCACTGTGATGTTGCTGTGCTACTGTCCTGGCTGTTCATTCCGTCTGTCCCGTTAGCCCTCTTTCCTTCCATCTATCTGAGTGAGTCAAAAGCACTACATATGGTAGAAACTCAAGAGTAAGGAAAGCAGTCTTCAGAGTTAAGCAGCTCCAGGAGGGAAGCAATAACCATGCGCCCATGGCTCTAAGAGAAAATGCTGTGAAGTTAGCATCTGCCAAAACCCCAGAGAAGTCAGCCTGTTCCTAAATGTCAGATTGCTTTAGGCCTCTATTAGGTGTTGAGGCTTGAGTTTTAAACACGCATGCATGCACGCATATGCGCGCGCACACACACACATATATAGAGAGGCAGAAATAAAATGTGGAGAATACAGCTCCTCCACTAGGTGACAATTAGCACTAAAAACTCCCCTCATGCTTTGCAGGAGGCCCAGGTGTCATCTGGGAGATGTTCTGCCCAGGCCTGCCAGGTTCTAGACCCCAAACACAGGACACCCTGACCCATGAGCATTCCCACTCAGCCCTGCAGCGGCCATGAAGATGCCTCAGCTCCAGAACCTCCTTCCTAGCGGCTCCTGGTGCTCTTACTTTCCTGGTGCTCTCCACCCTGTGCAGAGAGGCAGCTCCCTCCAGGAGCACCCCCACTCCAGCTGGGTGAACACAGGTTGAGGTCCTGGGCCGCACCCACATCTCAGCTGTGGCTGCCCACAAAACAGGAACAGCATGAATCTCATTTTCCCAGAAAAGCAGGTTTTGCTTCTCTCTATAAATGTGGTTAGTTATTTTTAGGCTAAAAACTGCACAGAGGGGACCAGCACTTGGCTCTGGGTGCTCTACTCTTGGAGCCTTGGAGATCTCCAGCACTGAGCCTCTCTGGAGCATAGAGGCACAATAAAGCCGAGGGGAAACACTGCCTTATCTTAGAAGCCCTCTGGGGAGGGCTGCCAACATCCCTGGCATTTCTGCTTTTAGTTTATGAACAATGTAGATGATGATGATGATGATCATGCCATTTGGGGGAAAAAAATCTTAGGACAGTGTCATATGTCTCAGTATAAAAACAACAGACGGCCGACAACACATTACTCTGGCTCGTGTACGTTCCTTTCAGCAAGGTTTCATCCTGATGAAAAGTGGTGACTTCGGCTCCGATGGGCTGCGCTGGATGCGGGCACTTCCCTTCACCAACCAAGCAGCTCTGACCTGGGGCCCTGGAAAGCTGGGCTATGACATGCAGCTGGGCTGTGGGTGGGCCTGTGTGGGAGCCCGTTCTCGGGTTCCTCGTGGCTTTACCCAGCAGGTCTGAATAGAGGATGATCAGGACCACGGGCCTGAGTGCAGGTGTCTGAGATGGTCTGCACTTGGCTGTGCTGGGGGAGGAGGTCTTTTGCTCCACCCCTTGGCGTCTCTATAAAAACCCTGGGGCAGAGACAGTCAGGGCCCGTTGGAATAGGTTCCAGGTCCTCTCGAGGCTATCCTTTATTTTCTATCTGTTTATCTCCACGATATTCTCCGCTATAAATCCTTCTATCTAATATTTCCTGCTGATTGCACTCAAGAAAACTCTGGGGAACTGTGGGGGTGGTGGGTAAACACCCCACAGGCCTGTGCAACTTCAGCTACAGAAGCAGCAAGGTGACATCGCTAGTCGGCAAGACCGCCCCGAGGAGCATGTCTACATAGGGTCTGGGACTTTCTAGGAACATTATTCACAAGATGACATCACTGGTACCTACAAGGGCTGCAACCAAATCCTAGGAAGTTGCCACAGCACCTGTGACTTGGTGGGGTTTGGGGGGGGGGGGGTCCTGTGCTTGAAGGGAAAGTTCTCACCACAACAGTGACTCACGGGTGGATATAAAAGTGACCAAAGTGACCATGAAACTTTGGGGGTAAATGTCGTCCATGTCTCCTTCTGCCTCCCCTGTGGTCAGCGAGCAGGCTGGGTCTTGGGAACACAGTGGAGCCAGGAAAACAGACGCTGGTGCAGTGGTACACTCCTGTCGCCCCAGCGCTCGGGCTGAGGTAGCGGGATCCTCTTAGTTCAGGGACAGCCTGGGTCTGCCCAGGAAACAGTGCTGGCTCCATCTCTGCCCCAGATAGAAACCTCCTGGTTCTAACCGAGCCTCACCTCCCGACCCTGAAACTGCCCTTGGGAGTCTGCAGGCCTGAGACAGCATCCGCACTGACGAGCTCAATGTCACAGTCAGGGCACACTACATTACAGCTCTGGAGCCGGGAGCGTGGCTAGGTAGTGGAGTGCAGAGCATGCGTGGTGTCCTGGATTCCATTCCCAGCACCACAACCACCCTGAGTTCTCTGCACCTGGAGCTTAAGTTCCACTCTCTCCCTGAGGGGACAGAACAAGCCACCAATGCATGTCCTGAAATAGATGTCTGAACAGTGTCTGAAAACGTGACACGTGAACCCTTAGCAAACGGCCTGAGGCCCTGCTATGGTGAGCCGGCAAACTTCACCAGAGATGACCCAGAAATGTTTTCTGCAGCTATGACGGTGGCAGTTTGATTGGCAGATTTCTGAACAGTCACTCCAACATGTCAGATTAAACAAGCCACACCCCAGAGGAAAAAAACCTAATACCTCTTGTGTGACACCTAAAGAAAATCTTGTGAAGATTGGTTTGTTGTTGTGCTTTTTTGTTTTGTGTTGTTTTTTTTTTTGAGACGGTGTTGCTCTGTGTAGCCCTGGCTGCCCTGGAACTCACATTAATGTTGTGGGCCACCACGGCCCAGCAATATCATTCATTTTTAATGGCAAAAAGAAAATAAAAAACAGTGTCCATGTGACCTGAGCTTACACAGGGGAAGGGCGGGGTGAGAGGCAGTAAAAGACAGATGGGTGACTGGGCACCAGCAGTCCGTCCAGTAAGCGGTGTAAGATATGGCTAGAAAGGGGCTGGAAAGATGGCTCAGTGGTTAAGAGCACTGCCTGCTCTTCCAGAGGTCCTGAGTTCAATTCCCAGCAACCACATGGTGGCTCACAACCATCTGTAATGAGATCTGGCACCCTCTTCTGTATATGTAATAAATAAATAAATCTTAAAAAAAAAAAAAGATATGGCTAGAAAAAACGCCAACGGCACAATGACGAACATACAGGTTATATAGCTGTGAGCTCCAACATGCACACAACATATACGCAGCAGATGTGACCACAGGCAGTCGATGCGGCATTATGCTGCAGGTGTGGTTTGTGAACGACACACATCGCCCGCGCTCACCGCCTTCACTGACCCATCGCATGCCTGGGCCTGACCAGCTCCCCCTGCGGAGGTTTGTTCCTCTGACACACTGAAAAGCAGAGTCTAAGAGATGGGAGGTTACCACAGAGGGGAAGAGGAGCAAACCAGTGATGGACAGGGGGTTGTTAAGAGAGGGAACGGCTGTGTATAGGGCTGCCATGGACACATGTCACTGCGCATCTGTATCTCCAAAGTGACAGCACTGACCTGTCGATTCAGGCCTGCTGCTGATGTAAACAAACACGGCACACGTATGGGTGCCGGGGGCAAGGAAGGGGAGCGTGTGGAGGGCGTGCTGAGGGGGGAGGGGGAGGAGGGAGGGGAGGAGGGGCAGAGAGCTGCTGCAATCTGAACTTCCTGCTCAATCTTTCCAAGAATCTAAAGTTTATACACAAAACAGAACCTCGCTGTGTAGGCCACGCTGCCATCACCGAGGCCTCGGGTGGTGTGACTGTGCACTTCCTTTCCTGCCCGTTGCTGCTCAGGCCCTCTGATCACTCTCTACCGGGTTGGTTGTCTCTCTCTCCATGTCTAGGAAGACCTTGCTGTACATCAACGTGTTAATTATAGGTCATATGTACAGGAAGCATTTCCCCAAATCTGAACATGAATATTTTGGTGTATGTGTACTAAATATTACGTGTGAAAAGTGATGATGCTAAGTCACGGTTTCTTTCCCCACTGTGGCAACTTCTGGTGTCTGGGGTCTTGGGAGAGGCCTCCTCCACAGCACAGTGATTCCCACACTAATCCTGCTTTTCACCCTGTGAGTCCATGATTTCTCCTTTGTGAAAGTTCCCACACAGAGGTTTTTTTTGATTTAGGAAGCCTGGACTGGTGTCCTCCCTGCATCCCAGGAATGATCCCCTGGCCCACTGATGAGAAATGACACTCCAGTCAAGAGCCGATGTTCCATGTATCCCTGCGGGCTGTTTATAGCGCATGTATTTTTAAAGCAATGTTTCCACTACTTAGCAGGTAAACACATAGCATCTATGCCCCAGAGATAGCTGAATTTTCTAGTTAATTGTATCTTTCTAAGCAAAGCCCATAATCATTTCCTTTCACACACAGCCCCAGAATGCACCACCCGGTCCCGCCACTCACACTGCAGAATGCCTGTGCTGCTGGGACACACCCTGTCCACAGCACGCGGCAGCAGAAGGTGCTTGACAGCACTCACCTCTATAGCGTGCATCTCCAGGCTGGCCATGAACACCTGCCCTCCCGAGGCTGCCCACAGCGCACCTTCCACCAGGAGAAGGCTTTTGACAGGCAGGACGCCCAATTTGATCACTTGCTGGGGTTCCGAGTTCCAGGATCCATCTGAAAAGAAAACATTTTTAGTTCCTCTTGAGCTCAGCTACCTATGTATGGGAACAGAGAAACAGGACCACACCTCCCTGCAAAAACACAAACCAAGTACCAACTGTGCCCACAGTGCTTGTTGTATTCAACATGGGGAGTTCAGGGGCACTGGAACCAGCCCTGGTCCACAGAGCCTGTAGCATGTGGAAGACACAGAGGACAGCAAGCAGGATGGGACCATGTCTCTAGACACATTCATTCCTTGTTTTCTAAAAATTAAGTATCAGTTTCTTTATCTGTAAGATGGGGGCAGTACTGTCATGAATTAATAATGAGATGTATACATAAAAGCTCATTGCAGGGCCCATCACGTGGTTCCTTAGATCCTGCTGCAATACAGTGGTTATGTGTGACATGACTCAGTCGTCAGGAGGACTGCATCATTTTCAAAACATTCTGTGATGCGTACAGCATCATGAGGAGAGCCTGTTCTTACTGAAGGTGAAGAGACCAAAGCGAAGCCAAAGGCCCTCCCTGCTCTTCTAATGTCTCCCTCCCTTTCCCGACCCCTGGGAAGCCAAAAATGTATTTTAGTTGGAAAAAGTTCCAGAGATCTGGGAGGAGTTCTGCCATGATGAAGTGTGAACCAATAGCGTAGTGACTGTAAAGACTGAATGCAAGATTTAATGCAAATTTTAAAGTGACTGATGTGACTATCCTGTAAGTATTTAACTCCTCACTCATCGAGCCCCAGGATTCCGATGGTAGTGACATCATCAGTGTGACTTCCCTGCTGTGTGAGTTCTCTTAGCTCTGAGGAAACAAGGTCTCAGCTTCTTCTCTCTCCTGACCAGAAGCGCTGAGCCTGAGTACAAATCCCATGAGCAAAGGGGGCTGAACGGTGCTATTAGACAGAGGCAATGGGCAAGTTCCTGTTACAGTGCTCCTTTAACAGGAATTCTGCTCAGAACAGTGCTGCAGGATGGCTTTGTATCCCAGTGTCCCGGCCTACCTTTCATGCCACAGGTGCATTGGCTCTACACATGGTTAGGTGCATGTGTGTGCATTCATGCATGCATGCGCATTCATGCATGCATGTACACAAAAATGCAGGTGTGTATACAGCCACATGCATACACTTTTCCCTCACCTGCCCTAACATTCATACAAATAGCCATCCCATGTGGTACTCACAGCCCTTCACAGCCCTGTGGCCTGTAGACACAGTTTCCTCTGGGGTTCACAGGCTCCGAAGGGCATGGCATGGTACGAGAATACAGACCTCTGAAGTGAGACAGAACTCTGCCCGCAGGCTGCCAGAGTACTGTGATGCTGCTGACTGATGGTATGGTTCCTTTGAAACAGGAACGCCAAGATCAAAGGAGGGATAACCCACTTTGGGGTTAAGGCTGGACTTCCAACAATCAGCCTCTGTTTTCTGGCCACCTAAGCAAGCTCTCTTCTCCTTAGATACTGTATCCTTGTCTCCCTGGGAGGGTCATGTGCAACCTCACTGCTGAAAGTGTGTGAATCTGGGCCAACTCTTGGGACGACTTCTTCCTGGCAGGTCACCTGCACCACAGCCAGACTTCATGCACGAGCTAGCAATGCTGATGACCCCAAGTCTTCGAAAGCTGAAACATTCCCATCAAGTCCCAGGTTTCCAAGACCCACTCCAAAGCAACCGCCCCTCTGTCTGGGAAGGCCACAGTCTCCACTCTACCACCCAGGCCTGGCCACATGTGCAGGCCGTGTAACACACAGCAGGAAGGCTGCAGATGGTGGGACTCTGGAGACACCATGTGCTGTGATGCATACCGCATAGCACAGCACAGAGCTGGGCTGGCCAAGCCCAGGGACACACAGCGAAGAAGGTTAAACCTTCAAGCAATTAACACCCAAGAAGGAAGAAAACCAGATGGCCAAGGGAAAGGAGCAAAGATAACCCCCTGGATATCTAAAAGAAAGGGCATCATGAACGGGAAGCATAAGACAATATAATGGCAATCAGAAAATTCGGCACAAGAGAAAAAAAGGCTATCCAAAAACCCCTGTGCATTGTGCATGTGCCGTCTCTAAGAAGGGGACGCAAAGAAAATAAACTGTTACCTCTAAAAACAGGCGGAATAGAAAAGGGACTATCAGCTTTTTAATGGAAGAAAGGGCTGGGGACATGGCTCAGTGGCCAAGAATCTGCTCTATGAGCAAGCACAAGGTTCACAAGACTCAGTTCAGTCTCTAATACATTAAAGATAATAAAGTAAGACAAAGTAAAATGGAAGTATGTTATAAGTCAGTCACTATGTAAGTTTTAATAGTATAATGTTAATCTAACAGAGACAAACTGCACCAGGAATGATTCAAAAGTTCACTCATAGTAATGGAAAAATGAGCACCACCTTCTGAAGTCAACTTCGAAGGCCTGTTGCATTCCCCTAAAATCACCTCCCTTCTGACTTTCAAATAATCGATATTCCCACATTGTGTGGGTCTCCACCAGAGGGGTCTGGAGAACACAGGGTGCAGAGCTGGACAGCAAGGCCCAGCAGCAGTGGACCCCCGTCCAGAGCTCCCCAGACAGTGTTCATCCTTGACAGTGCTCG
Organism: Peromyscus maniculatus bairdii; assembly: GCF_049852395.1. Lineage (NCBI taxonomy): Eukaryota > Metazoa > Chordata > Mammalia > Rodentia > Cricetidae > Peromyscus > Peromyscus maniculatus. The sequence goes on from NC_134868.1 coordinate 55,814,546, forward strand.
GCAGGGTGGTAAGGAACTCACCAGCCATGTTGAAAACACATTAACAACAATTCAGAAAGCAAACATTGGCAGGCGTACAGGGCAGCATCGGGGCAGGAAATCCCACACCATATTTTGGAAGTGGTGGCTCTGAGACTCCTCAGGAAATGCAGAGGGTCAAGTCAGGAGGCTTTGGACACGTATGCCTAGGGCCGGAGGCCAGCTCTCGGGGAGCTGCGCGGCCAGGTGTGCAAGGCTATGGGGTAGACCTGGGCACGCGGTCAGCCTCGAGGCTTCAGTTTAGCATGTCTGTGTTATGTGCCTGCATGCAGGGCTAGGGAGAAAGCCTGGCCACTGGCCATGCAGCAGCGAGGACGATCCCTGGAAAAGCATGGCTACAAAGCAGCAGCTGAAGCTCACGAGAAAAGCTAAGGACGGCCACGGTACCACGCCCACAACACAGCAAGTTCCCCAAGTCTGAAGAACAGTGTGAGGCTGCTGTACCCTCTGCCGGGAGAATCACAGAGGGACCAGAAAGCCAGGGAGGCAGGAGGGTCTCCAGAGAAGAGCATGTGACCTAGATAGTCCTATTTCCATCTTCATGAGTCCATCAGGATGGCTAGTTAAAATACTACCGAGCTGTAGGACTGGAGGCCGAGGGGCACACACAGGGGCTGAGCGCTTCTGAGGTGGTCAGGATCGGGCTCAGTGTGTGAGACTCTGCGAGGGCAGATACAGCAGAGCCATAGGGGAGGATCATAGACAGAAAGGCCAAGCCTGGATGGCAATCAACCCCCGTCCCCACGTGAAAGTGGGCTTGAGTGATGGAGGAAGCCTCAGGAGAGCAGCGAGAGGCTAGAGTGCCCAATAGCACTAGGATGGGCCTTCAAGGCTGGTCTGCACGGTGGAGCAGGAAGAAGCCCCTGGCAGCCAACTTTAGAAAAAAAAAAAAAAAACGTCCCATGTGCCCATCAGTGTCTTTCTGGGAAGGAGCAAGTCACGCAGGTTTGGAAGCAGGGCTGACAAGCACCATGGGAGGTGAGATGGGCGTCTAGACAAGAGTCAGGGCTGAGTGTGGGTCGTTACCTGGAGCCTTGGTGTAGCTGGCCACTGACCCATTGACCAGGCCCGCGTACAGGCCTTGCGGGGAGCAGGCCAGGCTCATGACCGTGGACTTGTCAGGGGTGTAGAAGTGCTGAAGCCTCACTTTCTTGCATCCCTGACTGCTTTTGTAGATGGAAATGCTGCAAAAGAAAAAAAAAAACACATTCACAGGCCCATGTGCAGCCCGTGGGAAGACCAGGCACCAGTCAGCGTCGGAGAACGACACGCGTCCTCTTCATGCCTCCCCACGGCCTGCCTCCCCGCTCTTAACACACCCTTGGCTACATTAAAAAAAAAAAAAATACCTGCAACCATTCGGATTTCATTCTTAGAGCTTAAAGAGAAATTCTGGGTCAAACTTTCTTTTCTTCCTATAGATTTTGGAATGTTAGCTTATTTGCCATTAAATAGTGTCAATGTTCCACATGATTATACTATAAAATACTATTGCTTCATTCCACAATTGAAGTAGTATTCTATTTCTAAGAAGAATTAACAAAACCAAACCACTCTGGAAGCAAGCAGAGCTTTCCTCTGTATCTCTTGCCATGGGTGTGGCTGACTGGTAAATTTAGAGTACAGTAACCGGGAACCCCACCCTCACCCCACCCCCGCCCCCTTGCGTCTTCTATTAGGCTCATCCTGTTCCACGTGGGAGCTGACGTGTCTTGCACTGAGGACAATCCCTACTAAAACAGTGGCTATTCTCTACCTTCCTTCTTCTGTGCCCAGGCAGATGGTGGGCACATGGGACGCTCTCGAGGCTGTGGCCTCTGGGTCCACGGCTTCACCGGACTCTTGGGGCTTCGGCTCCTCTGCGGGAATGTATACCATACACAGGATGCGTGACTCCACGTTGAAGCACTCGATGACTTTGGGGTTGGAGCTTTGAAAGGAGACGATGGCGACCTGACCCATCTGATCGCTACAGCTTCCGATCTGAGATAGGATGTGAGAGGGAGGAAGAGTGAGAAACTGAGGCACACTTCTGGAATTGCTAAATTTTCTGATCAGGTATGATTCTGGATATGCAGAAACCTGACCTGTGAAGGTATCGATTTTCATGTGTGAATCATACTCAGAAAAAGCGAATGAAGTAAAAGGATACCTAACTGCCCGTTTCTCTTTTCAACATGTTTCATTTGGCTTTTACCTTTTTCAATAACATGAACACAACTTTATTTTCAAGGGGAAAACGTATACACATCATCGAACACCAGACACTCATCCCTTACACAACTGTAAGGGCCTATTCACACACTCATTTTGTAAAGTACTGAAGAGCAAATTAGTGGCAGCGTTAAGTAAGCTGGCACGAAGGTGTGACAGAGCTCAGCCTCAGTGAAAACAAGCCTTTCAAGAGGCGACAGCTGAAAAGAACACAGCCCCAAAGCAGGCCATCCCAGAGAGCACACTGCGTGCCGCCAAGCAGATCCAGGATTTCTGCAACGAGTCCCATGAACGTCTATAATCCTCCCCACAGTTAACAGTCTGGAGGGAGCCTGGCCCCTGCTGACAGACAGCCCGCTGGTTCCCAGGACAGTGGATCCTCTCTCTTCCCTCCAGCCTGGAGCATGCAGTCACACCTCCCTGCCTCTCCTGCACGTGGTGTTCCATGCTACAAGTAAGCAACCCCCTCTGACCCTGTTGGAAGGAGGCCAGATCATCAAGTCCCTGGGAGAGAGAGAGACAGAGACAGAGAGACAGAGACAGAAAGAAATATCATGCATCAGCAGCTACAAATCTGCTCAGTAGGAAATCACTACCCAGGAGGAGTTTAGTATCTCTGCTGGTCCCTAGGTGCTGAAACACCAGCTAGCCACGCTCCCCCATTCTGAGCACACTGGTTGCAACAGAGATGTCAACTTTTTTTTTTTTTTTTTTGGTTTTTTGAGACAGGGTTTCCCTGTGTAGCTTTGCGCCTTTCCTGGAACTCACTTGGTAGCCCAGGCTGGCCTCGAACTCACAGAGATCCGCCTGGCTCTGCCTCCCAAGTGCTGGGATGAAAGGCGTGCACCACCACCGCCCGGCCAGAGATGTCAACTTAGAACGATGTATGCTGAGAGGGGCAAGGGGAGAAGCAGGAGGCCAGGGGCCCAGGCTCAGGGAAGTTCCTGGGCTACTGCTACTGAGTACTACTGACAGCCTAGACTCCGTGTGGAACAAATTCACTTTAACTACGACAGCCAGAAATGTTTTGGAAGAGGAGGAAAGTCAACGTGGAGAAACACTAGCGTGGAGGACCTGCTAAAGTTATCCTCACAGCATTTAAGTTCTTAGTCTTGGGTCCTTACTCCACTGTAAAAGTCTTAAGATGAAAAAGAATGAAAGCCAACCTTTTAATTCCCAAGTCTACACCTCAGAGGAAGGGTCCTGTCTGGGAACCTAACCTGGTGCTCTCTGGTGAACTCCCCTGACGGTTCTCTGTCAACCTGCCCTAAAGACAAGCGAAGAGCCTTACCCACAGGAAGCCACGTGCCGAGGAGGGCGAAGCGGGCTGGCTTTCGTTGCTTAGGTAAGGCTCAGGGTTATAGGCTGCACATTCGATCTACAAAGGAACAGGACACTGTGGGTTCAATGCGTTTTCCATCGTCGGCTGAAGCGCGGGCCGGAGCCCTTGCCCACGACAGCCAGCTGTGTGGGCCTCACGAGTTTATTCTGCAGGCGTGGGTTCCCAAGGAGGTTTGGTCTTCCGTGTTGTCTTTGGAACCCCTCAACCATGCCAAAAGCCAGCCGGGCACGCCAAGTCGGCCGGGAGGACTAAGCCAGGAGCAGGACACCTGATGGTGTGTCCACTGGCCTTCCTGACACACGTGCTGTGTGGTTCTCCCTTGAGGCATGGACGAGGCCGTCCCCATCAAGTGGGTCAGAGTCCAGGAATAAGAGAGAGATAACAGCGTCACGTTATTTCTTAAAGAAAGGCATAGTACCTTGTCAGTGGCGTTGGGCCTCGGGGCCTGAGCTCAGGACCCGTGGTGTCCACAAGACACTCGGGGCCCTTTGGCGGAGGAGCACACCACATCAGCAGATAAAGACTTTAGAGTCCCGACCCTCTACAGAAAGGGACCGTTGTTCAAGCTGGAGCACCACAGAAGAGGCAGGTGCTGGAGGACAGCGGGCACGTGACCTACGATAACCCTAGCCGGCAGCAGGCCACACAGACCGCGGCTGAGCCTCACCGGTGGGTGGGTGGGCTCCCAGCAACAGCATCTCCAATACTGGCAATACGTTTCCTCTCCGGTCGTAGTAACAGGGTCCTACACCAGTGTTCCCCCAGGAAAATCCTCTGCAAAAGCGGGTATCGCCTGGGGCCCTCACCTTGAACTCTGGCTGCCTGGCCACCATCACGGGCATGTGTCCCACCAGGAGAGGGTGCGTCTCCTTCTTGGCTAGGTTGCCATCGTCGTCCACACAGAACCATCCCATGTGGTTCTCCTCCTCTGTGGGCACATTCAGAGAGAGCAGAGCTGAGCGGCTGGGGTGAACGTGAGTGCCTCCTCGTGTCCCAAGAGCTGTACCCAACACTCCAAGGCGTGTGAGCAAAAAACGATTTTGTCTTGGGAAGCAACACTACCTTTCCCTAACTGGAGGCTGGGGGGAGGTGAACTCTCACACTGGCAGCCTAATCTGCACCATGTCATGGGGCCTCACACTTGGATCTGCTCCCGAACAGAATGCACCAGTATCCCAGGCTGGGTCCACCTGACAGGCCTGGATCCTTCAAGCAGCTGAGCTGGTCAGACTCAGTGAAAAATTCTTAAACATGAAGACATAACCTGCTCCTAAAGATAGTGTCCATCTTAGCTTTGAGTAAAGACAGAAGGGCGCTTACCGCTGTATTATTTATTTCACAAGGGGTCATCCCCTGGATTATAGAGACACAACCCAGGAGAGGACAAAGAGCTATGTCCCTGTCCTCAGCCAGGTCAGGGAGGCTCCCTTTCACAGTAAAAGTCTTTTTTTCTTTTCACTAACCATTGCTTTCTAAGGGGCCAGCAATAGCCTACCTCTGTTTTGTGCTTAGGTGACGGTTCAGAACTTGTGCACTTAGAAGAGGATTTCACAAATGGGTGCACACACCTACCCACATACAGGTAGGTAATCAGTCTCATACACAGACACCCACACCTATGCACTTACTTACATGTCACATATATGCCTACCCAGCAAGCTGAGTAAGAAATCTGTGTATATAAACTCTATACAAACTATACAGAGATGGATCTGCCGCCCTCCCTCCCTCTCATCTTTCAGTCTGTATACCTATCTACCTACCATCAATCTCCATCTGTCTACCTAATTACCTATTGTCTATCAATCTATCTCTCTATCATAAATCATCTACCTACCTACCTATCGTCTATCTACTTACTACCTATTGTCTATCGATTTGCCAACTGTAATTACCATTTACCATCTACCAACCTATAATCTACGCATCTACCTACCTACCTACCGACATAGGCTAAATAGACAGCAGAACCAAAAAATAGTTATAAAGCTGCTTCTAGCCACAGTAAAACCATGGGACTTATTTTTAGAGCTGGGGGTCCTGAGTGACAAGGTGTGGATACACTGGATTCCCTGTCACAGGAGGGTTAGCACAGTGGCTGACATGATGTGTGTGCTTCCTGCTGCTTGAAAGCTGACCCACGCCAGGGTTTCAGGCTCTGGACCAGGGCTATAGCCTCAGGGGCCCATTCTTGTGCTCAACAGACATAATATACAAGAATGTCATATCACAACAGAAGTAATTGGAATGTTCTTGTTTAACTTAACTTTTCCAATTAAATCTATGCTTCCAAGCCACAGGAAGTTCTCTCTCCACCCCGGTTTTACCCTCCCAGGTGTATGCACCATCATATGACCTCTCTGATGACTCTGAAACATCTATTTCTTAAGGGCACATGCCCAGTTAGCGTAAACCCTGTGTCTTACCAAGTGCCAGCTTGGCCATCTGCAGGCTGCTGACCCAGGACTCCTTGATGGCAGGGGTAAACGTATTGAACACAGCGGTAAAGAAAGTGGGCCGCCCTGACCTGCCAGAGAAGAGAAGCGTTCCCTTTACAGACCGCACTCCAGCACGTACAATGACTGTGCACAGTCCACCATGTGATGCAATCACCAAGCCAGAAAGCACGTATGACAGAGAACGGTTCAACTTTTGTTTTGAATCACTGACTTGTCTTGCTTCCCCGGGAGCTGTAACTGAATCCTGCAGCGGTCAGCGGCTCTGATTTCCTCTTCTTTCTTCAGGATCAGTCGTTGTAAGCCTGACGTCCAATCATGGGCTACCGCCTGGTTTAAATTCTACAGAGGAGATGTACAACATGTTCGTTAGGCTTTACTGCATTTTGCCTTGTCCGTGTGACAAGGTCTCACTCTAGCCTAGGATGACCTAGAACTCACTAGGTAGTCCAGGCTGGTTATAAACTCATGGCAATCTTCCTGCTTCATCCTCCCAAGGGGGGTGTTTACAAGCATGAGCCAGCACACTTTGCTTACACACACTTTTAGGAGAAGGGAAAAAGCAAAGCGCTAACATGATGAAGACCCCCAGGGAGACTCAATCATATTCATGTCCAATTACAAAGTGGATCCGTTGGGGTTGATCATGCAGAGATACAATGAGGCATAAGTACTACAGCATGAAGGAAAGCTATGCCGCCCCAAATAGAAAGCAGCACTGGACCTAGTCCTTAGAGACATCCATGCGCTCGATTCTGGAGAATCGGGAGACAAACCGGTTCTCACAGATCTGGAAGTCACAGCAGCATCCCATGCAGAAGGCCGCGTTACCTGATAACTCCCGCGGAGGTTTCCTATTAGCTGTGAGATCTGGCCAACAACGTTCAGGTCAGACAGTAGGTTCTGCAAATCCTGGTACAACTGCCCTGGCCCCATGTAAACTTTGTCTGAAAATGTGAAGGAAAGACAAGAATCACTTCCTGCTTGGGAGGCACCAAAACAAATTTTAGTTTTGCTTTTTTTTTTTTCTAAGTTGAGGAGGATCTAGAATTAAAAAAAAAAAATAGCTTCAAGCATTTGGGAGTCATTCCTTTGCTAACTGCTATGCTATTTTGAAATAATTTTACGTGCATAGAATGATGCCTTTCATCTGCCTTCCAGGAGGTTGGTGTCTTTCCTCACAGAACTGTATATTGCGACGCTCAGGATGACACAGAACTCGCTGTTCTGTGACATCCAAACACCACCAGCTTTTGGTCACTGTTCTCATGCTGGTCCAGCCCAGGTCCCTGAACTCCTCCAGTGTCCTAGCCTTCACCTGCCCACAGACCTCTCAGTCTGTCTTTGACGAATTTGACTCTTTTGAAAGACACTGCTGAATTATCTTATAGACTGTCTCACAATTTGAGCAATGTTTTGTGTGAGAGAGAGACAGACAGACAGATGGACAAGGGAATTTCATGTACTTCAGATTTTCTTGAAACTTCTAAATAGCTGAGACTGACCTTGAACGCGTGGTCCTCTTGCCTCTACCTCAGGATTGCTAAGATTGTAACCACCATGCCGTATTATACATACGGTTCTGGGGATCAAACTCAAGGCTTCATGCATGCTAGGAAAGCAACTCTGTCAACGGAGCTGCACCCTAGGTCCCCTCATTTTAAATGTAATCATTATTAGTAAGAAATACCCAGATTCAAAATTTAATCAGAATCACATTTCTAATATCTGAGATATCCAACACCACAGAGTTCCCTAAGGATTTCCCCAGGGTTAAAACATTTAGAAAGGACCAGAATTGGCTCTCTCCATAAACTCGAGTCAGGAGGTGATGAGCACCCTGCTGTCTATGTGTCCATAGTCAGTTCTTACCAGCCAACCCCCAACAGCCAGGCCAGCTCCACCACTTACAGAAGGCTTGGGGGACACAGGAGGGAGATTTGCAAACACTGTATCTCTAGACCCCCCAGGTATGTGACTGTTGAGAACAGACCCTCAGCCTCCTTGGGTTCCAAGCTGACTTGGAAACCACCCAAGGTCCCACATACAGAGGTAAGAGGGATCTGCACTCAGAACTACACTCCAAACCCATGCTGCAAACCAGCATGGTGTCCTCCTGTCCCTTTCTCACCCTCCATATCTCATAGTCATCACATCAAACATCTCAGGGCCAGCCAGGGAAAGAGCCGATTCAGAGCCAGATTCATTGGGGCTGAACAGAGCATCAGGGCCTTGGTGTTCGGGTCTCAGCAGACCAGCTGCCTGGCCACAGCCCTGCCTCGAGGGTCCCAGGCTCAGCAGAGCCCAGCTGGGTTTCAGGGTCTGGTCTGTTGCTAACACCTTCAGCTTCTTAGTGATTCTGATCACTGAAGTCCGCAAGTTCAGTTTGCACTCTGTCAGAATCACACAGCTTGTCCCATCCTTCAATCTGTCTAATACGTCACTGTGTCAAAGCTTCCCATGATAAAGGCTTCATAAATATGTGTGTCTCAAATACACACTGTCTACCTAAGGACAAAGCACTCTATCTGTGTCAAAGACACCACCAGAATATAGACCTGATTTTATCACCTTTCATGCATTCTTGAATTAGGTGCCTCTCAAGAATCTTGAAGTTCAACCACAGGAGGAGTAAACTGTGGCAATGCGTTATTATGAAAGTTTCTCTTGCATTCTGAGAGACTGGAACTTCCTAGACCTCACAGCTTAGTTAATAATACATCTTGAGGTTACTTAAGACTCAACATGGATGTGTACTGTGTACTCAGCCTGTTAGTTTAATGTGCTTTTAAGAGGACAATGTAGCTGTCCTTACTTGCCTTGTGTTTCCCATGTAATCAGCTTTTACAACCCAAGTTAATATATAGCTTTAATCTTAAGATATGTACTCTTCCATGTCCCTGACCCAGAGGGCGATGTGTGTGCGTACGTGTGTTACGGTAATAAATGCTGGAAACAGCAAATAGGTTGAAAGCAACCTTATGCAATAAATTCCACCACAAAGGCTGGAAGCAGCACACAGAGAATTATCTGATAGCATGTGTGTGTTTGTTATCTAGGTCAGTAGGGTTCACGTGCACTAGGCAAAGCTTCATCCCTTGTGAAACACTGTTAAGGATGTCTGTAAACTGCCCCTTGTTCCTTTCCCATGGGATGCTTTCTGCACTGTTCAATAAAAAACAGAGCAAGAGCCTTTCGTGAGGGGCACAGAGACAGGGACAGACAAGACAGCCTTCAGGCAGGCGCAGACTCAGACTCATGTAACAGACAAGTTCTACACAGACCAGAGACAGAAGACAGGGAGAGAAACAGAAAACTCAAACGTGGGCTCTCTCTTGATTAAACCACTCCAGGGGCAAGGGCCTTGGTTTCCTTCCTTCATGAAACACTGATGAATTCTAGTGACTCTGACTTCATCACCAATGCACTCCATCGATGCAGTAAATGTGTTGGTGTATCTATGCACACACACCTATTCACCTACGATCCACACACTGACTCTCTCTCTCTATTTTACATTATGCTTACAAGTCAAAATATTTTTATCTGGCAACTCATCTGTTACATTCACGGTATAAACTTTTGAGAATAAACTGTGAGCCCAGGCTTGTAGTGATACTATAAATACCATAAATGCCATAAATTAACTTTCTTGATCAGCACCTACTTTACATTAGCTTTACAATGATTAATAAATGTTGACTTTGATTTTTGGTAGGCAGCTCTAAGAATTCAGGGGTACATTTTAGATGCCCACCACACTCTTCGGTCAGCCCACAGGCCAGGAATAGCGCCACGGCTCACAAAAAATGACTCCTGTCACCTGTGGAACTCCCTCACACGCCCCGCCCCCAGAGTCATACCCCCTCCTTGGCCCTGTTCTCTATCACTATATACCTTTGTCTAACCATAACCCATATTTAGTTTTAGCCCCCAAACTAGTATAGTTTTATTTATACTGGTGTTCAGTTGATGAGCCCTTATAGGAGAAACTCCTTGGTTTGGAGGACAAGTGTCCACAACTGTCACAGTTACACCCTGGGCCGTCATGCCAGGACAAATGCCAGAGGGCAGAAGTCTGCACTAAGAAGGCAGGTCTGCACCAGGCTGCCAAGGGCCTCTGCTCCAGCCTCGCTCGGCACTTCCCGTCTCTGGGGACAAGGTGATAAACCAGAACGGATACCAACTCTCCGGCAAGCGTTTCTAAGCTGAGCATGTCGAGAACACACATGCAGTGTGTGCTTGGAGTCGAACGGAAACCATTTCTCCCACTCACACGTGAGTGAGCCCCATGTTTAAACAGAGGACACTTTTCTACTTAATCCAGCCTTTCTTGGATCCCTTCCAGCCCGAAGCCATATCTAGGGCTCTTCCTCGAGTCTCCACTCCCTTCAAGAAAAAGAAGTGATGGGTGGTCAGGGCAGCGTCCTGAGTGTGGGAGCCCATTTGGGTTTCCGGGTGGCTTTGCCCATCTGGTCTGCACAAAGAGGGTGACTGGGCCACGGGCCTGAGTGCCGGGTGTTTGGAAGGGTCTGCACTTGGCTGTAACTCGCAAGGGCGAGGTCTTTGCTCCTCCCGTTGGCACTGTGATAAAAAGCCCTTTTGAATCAAGTTCAGGGCTGGTGGGTTTTGACCCAGGCCCTCTCGGGGCTACCCTGTGTTTCTGTCTCTCCTCTCATCGTCTCAGTATCTCTTTCTAGCTAATAGTTCTCATTTCTCCCTACACAAGAGTATCCTGGGTCGTAAAAGTGGCGGCTGGTCCGTCACACCTGAGCAGAGAGACCCCGGGAGGAGGGGAGACGTTGATAGGAAACAGAGGGATCTGAGGTAAGGCTGCTCACTTTACCTCACAGACACCTGGAGACCCTCCTCGGAAGAGAAGAAACATGGAGACACAGCCAACCGTGTCCTACCCACTCAGAGAAGAGACAACAGGTCTGCACTGTGGCTCCAGCTTACACAGCAAGGACTTTACCTACTGAGCCATCTCCTCGGATTAAAACAACAACTTTTTAAAAGAAAAAAAAACTGTGTGTGTGTGCGTGCGTGTGTGCGTGCGTGTGTGCGTGCGTGCGTGCGCACACACCCACATGCACCATCACTGATGTGAATCTGGGGCAGGAAGGGAGGCGACTTTCTCCTCAGTGAATTAAAGACCTTTATATCGTGAGACCACAAGGGTGTGTCCGCTGCTGCCGCCCTGCACAGGAAAATGTACCAAGTGGCACCTGAGCATGAGTGGCAGACACTGGGGACACAGAAGAAGAACAGGAAGCCACTGTGGAAGATCCCCAGCAAGCCAGAGCACCTCTGCTCACGGCAAAAAACTACCAGCTGCACAGACCTCAGAGCGCAGTGGCTCTCAAGTGCTGCTGCCCCGCAGGAAAGAACTTCTTGTTTTCCAGCCCAGACTCCATCACGTAAAAACACACAGTCGGGAAATTTGTCAGCGCTGGTTTCCAGCTACCTGGTGACAGATTCTGAGTATTTTAGATGTTGTGGGTCGATGCTCTATTGTGGTCGGCACACAAAAGCTCCACATCTTTCCCCGGCTTTCTCACGGACCCTGCCCTCTCCCCTGCCCCACTCCCTGTTTCTATGGAAATCCCTAGAACTGGTTAGAAAATTCAGGGTGTAAGCTGAGTGGAATCTTCTGTGGAACAAGGAAGGGGCTGTGTGGCTAAGTCACCAGCAAGGACATCCACAATGACCTGGGTGGAAGTAGGGGCGCAGACATGACCCTCAGCGAGTCTGGAAGCTGAAATCTCTCTGATGCTGGAGGAGGGATGTCAGGGGCAGAGGGTTCCCAGGCCCAGACAAGGCTGTTCCACGGGGGGGTGGGGGGGGGCTGTAAAGTGGAGGATGCAGGGAGCAGGTGTGACGGGAAGCAGTCAGCCGTGAGTCACCACAGGCTCCCCACGTGCTGTCCCTGGGAGCTGCCACCCAGCTCATCTCCAGGCAAACATTTTTTTTTTCCCCTCAGAACTCCACCTGACATTCCCAGGGCTCCAGAGAATCAGCAAGAATTGGAAAGAATTGCTATCCTCAGGCATAGCAACCAACTCCAGTCTGTGTCCCTGTCCTCCCCTTCCCACGGGGCCACTTCCCCGGGGTCAGGTTTCTCAAACCTAACTGCTCCTGAGAGCAAACACCAGGGTTCAGAGTCGGCTTCTGTGTGCCCTGAGAGGGGGTTACTGTGGGTTACTGTAGTTACTGTAGACGTCCTTGCTGGTGACTTAGCCACACAGGCCTGAGAGGGGGTTACTGTGGGTTACTGTAGTTACTGTAGACGTCTTTGCTGGTGACTTAGCCACACAGTCCCTTCTCCTTGTCTGTCATTCAGCTTACACCCTGAATTTTCTAACTAGTCCAACCTCCCGCCTGTGAATAACTAGCTTTTCCAGAACTATTTGGCGAGGGGTTTTTACACATGACCCCAAAAGCACAGATAACAAAAACAGAAGAATAGGCACATTATATGAAACTGAGAAGTTTTTTTTCTTTTTAAATTTTTTTATTATGAAGAGATTTTTCTGTTCATTTTACATACCAACCACAGATTCCCCTCTCCTCCCTCCTCCCGTGCCCCAGCCTTCTCCCCAACCCACCCCCCATTCCCACCTCCTCCAAGGCAAAGTCTCCCATGGGGAGTCAGCAGAGCCTGGCACACTCAGCTGAGGCAGGTTCAAGCCCCTCCCCCCTGCACCAAGGCTACGCAAAGTGTCCCACCATAGGCACTAGGCTCCAAAAAGCCGGCTCATGCACCAGTGACGGGTCCTGATCCCACTGCCTGGGGGCCCCCTAAACCATTCAAGCTAAACAACTGTCTTGCCTACCCAGAGGGCCTGGTCCAGTACCACAGGGGCTCCAAACGGAGAAGTTTCTACACAGCAAAAAGAGCGATCAACTGATAGAAGACAAAAGATGCCGCAGACTAATCATGTGACAAGGACTAACATCTAGACCGTCTGTAACAAAAATCCAATTAATCCAATTAGAAATGGGCCAGTAATCCGAATAGACATTCCTAAAAAGTAAGATGCACAAGCAGCCAATGAGTCCACAAAGAAGAATTCCACATCACTAATCACCGCAGAAAGGCAAACCAAATTACACGCCACCTTACGCCAGTGAGAATGTCTGTCATCAAAAAACAAGTAACAGACGCAGGTGAGAAGGTGGAGAAAGGGGAATTCCTGCCGGCACCGACAGGAGTGCAGATTATTAGTACAGCCTGCCCAGAGAACAGCGCGGAGGCTCCCCAGAAAGGCCCAAGCCAACCCACCATATGCTCTAACTACCCTACCCTGAGTATCAGTCCAAGGGAAATCAAGTCAGCATGCCACACAGACCTGTGCTGGCTGCAGCACTTCTCAAAGGTGCCAAGACACAGAGGCAGCCGAGGTGCCCATCAGCAGACAGGACGGGCAATGAGTGGCACACACACACGATGAGAAATTGCATCCAATGATACAGAGTATGGAGCCCCATCATTTGCAGCAACGCGGATGGAACTGGAGCGCATTGTGCTAAACGGCTTAAGCTGGACACAACCAGATAAACACCATGGGAGGAAGGCAAGCAGAGGGTCCAAACAGAGACTAGTTATTTCAGAGGCTGGGGGTGGGAGAGGAGCGGGAGACCGAAGAGGGACTGAAGACCGAAGTATTAAGTTCTACACAGCACAGTGTGACTATAGGTTACAACAACCCATGGATAATGGGAAGAGAGATGACAAGAAGCCCCAAACACAGAGCAGTGACAAGGAGATGGTAGCATTAGGTACTCAGCTCAGCCAGGATGTGTGTCAGTCCTGAACTGTCACACTGGGTCCCACAAACATTTATAATTACAATCTGTTAACCAAAAGTTGAACGACAATTTTCAAGGAGACGGAAATACTGAGGATCTTGTTCAATTATTGTATTTTGAAGTCAGATGTCAAGTTATCATATTATCCGGCATAAGTATGTTAAGTATAGTAACAATTCATAATAAGCAGCACCAGGGGATGTGTTCTTACTTGGGCGAGGAGGACCAGAGTCAAGTGAGGTCATAGATACCGAGCCCCCGGGTTACCTGTGGACCATACACTAGATAAACCAGTACAAACTGACCACCCAGGACCTGCTTCTGCTGTGGTATCATCAGTGTGCAGAGGGCAGGTCAGTGTGCAGCATCCCAACAGACGGTTCATAATCTGTCTTCCCAACCATGAGCCACAGCCTTTTAAACTGCCCCAGAAAAGGACACACTTTGCAAAGTAATTCCAAGGGATCTCAACACTTAACCCAACCCATGGGTCCCTGGAGGAGGCCAGCTCACTGGTTCCCAAGCCTCTCTCTATGTGCAAAGTTTATCATGGAAACTCAATGAGATCAACACGTGTGCCCTACCCCCAATGGCAGTCTGTTTTCTGGGTGCCGGGAGCTGTGCAGGGGGGCAGCTCCTTGCTGCTTCTGCTGGCACAGCCTCACCCTTTCCCAGCACTGGTTGCTAGGCAGTGACACCCACACTCTGCCTCCAACACAAAACAACAGACCCAGCTTCCCAAACCGAATGTCACAGTCATTCAAACAGCACAAAAGTCCTATGATTTCAATGAGAACGAGAATGTCTACCTAGCTCCTCCAAGTGCCCCAAGACAGCTAAGCCCAAGGGGAGGGAAAGAGCACACAGAGGCCAAACTCTGAAGGAAGCAGGAGCAAGATTCGGGGACGTCTCCATCCTGAGACCAGTTCAGCCCGGTGCTGGCGTGACTGACTGGCAGGCTGGAGGGCAGCTCATTTGATCTTAGGGACAGGCTGATCCCCTGCTATGAGATGAGTCTGGATAAACCCAGTTCAGCTCTTTCCCAGTATCTAGTGTTTAGATAGGCCAGCAAGCTTGTTGTCTGCTGCAGGAAGAGCAAACTTTCTCTCCCTCCCCTCCCTCCCTCCCTCCCTCCCTCCCTCTCTCCCTCTGTGTGTGTGTGTGTGTGTGTGTGTGTGTGTGTGTGTGTGTGTGAGAGAGAGAGAGAGAGAGAGAGAGAGTTTCTCTGTGTAGCTCTGGTTGTCCTAGAACTCTGTAGAGCAGGCTGGGCTTGATTCAAGAGATCCGCCTGCCTCTGGCCCCCAGAATGCTGGGACCAAAGGCGTGTTCCATCACCGCCCGGCAGCAAGCCTCTCAAAAGCAGGACAGCATTCCATCACTGAGGCCTGCATGCACACAAGACAACTGGAAGGAGAGTGGACTCTCTCTTCTGCATTGGAAGCAGCAGAGGTCAAACTCAGGTCAGTCAGGCTTGGCGGTGGCGGCAAGTGCCCACTGAGCCGCCTGACCAGCACTACATCTGCAATGCCTAACCACCAGAGAGAAGAAAAGTAAACCGGTCCCTGCTGATGGTGATGACTGGCTAACCAACTTGGTTGCACGATGCATGTCACTTTACACACGTGTACCAGAGCATCACACGAAACATTTTAGACCTATGTGGCGTACAATTAAACCTCAGCAAGAGGGCGAGGGCAGTCTGGGACGCACAGCACTCATGTCGCCCTCTGAGATTTAGTCCTCACTGCTATGCGTACCACTCAGATGAAGACGCACTGGGTCCCAAGCAGCAAGAGGACAACTGGGGCCTTTTCCACTCCTATGTCCCTAAGACTGAAGCCGCAGCTCCGGGGCAGTCTCCCACGGACCCCAGGGCTGGCTGGACTTCCACAGCTGCCCCAGAACCATGGCTCCTTCAGGAGTACCCATGCCAGCACAGCTGAGGGCACCCATGCCAGGGTCAGTCAGGGTGCCCACCTCCATCTGCAGAGCCCCATGTCTTCCCGGCAGCTAGTTTTAAAGGCACTGTTTCTGAGAACACGGTCTCCCTTTTATCTGCCAAAGCCTTTATTCCGGCTTCTATTACGGGATGCGTCATCACACAGTGCAGCCTCTGTGTGTCGGGACAGCCTGGTCGGTGCCAGGTTCGCTTGTGGCTCACAGGACTCGGGGCTTGGCTTGTTGCGGGCTTCTAATAAATAATCGCGAAGAACAACAATGCTTCATTAAACCGCCCAACGCCCACTGGAAACGGCAGTGCTCTTTAATTCGTCCTACAGATGCCTTCCACATGGCACACTGTAAAGCTGGGGGATAAGGAACGGCAAACCAAGGGGGAAATGAACAGATGAAGTCACCCACCCACTAAGTTACCACCTCAAAGGGCATGGTATTCCACCATCAATAGCAGCAGCAGCAGCAGCAAGATGAGACACACCGTGCCAGGACGTGGGTTCACCCACAGTGAGCAGACACTCTCTAGAAGACAGCACAACTGTCTCACTGTCAGAGAGGGTGTAAAAGGACGCCCCAAGAAACGGCTTTTACTCGGGGCCGTCTTAACGACACAAAACCAACGCGTGCCTGCAAAGGGGAGTCTGCACGTCTCCAAGGACTTTCCGAGTTCCTCTTCACAAGACAGACCGGCAGGGATCCTGAGCTCGGAATGAGGACAGCCCCCCTCTCCTGGGGAGCAGCTCCCCTTAGCCGGCCCACACTTAGCATCCTACCCGACACCTCATCCTCAGGCAGTGGGCAAGCTCAGCTCCGAGCTGGCTGGCTCTGCTTCCCTTCAGTTTTCCCGGGTAGCTCCTGTCATTGCCTTCACAGTGAAGTGGAAGAGAGAAGGCGGGTGCTCCGGGATGAGTCAGCCCCGCACAGCAGTTGGTACAGAGAGGTCACTGCAACACACAGGCCTCCAATAAGAGGAATCCTGTTCCGGTTCTTCCGTCCACAGGAGCTGGTCAAACCATCCTGCTTTATACTTTCTCTTAATGTTTCTTACTGATTCTAACCCCATTCTACATTTGCTTCTGACAAGTCGTCATCAATAGAAAGATGATAGGAAAAGGTAAGTCTGTGTGTGCACAGATGATCAGAATTATCAATAGCCATCTGGACACCGAGGAGCAATCTCAGATACAAACACACTTGAACACTGACAGCAATGTTAAACACAGTGAGGTACACCACCACTTGCAATCGACACTCCTGCATAATTTAAGGGAATTCTCGAGACCACTTGGGAAGACATGAACTGGGACAATTTGGAAAATCATTCTCTTCCTGCGCCACCCCCCTCCATTCTTCCCTTCCCTCCTCACGCTGCTCATCTGTCTGTAATCCATCTTGGTGCTCTAGGACACTCTTGGGTGTTTCAAGTCTAGTGGAGAGTCTAGATAAATTCTGCTTTAAGTAGGGGGTACAACTTACAGTCAGCATTCAAGAGTCTACTAACTGATACTGTGTTCAGAGAACTAGCCTCCGAGGCAGATGACCCCACTGTTAACATTCTGGGAATTAGAAAAGAAGAGGGGATTAGGCCAGATACTCATTGCTCCATCTTCTCCTAAATGGTCATGCCCAACCAGAAAGGCTGAGCTTCAATGCCTGCCTTCATGCTTCTGGATGTGTCAAAAAACAAATTAATCTGAAAGGTTAATGCTTGTTAAGGTTTATGGATAGTTTCCCATTCGCTGCGGTTTAATTGGTCCAGAGGCTGGGGTCAACCACTGCATTAAATCTAGCTAGTCTTTAGTCAGGGTTAAAATGGAAGAGGAGGAGAAGGCAATGATTCCTGCTCTCAGATCAAAAGCTCCAGTCCGAACCATGACTGGTGACAGCGATCCCAACGACTGTGCAGTGCCGAGTCATTCCCAAAGGACCGCCACCCCTCCCACTTCACTGTGAAGGCCACGTGCACGAGCTCCCCACGGGGAACTGAAGAAACGAGGAGCCAGTCAGCACAGAGCAGAGCCTGCCCAAGGACTTGTGGCACCTTGTAGCCAATGCAATGCAGACAGAGCTCCGTCATGTCAGACAGACAGACAGACAGACAGACCAAGGCAGCAGACTGACGTTCCAACAGATGTACCACTCCAGCTCCAGGGGGGACATGAGGGCCAGGCTCAGAGCTCATGTTGCCCACCGCTCCCGGGAAAGTGGACAGGACTGTCACTTACGTGGCTTCACATTGGCCACCACGGCCAGGCTTTCAGGCGCGTGGGCGGCATGGTGCCTGTGCTCCCCAGCGCCAGAGCTACCACTGTACTCGATCACATCCACGTGTCCTAGAGGGACACTCCACTTGAGCAGGTACCTCTGGCTCATGACAGCATGGCTTTCGTGTGAGGTCCTGGAACAAACAGAAGGCTGTTACTTTACGGGCGACCACGGGGCCGAGTTCCCATGCCGCTCATCCCTCACGTATCCCCGAGCAACAGTTTAACTGCCACGGCACTGCAAACAGCAGTCACTGGCTCCAGCTAAGGCCTCCAGCTCAGGCCTTCAGCAGGATGGGCAAACAAAATCCTCTCCACAATCTCACTCAGAACCTGAGAACTCACAGCAACCATGTCTGAGGAGTCGGGACAAAGTGTCCCAAGTGCGCAGAGATGTGCTCTGATAGCTCCATCCGGGTTGCCTCCAGCTTCCTCTTTACCCTTGTACGGCTACGTTACAATCAATCAATAAAATTAAGTCACATCCCATACTCCATGACTGAAGCATTTGTTGGGCATACAGAAGTGAAACAAAAACCTATGTATTCTCTTCTCCTTACCACAACGTGGGACACAAACACCTATGACCAAGCAGCAGCAGAGCCCACAGCTCATGCGACTTTGCACAGGCACAGTGACGGCCATGTTGCAAGGGTGCTCCAGACGGCTTCTGCATGGCCAGTCTGACCCTCATGGTCAGTGCCCTTCACTTGCTGACAAGGAGTCAGAGGCTTGGCAGGGGGGGGAGGGGGTGACTCACATATCCTCTCTGCTGGAACTCTGTGGTGGTGGGAGGAGGGTGGCCACCTACTCACAAGGGTGAGTGTGGACAATAAAGTGTCATGTGATGGAGGTGCGCAGCTGCACGGTTCCCAGCCCGCTCTCCAGGAGGGACAGCCCAGATGTGGCGCCACGCACCTTCACGGAGCAGGCACTCCTGGCTAGACCGCCGTGAGTTACCAAAGGCTCCTCTTGACGGCTCCTGCAAGGCCGGCAGAAGCCTCTTGCCCGCTACTGGAGCTGGCTCCACATCAACCCACGGGGAGCCTACCCTCCCAGATTCCCTCAGCTTACCACAGTACCTATGTGCTGGGGAACCGTCCTGCTGCCCAACTGAGCGACAGAATTCATGGGGACTACGTGGGGATAGACCAAATGGAAACACGCTGGGAAACACCCATCCGAAGTATACTTAGAGGATCAGCGAAATGACAGTGGAGAGCCACAGGGGACAAGGGAGGTGGGGGGGGGGGGCGTGGGCGGGACACAACGACGACAATGCAGGGCCAGCTCCAGCACCCAGCACCGGCCTACCTGAGTTCACCTGGACACACCTGATTTCCACCAGCAGACCCACTGACCCTCAACAATCCAGTCCCAGATTGGTCTCTGTGTAACGCTCTGGGTTCCACCCTCAGCAAGGCATAATAATAAAATTAATGCTAACACTACTACTACTACTAGATGATGATGATGATGATGATGATGATGATGATGATGATGATACAAAAAGCTTGCAATGAGTTTCCTTTCATTAAGGTACTGGATTTGGCCACAGCTCGGTGCAGTTCAGGTGAGGGATTGAACGCAGCCTCTCTCTCGTTCTCTGATGTACACGGCCTGTCACTCTAAGGCCGACGACCTGTGACCTGGGCTTGTTCTTACCGTGAGCTGGCAGTGGCACACATGAGCACATCATTCAGCATGAAGAGCCGGCGTTCTTTGGTCTTGATGATCTCTCCCCTGTCGTTGTAAACCGTTTCGATCACGTCATCGGATCGAATGAGGTACCGGTTTCCACTGCTGAGGAGCTGGGTGTTCAAAGAGGACACCAACACAGTCACTACCTCTGGGTTCACGCGAAGGAGAAGGGAAGGGGGACTCCCGGCATACACAACCTTACAGTGCCCATGCTTTAGGACTCAGGGTCCATAGCTCCTGCTCTCTCCTCCCACGGAAACTACCGGGCTCAGTGTGTGATTTTAAATTCCATCTCTTATCAATATCAGCACTGGGGGTGAAAGGTCACATAGCAACTGACTTTACAGCCAAGTTACGTCTGTATCTAGACTTGATTTGCTGTCCTTGTCTTGATCTGCTTGATTTGTTTTACCGCCATCAGTGATTGAGCACAGGACTTCCATGCAACCCGCCAAGTGTTCCACCACTGAGCTACATCCCCCAGGGGCTGTGTCTGGTCTTCCTATCGTCTGCCACTCTGTGTGTCACTGAAGAGACATCAGTTCCTGCAAGGATGCTCTACACGGATCAGTGCCATGGGATGTCACTTCGTGCTCATAACAGGCAACAGCACCGTTGGCCCACCTCTGAGCCTAGCCTACCACCGGACTGCCTAGCTCTCAGAAACCGGCTAGAAGCCAACGGCATCACGGGGCCTTTTGTGGCCTGTGCACGGGACCAAGGTCAGGTGCTTCCAGGCTGCAGTCAGTATGCCTTCCTTCCCAGTACGCTCGCACACCAAGCACCATGGAGACGCTCAACTTTAAATGATACAAACTATGTCAAGAGCACAGCCGACTGTAATTCTCCATTCAAAAACTTTCAGTCATTGAGAAATCGGAGGACTGCCTCTCAAAATGCATAACTCCTCAGCAGGAAGCCACTGGACGTCATCCTCAAGGAGGACATCTCCCCCACCGAGGAGAAAAATGAATGTGGCATTAACAACAATGAGTAACACCATACAAATTACCACAGTTCCTACGTGTGGACTGACTCCTCCCCACAGACGGGGCCTTAAACAAACATGTGAAAGCCTACGAAGGTCAATAGTGTTCTGCAAGAAATCCTTCTGCAAAGAGGAAGTCCAAACAGCCCGGCCAAGGAAGGCACATTTTTGGGGTACAGACAGCTCAGCACTGGTGGATAAAGGCAAACAGCTATCTGTAACAAATTATGGAATTTTGAAACTAAAGCCAAGAGTTGTGGTTCTTAACCTTTTGGGGGTTCTTAGATCCAAATTAGGAGCTACCAAGTCTATGATCCTCTTTCCTGAGAAAACATGTGGGCAGAGGTCAAGGTTTTACGTGCAGTCCCAGGCATTCCCGGCCCTACCCACCACAGTGAGCTTAGCAGAGGGAGCTCCCCTAGTAGTTAATAAACTTTTCGTAAGCCTGGCTCGTTAGCACGAAAGGGCCGAGAAAACCCTCTCCGACCTTGTTCAGGTATCTTTCATTGATGGCTTTTGCTATCTGTTTGACTTCACAGCGCTGGTCAGCATCTCTTTTCCTCTCGTTCAGCTTCTCCGCCAGGGTCTCGAGCTCCGTCAGCGCCATCTGAAGGGGCAGCCTGTCGGGGTGTCCCTTGGCCGTGTTCTTCAGCATGTCCTGTGAGCAGGAGGCAGGGCGTGGGTGGTCGGCAGAGAGGCGCACACGCACACACAGTTAGCAGACCACTCAGTCTGGCAGCTGCCAGACATGGGCTGCCGGCCACCTCTGTCTCTCCACTCCCGACAAAGGCCCCGAACTTGAGGAAGAAGACTCGCCGCATGGTACCACGCAGGCATGCCTCACACCCCACTCTGCTCCTCAGACCCCACGTCTTCTGCAGGTTGAGGCCACAGCACTGTATCCACCTCATCCACGGGGAGTTTTCCCAACATGTACTTAGGCTGAGTCTCCATGCCCCATCTGGTAATTCCCACAGTATTTCAAGCATTTCCATTACCATCCTGTTATGGAGAGCTTGATGTCTCTATTGCAATTGTTCTGGGGTACCGTAACCCACGCCACTCAAAGACTGTGGACTTCATCTATAAATGCGTGTGTTCTATTGACCTGCTGACTGGCCACCCCCTGAACCTCCTTTTTCCCCTGGGGCCCCCTAACACCAGAGACACAACGGCACTGAAGGAGGTCGGTCAACAACCCTACGGTGACCTCTGGAGAGTCTCAAACTGCTCACTCTCAAGCAAAAGCTAGAAGTGGGGCCAGGTGTGGTGACACATGCCATCCCAGCAGGCCAGAGGCCCAGGCAGGGAGGGTCAAGGGTTCAAGGCTGAGATGAACAGTGAGTTCGAGGCCAGCCTGAGTGCTCTCTCACCTGGTACTCAGCTGTAACTGAGAGATCTCTAAGCCTCTTGGGGGAAATTCAATGTTCTCCTTTAGTAAAGACACCAATCTTGATGCTGACACAGGAAGAAAAAAATCAAACTAGCCAGATACGGTATTCCTCGAGCCAGCTAAGTGAAGAGACCCCCCACTTCTCCGCTCTCGGGGAGGCTGAGAGAGCTGCCGACGCTGGACAAGATGAGCCTGGAGTTGGCAGAGGCCGGATCAAGAGGTGTAAGCACAGAACATCCCTGGAACGCGACAGGAAGGCGAAGCAGCAGGTGCCGACGGAGACGACTCGGCAAGGGTGCCGCAAGATCCAGCTCAGATAACTGCCGGATGGATGGAAGGACGGGCTAACCAATGAGCTTCCAGCGAAGGCCAAGCCTCCGGCGAACAAGACGCCACTTCAGATTCGCCCCACTAGAGAGGAGCAGCCAGTGCCTGGCTCAGAGCCACAAAGGACAGGAGGACTCTGTTGGAGAGCAGAGTGGACATGCAGGGAGCTGAGATGGAAGATGATGGAAGATGATGCTTGCTCAACCATCTGAAGGCCCTGGACCTTCCCATCTCACCGGGCCTACTCTGCTTGGGCTCTGAACATGGAGGACAAATCCTAGCGACAGCCCAGGTCACAGCGTCTCCTACTCTGTGCTCTAAGCCCACCACGGAGAACAGCTACGTAGAGGAAAGGACGTCTCTGAAAACAGTACCGATGCTTTACCAAGCACGGTGCAGCGGATGTAGAGAAAAATCACTGGGGATGAGCCGGGAGAGGAGCCTGAAGGGAGGGCCTCAATCACTGACCCCTGACCAAGGGCCAGAGAAGCTGGGTCCCGAGAAGGAAGCTCCAGCAAGCGCTGTGAGCAGCAAAAAGCGGTGACGAGGACTTACACGTATACGTGAGAGGGCTGACTCCAGTTCCAGGGGGTTCTGGGTGGCTAACGCTCTGTGCAACAGACGCATGCTACAAAGAGGAGCAGGAGCTGGGCGGTGGTGGCGCATGCCTTTATTTAATCCCAGCACTCGGGAGGCAGAGGCAGGCTGATCTCTGTGAGTTCAAGGCCAGCCTGGGCTACAGAGTGAGTTCCAGGAAAGGCCCAAAGCTACACAGAGAAACCCTGTCTCGAAAAACAAAAACAAAACAAACAAAAAGAGGAGCAGGAACTATCTGACTTTCACCGGGGGCTGACACTGCCCCCGGCTGCTACAAACAGGGCTCAGAGATGTTTCCTGGAGGGACTGAGAGGCATGGCAAACACCCCTCCTCAGAACTGAGCAGGGCTCTGTATCACGAAGCACCCATCTTTGTGTACGTTACCACAGAAATCACATCACACGGGTGCCTTTTCCTGCATAGGCACTGCACGCCAACCGATTGCTCCCCTGCAGCCAGTGGCAGCCTTTTCTGAACGAACATTCTCGCGGCCTTTCGCCCAGCTCTTAGGCAGCCCTTTAACCAGTCCTTCATAGTGGTTGCTTATGATTCCTTAATGTTCAACATCTATTATTCTGGTCCATTAACTCCCCCACCTTGGCCAACTCTGCTGTGGAAAGACGTGGACATCGCCTGTACCTCTGATGACCAACTCCCCCCTAAACACTCTGTCTTTTCAACAGGGAAAGATCTCGGCACAAACAGCCCAAAGGCTCCAGTTTTCATGACCAATAGGTCCTTACTCTGCATATACATTACATGACATTCTGTCAACAACAACAAAAAAACCCCAAAAAACTACCAAAAAAAAAAAAACAAAACAAAAAAAAAAAACTCCAAAAACAAACCTCACCAAAAAACTAACAATGTACAGGTCTGGAGATGGCTTAGGAGCCAAGACCACTGGCTGCTTTTGCAGAGGACCCTCCTTGGTTCCCAGAA
Organism: Peromyscus maniculatus bairdii; assembly: GCF_049852395.1. Taxonomy (NCBI): domain Eukaryota; kingdom Metazoa; phylum Chordata; class Mammalia; order Rodentia; family Cricetidae; genus Peromyscus; species Peromyscus maniculatus. The sequence continues at coordinate 55,838,578 of NC_134868.1, forward strand.
TCCACATGGCAGCCCACAACCCTCCTTCAGTCCAGTTCCAGTGCCCTCTTTTGGTCTCCACAGCCACTACCTATGTGGCTGCTGGTGACTGTGCCCCGCTATCCCCTGTGACAGCGGTAGATTAGGGACCGACTCCTCCAGGGGCGGCCCATCTACTTGTAGCTGCAAAGGAGGTCTGCAGTTGTTGAGGGGGGAGCCTGGGGGCCCCACCCACTCCTGGTCCTGGTCTTTCACCAGAGTGACAAGCACATGCTCTCCGCAGGCCCGGGCTTTACCTGCAGCAGGAGGATGAACTGCGGGAACCTCTGGATGGGCCGCATCATAAGGCTGTGAAGCGTGACTCGGTCCGGACTGGAGTCCTGGCTCAGCTACGGGGAAGAAGGACAGGCTCAGTGCGAACAGTGGGTCAGCCCAGCTGTGTCCTTGCTGCATACCGAGTGAGGATGATGGACAGGCCGCTCAGCGAGAGACTTTCTAGAACATGTGGAAAGCACTTCCTACCCCAGCCCCTGGGAGGACTCATTGCAGATGCTGGCCTGAGGAGGGGCCATACCTGGCTATTTCAGGCCCTGATATATTTCCCAGTATTCTTAGGGGGATTCTTAGTTCCATATTGGCCCAGTCCTGCTCTAGGAGAGGTGTGGCCCCTTCGGCTGCTTCAGAGAGAAAGTTACTCCCAGCACTTCTCAGTCACCTTGACCAGCATCTCTGAGCACCCAGGGAGACATCAGTCCTGGACCACCTGAGACCCTGGGTGGCCCTGGCCCCGGGGCCACACCTGGGACATCTCCTTATAACAACCCCACAGAGTGAGGTCAATGCACAGTAAACAGCATGGCTTAGCTAGGCCTAGACTCAAGGTCACCTGGCCCTGGGGAGAACACTGGGAGGGACCGTGGCCACCGCAATGCCACAGTTTCTATCACCATCAAGTTCCTGGCAAAACCCTCAGAGGAAATCAATTTCTAACTCGGCAATGTCTCGGTTCCCTCTAGGAAAAGATGTCACAGCTCCAGGACACAGAGCTCAGCTTCTCCAAAGCCAGAGGATATTTAATCTCTGGAGGGCCCTCCTTGAGCTGACCGTGGTGCCATGGGGACCTGAGCTGTGTTCCGTAGAAGGGAAGGGGGAAAGTATCCCACCTTAAATCGGGCATCAGTGTTAGCAAGAACACGTACCCTGTGTCTGTTCACCCCAGGCAGCAGACAGAAGCCAGAAAACAGTCCAAGGACCAAGAACACACTGTGCTCTAAGGAATTGTCATTCAAATGAGACTGAGCAGGGATGTCCAAGGTCCTTGAAGGGGACTTCAGTCTGGTTCACTGTGCAGCAACCTCAGGGAGGCTTTCACGTGGCGCCCTCTGAGCCCTGCCTGCAGACCGGCACCTCCAGGGAAATGCCCTCCATCGTGGAACGGAAGAAGGCAGCAAGGGCTTGGGGCTCTCAGCCTGACATCAGGAGGCACAAACCCCACACCTCCAGCATAGGCCCCTCCTCCCAGGGTCGGCCTTTCCAGGCCTTGGCTCACTGCTCTGTCTCAGGAAGGGGGATCATTTCCAACCATAATCTGGACGTGAGTTACTGTCATTCCTGACACCATGCCGAGATGGGCGGCCTGGTCATCTGCGGGTTCTGATTGAACTTCCTTTATGTCTATATTCATGTAAGTACACTTGTAAGGTGGGCAAACCAAAGTTCCTTCAAAAGCTGTGATGCAGCCTAAAATCCCCAGATCTCCCCATACCCAGGGATCTGATGGTATTGACTCTCTACAATAAACGGCATGGCTCGGTCCAGCTTCATTCCAAGGCACTTCGATATGGGACTCGTCATAGGAGACACAGTTCACACCCGAAGCAGGGGTAGTGGTGTGCTTACCTTTAGGAACTCCAGGAAGGCGGGCTTGGTGGCGCACGTCTTCTTGAGGACAGCCACAGCTGTGCTGAAGTTGTTCACGTACTCGCTGTAAGCATCCAGCACCATGGACTTGGAGAACTGGAGAAAAGAGATTGGGAGAGGCAGGGCTTGGAACACGCCCTTCACGGTGCATTCACAGGACACACCGCTGTGGCTGCAGGACACACCGCTGTGGCTGCGTGCCGTTCTTCCTCCCTGCGCATTTGCAGTGAGTGCACTTGGTGTCTACCTGGCTGGACACGGCTGGCCTGACCCCAACACACCTACCTGTTCCTGCACTTTGAGTTGGGGAGGTAAACCCTCCCGGCTGCAGAGGAGCACAGCCGGCCAGCTCTCGGTTTCCTGGGCAGACACAGCTTCCAGGAGAATAAGGGCCATCCCACAGCGGCCTCAACACCCTCCCTTGGGGCACAATCTACCTCTGGAAACACAGGGTAAGGCCGACCCCTTCCCCAGGTGGAGCTATGACACCCATATGCTAATATCCCCTATTTTCCTGCAAATGCCAAGGCTTCAAGATGCAGGACAAGGCAGGACTGGTGTCCCCGGCACCAACCTTCATGTTCTTTCACAAAGGCACCATGTGTCACCAGGGACAGCCAGGTGACTGACATGAGCATAATGCAGGTTTACATGAGGTAAACCTTTCTGTGTGTGTGTGTGTGTGTGTGTGTGTGTGTGTGTGTGTCCGTCCGTCCGTCCTGTGTACTGACACTGAAACTGTTCTGTCCACTTCATCTTGTATTTGTACAAGAGAAAAGAGCTCGGCCGGCACTCACGCTCAGGAAGCTGAGGCGGGACACCTAGAGTTCAAGGCCAGCCTGGAATACGAAGCAAGTGTCTCAAAAAAATATAACAGGGCCAGCGTGGTGACTCAGAGGGTAGAGGTGCTTGCCTGTAAGCCTGACGACCTGAGTTCAATCCCCAGGACCCAAAGAGCATGCAAGAACAGAGCTGACTATGAAAAGTTGTCCTCCAGCCTCGACATGAGCGCCCCCAACACACACAATAAAAAATAAAATGTCATTTAGAAATAAACAAATAAAAATAACTGTCAAGAGTTTGCTACATTACTAATGTGGCATCATTTAAGTATCCAAGTACTTTCCCCACAACTTCACGCTTCTATCCCTTTGACAGCGACCTGAAATCATCACAGAGCTAATCTGCTTCCTCCACAGCCATCTATATCCAGACTGAAAGGGAAACAACCCGCACTGTGCGTAACCCCCATGAAGAGGAAAGATAAAATGACTCTAGATCCATGACACACAAATACTGTGCCCTTGGCTTCTGAGGGGGCTGCTCCTGTTGCCAGGAAATGTCACCTGCAAAGGTCCCAGCATCATATTCCTCTGCATCACCATGGAGGACCAAATCCTAGAGCCCCATAACAAAACATCCAGGCCAAAGAACAAAGGTTCGAGGAAAACACCCAGGTATTTTTCTGCCTCATTTTACCCAGTCACCAGGCATAGAGACTATCATGTAGAGAAAGTATGACCTCCATCAGGAAGGGGCCTGGTGACCTTACCACTACACGGACAGGGCCCTCGCTCAGGGACAAATGCACGACTCAGTAAAGTGACTGTGCACTCCAAACCTGATCAAGTGTGTACACTTAAGCCTTTCTGGACCTGTCCTTTGTCTCAAAGCTCTGCACAGTCCTTTCTGTCCCCCCCGGGCAAGGGGCCCTGCTCCTTCCCTGAAGGTACAAACTGGGTCAGGGTACTAACTTATCAGCATGCATCCTTACAAGCTCTGGGGTTCTGGGAAGGGATGCCACCCTGAAAACAACCCACGAAGCTCCAGGTAGGGTGGGGGAATGGTGTCTGCTGAGTTACCGAGGCCACGAAAACGTCGCCGATTGTTTCCACGGCATCCCACTCAGACACACGGCTGGCCAGTGCGATCTGGAACATGGAGTGACATTGTAGGATCTCTTTGACACGATAGAACACCATCTTGAGCTTCCTGTCACTCAGGAGCCGGGGCTCCATTTCAGACAGCGGCTTCTCATATTGCTGAACCGGAAACAAGGACGGACAGTTCAGTCACCCAAGGTGGCAAGAGTTAGTCTCCCTTCCGAACCAATCACGTGACTCTCACTGTCAGCACACAGTCACAACACTTACACTTTTTGGAGAATTTCTCAAACTTGTGTATGTTTGGTCATAAATTACATGCATACAGAACATATACGGCAAAACTATGTACAAAAGGTGTGTGAGGTATGCAGCGTTGTGCTCAGGTACCTCCAAAATCCTCCGTAAGGCATCTACGTAGTTCTTCTCACTTTCAACAATGGACCCCAGGATATACCTCCTTAGAACCTGTCAGAAATGTGAAGACAAGATGGTAGAAAACTGCTTCAGAACACACACAGGTAAACTGTACTTCTAGGTTAAAGCTTGTGAATTAAAAATACATTTCTGCCAGATGTGGTGGTGTGCATCTTCAGTCCGCACTGGAGAGACAGAGGCAGGTGGGTCTTTGTGAGTTCAAGGACAATGCTGTTTACATATTGAGTTTCAGGCCAGCCAAGCTACCCAATGAGACCATGTCTCCAAAAAATGTAAAATATTTTAAAAATAAGGAGACCTCTGAGGAAATGTTTTAAGTGGTATGTTAACTAAGTAGCACGGTGGGTATAAAACACACCTCTGTAGATACAACTGTCATCCTTTAAACCCCAAATTATAAACTGTAACAACAGCAGGACAAGTAGAATAACACTGCTTATGCAACATCCGTGATGTGAATTAACCAGTCAGGTGTCAAGTTCTCCATACTAAGTGACGTGCCATTCCATGTATAAACTGAGGGCAGAAAAGCTTCAGTCTCAATCAAATAATGCTAGTAGCAACAGCAACCCACGAATCATTATTCTTCAGTTACAGACGAGCAGAATGCCTGGGAAGATGGAAGAACTGACTCTGTCTGCTAAGACCCACCTGGGCAGCGGGTCAATTCTCTCCTGTCATGAGAGACATTTGGTACTGTCATTACCCCAAGTACATCCCAGCAAGTGTCAACTGCCAACAGAAGGGCAATAAGGCATAACACCACAGCAGAGTTGCCCTCAAGTCAACACTCACAAACACACACTCGACATAGCCATTTGTACACACGTCATCGTCACACATGATGTGAACACACACACACACACACATCACATTCACACCAGTACACACCAGAACGCTTCTAGGCAAACTTGCTAAATGGCATTATCTGAAGATACTGCAATGCCACCTAGTGGGCCAGGAAGTCATTTCCTCCCAAAAAACTCCCGAGGTTCAGATTTCAACTATGATTTATGAGACAGTCATTGCTCTCTTACAATCCACAAAACTAAGACGACAATAAACCTTCCGAGGATATCTAAAGAAACTCTGTGTGTGTGTGTGTGTGTGTGTGTGTGTGTGTGTGTGTGTGTGTGTGTGTAAGACACAGACAGACAGACAGTGTGTAGGCCAGAGATCAATCTTGTGTTGTCATCCCCAGGCACTTTAATTTTTTTTGAGACAAGGCACTTTGCTGGTGTGTGGCTCACCAGTTGGGTAGGCTTGCTCGTCAGTAAGGAGCCGTAGGGATCACCTGGCCTGCTCCCCCAGTCCTGGGGTGTATCTCACTATGCCCAAGGTTTGTCACAGGTTCTTGGGGTCAAGGTCAAATCCTCATGCACATACAGCAAGCCCTTGACCAACTGAGACGTACAAATACAGGGCCTGGTGGCTTATCCCTGTCATCCCAGTAGTTAGGAGACTGAGGCAGGAGGACTCACGGTGAGTTAGGGCTATCTAGTGAGTTCCTGACGGTCTTGCCTACCAATCTAGAACCTGCCTCAAAAAAAAAAAAAAAAAAAACAGATGAAGTAAAAGTTAGAAACACTCTGAGTGGCCATGAGGTCATTCTCAGTACCGTAGCTCATCAGGAACAGCCTAAGCACAGGTTCTTCACTGTAAAGTACACTCCTGATCGCACGCAGATCCAGGAAACTGTTTCTGCCAAAAATCAGAAGCCCAGACCCTTCCCCGGTGCTCTCGAGTAACACTGCCCAAGGGTTAGCCTAAGGATTCAGAGAGCTACATCTTAAGGCCCTGAGATAACACCTTAGGTCAATGGACCAGAAATTGGTATAAGGTGGTCAGCATACAAAACCAACTCCGTCATCTAGATTTCCTGGCTACTGCAGGTGATGTCAGCCTTTGGGGGCACTTAGAACTGACCCATCAAATGGCATGTCCAGAGAGGAGTGGCATTAGAGAGCACCCAGCAATGTAACATCATCCTAAGAACTACAAATCCAAAGTTGCAGAGATCAAGTTCACCCAAGGGCATTCAAGGGCCAAAGGAACAAGTCAGGGGAGGCAGTATTGTCCTCAAGAGCGACCGGTCTGCTCAGAGTGGAGTGAGCAATCCTCATTGGGGCCTGGGCCTGGAGAGGTTCCAGACCCTTCTATGGCCATTCCTGTCCTTAGAGGAGATGCTGTGGGGTGACTGATAAGATTCAGTGCTCTCAGGATGCAGATAATTTTCAATAACAATTTCAAACATATAAATAAGAGCTGTCCGCCGGGCGTTGGTGGCGCACGCCTTTAATCCCAGCACTCGGGAGGCAGAGGCAGGCGGATCTCTGTGAGTTCGAGGCCAGCCTGGGCTACCAAGTGAGCTCCAGGAAAGGCACAAAGCTACACAGAGAAACCCTGTCTCGAAAAACCAAAAAAAAAAAAAAAAAAATAAGAGCTGTCCTACCCCTTCCAAAATTAGGGCATGAAAAGAATATTCAACACACAGCCTTTCTATCTACTTCCACTACCTTCTTTCTCTTTCAAAAGGGAGGGGGGGAAAAGAATCCAAAAGCATCAACACCCCCAGTTTAACCTTTAAAGACATAACTCTCAAGGAGAACTCAGTTGCCAGGGAGAAAAATAATAGATGTGAATCACAACTGTAGGACAGCAAGTTGAACAAAGAACACAGAACTCAGGACCCCTGCTCAGGGTCAGGAGTGCCAAAATAAAACTCAAATTCCTCCACTGACCCTCATAAACTACTACAGTATCACCAAGCCATGCAAGTGGTGAATTGGGGTTAAACTCAGTCAATGTGACCAAGCTAATCCTAGTGTGGTCTACGGGCCTTTCTGCAGAGATGTCTCTACTTATAGTCACCTGGGTAACCCACAGGGCACCTCCACCACCACCCCCTGTCCCACTAACCACAGTGAGCACCCAAGAAGCTGCTGGGATTGGGAGGTGTCAATACCTCCTGTTTAAAATCCTACGAGTGGACTGGCCAGATGGCTGGAAGGGGACAACACTTGTCCAAGCCTGAAGATCCGAGTCCCAACACCAGAAGACAAGGTGAAAGGAAAGAACTGACTCCCGAAAGCTGTCCTCTAATCTATACACACACACACACACACACACACACATCATGGCATTGCCTACCTGCACACAAACACATATCATGGCACTGCCTGCCTGCAAGCACGCACACACACACACACACACACTTGGCCACTTCCTCCTTGTGCTGTATCCCCGTCTCCTCACACATCACACATCTTACCCACGGTTTCCTCACACTCTCATTCATTATCTCCATACTCCATACACTCCCTCACTTCACACATCCCACACTACTATCTCTACATACAGCTCACACACCTGTGTTCACTATCTCCTCACAAACCATGCAGCTCTATGTACTGTCTCCTCACACAGCAGACACCCTAGCTCAGTACCCCAGCTACCCTACACCCCTGCCCAGTGTCTCAAGATAGGTCCCGTCCCTGCTCACATGTTCACACACTCTACCCTCGTTTATGGTCTCAGCCCATCAGCGTCTAGTCCCAGCCTGTTCTTTTTGTTTGGATGGTGTTTGCTCGTGGCTGCCTGGGTCCTCAGGTTCCTTCTATCCTCGCACCCCTCGGGATCTATGCCGAGCCGCACCTCCTCTGTGGAGCTGCCCTCCTCTTACAATGGACAGCACTTCCCCTGAGCTTCCTGTCTGGCACAGGAGTTTTGTGGACAGAGAACAGGATCCGGGTATCATTCATATATTTTGTCCCCGGTACCAAACTGAGATGCTATATAGGATCAAATGCTGGGAACAGTAATGTCAGATCACGTCAAGAATGCTGGCGGTAAGCCTCTCCCTTGTTATAACTCACACTCGCACGAGGTGGGCGAGCCAGGCAGTGAGAGGGGTTCTTTGTGCCTGTGACAATCTGTCAGCGACCCGTTTCTGGCCAGCAGCTCAGGTCACTTCCCCAGCTGGGCACGAGAGAGGGGTTCAGAGCGGGGCCTTTCGCACGTGTATCTATCTGTGAGGCGTGGTTCAGATCGTTCACCTCCGCCACGGCCAGCTTTCTCTGTGTAAAATGCACACAGACAGAGAGGGCTTTGGGGGATCACGGGCTCCGGAGCGCATCCGGCCTCAGCCCCGATGACTGGTAATTAACCAGGCGGCTCCCGGGCTGTCTGTGTAACCCCGCTGATGGACCACACCTCTTTACTCACTGCCACTCTGCCTTGATTCCGTTTTCAATTCTCAGAAAAGGTAAGCTTGCTAACTGGGCCTGAAGTCTATTAACAGCCCCTAGATATCCTCTTTAACCTTTTCTTTTCTTTTCTTTTTTTTTTTTTTTTTTTTTTTTTTTTTTGGTTTTTCGAGACAGGGGTTTCTCTGTGTAGCTATGCGCCTTTCCTGGGACTCACTTGGTAGCCCAGGCTGGCCTCGAACTCACAGAGATCTGCCTGCCTCTGCCTCCCGAGTGCTGGGATTAAAGGCGTGCGCCACCACCGCCCGGCCTCTTTAACCTTTTCAACACTAACTTTGCAACGTAGTAGCGTGTTATTTTCCTTTTATGTGTCCACGGACTGTATCTGTTTACCTATACATGATTATGCTCCTCTATCTATCATCAGCCTGCCTACCCAGGCACTGATTCATCTCTAACTTGTCATGAATCTTCATTTATTCTTCTGTGTATTATTCACAAATTGAATTATGGTTTGTGTCTTGTGTTTTCTCTTCCTTTTACCAAGGAAAGTCAAATAGAAACCACTGACTTTCCCCCCTCTGTGCTTACTGTCAGGTGTTAGGAAATGAATCACATCCAGATAACTGCATTAGTTATTAAAAGTCTATCCTTTGGGGGCTGCAGCGATGGTTCAGGGGTTAAGACCACAGGCTGCGTTTGCAGAGGACCCAAGTTCTGTTCCAAGCACCTACATGGTGGCTCAGAACCATCTGTGACGCCAATCCCAGGGGATCCAACACCCTCTTCTGACTGCCTTGGGCACCAGGCATGCACACGGTGCACTTACATACAGGTAGGCAAAACACTCACATTCATAAAATAAGTAAGTCTTTAAAAAGAAGGTCTATCATTTTAATCTCAATTTTAGGCACCTATACATACATCTTTTACACACACCTGTATATTGTCTCTTTAAGGGTTTTATAGAGATTAGGTCTGGCTATACATCCCAGGTTGGCCTCAAACTGATAGCAATCCTCCTGCCTCAACTTCCACAGTGCTAGAACTACAGGCATGGTCCACTATGTCTTACTGTCTCTATAAAAGTATCTAGAACTAGAATAAATAAAGTGTGACAAAGAAATTAAGTCCCACACATTTCTCACACTTCCACTTGGAGGTGATATTTATGGTATTTAGGGAACTGTGCTGAGACCAGAGCTTTTCATGGCTGGTTTAGGGGCAAAGTGTGGAAGCCCCAGTGATAGTGCGTTCTCAGAGACACTAGCCGGTCCTCTAGTGTGAGCACCAGTGACCCGCTCACCTGTTGCTGAGACAAGCCCTCGGGCATCGGGGTCAGGACAGCCTCTGGATGCTTGCAGTCCACATCAATGAACAAATTCTGCTCTTCTTCAAAACAATACCTTTGATCTAAAAAAGGAAAAAAGGTAAGAATGCATGAGCCTCACATCAAAATTCTGTATTTAAGATATCATAGCATAGTAAAATAAGCTGGGTTTTAAAATAAATCTTCTGTGTAAGCATTTCAAGTTCAAATACATACTTCCCACCTGGCTATTATTAAATTGAAAAAATTCTTCCACAAGGGTAATAAAGCATAAGTATTGAGATTTTTGTTTGTTTGTTTGTTTTTCGAGACAGGGTTTCTCTGTGTAGCTTTGCACCTTTCCTGGAACTCGCTTTGGAGACCAGGCTGGCCTCGAACTCACAAAGATCCGCCTGCCTCTGCCTCCTGAGTACTGGGATTAAAGGCGTGCGCCACCAATGCCTGGCCAGTATTGAGATTTTTGAAGTTTATCTTCAGTATCTTATGTAGCCAAAGGGTAAAGCAGAAAAAGGTATTTTGGTTTCTAACATTACACAGCAACAAAAAATCAGAAACAGGAAAGCAGCAGGGACGGGCTAAGAGCGGACACTTTGTAATCACGGAGGACTCAGGTGGGACCTACTCACTCACTTCCTGTCTTTCTCACACTGGGGTCCAAAAGAGCACCATTTTACAAAAATCAAAAACTTTAAACTAAATCTGGGGATACAGCTCAGTGGCAGAGTGCTTGCCAGCATGTGCCAGGCCCTGAGTTCCATCCCCACCACTGGGAAGAAAAGTTTAAACCAGAACTAAATCCACTCCTTAAAAACCAGGCAGAGCCAAGTATGCTAGAAAGTGCAGTGTGTCTGGAAGCAGGGGTCACAGAGGGCTTCCGGGTAAGAGAAACCAAGAGAGAGAGGCTGACTGGATGGCTGGGGAATCCCGAGAGGCTGTTGGCTGGGTGGCTGGGACCTCAGCAAGTGATGCTTTTAAGGAGCTTTCTAGGTAACTGAGACATCCAGGACAGAGAACTCTTGCTCAGGCCAAGCTGCTGGTCTGGCCGCTTGGGAAGTGCAGACAGTTGGTGTGTTTAGGGACACACCTTTGAGCTACTGCACCTCTCTCCTATCCCCACTCCCCAAGAGAACCATCCTGAGCCAGAGCTCACAGCTGCACGCATCCCGGAAGCCTCTGCCAAGCCTCAAGGTCCCAGCTGGTATCTCAACTCTAGGAACTTCCTCTGACCCAAAGGATCTCGTGCCTACAGCTTAGTGACAGCACTCAGTGTCCCCGGACACACACAGGCCACACAGGCTGTGGCCCTTTAGTGAGTGTTAGGAAAACTTGAGCATTGTGACACCAGCAAGTCTTCCTTCACCAGCAAGAAGCTTCTTTAACATCTGAACAGATGGCTACCTCGTGACATACACCCCTAGTCCCTGCAGAATGACAAAGACTGGGAGAGCCAATGTATGGCCAGTATTGTTATGCACCAGTCTGATTTAGGACGGGTGAAGAGACTAGAAATCCAGAGAGTCCCTGCACCTGAGGGCTATAGGGAAGGGGAACAGGGGGGCAGATGGAGTACTAACTACCCTCTAGTAAAAGGAGGCAGCCAGAGAGATAGCTATTTACAAAGACTCCCTTAACTTTCTGTTTTTATTGTATGCATCCCTTTCCGTATTTTGCCAGCGAGTCTCAATATCCCGCAACTATGTGGGGGCCATAATGGGCAGCCCTCTCCTTCATTTGGGATGGGCAGGCCTAGGTCAGCTGGCTAGAGCAAAAGTCTCTGTGCTGAGGGGAAGTGCAGGAACTTTCCACGCTGCCTCCACCCCGCACCAGCCAGTGCCATAAGAGAAGGGAAAGCTGAGCCAGGCTCATGCTACATGCGAAAATGGGTTCTGGACCTTGAGCGAAAGACTTGGTCCTGATGAAGGAACGGCCTCTCTTCACGGCGGCTTTGGTCTTCTCCAGCCCATCTTTGGTGCCCTCCTTGGCTGCCTTCATGAGCTTCTGCATCTGTAAAGCAGAAGCAAATGAGTAGGGAGCTGGGGGTGGTTCCGCACGATGTCACCTGCTGGTACTTTAAAAGAATACTGTCAAGTAGTCTGAGTGGAAAAAGGACCTGCAATGAGCTTTTCAGTTAGGGAGACGCTTCTTGGTTATAGTATGTGTTTGTGGTTCTGAGATATTTCTGATTTTTTTTTTTTGTTTCTTTCTGTTTTTTGTTATTGTTAAAGAAGAGTCAATCCTTCCTTGACATGGTTCAAAAACCTTCCTGCTACATCAAAGGTTTTTGTTGTTGTTGTTGTTGTTGTTTGTATTGCAGTAACTTCCAAACACAGGGAGCTTTGTAAGCGGCAGGCAGTCACATGCCCCTAATCTAAGGTCAGAAGAGTTCACTGCATGCTCACTTCAATTAAGCTTTTGGATGTCCTCTACAGGAGTCCTTCCTGACAAGTCCCAGGTCTGCACCCAGTTGGTGGGAGGGGCAAGAAAGAGTCAGGGATAGAGAGTGGACTGAGACTGGCCTAGGTGAGAAGAAGACAGCCAGTCCCTCTGTTGGGACGTAAATCAGAACGACAACAGCCCATGCGGGTTGAGTTCACTGGACCTGGTTTCCTCCAGCCAGGGCTGTGACTTCACATTCAAATTTGGGCCACAGGTGCCCAAGAGTGGCCTTGGCACATGCTGGCATCTCTCCTTCCTTACTCTTTAAACAGCTGGGATTGAAGGTACTGGCAGCAGACCCTGAACGTCCTTTCAGAGGAAACCCAAGAGGCTGGTGAAGGAACAAGCCAGGATCCCTCACACCAACCTCTTGGCAAGTCTGCTTGACCTCTCAGCTGGCTGCCATGGCAACTGAGCTCGCAGCTCATGCCCTCTGCTACCTGCTCTTGACCGCTTCACCTTGCCGGGGGACAGGAGTCCTTACTGGCAGTCTTTGGGAGTGTCTACACTGAAGTCCCCTGCTTCCCAACGATGAAACTGCTGCTTTCTAGTCAACGACCATTCAACATAGCTATAATTAACCCCTGATCTACACTTCCAACCCAGCACCCAACTCGGATTTCCATCCCTTTTATAACCATTCTTTCCCATAGTGGTAAAAATTATAAAGTGACTCTTGTCCCCATCCTAATTGCTGCGTCCCTCAGTCCATGACCATAACCTGTTGGTATTGTCAATGGCTAGCTCTTTTAGCTCACGGCAGGTACCTTTCTAGGCCCTGCTCCTCCTGACCCCAACCATGGGCAGCTGCACCCCAGCCCCACTTGACCACATCAGAGTAAGCAGAGGAACGCAGACTAGGGGCAGAAGGGGCCCTTCAGACCCCCAAGCACACCTCCATGTTAGGCAGGTAAGATTCAATTCTGGGAGGTAAGGAGACTCGCCCCAGGCTCAGCCTGAAGGCGGGGCTCTTGCTTTTCATGCTCCTAGCTCTTGCTCCCATCTCTGGACCTGTCACTCAGCACATCCCTAAGCAGGACGGAGCTGACTTTGTGCGGCATGCTACCCCAACTAGCAGAGAGCCCAAGGCTCCCAGGAAAACCCTGGAGCTAGTTATCTCATGGATCTGCCTCAGTCCCCTCACTGCCCTGCGGGGAACCAACCGGATGCTGGCCAAATGGTGCCGTGACTCTCTTGGGGAGGCTGCCCTGCTTCAGAGAGCCTAGTGTATAAATGCTGAGGAGGGGAGCCACCACCGCCTGCCCAGAGCTGGCTCCAAGGACATCTAGTTTTAGGGGAACCCCATCTAACAGATGAATAAACCTCGCAGGACCAAGGGGATGGCGAGCCAGGGGAGGTTACTTGACAGTGCCCTTTTAAAACACACCTCAAAGGACGAAGATACGCAAAGTCAGCAGTTCTCAAGCTTCTGGCCTAGGAGCCCCTTAAAGGTCACGGTCATGTCTGTGTTTTTGAGCGGTGCTAGAAATGGGAGTCCAGGGCCTTGAGCGTGCTAGGCGCTTGCTTTACGTCACTTGGCTCTTAAGACCACGGAATGCCCTGCAGCTTTCTCTTCTATTTTATTAATCTAGAGTAACAGCAGTCAAGTTAAAATTGGTAACAATTTTAAATGTTATATTGATCTTTATTTAAAAGATAGTAAATCTATTGCATTTGCATTAAATGACATAATTATGAGAAATGATTTTATTTTCCAAGACAAAAATTGATATTTATTTGGCATGCTGGGGAATCTCCCGGACACTGCTGACTCCACATGCCATCTGTTGTGATATCACACATTGCAAGCTCCTAGAAACTTCCTCCCTTCTCTTGTGAGAGATCGAGTCCAGAGGTCGTTAAGGATGGCCCTTGGTGACATTAAGGAAATGCCCACGTGACCCGGGAGCCCTGGGCCATGCTTTGAGAACCACTGTTCTGGCTGAGCTGCACATGGCGTCTACCTTGTGCACAGCATGGTCTGCTCTGGACCACATGCTCATTGCAGAGGGTAAGGAGGAGCCACACTACCTTCCGCTCCTGCCTGTGCTTTGCCTGCGGCACCTCCACGGCTCCCACCGTACTGGCCACCAGGCCTCTCATCTTTTCCTCACAGTGCGCCTTAAAGCGGTTTAGGTCATGAGAGAGCTGTGGCACAAAGAGACATGCTTTTCAGAACAGGCTCTGTGGGTCCCCAGAGGCTATCCTGCGTGAAGGAGGGTGCGGCACCTTCTGGCTGGCGGCCACGGCCAGCTCTGCTGACCTGAGGTGAACGCACGTATGAGCGAGGTGTGCAGGAAGGATACATGCGCCTTCCACCAGTGGGCTGCAGAGGCCCCAGGGAAGAGCAGAACCAATAAATAAATGCACAGAAAGGCCTATGGAAGATCAGTCCATGACATCTCAAGGAGACAAGGACTCACACAGGCAAAATGCACTTAAGACTATTCTGTGTCAGCATCCACGGGGAGGAACCTGTCATTCAGGATCATGCTGGGTGGGCGGTTACTGTGGGGAAGACAGCCTCCATGCTAACATGACACCCGGACTGGTGTTGGCTGGGGTGTGCCGAACCACCCTTCTATAGTCACCACCATCTCAAACACACACAGCCAGCCGCTTCTCCTCTGGGGGTAATGTCTCATGTCAACCAGGACAAGCACACTTTATATTATGTTTAATAGAAACTGGATACCACTTCAACAACTCAGTTTTACACTCTGGTACTTTTTTTTTTTTTTTTTTTTTTCTTTTTTTTTTGGTTTTTCGAGACAGGGTTTCTCTGTGTAGCTTTGCGCCTTTCCTGACTCTGGTACTTTTTAAAACACGGACACCTTAGATCTAGAAAGCCTGTTCTTCTCCTTGCACTTCTGTGTTGGGCAGGCTTACGCCCCCCCAGGACCCCTGTCCATAGCCCCCATCCTCCCGGCAGGAGGTGTGGGCTCTGCATTCCTTCCTTACTGCTCCACACTCACAGGCCAAGCATCTCTAGCGCTTCACCTAGCCAGAAAAGGCTGCTGAGCTGGCATTTCTGGAGGCCTGACAGTAAGTATGAGTCCACCTTGAGTGCAAGGAAGACATCCCCCCACCCCCGGCATTGCCAGACTGGATGCCATCTTCTCAAGCCAATCAAGAGGACAGGCCCGAGTGTTTGCCGCAACACAGTTTCGTAGGCACCCTGGATGCTGCCCCTCTGGGTTACTTTTTAAGGACCTCGGATTAGGTCGGGAATGTCTAATACAGCTCGATGCAGACAGCTATCACCTCTTCATTAGCTGCCCTGGCTACAATAGCAGATCCATCCCTGGACAGATCCCCGCCGTACTCCTGATCACACAAAAAAGACCCATGATCCTGGAGAAAGCCTGACTGCAAGCCGGCTCTACTGATTGTCCTTGGGGCTGAAATAAGTTAGAGGAAAGGGACGTTCTCTGGTGACAACTTGCAAAAGTAGAGTGACACAGAAATGTGGTCGCGACCCCAGCTTCTGGCTGCTGGAGTCACTGGGGGAAGGCGGGCAGGTAAGGCAGGCACCGGGTCTCAGATGAGGACCTCATGTGGGCTGTCTGTCAACCACCTCACACAGGAAGCGCTCGGACACCACCGTGACTGTTCAAGCGGTCAATCAACCTTTATACCCTGCCACGGGCAACGCCACCAACAGGAGTTACACACGGTACCCACAAACCCTCCTTCCACACCTGGCCATAGGGGACCCCACCAACAAGAGTATGTGACCCTGCCGGCCACAGAGAACCCCACTACGGAGCTCACCTCAACAAGCTGTGGCCAGGGCCAGGGACGCCCTCAGTCCAATACTCACTCTTAAAGGCTCCCATGTTCCTCCCTGGACTGTAACCTAGGACGTTTTATGCCCCAAACCAAAAGTTCTCTCTAGGGAAAAATGATCCAGGAGGCTGGGGTCCCTATGTTTTCACATCATCCAGTTCACATGCAGTTGTCCACCGGCTGGACCGTGTGGGGCAAAGCAGAGCTGTGCCTGTCCTGTCCAAAGGGACCCAGCCAGCTGTGCATAAGGACTGCAGCTGCCCTGTGCATCCATTTAGTGATCACTGGCATTTTCCCTCCTTGTCAGAGGAAAGGTCTTTCTCTGCTGTCCTGATACCGTACACCCCAGGCTGGCCTTGAACCCCCAGCAATTCTTCTTCTCCAACCTCCCAAGTGCTGGGACGACACCTGTGCCAACACACGGCTTTTACCGCTTTCTTAGCGTCCAGGTGGTGAGCCTGTTTAGGGTGGCAGAAGTGACTTCACAAGGATGTAGCAGCCAGAGCCTTCTGTGCTTAGAGCTGAAAGACTGCTTCCGTGGTACCCTATGTTCCCCTAACTACACATCGATGTCTGAGAAATAACCACGTAAAGTGTATGACTCAAAACACATTTCCCGGTCCTGTCCCCGAGAGAGCGGCGGAACAGGCTGAACACATACTTGCTTTTTATGGCTGCTGCGCAGGAAGGATCTGGGAACTCCATTCTTGCACTCAGAGTCACTTTGCTCCTCGTAGCTCTCGAATTCACTGGAACTCCACCCGTATTCCAGTGAGCTGTTTCCACCTTCATCCCCATTCTCCACATCATCATAAATCATTTCATCTGAGTGCACAGACCACGGTGAAATTAGATCAAATCTGCGTTCATGAGCCTGCTGAGTTACCTTTTCACCTACAGTCTAGATGAGGGCTGTCCAGCACTGTCCGGGATAATGCAGACGTCGCTAAGGGCACTGGCCCTCGGAACCTCCTCCACGTGGGCAGTGACTGCAATGTGATAAGGCAGAGAGAAAGGCAAGCAGAGATGCGGAGCTGACATCTGATGGATGGAGGCTCTAAGGATGGTAAACAGCTCCCTAAATAGTGAACAGCGATATAAGTTGGGACACGAGTGTGGCCCACTTTTCCCTGGAACTCTGCCCGGTGGAGGACATTCTCCACCCCCCTGATGCCTAGCAGCCTGGCTGTCACACTGGGGCAGGGTCTCTGCATTTGAGTGAAGCAGCTGGTTTAGGATGTTTATGGATGTGATTTGAACTATTTCAATTTATTGATCTCAAGTTACGATTTTCAGAGACAGGTGCTGAGTTACCTCCACCGAGCAATCTTTCCTTCCTCATCCTCCCCCGCTCCACTTCTCTCTCAATAGCGTCCCCAGAGTCTGTTTCTGCCAGTCAGACAATAGCTTTGGCTTTCTCAATACTGCTTAGCATTCTGGTTTCTGTTCCACACTTTTCCACAGTCACCCTCTGCTGCTGTCCTCCAAGGGACCGGGCAAGATCCCACTACCTTTCAACACATTTTGACCACAGGCCATTATCTCATATGGCTTCACTGTTGTAGATCTGTCCTGAGAGTTTTTAAGATTACTAAAGTCAGAATACACTGTGATTTCCGGTCTCACTCCATCTTTGACGGCTTGAAAGGTGACAGTACAGCTATTTTTGTAGAGTGGTTTTCTATTTCTAAGTATTTATTTACTTATTCATTCATTCATTGTAAAGCAGGGGATTGAACCTGGGGCCTTGAACACACTAGAATGGTGCTCTGCCACTGCACTATAGATTCCCACACCTTTATCTTCATTATAGTTTGGTCGCACTAGTTGCCCAGCATGCCATGAATTTGTAGGTCGGGCAGGCCTTGAACTCACTCTACAGCTCAGGCTGGCCTTGAACTTACAATCCTCTTCCTCAGCCTCCGGAGTAGCTAGGATGACAGCTGAATATCACCAGGCTCAATAACTTGTATTACTTTTATCCTTTTAAAAATTCTGCTCAATTTTTAAATCAATTTTATTGGGCTGTGTGGTAGTTTGATGTCATTTGGGAAGAGGGAACCTCCACTGAGAAAATGTCCCCAGCAGACTGGCGGCTGGGTCATTTTCTTGACTGATGATTGATGTGGGAGGGCCCAGCTCACTGTGGGCAGTGCCAGCCCCAGGCTTGTGGTTGTGGGTGCTATAAAAAAGCAGGCCAACCAAGCCGTGGAGAGCAAGTCAGTAAGCAGCCCCCCTCCCTGACCCCTGCTCCAGGATCCTGTCCTGTCTGTCCTCACTGATGGAAGATCACCCCAGAGTTATAAACTGAAATATACCCTTTCCTCCCCAGGGTTGCTTTGGGTCATAGTAGTTTTATCACAGCAAAAGAAACCCTAACTAAGACAGACTGTTTATCAAAAGACATTGGCATAATACTTTTTTGGTATTTATTAATGCTTGCTCAGAAGCATAGTGCATAATTTTAGAGTGTTGCATGGACTTGATAAAACACTTGGAAACTGTATCTCCAACGCTGTCTTCAAGCCGGCCATGCTACCATTCCATAGCCATTGATTCTGCGGCCAGAACCCATTGACAATGGTGAGGCCTTGGTTAAAATCTCACACTCCGCCGGGCGGTGGTGGTGCACGCCTTTAATCCCAGCACTCGGGAGGCAGAGCCAGGCGGATCTCTGTGAGTTCGAGCCCAGCCTGGGCTACCAAGTGAGTTCCAGGAAAGGCGCAAAGCTACACAGAGAAACCCTGTCTCGAAAAACCAAAACAAAAACAAAAAAAAAAAAAATCTCACACTCCAGTTACACAAGGAACCTGTTTCTGGCCACACCTCAGATGTAACTTTCTGTATGCATGTGAAGCCTGTCCTGTGAGGCCATTCTGTCCCTGCAATAATGCCACGAAGCAGGAAAACTAATGTGTACTGGATACACTGGCTAATAATGCCAGCTGGTATGACACCTAATAGGTTGTTAGTTAAACTGGCCACATTTTGGTCACCATCATATTTCCTTCCCACATGTTTGCTTCTACATTGTCTGTATCCTGACAGGCAGTTGGATCCAATTTCTATTAACTGTAAGCCTCAATATTTGGACTCACTCTGCAATCTTTCCTCATGCTATCTGTCATTTTCTTCTTAATTTGTAAGTCCTTGCTTTTGACCTCATTGGTTTTGCTCACTGGTTTAGAAGCTAAATGACATATTTCTATGCTCTCAGGTGCTGCCCATCAAATACACACTGAACCTTTCATAGCCAAACAAAACCACAAACCACAAAGAACAACAAGAAAGCCAGCCACTACCCTGCCAGTGCAGAGGGGCCCGGCTCCCCGCAGCTCTGAGGGTCAGCCCATCAGCACCGTCAGCCGCCCCCACCCTGCCCTGTGGTTCACCACAGGCCTGCAGGCACCCATGCTCACGGCTCTCCTGCTGCCTAGTGCTTCCTTCCGCTTCTGTATCCTTGCCCTCGAGTCTGTGAGGACAAACCCAAGCTTCTGCCTGCCGTGGCACGTGGAAGAGATTGTGCTTGTCTGGACGTGGAAGCCGCAGGGGCGCCTCCCTTTTCCAGCTACCCCGTGGCCTGCCGTCCTTCCCCCACAGCCCTCAGTGGCTCATCTGTTTCCTTTGCTGCTTTAAGATTTTCGCAGCGATCTGGTGCGCGGGCGGTTTCGTTTACATCCGCCAGGTTCTATAGATCAAGGTCGATGGACCCTGCTTTAGGCTTGTATCGCTATGATCCGACCACGGCCTGTGTTTTCCTTTAGATCTGGAGAACCGTAACCTGACCTTCTGTGCTTCCCCCTTTATATCACTTCCTAGATGTGTGCTAGAACGTCTCAGCCTCAGTGTTTCCAACCTTTGCTCCTATTTTTCGTATCTTTCGCTCTTGTGCCTCAAGTGCTGTGAGCAAGCGCACCAGTCCTCAAACACACCACACAAGATAAGCACCCGAACCACCAGGACAGAAAACACGCATGCTGGACCCAGGGGCTTGCACAGGCACTAGCTACGTTTGCACCCGAAAACAAAGACTGCTAAACTAGACCTAAAACTCCAGTCCAGACAAGATCAAACCTGGTTCGGAGTCTGAGTTCTCCCTTGGAACGTCATCGTAAATTGCTTCCTCTGGATCTGCAATAAGAAGGGAAGGTCTGTTCAAAACTGGCCAGAACCAGTGAGCGTGGTGTTATAAACACCCCAATGGTTAGCGTAGAGGGGTGGCCGACTGCATCCCAGCCAGAAAGACCACTCTGAATTACAGCTTCATCTCAAAACAGAAAAGATGTGAAACAGGACCAACAGGGGGCAGTTCCCAGTTTCCAGGCCCACCCACTCACTCTATCACTGTGTTCACAATGTATCTCTCCGTGGCTCTTTCACTCTATCACTGAGTTCACATTGTATCTCTCCATGGCTCTTTCACTCTATCACTGTGTTCACAATGTATCTCTCCCTGGCTCTTTCACTCTATCACTGTGTTCACAATGTATCTCTCCGTGGCTCTTTTGAACAGGGTCAAGCTTGTGGGGTTCGGAATACAAAGGTGATACACAGTTTTAGGAATAAAAAGAGTATCCACTGGAGCTGCATCAGTGGGGAGTCCACGGACCTACACTGATACACCCTGGAGGTGAGGAGTCACCCATCCGTGCCACTAATCCGTCAAATGCACAGGGCGGTTTCCCACCCAGGATTATGGGGACACGAGTGTTCTGTGGGTAAGTTTTCTTAACCAATGTGTGTGATGGGGGTGGGGGGTGTTGTAAAAATGTAATACACTATATAAGATGGTCACATCGGATCACCAACGACATTGAAACTGATCTGAATATGTAAAGTGCTTACATGCCTTATGTGGATAGATGCTTCATCTAAAGGCTCTTGAAGTTGATTTTCCAGGGTATTTGTGTTATCGTTTCTACCCATCCACAGTGTATTACCGTACTGAAAACCATGGGAGACGGAGTATAAATGTACTGTCCCCCACATGCAGCATGGCTTCTCATCACCATGGAGAGCAGGCCCAGAAACCACAATTCTGAAGCTGTGGTGGCAGCTGGTATGCCACTCGCACCTACCAGCTGTGACCACAGCAGAGAGCTCTCCTCCTGAGACAAGGCTGGGTCGTGTCAGCCCTAGGGTTGTTTTTAAGCAGTTGACTGTTTAGGTTTGGGGGGGGGGGGCGGGGTGCAGACACAGAAGAAACCTGAGCGCCATGTCTACGACAAGAGATTTGTGGGTTGTTGTGATGGTTCTGAGTCAGCAGCCCCAAAAGAGCCACCACAATCACCCTAGAACCTGTGTCAAAGTCACAGTTCAAACCAAACCAAAACTTTCAGGAAGACACTTGAACAGCTGAGGCAGCTGAGGTGGTTTGACCTCTAAGCCAATCATACAAAACAGTTACACAGAAACTAGGAGCTACTGGGTAATAAAAGGCATAATCCTTACTTCCTTAAAAAAAAAAATGATTGGCTAAAAATATCTCGGCTTCTTAAAAAACAACTGTGGAATCTGAGACCTGCAGGCCACCCCTGAGCACCCCCACCGACAAACACAGTCTGGAGGAGATCCAAGAAGCGCGGATGGTGTCTCCATGGAGAATGGCTGAAGACAGGCGGCAGGTTGGAGCGTTAGCTCCCTCCCCATCATACAGTGAAGCCAGGCTGTACCAGGAAGGAGCGGGAGGGGTACGTGCTCCATGAAGAGCTGTGACTGCCCCAATACAGAGCAAGAGGCCACTCCAGAGTCCCAGGGAAGCCTCTCCACATAAGCTTTTGTCAGCGCTCGGGTAACCGGGAGCATTTTAAAGCTTCCAATCCGATCTCAGCCAGGAAAGGAAACCCACCACCATCTACTGTCAAAGACCCTAGGCGCTCAGGGGCGGGGATCCAGGCCCCTGGGTCAGTGGCACTTACTTTCCATCCATGCTGTGTTGGCAGGGTCGGCTGCCCACCGGGCCAGGGCACTGCCCTCCTGGCTGCCTTGGTCGCCACTGGAAGTAAAGACATCATGAACTGAGAGCGTGGCAAAGCATGGCAGTCACGGGGAGCTGAGCGACTTACAGTGTTCGTGTGTGCGCACACTATTATGCTTGCTGTAGGTCTTCCCGGACACAACTACAAGAATCCCAAGTTCAAGTTCACACACATAGCTCCGTCAACAATCACGCACACAGTAGTGTCAGAAGTGCCATGTTTTCTGTACAACCCGAAGGTCATGCATGATTCCACCTGACTGTGCGAGCCCCCTGCCTCCTCTTTCTCCAGCACAGGCTGCCAGGAGGAAGGCACCAGGACCACGGAGCCATCTCTACCCTACAGGGTGACAGTCACAGGCAGACAGGGACTTGGACTTCTGTCTTAACACAATGTGAAGCTACTGGGACACTTCCTA
Organism: Peromyscus maniculatus bairdii; assembly: GCF_049852395.1. Classification (NCBI taxonomy): domain Eukaryota; kingdom Metazoa; phylum Chordata; class Mammalia; order Rodentia; family Cricetidae; genus Peromyscus; species Peromyscus maniculatus. Next base: position 55,860,954 of record NC_134868.1, read on the forward strand.
CAGAGAATGACAGGAAGGGATTCCCTGTGAGACCTCAACACAGTGTCAACACAGCCGTTGACAAAAGGGTGGCAGGGTGACAGGTCCCAAGACGGCCACCGCCCGCTGGGGCAGTCATAAAGGCAACTGCCCAGCCCTGGTGTTAGTTTTGGGAAACAGTATCTCACTATGCAGCCTGGCCTAGTAGTCTAGAACTCATGATTCTTCTGTCTCCGTCTCCTCAATAGGACTGATTACTAACTTGTAATCATACATAGAGCTATAGTTTCTGGGGGTGGGGTTGGGGGTGGGGAGGTCTTGGTGGGTCTGCTTTGCGACAAATTCTCCACTCCCGCTCCATAAAAAGTCCTTGCCATGTGACTGTTTCTAGAAATTCCAGTGATTTCTAGAATTTCAAGTTTGGGATACTTTAATCCTTAACGACTGAAGGGGAGACACGGTCAAGAGCAGCCACAGCCATGCAGGAGATGACGGAGAGAGGACACGGCTGGTCACCATCTCACAGCTGCACTGATGCTGCAGACAGAGGGGACACTGAGGCTGTGGCTCCCGGGAGGGCCTGGAAGCGGGCAGGACCCACGAAAGTAACACCCTGAGGGTCCAGGGAGTGTCTTCCTGCAGCTCAGACGACCTGAGAACCCAGTGGGCCAGCACAGCACTCAAGGTAAGGCCACAGATACAGACGATCCGGGGTTAGCACAGGTACCTGTGTGGAAGGTCCTCGGAGCTTAGGGAATTGCACTGCCCGTCTCCCGAAACTTCTGCTGCTTCTGTCAAGAGAAAAGATTGACAGTGTTTCACACCTGACAAGATGCTTCCACAACAGGCTTACGCCACCACAGATTAGAAAATGCCCGGCTCTTGGATAAAATGTATTCATGACAGAATGTGAGATACCAGGTCTGTGACCCAGATTAACACAAACACGCATCATATACCAGCCTGGAGGGAGGAAGCACAACGCATATCAGCCTTGGATACAGTGTCCCCCAGGGGGGCTCCTGTACTGAGGTCATGGTCCCCGGGTTAAGCGGCCCAATCACTGAGAGGTGACCGAACTATAAGGGCTCTGACACCAAATGTTAACCACCAGTGGGGTCATAATATGACGGCGTTATTGGAAAGTGATGAAGACTTCTGGAGGTGGAGCCCAGTCTGAGAAAGCAGGCCACAGGGTGGCAATGCCCTTGGGGGCCATCTTCTGGAGGCCCCTGCCTCTAACAGTTTCCTGGCCGCCATGACAGAAGTCGCTTTGTTCCATGTACGCTCTCCTACCACTCTCTGACGTTCTGCCTCACAGCAACGCAGCCGTGGCCACGGGACGAGCCCCCAAGAGCCCCGGGGCAGAGCACACCTTCCTTCTCTTTCAATTGTTCACTCAGGTACTTGCTGTCATAATCGGAGCTGACACAGTGCTCTTGCAGTTCTGAGTTCTCGTGGAAGTTACTGCTTGACTTACAACACAGGTACCTGGCAAACCCAAGAAGGCAGTGTGGACAGAGGAACGGTGATGCGTGATAAACCCAACTTCCTCCTCACACCGGTTGTCCCGGCGCCCTCTGGTCTGACTGGCAGTGTCCTCCCATTTCTGACCCGCACAGACGCATGTTCGCCCCGGACCTGACCGGACGCTTCGGGTGCTTCCCCGTGCCCACCGCTGTTCTGTGTGCAAGAGCCTGCTTCTAGGAAGTCGGGTGAAGAGTGGGCCCCCCAAGACACGGGCAAGATACGGAGGGGGGGGGCAAGTGAGCATGTGCAGGAAGTAGGGCACCAGAGGTCCCTGGAACCAGCAGAGGGCTGCAGACAGTGATCAGAGCTCTTTGCCAGGACTGGCTCCCCACCAGGTGGCCAAGGCCTGAGCTCCAGCTGGGCTGCCAGCGTTGGCTATGATGGGAGACTTGAGGATATGGGTCCCGGGAAAGCTTTGTGGGGCACAGCGGCCTCCTCCTCTAGGGCCCCATGTGGGTACTGGGTGTCCAGAGGCCAGGGGCTCGGAACTCAGTCCCTCACCAGGGCATTTCTGCCGAGTGCTCCCTTCTCCCATCTCAAGGGTCTCTACATCTCTCCAGGGAACACCACTGGGATACCCAAGGTAAGACATTCTTCTTACACTTGGGGAGGCTCAGAGGCAGAATTCTGATTCACAGTTACATGGGAAATTCAGTAAGGGCTCTTTCCTTTACAGTTAACAACCAAGAAAACAATCTTTAAAGAAAACTCCGTCTTTGAATACTGGAAACCATAGGAGGTTCTAAAGAGAAATGTTTCCTGCAGAAATTGACCATAAATGCTAAGACTATGCTACGTCCTACAGTGTGCATCCTCCCTCTCTAGCAAGAGGGCAGCTGTCTAAAAATGATGGTCTTTGCAGTCAGAGAAAACGTGTCCATAGGCCAGGCATGTGGTACAGCTACTTTGGGCAGCTGAAGCAGGGGGATCCTGAGTTCCTGACTGCCTAGGCTACAGGGTGAATTCAAGGCCAACATGGGCAGCTTAGCAAGACCTGCTCTCAAAATAAGTAGTCAAGAAGGGCTGTGGATGTGGCTCGCTGGCAGAGTACTTGCCTAGCATGTACAGGGCTCAGATTCAAACCCTAGTAATAAGGAAGAAAAGAAAGATCTATCATTTTAAAGTGATGAATAACTGAACGCCATTTGAAGCACTTTATTTAAAAAAATAATTCAACATGACTTATAACAATCTATTTTCTTGGCCGGGCGGTGGTGGCGCACTCCTTTAATCCCAGCACTCAGGAGGCAGAGGCAGGCGGATCTCTGTGAGTTCAAGGCCAGCCTGGGCTACCAAGTGAGTCCCAGGAAAGGCGCAAAGCTACACAGAGAAACCCTGTCTCGAAAAAAAAAAAAAAAAAAAATCTATTTTCTTATTTTTGTATGTGTTTTACTTGGTAGAAGCACTAAGCCCCAGCACTTAAGGACAAGGTGCGCATGTTTATCTTCTGACCTCGACCACAGAGAAGATGACGGAGACCCCGTGCTGAGGCGCACAGATTAGGAGAGGACGGGACAGGGACACACTCTGGGACGGTGACGATAGGTTAGAGAATGCAGGGCTGGGGACCGCTCTAGTGTGAAGACCACACAAGCTCTTCCCGGTGTGCAGGGGCCGGAGGTTCCAGAACACACAGCTGCCTCTGAGCCGACCGCTTTACTGCACCCAAACAGTTATAGCAGGGGCTAGCCTGGGCTCGTTCTCCAACACCGCAGACAGACAACGTAGGAAGGGGAAGAAGGAGAGACCGGACATGCACGGGTGTCGTGACCACTGTGCCCTGCCACTGTGCGGAGGAGCTCCGGGCGGCCTACCTTCCTCTTCCACGGACTCGGCTCGGATGACGACGGGGCTGGAGTAGGCCGGCAGCAGCAAGGGCAGGTTCGACGGGACGGCATAGCCGCAGGGCACAGGCACAGAGTAACCGCTGGGCACGCGCAGGCCCGCCCCTTCCTCCTCCGCGTTTGCATCTGGAGACGGCGGCGGCGGCTGGTCCTCCTGGAATGGTGTGATGTCAATGACAGAGTAGGGGTTCACTCTTGTCGGGGCCACAGGCTTCGCAGGCTCAGCCTCGGGGGCAGGCTCGGCTCTAGTTCCATTTCCTGGAGGACAGAGGGGCAGCAGTCAGTCAACGAGGCATAACGGGTGTACATGGTCCCTGTGTCTACAGCAAGGGCATGGGAACCCTGCATCCACCACCGGTGTCAGGAGCCCCAGCTTTCCCAGATCACCACAGGAGGCTGTGAAGCCCAGGTCCTTGTGGTACACCGGGGAATGGAGAGCTGGCCTCACCCCTGGGCACAGCTGGAAGAGATTCTGCCCAGAGGCTCCCAGGACAAGAAGAGTCAAAGAAGCACATGGAGAGCCTTGACTGGGGACAAAGGAGAAGGAGCTGGTCCTCAACCACAGTGACCACTGCCGCATCTAAGCGGTCTCTCTGGCTAATGAGCCAAAGTCCCAAATCTACCTCCAGACTTGAAGAACATGAACTCCCACAGGTGATCCATCCCAGTTTACGAATAGTGATAAAATGGCAAGTGACATCTATTAGAAAAGCAGCAGGCTCCTGCCTCTAAACTACAAATGCAGGGTTAGAGCAACGAGAATGGAAACTGAGGGAAAATGATACCAAAAAGAAAAAAAGAAAATCCTCCAAAGCTGCATAAAGCTCTTCCAGCTGATCACAGAGACTAGACTCCTCTAACCCCCAAAACTGCCCTTGTCATGATTTATATGTGAAGCCCATCCCCACCCAAGGCTTACAGGCTGAAGGCTTGGTCCCCAGCAGGTGGCGCTATGAGGGGGTGACTGGACCCTGGAAACCCATGGATGAGCTCCTCACTCAATTCCCAAAAGGGGGGACCCAGCTGGGGGGAGGGGGGTCACTGGAGCTGCACATGTGTGCCTCTGAAGAAGCCACCTTGTCTCTCTGAGTCTTGCTCTGCTTCCGGAGTGGCATCGTGTGAGGAGGGGGTCTGCTTTGCTCTTCTATACCACAGACCCAGACCCACCTGGAAGCACCGAGCGGTCGGGGTGCCTCCTGCAGGACCCCGGGGCGGCATGGCTGTGTGACTGACCTGCAGGGGGGGTGGTCTCGCCGGTCTCGCCGGCAACACCTGCTTCGGCACCTCTGGTCCCGATGGCTGACGGGGCCTGCCGATCCGCTTCGGGGACTTCGTCGCCGCTGTCAAAGTCAAACAGTTCCCCCTCTTCCTCTTCATTGTTATTGGTGTCGTATTTCACTTCGTTTTCTGAAGCTGAAAATAACAGAAACCACAGTGCCGACATTTGCTCCCGGGGATGGCACCTGTACCACCCCGACGGGATAAACCCAGCAGGAGAGATGGAGAGCCTGAGCCCGGCCCCCTGGGGATGCAGCTGGTGGCATCACTAGAGACAGCAGCAGGACTCTGGATCCGGAGTTCCCTTGGCAGGCGCTTCGCCACAAGGTGGAAAAAAGAAGAACAGAGAGGGAAAGGCGGAGAGGGGGAAAGCATCTCTCACGCCTGAAACCTGTGCTGTGGCTTAGGATCTAGGAAAATCTGATCTCCTTCCTTGTCGCACCAAGACAACGTGAGGAGAGGAGGAGAGGGGCTTGATTTACTAACAGACCCTCCGTCCACGGGACAAGTCCACGGCCTTGCTATTCGTAATGACACACCTCGCATCGTCCCCTGGCAGAATGAAGGGCCACTTAACGTCTACCCCACAATTAGAACGGTTCCAGACTGCTCTTTTGGCAGGGGGAGGGAAAGAAAGAAAGCGTGGCTGAAATAAACACATTGTACTTCACGTCGGGCTTCTCGGAACGGGGTGTATGTAGTTCAGTAGCAGAGCACTTCCTAGCATGGGAGCCGCTCTGGATTCCATGCCAGCACTGCCTTCCTCTTGGAGGTACGGGGTGGCACATCTCCTTGAGGAAACGCAACTGCCACAAGACCATGGGGACACCCCCAAACCAGCTAGTGGGTGAGAGGGCACATTGTGATCCATGAAAGTGGCGTGTGCGGAAGAGAATCTCGGGCGAGTTCTGGCAGCGGTGGCGCGGCCCTTGTTCGAGGCAGTGAGACACGTGATGGAGCTGTCTGCCAGAGAGAACTTGCCCGCGTAATGGAAGAATTCAAGTGGGGAGAGGTATGTGGATGATGGCACCCTCTGCATTCGCCTCCGGTTTGCAGAGGTGGGAAGAGGTGGCAGGATGAAGGGAAAGGTAGTCCCAGTGAGATTCCTCTCTGAAGAGCCCTTCCTGGGGTTGAAGATCTTGGGAGCCCACAGGTAGAACCAGACAGCGACAGCGCAGAGACAGAAATGCTAATAGCCCTCCGATCTGACTTTCAATACAGGGGAAGAGGAACATCTTTGATGATGGGAGCCCCAGTGATGGCACAGCCTGGAAACCAAGAAACTCAGGCAAGACTCAGCATCTGAACTGCTTGAACTGGCAGCGACTTTCAGGCTAGGAGCCTTCAAGAGCATGGCTTGTGAAGCTGTGGGACGCAGTGGTGGATGGGATCAAGCTGAGGGCTGTGGAAGCAGAGAAACCTAGCAATAAAACCACTCGTGCCTCCTGGAAACAAAATCTGAGTGTTCTGAGGCAATATGAGGGAAATCGGTCCCTGGTGGACTGGCTCATGGGCCATTAGGCACACTTGATTCTTGCTGGCTGAGGTCCTCATGAGTATCAGGGCCTGGGAGACACCTGGAGGGTAAGTATCACTGGAGCCACCAGATGCAAGAAGAGCCGTGTTGGGGCAAAGAGGACTGTGTTCACAGGAGAGCTGAGAAAGAGGCTGGTTCAGCAGGGCGGTGGGACCAGTCTAAGGCCTTACTGGCCTTGCTGAACCTCACACTGGGGCCGGAGAGGCTCCCGCAGGTCTGAAGGATGCAGACCGGCACGTAAACAAGCAAAACAGACAAGTGGGTTTGTCCAGGTCACCCCAAGGCAAACGTGGCAAGACTGTGTAAAGCCAGAGTTCCCAGGGGAAAAAACGTAACAGGAAGCTGAGGGCTGTGCTAGTGAGCTTCTGGAAGGCACGAGAGCATGCACAGCAGTCTGCAGAGGGCCTACGTGACAAAAACGTACACCACCCCCCCCCACCCCCGCCAAAGTGTGCACCGTGCATTTCTCCCCTATAGGGAAGTAAACCAGGGGTGGAGATTGCTCATCCAACTGGGGGTGGGGGGTGGGGGGTGGGGGGCCCTTTCAGCAGCCAAGTGTGGCTGATGGAAAGGTGAGCATTACAATGTGAGCCTGCAGCCTGCCAGAACCAGGGAGCCCAACAGCAGCCACAGCTGGGCACAACTGGCCTAACCAAGACCATCAGTAGTCGGGAGATGTTCAGTGACACCCCCCTCCCCCCCCCATGGGAGCAACAGAGCCCCAGGATGAGGAGCCTGGATGACTCTGGAAATGATTACAGAGTTCTGGAAGAGGTAACGTCTCCTCATCCACACGGCTGTACCCCGACCTTGTTCTTTACACAAAACAACAGAGGTAGGTAGGTGGCGTCCCATGTTAAGCTGGACCTCACTGAGGTTCCATTTCCAGTCTCACCTTCGCAGTCCAAGACCACTTGGCACCTTCTTGAAAAGACAGCAGAGGTCCTGCCTTCAGAGGGCCGGCCAACCCCCCATAGAGGAGGTTTCTAACTCATATCCTCACTGCCGTGCTCGAGCCCGTGGTCTGAATGAACAGAATGAAGCTGTTCCTGGTCAAGGTCAAGTCACGCAATGATACCCGCCCCTCTCATCACCCTCTCTCCTCTCCTTCTCACTCCTGATGACTGATGGCCCCTCCTCTTCTTACTTTGCTGTGTGTGTGTGTGTGTGTGTGTGTGTGTGTGTGAGAGAGAGAGAGAGAGAGAGAGAGAGAGAGAGAGAGAGAGGAGAGAGAGAGAGAGAGAGAGAGAGATCGATCCAGTGAGCTTCATCAGGTTGTATACCACTGAAGAAAATCAAATCTCTCTCCCCCACTAGCAATTGTTAGTGCCTATATATCCTTGTGGAGAGATGGCTTGGGACTTGCTTTCATAGCCTATGCTTCCTGGGTGGAGCAAACCCTAGCGGGCGAGCTTCTAGCCTGAATCTTCACCCACACGGGAGTCCCCTTGGGGTGGCAGTGTAACTGACTTTGCACTGGAACCTTCTATCTACCCAGTTCACAACCTGGGTCCTTCCCAGTGTCTCCAGGTCTTAGATGTGCCTTGGAAACAGCTGTACGCGTGTTACTGGTGACCCCCGTGTGTCACCACGCAGGCCCAGGGCTCCCAGGCAGCCGACAGTGGGACAGGAGGGCCAGAGCCAAGTGTGACAAAGGTCAGCCCCTTTCAGCCCACACCTGCAGGGCACTGGACACACAGCGGGATAACGGCCAGCCTCATGTGGCTACACTGCCTCACAGCCACAGCTCACCCCAACCTTCAGACCTTGCCTCCTTCTCCATCTGCAGGGTGGGTGGGTAGTGGGGTCTCTGACAGACAGTCTTCAAGAGAAACCAACCAAAGGCCCCTCCTTTTGTCTCCATCAAGTGAGCAGGTAGAAGAGGATGCCCAGGTTGGCCTTGAGCTGACCACAGGGGAGGGATGCAGGGAGAACACTGCCCCAGTCCACCCCCAGTGCTCAAGAGGTTGCCAGTTCCAGAGGGAACACGACTGGAAGGCTGAGGCTATCCCCAAATATGGACGGCACACACCCTGAGGTACGGCCAGCGCTGGATCAAACAAAAGAAAACTCATGGAAGCCAAGATGCTGAAAACATGTCACGTGCTGGGACACAGGCAGCTAGCTTCCTGGAACCCAGATATATCGCTGTACCACAGGGGCAAAGCCCAAATCTCAGGTCCCATCTATACCACAAGACCAACCTTCTCTTTCTTGCCCCATGCCAAGCAGTAGCAATTTAGTGATTCTGGAAGCTGGAGTCCTCAGAACTCCTGAGGCCCACAGGTTTCAGGGACACCTCTTTTTAATGTGCATTTGGCATGAGATCCCCTGGAGCTGGAGTCACAGACAGTTGTGAGCCACCATGTAGTTGCTGGGAACTGAACCCAGGTCCTCTGGGAGAGCAGCCAGTGCTCTTAACCACTGGGCCATCTCTCCAGCTCCCCCCCAGGGACACCTCTAAGGAGGCAGATCCCCTACCTGCAGGCGCAGGAGGTGAAGGCTCTCCTTGGTCCATGCTCAGCCTCGCCTCCTTTCTCCACACTTGGTCAGCATCAGGGGACAGGAGCCCCTACAAGCAGAAACATTGTCCATCAAGTTGGCATAAAAAACCTTCGCAGGAGACACCATTCGGGACTTTCTAGAAACAACCTGTAACAAGGAAAGAGGTCACCGACGTCACTCCCAGCTGTAATGACAGCACTTACCATCTATTAGTTGCAAACACTTGCAAATCTCCCAAGAAGGGACAATCCAGAGCAAAACACAAACAAAGGGTTCTCAGTGCGCTGGACTTCACCTTGAACCATGGCCAGGAATTTGTTTTGGAACCCGAGGCCCTGGCCAGAGCCCTCTCAACCAACACCACAGCAGGTCTTTGCTAGATTTCACGCCATGTTCTAAGGGGAGAAGTCAACACATAAGCCCGACAGTTTCACCTCTTCCTTCAAACAAAACCTCAGCAGCGTTGAGTGAAGTTCCCAGGGGAAGAGCTGCGGCCACATTCAACACTTTGCATGGCTGCTTACCGATCGGAACATCAATGACTGTGGAGAGCTGGAACACTCCCAAGTCCAGAGCATGATTATCTCGGGCTATCTTGGGCCCTAAACAGCCATTCCCCGGCCCCCACCCTCCCCGTGCGTGACCTACACACCATCCTTGTGACTGTGAGGTAAATACAGAACAGACCCTGCGGTGGCTTGAATGAAAAGGGCCTCCATAGACTCACGGGAAGTGGCTTGATCAGAGGTGTGGCCTTGCTGGAGGAAGTGTGGCATGGGGACTGGCTGGACTTTGAGGTTTCCGAAGCCAGTGTCACTCTCTCTTTCCGCTGCCTGCCGGTTCAGATGCAGAGCTCTCAGCTCCTTCTCCTGCACCGTGTCTGCCTGCATGCACGCCCCTATGATTCCCACCATGATGACAATGGACTAAACTGTAAGGATTCTGTCCTTAATTACGTCATCAGCCTGCGATGGCATCCCAGCCTAAAAAGCAGGTGGGCCCTCTGTGTGTCCCTCTCTTTCCTTTCCGCTCCCTCCTTCCGCCTGTCCTCTCTCTCTCTCTCCCTCTCCCCCTCTCTCCCAGTAAAGTTTCTAAAAAGGTAACCATGGCTCACAACTCTCCTCCAGCTCTAAAAAGGTAACCATGGCACATGACTCTCCTCCAGCACTCTCCTCTGTCGGCAAGGCCACCGCAGGCGGCGGCCAGCCACGAGGAGCGCACTGTTTAACCAACATTGGTGCCGAAACCCGGAATAAACCACCGAGGACCTGCTGACTGCTGTCGCCTGCTGCTTCCTCCCTGACCCAGCAAGACCACAAGAGCGCGCGTGACCCTCGCCTCTGCTGGACCCTATACAGCTACCACTACTGATACGGCCCTGATTCTTCACCACAGTGAGTCCGCCGTTCTCGTGGCTGTAGTCTGAGCTATATTCTTTGCGACGGACACCCTGGGGGTTGTCCTCGGGCTGTACTGGCAACGGCAGGCACAATGGTGTCTAGGGTTCAACGGTGGACCAACTGCAGTACAGCCAAGCCCTCACCTTCCCTTGATGAAGAGGAACGGTGACTTGAGCTGATTCATAGATCTCTCTCCACTCTTTGGGGACGCCCAAGATTGTAGTCTGATCCCGGTTTGTTATTTTAATTTTTTATTTTTCTCTCGGCTACAGCCAAGGGACAAAGGGGCGGATACATTGGCGGATAGGGGCGGGCCCTGGTAAACCTGGCCGCATAACAGCATCGAGGGAACTTCTGCCAGCGAACGGGCAAATAAGAGTTACTTTATCTCCAAGTTATCTCCAAGCTTTCTACTAAAGCTCTGAACCCCTCTCCTTCCCCACTTCTGCATCTGCCAGTGCAAACTTTTCTGTCTGACTTTGGCCGGCAGGGGGCGGGCTCAAATGGGCGGGCTTGGGTTTCTAACGACTCGCCCTAACTCACCTTAACTCCACCCACTCATTCTCACCTGCATACCGACAGGTCCCTGATCTTTGCCTTGTCCCTAATTCCAAAAAATAAATTCTCATGCACCACAAGCTTTCCTCTGCTGTCGCCTGCTGCTTCCTCCCCCATCCCTGTTCTAACTCACTGTGCAGCCAATGGTACAGGACCACCACAGAACTGGAGTCCAGAGATCATCAACATCTTGTCAAACAGAAAGTTCCCAGCCACAGCCAAAAGGGATACATGTCTCCAGAGCAAATGGATGACAGGCAGCATCCCACAACGCCTGTCTACCTCAGAAGACTCCCCCAAGAGCCAACCGACGTCCAAACGACAGCTGGAAGCACTTTTTGAGAGGAACGATGCCCCTATTCCCATCTACCTGCTTTCTTTTTTATAATAAGTGAAAGTCTAGGATGTAAGGATTTTGTCCTTAATTACATCATCAGCCTAAAAAGCGGGTGGGTCCCCTGTGCATCCCTCTCTTCCTTTCCGCTCCTTCCTTCCATCTGTCCTCTCCCTCCCTCCCTCCCTCTCCCCCCCCCCTCCCAATAAAGCTCTAAAAGGTAACTATGGCCTGTGATTCTTCCGACCAGCGCTCTCCTCCGCTGGCATGGCTGCTGCAGGTCGCGGCCAGCCACGAGCAGCGCCGATTTAACCAACATAAACCTCTGAACCTGTAAGGCAGCCCCAGTTAAATGTTTTCCTTTATAAGAGTTGCCGTGGTCATGGTGTCTCCTCACAGCAACAGAACACTGACTAAGACAGATCCCTAGCCTCCACCACCCCAAAGATTAAGAATGTCGTCGGACAACATCAGAGGCCTAGAGGAGCTTCCTCCTCTCTGCTGTAACTCACCTACCTGAGGTAACCAAGCGCTCGGTGTTGTTACTATAGAACACTTCCGGAAACTGCTACCACACAGGGACATGGTTCTGCTCCCAGCCACGATCGTGTGTATTTGGCTCCAGAATAATCTCTCTTATCCCCTTCGAGGTGAAAGCTGAGGTTTTGTGCTGACAATAGTTTTTTTGTAAAACCTGTTCCTCATCAGGAACAAAACCGACATTTTCTTAGCTACCTCTGGAGTCAGCAGGGCCAAGCTCCACAGGCTGTGTTCCTGTCCTGTCCTTATTTCCTGTGCTTCATTCTCTACATGTATTAGAAAACTGAACTTGAGAAACAGTATTTTATGAGAGGGGTAGTCTGACCCACACCGAACCACTCAATACCCATCCTAGCTTCATCCAGGGACTACTCAACACCAGCCCTGGATCCTGCCTGGGACCACTCAACACCAGCCCTGGATCCTGCCTGGGCCCACTCAACACCAGCCCTGGATCCTGCCTGGGACCACTCAATACCAGCCCTGGATCCTGCCTGGGACAGCTCAACACCAGCCCTGGATCCTGCCTTGGACCACTCAACACCAGCCCTGGATCCTGCCTGGGCCCATTCAACACCAGCCATGGATCCCTCTGTGAATCACTCATCACCCTCCCTAGAATCCACCAGAACAGTGGGAAGAAAAGCAAACTGCTTTGAGATCTTCTCCATATGCTTCTGTTCCAGTGTCAGACAGGTGGATGCAATGCCCGGTGGGTGGCACCCCTGCCTCTTCAGCCACGGGCTCTCCACATACTTCCCGCCCAATGGCAAAGAGAGAGAGCAAGAGAGCAGGCAAAGCTTTGCACCTCACAACATCTAAGATGCCAAACCAGCCCAGTGAATTCTTTCACCCTAATTAGCAGGCTTGATGTTGGCCTTGGCACTTCCAGTAAGCCAGACCATGTTCTCATGAAGACGAGTTGGCTGCCCATGCCAAGCCCCATCATCTGCCAGTATACAGAGCCCCTGCCTGCCTGCCAACCTTGCTCGAATGTGCTCTCTGTTATACGCCTCTTGCATTGCCCCCATGCACGGCCATGTGGCTCCATCTCACCCTCAGGAGCACTAGAAGTCGCTTAGATGCCTACCCGAGTGGCTAGGCCTCTTCAGTGGGCACCTGCTGTCTCAGCTCTGGAACCCGCAAAATTCCACCACCACACAGCACTTGTGGTGTTGGCTCTCTCTGCCATACATGTGGTGAGCCACAGCCAGGCTTGACGGACTTACCGCTGAGAGTATAACTGCACCCCAGCTCTGAGAACAGACCCTGTTATTTCCGATGAAGACACTAGAGCTTGAGGATCTGCAAGATACACCAGGGCTATAATGAGGGCGAGTGTTTGGTGTAGAGCCTGAAGGTCCAGAGCCTAGGGTAGAGGCAAAGCCCTCTGCCGGCCAACAAGACCTGGGCAAGATTCGAGGTGACAGAATCTCTCTCAGAGGGGCTGTAGGTGAGACACCCCATGCATGTGGTAAGTGCACGTCTCAGTGTGAGGCGCCCTGGCCGGGTCCACACGTGCACAGTGCTGCGTTGCTAGGCAACACCTGTGACTGATGTCCCCGATCCCGTGCTGACCCTCCTCCACCCATCAACCTGCCTGGTATTGGCTGGACATCCGAGGGTTTCAACAGTAAGAACAAAGGGGTTTCTGGAAGGGCTTCTTCCTGGTAAGTGGTGAGAAACCACAGGAAGCAAAGGACACACAGCTGTGTGAGACTCCCTGGGAGAGGGACGCTGACCACTTCCACGCCACCTCCCCAAGAGGAGGACGTGGCTGCTTGGAACGAACACCGCCCCATCTCCTGGAGCTCACGTGACCTCGTCCTTGCCTTTATTCCGGGAGCCAAAACAGGTCTAGGGTTCTGAGGACTCGGGCTGCTGAGGACTCAGCCGGTCTCATGAAAGAATGGACACCGATGAGCTGTGTTCTGTGAACGCAGATCCGGCCCTGGGACACGCCTTTCCCGGGCCTCATGCCCTTGTGGAGCAGATGAGGGCAATCAGTAGGTACTTTCGAACGCTTTACAGTCCAGAAAGACCGGGACCAAAGAGGCGTGCGTGGCCACTGGGCACCTGACAGTGTCATGAGATAAACCCAGGCTGACGGCATCGCTTAGCGCCAGTAAGAAACAGAGGCCAGCTAGAAACCAGAGCAGGCGGCAGTGCCCGGGGGCTCTAGAGGAAAGCAAAGCCACCCTGCATTGGCTTTGTGCGTCTCTGTGCTCACCAGCACTGCCCACTGACCCTGCCAGTGACCCCGCCATCAGCACTGCCCACTGGCCCAGTAAGTGACCCTGCCAGCAACACTGCCCACTGACCCAGCCAGTGACCCCATCAACACTGCCCACTGACCCAGCCAGTGACCCCATCAGCACTGCCCACTGACCCCGCCAGTGACCCAGCCATCAGCACTCTGACCAGTACTGACCAGCTGGTGCCAGCCAGTGACCCAGCCAGCACAGTCTAGTCTGCTAACCCAGCCATCTGCACCGCCCACTCACATGGCTGGCACTGCCCACTGACCCAGCCAGGTGCTTTCCACTTAATCCCTTCTCTTGTCTTGCAAACGGCGGCGCTCCCGGGAATGCTCACACTGCCTCAGCCTCTCTGCCCTTCTCTGCTCCCAGCCTGACTGAGTCCATGGCTAATGCAGGCAGGAACTCACCTGGACTTGTTGACATGAAATATTGTGTTAAGTAATCCCTAAGAACAAAGCCCTATTCACAGGCTGAGACACAACTCTGGACATGCTCCAGGTGAAGCGGACATTGCGGAGGCTCCCGCTGAGATGGGGGTGAAGGTTAGGTAGGCCATAGCTAGAGGGGCGCAGCTGGTGGGCCTGGTCCGGTGTAAGCCTGAGGAGACAGCCTCAGCATGCCGGAGAAAGTCGATGACCAATGAATGCACCTGGAGGGCTCCCTGCCAGCCTGTGTCTTTACTGCTGCAGTCTATGCAAAGAACCCCCCCCCCCCCAAGGCTGCCTCAGGCCTCTGCAGACACTGTGCTCCCGGGACGTCCTGGCCCAGCTTCCAGGGATGGCTCTTGAACATATATCCTTCAGGACTCAGCCAGCCATGTTACCGCATGTACCATTCAAACTCCAAACAGTCCAGGTCAGCTCAGAGACCCACTGCATCCACCTGCCTGATCCCTCCGGCCCTCACAAGAACCCGAATCCAAGAGGACAGAGAATGACGGGCAGCAAGCAGAGCCCCAGCCACGCACCCGGACCGTGCTGCTGGCTGGCCTGCATCACCTCCTTCGTTGAACTCAGCAATGTACGTTCTGCACACAGTCCCCAGAGGCTCCCAGCAGAGGTGGGAGTCAGGAAGGAGGAGGCATCCAGGCCAGAGCCTATTGAACTTGAAGGTCACCACGCCAGGATGGTGCTTTACCATCAAAGAGTACCTTCCCTTGGAGCCTGGCTGGCGGCCTGGGCGCCCCAAGGCATGCCCGGATTGCGACCACAGATGACACAAACCAATAATGCCTCAAAGACTCATGTCATATAAACAAAAACCCAGACTGTATGTTGTCATCTAAATGTCTATGCAGTTATAATTTCACGTTGACTGGGTAATGCCTTTGCAAATGTTCTTCGGGAGACCGGATGACATTACGCTCAGAAGAACAACAGAGCAGAATGTCTCTTGCAGAAGCGAGCAGGCGCCAGAGGAGCGCTGACCATCTGAACTGACCGTCTGTGCCCACGCAGGCTGCTTGGGTAGCCTCTGTGGACAAGCCTTTCTCTGGCATTCTTGTGAGGCCCTTAGAACGGTGTGTATCAGCCCTTGGTTATCCATGGCCTGTAATGCCCCAGGCAGGCCTAGTCCAGGAAGGTAGAGAACTGAAATGGGAAGTTCATGACCTGACCAGGGAATAAGCCAGGATTCAAAGCAAACCATCCCAAACGAGCAGAGGGAGGATAAGACGGGGAGCAGGGGGGACAAAGAAAACTCCCCCAAGTCGCTGCTGACCATGGGGATGCCCAGTGATTTCACACATACAATTCTTCAAACTTTTGAAACTATCCGGGGTTGTGGTCTGTTTCTACACCTAACGTGTTGGGACGCCAGCAAGGAAGAGAGGGTGTCCTGGTTCTCACGTGCTTGGAGACTTCCTCTCTAGAGAGGCTCAGGTCCACCGGGCCCAACTAAGACTTCCTTAATGGAAGGAGAGACAGTGAGGACGGGTGGCCAGTGCTGCCCGAGCCGGGGACGGACATAGCTCTCTAGAACTGAGCCGCCCAGCACTGTGGGAAGGCACCTACCAGACCGAGAAGGCTGATGATCAAGGGGGAGGGTGGCTGCTGTGACTCGGGAGTGGACGGCCTGGAGTTCCTGTTCAGGACATGGCGGGCCTTTCAGAACGAAGGGATCCAGGTATGGTACAGGGGTGAGGTCTGCAGAGGGTCTGGGAGGACAGCAGCACCCCCGGGACGTCTGTCTGTATGACTGAGGATAGGACAGGAGGACTATCACGTGGTGGAGCCGAAGCTGAGCTTCAGACCCTAGCTGGACTCTGTGAGGCCGTAAGTGACCCTCCAGATGGCCCTGTAGTCATGTCCACTCTCCTCCATTGTTTGTGCTGACTCAGACTCAAGTGCAGCCTGAGGAATCCTGCCCGCCTGGTGGCTGTTAGCAGGAGTCTAGGGATCCCCGTATGGATTAAGAGCATCCTGTTCCTGTCCCACCTGTCCAGTTCAGCTGCGGAGCAAAGACACCCATCCCCGCATCCTGCAGAGGAGTGTGTCCTCTCTAGTGGGACTCTCAGGGGTCTGCACCACCATCCGTAAGCAGGTATCGCTGTAAAGGCGCTTGGGATACCCCTCCTCTGTTCCTTCTGCCCAGGTGGAGGGAACAAGCCGTGTGGTCTCTCCCGTAGGGCCCTCAGGAGAAGGGTCGTTCTCCACTCTCCTCTCTCCACAAACCAGCTGCCGGCATTCAGACACTCTCTCTGCAGCCACCAGCAACCTGTTCCTAGCCTGGCCATCGGAGGCCTACTTCTATGGATCAACAGGCTCCCTTCCTGCACACTTCTCTTGGGGAGGTCTCTCCGGGTGCCACACTCTCTCTGCACCTTCTTCTAACTCTTTGAAGCCCAGAGTGATTCCACAAGCCTGCAGCTTCAGGACCAGCTGTACGCCTAAGACCACGCAGTACTGTGATATTGAAGGGAACTACCCACCCCATGCCTCAGGGAGGCATCCAACGGACAGCTCAAATCCAAACCTGGGCACCTGACCTCCTGCTGGTGTCTTCCTCTCTCAATAAACAGAACCCCCCCCCCGGGGTCACCCCCAATTCTCCTCTTTCTCTTAGACCCGGGTCCAGATCCATGAGCAAAACAGGTAGTTTCAATTTCCCATCTTCCCAAAGCTGGCTGACCATTGGCCAGCACTACCCACACCTGGTCAGTGACTATGACCAACTCAGAATGGGCCTTCCTGCCTCCAGCTTCTCCCCTGCGGGGTCAATGCAGAGTCCTGTGAAAACACGGACAGACCCGCTTAACGCCCGTCCTGGCTTTCGGTTGCTCTTACCTACAGAGTTATTACTCCAACCTCCACAACTGTCACTGTCTCCAAGGAAACAGCGTCATCCAGACACAACAACGCTGGTGCACATATGAATTCACAGAGGCCTGCACAGGGTCAAGCCGGTCCTGAGAGGGCTAAGTAAACCCAGGGTTCCACACCTAACCAAGCAGCCATTTGCAACTGATACCTGCTGGCAAAAAGGAAAATCAGTTTTTTCCAGTAGAGTGTCACTGGGTGTATCAACCACACTCCAGGCTTGGCACGGTGCCCAGGAGTAATTGGCCAACACCAAACAAACTCTATGGTTGGTTGGTTTGTTTTAGCTTTCTGTTTTATTTTTTGTTTTGCCTTTTTTTTTTTTTTTTGGTCTTACAGGTTTCTTATTTGTTTTGATTTTCTCCCCCCCCCCCCTTTTTTTTAAAGAGAGAGAAAAAACATGAAGTTGGGTGGGTAGGGTGGTGGGGAGGATCTGAGAGGGGCTGGGATGGGGAAAACATGATCAGAATCTATTGTATGGAAAAAGGTTAATCAAAAGAAGAGACGCTCACCAAGGACAGTGGGGTGAGCCATCTGCAAAACGCACGTGGTACAGAACTGAAAACCTCCCAAGGTGACAACAGGTAAATTCAGGCGGCTTCCTCCTCTTCCCTGTGGGCCTCACCGCACGTCCCACCCTCTGCTGACCTTCTGTCTAGACACAATGGAGGGCGGAAGAGACTCTTTCTCAGAAACAGCCCTCCCACCTCCACCGAGAATCACTGAGGAGACCGCACATCCTGGAAGACAAACCTCCCTTCCCCGCTTCGAGTACCTATGATTAGTTTCCCAATCGCTTGCGCTGCCTGGCAAAACACTGCCCCTTTCATGCCTTCCCGTGAGGTCATCCAAAGCCTGCATGTCTAGACTCCATCCTAAAAAGCAGAGGGCCCGCCCCGTCCGGGCCAGGGCCCCAGGCTTCCCTGCATTCTTCCACTTCAGATCCTCGGCTCTGGGCTGTCAGTGGAGACTAGCTGTGTCCCTCTGACATCCTCAGAAGCAAATGGGAGAGTTCAGTCTTTGGCTCTGACTGATGCACCTGGCATGCCCACCTGAGCTCTGCCCCTCCATTTCTCTGGTGCAGCTGGCGGTGCCCACCTGAGCTCTGCCCCTCGGTTTCTCTGATGCAGCTGGCAGTGCCCACCTGAGCTCTGCCCCTCGGTTTCTCTGATGGAGCTGGCATGCCCACCTGAGCTCTGCCCCTCTGTTTCTCTGATGGAGCTGGCATGCCCACCTGAGCTCTGGCCCTCTGTTTCTCTGATGGAGCTGGCGGTGCCCACCTGAGCTCTGCCCCTCTGTTTCTCTGGTGCAGCTGGCGGTGCCCACCTGAGTTCTGCCCGTTTCTCTGATGGAGCTGGCGGTGCCCAGCTGAGCTTTGCCCCTCTCTTTCTCTGATGCACCTGGCATGCCCACCTGAGCTGTGGTCCTCTGTTTCTCTGATGGAGCTGGCGGTGCCCACCTGAGCTCTGCCCCTCTGTTTCTCTGATGGAGCTGGCGGTGCCCACCTGAGCTCTGCCCCTCTGTTTCTCTGATGCAGCTGGTGGTGCCCACCTGAGCTCTGTGACTCCGCTCACCATGGGCTGCTTCCACCCCCCACCCCACTGAGTCAAGAGCTTCGGAGCAAAGCATCAATATTCTTGTCCCTTCTGAAGCCAGAAGGCAGGCCAGTGCCAAGAAGCAAACTGGCCAAGCCCACACAGAAAGGCTCCTCTCTGCAGGGCCTCAACAGCACCCCACCCACGTGACCCCCTGACCCAGCCAGACTTGGGCCCACACACTGCGATGACACACTCCATGGGTTCTCATACACAAACCCAGGCCTTCAGACATGGAGTCGCTGGACTATGAAATCCTCTGGACAGTCCACACTTGGTCCTCACCATCAGGGCCCAAGTGGAAACACCACTGTATGACACAAGCCCTGGCCTTACGGGTCAGCCCGCTGCCTCACCATGCCGGTACCAGACGGTTTATCCTCTCCAAAGACTGGGCCTCTAATCCTGAGCTTACAACTAATAAGATGAGCACCAAAAAGTACTTCATTATTTTTAAATTCGTTAAAGAAAGCCAGAAACCAAACTGAAATCATGATTCCGTTTTCCTTTTAAAAAAAAAAAAAAAAAAAAAAGACCAAATAAATAGAATGGAACAGTAAGTAAGCAAAGGACCTGGCCAGCTAGCACAAGCCTTAGCACTGAAACCAACCAATCAAAAAACCCAAACATATACATTTGTTTCCTTGGTCTCTCCCATGTCTTTTCTCCTTCTTTTATTTTGTTTTGTTTATTTCAAAAAGGGTTTCATAGGCTGGGCAGTGGTGGCGCACACCTTTAATCCCAGCACTCGGGAGGCAGAGGCAGGTGGATCTCTGTGAGGTCAAGGTCAGCCTGGGCTACAGAGTGAGATCCAGGAAAGGCGCAAAGCTACACAGAGAAACCCTATCTCGGAAAAAAAAAAAAAAAGAAAGAAAGAAAACAGAGAGAAAGAAAAGGGTTTCACGCTGTAGCCCAGCCTGTACTAGAATTCACTAACAGTTCCGCTGGCCTCAAATTTGAAGTGACCCTCCCGTCTCTACCGCACGGATGCTTGCATTCAACATGTGAGCCGCTACCCCGACTTCCTATACAGCCTCACTTATCCACACCAGCAAGACACGACACCAGCTCAGACATCATCCGGACAGGACTCTAGAGCTTTCTCTTCAGTGCTGTATCTCCAGGCAATGTCCACAAAGCTGTCTTTAAAAAGAAACGACATCAGGATGGAGCTGTGGCGAGGTGGTAGGACACCCACCCAGCATGTGCAAGGCCCCTGGGTTCAATCCCCAGCACTGCAAAAAAAGTGTCACAGGGTCAGGGGAAGGTCGAAAACACCCACCAGCCACGCCCACAATGAAAAACAGACCTCAGTGTCTAAAGCTGCCCACACCTTCAGGAGAGCAGCCCAGTGGTTAGAGCCAGTTCTCTGCAGCGAGGCATGGACAGGTCCAGGGCTTCGGCTGCTTCTGCCCCTATTGTCGCAGCTCAGATCCACTTGTCTGCCCTTGCTGGGGACTGCAGCCTGGCCTGGGCCAACCAGCACCACATTCCTCTGCAGGACACTGCCTAAGCCAGGCCATAGCCGTGAGCAAGAGCCACATTCTACCCACTAGGCACACTTGTCCATGGCTCCCCTACAAGATCCTTCATATGACTGTCACAGTTCTACGTTGGACTGCAAAGTCTTGGTATGCAGCCAGAGCTAAGCTCAAACTCAACATCCTCCTGCCTCGGCCGCCCCAGTCCTGCGATGTGAATATGTACCTGGTTTTACACAGTTTTTCGTGTTGTATTTTACAGCCCAAATCACTTCCCATATCAGACGGTGGCATAGGGAAGGTGAACACATTAAACCTAACAACTTTTGAAAAACATTTTACCTCTTCCCCATTGTCTTGTAAAAAATGGAACAGCCCAGAGACACCACTTTCTGCTAGTAGGTGTACATTAACGTGACAAGGAAAAGCAAAAAATGGCAAAGGTGGAGAGAGGTCGACCACAGCACTATGAAAAATTACTGTTTTGTTTCATAATCAAGATTTCAAAATTCACACATAGAAAGAGGCAAAAGTCAGCATCCAGGCCCCGCCCCCACGGGAGGCCAGGTCAGTGGGGTCAGGCAGAAGACCCTGAAGGGGGTGCACTCAGGTAAGGGGCTGATGGCAGGACCTTTGTAAGGTACACTGTACGCCGCATGTTCCTATACTTGTTGCCCGTCTCCAGAAGCTGCAGCCCTGGTCCTGTGCACAGTCAAGGCCAATACCTTGCTACCTGTCCACAGATATACTCACGGATCACCTGACACCAGTTCTCAATTCATTTCAGACCCTTCCAAGCTGTCGGTCCTAGAACACCCACCCCAATGTACTGTCCCCAACTCACGTCTCCAGAGAGCACAGCTAATAAGACTTGTAGCTCTGCCCCAACGATAATTAACGGTGCATCCCACTCTGTCTAACCCAGCCTTGCCTATTTACCTCTCTCCACCCAAGCAAACTGTACTCAGGAATGAATAGCAATACGCTCTGCCTAGCTCCAGACACAACCTTCCATTGTGTACTTACTATTCTGAGTCGTGCAATTAAAGAATGACGTATTGTACAACAGGGGCTTCTTTCAATTATGAAAATGGCTTATGCTGTTATCTACAGACGACAACAGCCACAGTCGCTGCATTTTCACTTGTCTCTGGTGAACACGGAACACTTCCTGGTATTGAGCGGGTTTTTTTATACACATTGCCTCCCAGCGACTTCACACGGGAGCAGTACCAAGCCAAGAGTGGACAGCCGCAGGGCTTGTAGTGACTCCATCAGGTAACCTAGGGCCCAGGCACACAGCTCTCCCCACCCTTTAGAACTGCCAGCCCTTGCTCCCAGACTCACCAGAAGCAGCAGCACATCAAAACACCAAGGCGTGTTTTGATAAATACCTTCGATGAATCTAGAGGAACCAAACGCTAAGAGATAAAGAGGGCCGCGGTGTGTAGTAATAGAGCATGTGCGAGCATGATGACATGGTTCTAATCCAAACTCCTCAAAAACCAACAGTCATTTCCAGTAACCGGCTTTACCTCACCCCTCAGTAGCTAAAACTCCTCTGTCAATAACTGGGCTGTATGGTGAAGCTAAGAAATGACGGGCGTCACCCAACACAGCAACTCTTCCCTCTGAGAAGCCATGAACTACTCACTGTCTAACTCTGGACAGTGACTTCCCACAAGGTTGTAACTTGTGTTTGATACTGAAGCCAATGAAATGAGAGGAAGCCCA
Organism: Peromyscus maniculatus bairdii; assembly: GCF_049852395.1. Classification (NCBI taxonomy): domain Eukaryota; kingdom Metazoa; phylum Chordata; class Mammalia; order Rodentia; family Cricetidae; genus Peromyscus; species Peromyscus maniculatus. The sequence continues at coordinate 55,882,847 of NC_134868.1, forward strand.
GTTGGAGCTGGAAAGGAGTGGTACGCATCTAAAGATACTAAGTATAACCCTCAGTAATCTTTTCTGATAAAAGTTATTTTTTTGGTAAAACGGAGATTCGAGATATGTATGTTATTAGTTACTTTGTTATTGCTGTGGTATAGAAGGAAAGGTCCATGTGGTTCCTAAGGGATGCAAGTCCATCATCATCACTGAGGGGAGCAATGGCCGCAGGTGTGGCGGCTAGAGGAGAAAGCTGAGAGCGAGCTCACTCCTGGAGCTACTCGCATACAAGCATACAGCAAAAGAGAATACATCCCGAATGGTGCGTGGCTTTGAAACCTCAAAGGACATACTTCCTCCTTCAAGGCCCCGCAAACCCACCCCAAACAGCCCCACCAACTAGGAACTAAGAAGCCAAGGGTCTGCACTTGTGGGAGGCATTCTCATTTAAGCCTTCGAAACTTTATCTATGCATTTATTTATTTATTTATTTATTTATTTATTTATTTATTTATTTATTTATTTGGCACTTACTGGGTGAGGATCCAAGCCAGCCTGCTGCCTGCCAGGCAAGTGTTCTGCCTCTGAGCCACACCCCAGCCCTGCCTCCTTGTTTATATGAAAGGTCTCACTGTTGTAGCCCAGGCTAGCCTCAACTTAAGTGCCAACACAGACTGACTAGTAAGCTGTAACTGAGACGCACCCTGCATTGGAGTCCACACCAAACACAGTCTCCTGCCCTCTAGGAACTGACATACTCATTAAAGCCCAAACATCCTTCTGCATTCAAAACATGGGGTCCCACAGAGTGTCCCGGGCCCAGACACCTGCTTTTATTTACTGCACATCAGACCAAGATCAAGATCTTGATTATTGAGCAATGGTGGGTGGCAAATAAAAAAAAAATTAAAAACAAACAAACAAACAAAAAACAGCAGTCACCTTCACCCTAAAGGGGACATCAGGATCCTAAGCATCTCCATTCAAACGCCCCAATCTGACATTTCCCAGGCAATTCCAGCGCCCCGTGAATTCACCCCAAATCTCCAGCCCAGAGACTGCAAGTCACTGTTGCACATGCCTTAGGGCTTTCTCCTGAGGCTACGGGGCATCCATGATGCTAGGGGCTAGTGACTGCTGTCTGTGTCTAGGGAAGGCATTCCCTGAAGTTAGGCGGCTGCTCACTGCTCTGTGTCTAGGGACACCCATCGACGTTGGGGGGCTTCTCATGGCCTTGTGTCTAGCGATACCCGCTGACATAGAGGGCTGCAGGATGCCTTACCCATGCCTGGGGCCACCTCAATGTTGAGAGACCGCCTGCTTCTGTCTGTGTCTAGGGGCCACCTGCACATTTGGGGGTGCTTCTTGCTGCCCTGAGTCTAGAGACACTGCTAAGTCTGGTGGGGGTGTAGGGGCTGATGGGCCCAGAGAGAGGAATACCGACCGGGTTTGGGGGCAACTAAAACTGAAGTTGGGAGTTCCTTGCTGTCCTGTGCCAGGGACAGCGGATGAACTGGTGGGGGAGGGAGGGGACACGGGGAGCGGGGGTTGGCTATTCGCTGCCATCTGTGTCACTGTGCGCGCTGGTCCCGCAACCCCTGGGTGGGGTTTAGCTACTTTGGGGAGCTGGGCAAAAGTGCAACTTTTAAAGCAAAGAAGCAGCCCGCGCAAGCGGCCTGGGGAGCGAGGAGGGGGTCGCCGTGCTCACTCACCGAGGGGCCGGGCGCCATCCGCCGTCTGCGTCCGCTAGTTGTCCGGCGCCCTCCGCGCGCGCCCCGCCCGCGATGCGCTCCCACCCCGCCCTCCGGGGGAAGCCCCGCCCACCTCGCCGTGATTGGCCAGAGCGGGCCGTGCCTGGTGCCCACTGGCCAGCGTCCCTGCCCGTTCCTGGGACGCGCCCGGCCCTCGCGCCCGCGCATTCCTGCGAGGCCACGTGGCCACCTGCCCCCCCCCCCAACCCTCCCCGCCCCGCTCCGCCCCGCCCCCAGCCCAATGCCCATCGCCGCTGGGCGCGTGGGAGAGATGCTGCCTGCCAGGCGCTCCCGGGTCGAGAAGGCACGAGCAGGGCACCGGCTCGCAGTGCCTCGGAGTGGGCGCTTTTTTTCCCCTCAGACGCTTGATCACTTAGGGGAGTGGCGCGGGGCCAGAGTGAGCGCCTCCGGAGCATCCGCCCTCTATGGGACTCCGGGAGCTGCGCTGGCGCGGGCGGGAAACACAAGACACTTTTACACTCCACCCATCGTGACCCCAGCATCTGCTGCTCCCTGCAGATCCCCGATCTGGGCTCCTGTGGGCAGGGGGCGCTGAATTGCACTTCACCCCACTTTTGACCCTTCTCTCCCTGCCCGACTCTCCCTTCTTGGGTCCCATGGGCAGGGGGCACAGAGCGGATACCACACCCATCGTGACTCAAGCATCCTCTGCCTCTTCCTGTCCACCTCTCCCATCTTGGGTACCATGGGCAGGGAGGGGGTGCAGAGCAGATATTACACCCACCATGACCCCAGCATCCAGTGCTCCTTGCAGTCCTCCCCTCCTGACACCAGGAGGACAATCCATCCGACGTGGAGTATCCACCCTCCCTGAGCCGCGCCCGCCTGCCTAGGCCGTCCGGGCTGGTCGGCGTCAGCTGCTCCTAGTCCCTCCAAGTACAGGAGCTAGAAATCCAGACCAACAGTGACCTCAGCTCACCACCTCTCCAGGCCGTTTTACAGCTTGCCTGTCGCCAGGAGGCTCTTGTTTTTCCGGACTTGAGTCCCTGCACAACTAACTTCCTAAAGCCCCAAGCCATGCTGGAGAGAGCCTAGCCAGCCTCTGCCAGGTGCCTGATCTGGATGGGTGGCGCTGTGGAGCATCACACTGTGGGCCATGGTGATAGGAAAAGGCCCGCCAGTGTCTGCATAGAAAAGTGCTGGGGTGTTCTGGAAGGGCCCTTCTGGGCAGTTGAACTTGCTCAGCACAAACCTTTATGGGAGCTGTGGACAAGCCCGACTTCTTAGAGACTCTAAGCCCACTCAACTAACTACAGAATGAGTTCAAAGAGATATTTGTTCCGCATTAAGTGTCCACAAAGCCGATGGACTCTGTAGTTAGGGGCTTCTCTGTAAAATCAAACAGACTGACTACTCTGAGGGGAGAAGTCTAGGTACCGCGACATGTCACAGTTGTTAGCAGCAATCGCTAACGTTACAGAAATGGACCGTGTTGTTTCCAAATGCTCTCTCAGACCTGTCTGAACACGGGGAAGACACTCTTGATGTCTCCATGGAAGACCCTTTGGGTAAGCTACTCAAAGAATGCCCGGACTAGAAACGTGAAGGACATTTTCTAAACAACTTTTTGAGAGGAAACAGGTCTGTACTGTGGCATTTTCTGCAGGAGTGAAGAGCACACAGCATTCCCCAAGGCTGTGAATGAGCCCCCGGACTCAGGGCTGGCAATGACACCGAGAAGGATCGCACCAGGCAAGGGCCTGGGGTGAAGCTGGTCAGAAAGGAGTTGGGCTGGCTCAAGTCCCGTCCAGTCCGTTGTAGTTTCACACACCGCCATGTCTGTAAGCCACAGGTGGGAATGCGGGACTTTCCCTTTTAGTCCTTTGACCCATGGTATACCAAGAAAAGTTAGGCTTAATTATTACACATTTAGAGATTTCCTTTTTATTATTATGTAAATACATTTATAAACACATAACTATATTTCATTATACAAGGCTTCTTTCTACTGTGCCCTAGCAGTATATGATTTTAATCTTTTAAGCCTTGTGGAGACATTTCATGGCTAGCATTGTGTTTGAGCAGATGTCCTGTGAGCACTGAACTGCATCTGTGATGTAGTCAAACTCACGCCCTTCATTCGCTGATGTAATGTTTTGATTATGGCAATGAGGTCATGTCCATGACCAGTTGTTTTTATCTGTCTGTCTGTCAGGTACTGAGAATGGTGTATTACTGACTTCAACTGTCCCTACCCGTTGAGCATTGCCCTAAACATCTAACAGAGTTAGTTACCAAGTAAACCAAATAGTGTACGGAGGGATGTGCCATATACAGAAAATATGTATGTTAAAAACTTAATCTTAGAATCAAATTTGAAATGGACCACAGACTAAAGTGTAATGACTGTAAAGTTTCTAGAAGAAAACGGGGTAAAATATCTTACTGATCTCCAGATAGGACACTCAGAAAGGACTAAAGGGCCTTAATCAAGACTTAAAATCCCCACTCATCTCAGGGCATGGTTAAGATGAGAAGATAAGCCACAGCTCCAAGCAGATATTGGTAGTACACTGTTCAGTTTCCATGTGAAACGTGCCTCCACAGGTTGATATATTTCAGCACATGGCCCCCGCGTGGTGGCACTGTTTGTGGCGATTGTGAATCTTTAGGGTGTGGGGGTCTAGCTGGAGAAAGGAGGTTTCCAGGAAGGTGGGGCTTGGGGCATATACCCCAAACCCCTTTCCTGCCCGATCCATTTCTTGCTTGGTACTATACAATAAGCAGCTACCACATGCTCCCACAACCAAGGAGCCACCCGTCACCATGCCTTCCCTGCCATGGCACATTGTGCCTCTTCAAACCATGAGCCAAAACAAGCCCTCTTCCAATAAGTGCCGTCTTGTTAGGCTAATATTTGGTAACTGTGATAAGGAACTGATATATGCACTGTATTTTTACCCCTCCCCCGAAATCGCTGCCTTTGTCCATTTCACGTTGCTGTAACAGTGTCTGAGAAGGGGTAATTTATAATGACAAGGAACTGATTACTTACAGTTTTTACATTACTTACAGGCCAAGGGCTCCCACGTCTAGTTTGTTTTCTATTTCTGTACTAAAGGCCACGACCAAAAGCAACCTGGAGAAGAAAGGGTTTATTTCAGCTTACAACTCCCAGGTCACAACCCATCACTGAGGGAAGTCAGGGCAAGAATCTGGAGGCAGTACCTGAAGCAGAAACCATGGAGGGATACTGTGTCCCGGCTTCTTTCCCATGGCTTGCTCACCCTTTCTTTTTTTTGTTTGTTTGTTTGTTTGGTTGGTTGGTTGGTTGTTTTTTTTTTTTTTTCCTTTTTGTTTTTTTCGAGACAGGGTTTCTCTGTATAGTTTTGTTGACTGTCCTGGAGCTCGCTCTGTAGACCAGACTGGCCTCGAACTCACAGAGATCCACCTGCCTCTGCCTCCTAAGTGTTGGGATTAAAGGCGTGCGCCGCCGCCGCCGCCGCCGCCGCCGCCACTGGCTTCACTCTGTTTTCTTAAACCACACAGGACCACTTGCCCAGAGGTGGTACCACCTGCTGTTGTTTGCTTTTAACTCTTTTGGTGGGGTGCCCCGCCACTCAGCTCCCAAATAAATCACACACACACACACACACACACACACACACACACACACACACAAAGGCTTATTCTTAATTATGATTGCCTGCCTTAGCTTGGCTTGTTTCTTGCCAGCTTTTCTTAACTTATATTATCCTGTCTACCTTTTGCCTCTGGGCTTTTACCTTTCTCTTACTTCTGTAAATCTTACTGTTACTCTATTACTGGGTAGCTGATCCCTGGGGTCCTCCTTTTCTGGCTACTTCTTTTTCCCAGATTCTCCTTCTATATCTTCTCTCTGCCTGCCAGCCCCACCTATCCTTTCTCCTGCCTTGCTATTGGCCATTCAGCTCTTTATTAGACCATCAGGTGTTTAACACAGGCACAGTAACACAGCTTCACAGAGTTAAACAAATGCAACATAAACAAAAGTAACACACCTTAAAATAATATTCTACAACAGCCCACAGAAGTCTGGGTCCTCCGACTCCAAACATTGATCAAGAAAATGCCCAATAGGCCAGTCTGATGGAGGCATTTTCTCAGCTGAGGTTCCCTCTTCCCAGATGACTCTAGCTTGTGTCCAGTTGACAAAAAGTTAACCAGCACATAGGAAAAGGGCCTTCTGGGTGGTACATCATTCAGGGGTGGAAGAGAGAAAGGCATGGAAGGGAAAAAGAGATAGCACACATGTGCAAGAGGGGTGAGCTTGTCCTCTATGAGGGGTCCACTCATGATAAGTCTGTGGTGAGATTCCATTCGTGAAGGTGGTGCCTATTGCTCCTAATACCGCAGCTGGGACTGATTGCCAACACCGCTGCATTAGGGATTAATTTTTGCAACATACAAGCTTTGGGGAAACATTCAAGCTAGAGCACCTATAAATAAAAAGACATAAACACCTCACGAAAGACTTACTGATGGTCAGTAACAGGAAATGGTGTTCCATGTCATCTTGTTCAGGAAAATTCAAATTAAAACTGTTATGAGCTGCCAGTATATCAATTGGAAGATGAAGAATGGAGAGAAGCAGCCAATACTGGTAAAGTCTTGAAGTCCTTGAACTCTGCATGTTATGGTGGGGGTGGGCACTGGTGCGGCCATTGCAGATCAGTGTGTGCTGATTCCTCCATGATCCCAAGACCAGGCATTCACCCAAGACAAAAGGAAACCAGCTAGACATGGTGGTATATATCTGTAATCTCAGCCTTCAAGAGCTGAAGCAGGAGGATTTCCAGGCAAGCCTGGGCCTACATAGCAAGACATTATCTCAAAACAAAAAAAAAAAAAAATTAAGGAAAACGTAAGCCACCAAGAGGGCTTTTACAAGAACTTGTCATTTGTAACAATTCGCACTGTACAAAGGAATTCAGTAGTTCAAAACTGGCCATCCCCTTGTTCCATTGCCAGGGGAAGGCAGTGTGTTTTACCCATGCAATAGAGCAGAAAGGAAGGAACACAGATTGGCACACTCAGAAACATGAGTTCCAAAATACCATGCTGCATGAGAAAGTCAGCCCAGAGGGCATGTACCTTACGCCAAACTCAAAAAGTAACTAAAGCCATCTATGGTGATGGGAATGAGAACAGGGGGCTCTGAGGAGAATTGCCTGGGAAAGAACTCAGCAAGATCTGGGGAGGCAATGAAGGGGATTTGAGATGCAGACACAGAGAGGTGTCTAGTTTGTAAACGATTAGCCAAACAGAGTACAAGAGGGTATTTTGTGAGTCATATTTTATTCGTATGGTCTGAAGGTCTCCCCCAAACTTCATATATTGAAACGTAGTTGCCAATGTGATCATTCTCAAGAGTAGGGTCTTAGGGAAGTGATGAAGTCCTCAGGGTACCTCACTCCCCCTGCATGAATGGATTAGCATCCTTGCACACTTCTTCCCTTGCACTAAGTGAAGACACAGCCTGCCAGTCAACACCTTGGAGGTAGACATGGGTCCTCAGCGTACATTGTTCCTGCCTTGACTATGACTCTGGCCGACAGAACGGTAGGAAATTATTTGTTACAAACTACCCAGTGTAAGGCAGTTATTTTAGCAGCGAGAACATACGAAGGTAGTTATATATCAACGTGAAGAGGAGTTTGGGTAGAGTCTGATATCATTATTTTTCATTTTTTGAGGTCTCATGTGACCCAGGTTGGCCTCTAACTCCACATTGTAGCCGCAGAAGATCTTAAACTCCAGATCTTCCTGCCTCCAGCTCCTAGGGATTATGGGTATGCACCACCATGCCGATCTAGGTTGACAGCTCCCCCGTGCCCTCCTGCCACTGTGTTGTGTCTGTTTGGTGTGTGTGTGCATGTGCACACCCTATGTGTATTTGGGGATACATGTGTGTCACAGTGTACATGTGGGGGTCAGAAAGCAACATGGGGAGCTGGCCCTTGCCTTCCGCTTTGAGACAGTCTCTTGTCGTTTGTGGCTGCATGCACCACACTACAGGCCCATAGATGCCCAGAGATTCTCCTTTCTCTACCCTCCATCTTGCTGGAGGATCTGTACCACTTCATCCAGCTCTGGGTGGTTCTTAGCTAGCGTTTCTATTGCTGTGGGGAAACACCATGACCGGAAGCAACCTGAGGAGGAGAGGGCTTGTTTGGCCTGCACATCCTGAATCACAGTCCACTGAGGGAAGCCAAGACAGGAACTCAAACAGGGCAGGAACCTGGAGGCAGGAGCTGATGAAGAGGCCATGGAGGGGTGCTGCTTACCAGCTTGCTCCTCATGGCTTGCCCAGTCCACTTTCTTATAGCTCCCAGGACCACTAGCCCAGGAGTGGCATGCCCCATCAATCGCTAATTAAGAAAATTCATTATAGGCTTCCTACAGCCGGATCTTACAAAGGCAAAACCTCAGTTGAGCGTCCCTCCACTCTGATGACTACGGCTTGTATCAAGTTGCATAAAACTAGTGAACACAGGTGGGCTCTGTGGATCCAAACTTGGGTCCTTACACTTGTGTGTCGTGCGCTTTACCCACCCTTCGGCCGTCTCCTCAAGCCTGGACCTGTAATTTTTTTTTTAAATAATGACTGTATTTATTAATCCAATAGAAAATGTCCCTTTACTCATTGCAAACCAAGGCAAGAGTAAGATGCACGGCACAGGAGTTCCTCCTGCACAGGCCATTGGGATGTTCAGGAAACAAGGGTGGTGAGCTCGCTGGCCCTGCATCCCTCTCCTGCATCCCTCTCCTGAATGACTCTCCCCTCCTCGGTGCAGGATGGGGTCACGGTGTCACTGAAGCTCAGGTAAGCGTAGGACATGGCTGTTTTCAAGCCAGCCTGGGTGGCTCCTGCTGTTTCTGCCACTAGCCAGTGAGTGAACCCAGGTTGTTATTTACTCTCCCAGGACCTTCCCTTGCGGAAAAGAGGAAGTGATGGCTATCTGCTGGAGGGTCTTAAAGACCAAGGGCGTTACGTTGTTCCCTGGAGATGTTCCGAAGCAACCTCAGGTGCTGTAGGGAAGTAGAGCCTGCATCTACGTGTGGGCTCTAACCCCAGGCGTCTCTGTTATGAGTGGTGTGTTCGTAGTGGGTCCTAGGCTTCTCCACTGAAGAGATGGAAGGAGAGCCACACCTGGCACTGGTCTGTGTGTGACCTTGACTGGGCTCCGGTCCCTGGACCAGACAGCTGCCATGTCACTGTTGTAGGGACGTTGTTGTGGCTTAGGCCCATTATCATGTCACTTGACATGAAGGAGATAATGCTAGAGAATCATTCTGAAGCCTCCCCACGGCCAGAGAGAGTTCCCCTGTGGATGGGGGCTTTGACCTCACGCCAGACCCACGCTCTAGCCTCCTTTAAGTAACCCGCACAGGCAGGCCCACCACCTGCCCCACAGAAGCGGGGTCCTGGCCATGACGGTCTCCATGCTGCGCTTTTGCCGGCTAGGTTCCCCTGTGCCTTGGCTGACAGGCGTGCTCCCGGAATACCGACCCTGAATGTGTCTCACAGTGAAGGGAATACATGTCTGCGGTTGTTATCGGGTAGGTGTGGGGAGGACAAGGCAGGCTTTGGAATCAGATGCCCGAAAGCCGCCGCCTCCGCTGGCCTTTGCTATCTCTTGCACAGAGCAGGGTTACTACACCCTGGTGTAGACTAGAATGCCGACAAGGCATGGCTGGCTGGGCCTCTGCCTATAGCAAACAGCAGAGGGACATGTTAGGTTCACGGCCTTGGGGAACAATCAGCCTATGAACCTCTTGCCTACGAATCCTGGTAAAGACTGAGGTAGACACATCTCCCTCCAGAATTGCTCCTAGACAGTGCCCCGGTTTGTATGGGGTGCCCGGGCCTTGGACACACCCAAAGGGTGTGCTTATTCAGCGTCATTCTGAATTATACTTGGAGGCCCCCATATGAGTCTGTGGAACATGGAACCAACAGGGCACTTCCGTACAGAGCCTCCGGCGGCTCGTCAGGACTTGCAGTCTAGGCCTCTGCATACTCCCACAGAATTCAGAGGGTGGGGCATGCTGGAAGGATGCTGAAAAAAAAAATCCTATTCTCATATTGCAAATCCAGTCTTTGCCTCCGCACTGAGGTCCAATCTGGCCTCCTAGCCTCCACAGGTGACCTAACAAAACTTTCCCAGGAGTCCTGTAGATATACAGCTTGGTGACTGAAAGCCTGTGCCTGGTCACAGGCACTCAGCCTGGGTCCTTCCTACTCCACTGCAGCTCTTGTCCACATACCTATGGAGCCATGATGGGTCATCCGGGCAGGACCTCAGGCAGAGATGACAGCCTGAGAGCAGACAGTAAAAGACAGCGCCATGCTGCACGCCACACAGCCCCGTTCTGGGTGTCTACGGAGCTCTCAGCCCTTATGGAGATTCCAAACACGAACAACTACCAGGACAGAATCATTGCCAAGCATCGGTGGCCGGCAGCCTCTGAACGGCAGGAGCTATCCTAGGGAGGATCAGGTTTTGAGTGGGCAGGTGGTCCTAAGGACAGCATGGGGATGTGATCACCCAGGAGACACGTGGGTTTGGGTGAGAAGCAGTGCTCCCTCTCCTGCGCAAGTGACACCCACAGCCCTCTAAACTCACCGTGATGCACACGGAAGTCCATCTTCTGTCCCATCTCCCTCAAAGCCATGAGGACGGTGAGCTGAACCGCCTGGAGGGATGCCGTTTTTGTCTGAAAAACCTTTGGCGAGCCAACCTCAGCAAGACCAGGGCACTACTGCCCTGAATCCCCTGACTGTTCCCATCCATGGGAAATGAAGCTGGTGTGCTAGGGCTAAAATGTCATTATGTTCTGGGGGCCAGAGAGCAATGGGCACCTCTCCCAGTAGGTGACCCTGGGTAATCCAATAGCCATGTTCATGACATGGGTATCTGCTAGCTTGTTGGTGGAGGGCTTCTCTCCAGGTTCCCCAAGCCCCGCAGTCCCACAATCCACGTATAAAATAATCACTCAGACGCTTATATCACTTATAAACTGTATGGCCGTGGCAGGCTTCTTGCTAACTGTTCTTTTATCTTAAATTAACCCATTTTTATAAATCTATACCTTGCCACGTGGCTGGTGGCTTACCAGAGTCTTTACATGCTGCTTATCCTGGCGGTGGCTGCAGTGTCTCCCTCCTCAGCCTTCTGCTTCCCAGAATTCTCCTCTCTCCTTGTCCCACCTACTTCCTGCCTGGCAACCTACTTCCTGCCTGGTCACTGGCCATCAGTGTTTTATTTATATAGAGCAATATCCACAGCACTAGCTTCCCAGGCCAAGGCCAGAATCCCTGGACCGTAGGACCAAATGTCCCTGGATGCCACCTGCCAGACACCCTTGCTGACAGCCAGAATACCTCCAAGCCCTCTCCCTCCATCTAGCTCACGGAAGCTACCTCTGACGCAGCTACTCTTCATCTTCCCCTCAGGACAGGCTGGGGACACTTCAGTGGAGACAACAGGGGGTGGATGCTACAAGGAAACTAGGCTTCGAACAACAGGACGTGGACGCTACAGGCACGTTCAGACTGGGAAGGTTGAGCATACTCCTTGTGTGCCCTCCTAAGGGGTCATGCCGTTCAGGGATGAAGCCGCACAGCTTAAGTGGCCAGTCCCGCCTTCCACAGAGCTCTGAGCTTTATACAAGCCTCCTCTCCTGTACCCGGAGTCTCTGGGTGTGCCACCAGCCCGGGCTCTGATCTGCTCACTGATGCATGTTGGTGAGCCAAAGCATCAGTTCTTCTCCGTGTTCCAGGCAGAGGCGGCAGCTTGGCAGGTCACGTCCTTGGGTTTTCTAGCCCTCGAGATCTGTTTCTGTCCCTGCCCCAACCTAGTCTTCCTGTGATAGACGGAGGCCAGAGAGAAAAGGGAGGGATGCCGAAAATATGAACCAGAGATGACTTTGGGACCATGTAGATAAGGCCGGCTCTCACTGGGGCTCTTTCAGTAGATCTGTACAATGCCGTGGGAGAAGGACGCATTGTCCCTGTGGGAACAGTGACCTTCTGTTTCCAGAGCTTCTGTAACAACTGCCTGTTTTCTTGCTTTGCTCATTCAAACCGGGGGGAGAGGCAAAGAGCAGAGACACCCAGAGTAGCCAGTGACTCCTCAGAGGAACGAAAGTGCCCCTGCCGGCGTCGGGGTGGTGGTGGACAGACACCTCAACTAAACGTTTTCCATTTCTGACTCCTCATGGCCCAGGAAGGCTTTGAGGGACTACGCCCTCTTCACACAGGCACACCCCAATAGCCTCCGTCCTCCTGGCCCTCAGAGTGCCCCCCGGGTCCTCTGCTCTGTCCAGCCAGCCTCTGCCAGCACAGAACAAGGACTGGGCAGCTGGAGGGGGCAGTAGTGGGGGATGAAGGAAGGAAAGAGATGCCATAATACCCCTGTCAGAACCAGCAGAGTCCTCTGTACCAACAAAGCTGGCAGGAAAAACAAGCAGCCCGGGCAGGGCAGCCACGCTTAGCCTGCGGCAGGCCAAGGACAGACAGTGTGTGGTGTTTTCCGGCCCCATCGCCATGAATTCTCTGCAGCTCACAGTGAGGCAATCAGCTCCGGCTCTATCGTAGGCATACTTTCTGGAGAGAGATGACAGTCTCGGGGCCACATCTGTGATAAAGGTTCAGCAGACAGAGTGACTCGGACTTCATGGCTGTGGAGAATTCGAATGTCACAGACAGAGAGCCGAAATTATCGTGAGCTGTCTTTCGTCCCCTTCACAGACCCTCACTTCCACCCTCGGCAGCTGACTTAAACTCTGTGAGTTTAGCAGGGGAGACAGGACCCAACATCTTCTCACCAGATAGGATGTTAAAGGCAGACAATCTCACCCAAGTCTATCTGGGTGATGATGCCCCGGGTTTACTGGGGTTACTTCGAGGAGCATAGATGATGACCCGGAGGCAGCTAGCTGTACTGCTGACCTTCCACCTGAGCGCAGGGGATGACGACTCACAGCATCTGCATCCTTGGAGGCCCCTGCACAACCTGCAGGCAGAAGCGTTTCCTCTCTGCCTTTACAGCGCTGGAGAGAGGCTCCTTGACTCCTGTTAAGTTTCCTTGGCCGCTGGAGCTCTAGGACCTCCCCCCGCCCCAGAGGAAATGCTTCAGTTAGAAGGAAATACAGATAAAAGAGGTTAGAATGAGATCACCAGCGTCCACCAGTGCTAAAGCCAAAGTTATCCAGGAGCACCTGAAACCCCAAGCGGGATGTCCTGCCCATCTAATCGGGGGTCCCTGTCAACGCGTGTGGCAAATGCAACGATTCACGACTTCTTTTGTTCTGTGACAAAAGTTACTGTAGCCTTCTCCTACAAACCCGAATCTGTTTCCCTGGGCCATAGGATAAACTACTTCTTATTCCACTTTGAGGTGAGAGCTGTGTTTTGTTTCCATGCTGGGGTCACACGTGCACACCAGTAACCCTAATGATTCAGGAGTTACCAGAATCACATCGGCTGCTCAGGACCTTTCAGGAAGAGGCCCAAAGACAAGTAAGTGGCTTCTAACAGGGTGAGGAGGGCCACTCAGAATGCGGGGAAGTTCAGGGGAGGGCTCTGGGAGTTCCGGAAGTGGAAGTGTGCGTCAGAATGCTGGAAGCTAAAAAAAAAAAAAATATTCACAGCTTGAGAAGGCCCATAGCACAAGGGCTGACCTCTACTTCACCTCAGGAAACGGAGGCTGAGGTGTGGCCTCCTTAGTTATGCTGTAGGCAACAGGGAGCAAACTGTGTATCCAGCCCAGCTTGGAACATCCTTCTCCGCTGCATCCAGAGTCCAGCCTAGAGTTTCATCACCACCATTACGAAACAAACACACTAGCGCCTTACCCTTGCCCTCAGAAGCTCCCTGACTTGCTAATCCTCTATGTTCATACTGAAGCCTCATAGGTCTGTGTGTCCCTGACTCCAACGCAGGACCTGCCTTGGTCTGAGTTTCTATCAAATCAGGGCAGACATGGGGACCCTACTTGAACGCGTTCATTCAGCACATGCTTCAGTATTTCTGTTTTTAAGATATTCTGAAACAGACACAACAGGAAAACAATTTCCACTGACTTACTTCAAGAATTATTAGCTGGGGCTGGAGAGATGGCTCAGTGGTTAAAAGCACTGGCTGTTCTTCCAGAGGACCTGGGTTTGATTCCCAGCACCCACGTGGCAGCTCAAAACCATCTGGAACTCGTTCCAGGGGATCCACTGTTCTCTTCCAGCCTCCTTTGGCACCAGGCATCTACGTGGCACATAGAAGTGTGTGGTGGTTCAGATAGGAATGGCCCCCAGAGACTTACTTGTTTAAATGTTTGGCCCATAGGGAGTGGCACTATTAGGAGGTGTGGCCTTGTTGGAGTAGGTGTGGCCTTGCTGGAGAAAGTGTGCCACTGTGGAGGCGGGCCTTGAGTTCTTGTATGCTCAAGCTATGCCCAATGTGGCAGTCTCCTTCTGCTGCCTTCGGATCAAGATGTAGAACTCTCAGCTCCTTCTCCAGCACCGTCTGCCTGTAAGCCGCCATGCTCCCCGCCATGATGATAAAGGACTAAACCCCTCAACTGTAAGCCAGCCTCAGTGAAATGTTTTCCTTTATAAGAGTTGCCATGGTCATGGTGTCTCTTCACGGCAATAAAACCCTAAGACAGCATATATGTAGTCAAAATAGTCATACACATAAAAATTAATGAATCAATTAAAAAGAATTATTAGCTGGTTGTGGTGGAATATAACTATAATCCTAGCATGGGGATCCTGAGGCAGGAGGATGGAGCTTTTCCAGGCCTACCTCAATAAAAGCCCATAGCTTCTTAGAGGCTATTGCACTGTATTGTCTACAACCCTAGATCATTGTTAAATCACTTCACATTTCACATACACAAAGGAAAAAAATCATGAGCTGTATCTCCTACAAAGCCAACAGCACACAACTAGAGCATATCCGGAGGAATCTCAGTTTCCTTGCTCACTGCTCTGAGGAAACCCAGGAGACGGGCACAGGGGAAGGAAATGGGTTTATCTCCTTTGGCTCAGAAGGGGAGGGGACAGTTCCTAATCTTCACCTTGCTAACTGCAGTGTACCAAGGCCAGGAAATGCACATGTGTGGATTTAGCTGTAAACCTCAATTATCAGACCTAGGGGTATTGCTCACTGGGATGAGTACCCACTGATGCCACTAATTATCCTCATTCCCCCAAATGGAATTTTCTAGAGAAGCTCCGATCCTTATTATGAGTTCATAATGCCAGTGCCAGGACTCAGGGGCATCCAAATGACAGCCCTCCCCTGGCTTTATCTGCATGCCAACTCATGATCTCACCCACTTCCTGAGAATTCCCCAGAGCAAGGGCAGATCAGACAGACTATTCCACTCTGTTTAGGGAATTCCACACAACCTATGTCCAAATCACTCCAGCTGCTTGTCTTAATCAGGTTACCAAAATTACCATCACCTCTTCTGTGGAGGGTCAGGTCAGATAAAGACCTCTGACCTGACCCTCCACAGAAGACCAGACTTACATAGTACTCTAGTCAGAAGTGTGCCTTGAACTCAGCCTGACCAACATCACACCAACTAGAAGAGGGACGGCGTTAACCTCGCCAGCTGGTGCAGAGACTGAGGAACCACAGCAGGTTGACTGACACAGGTCACATGACTCATCGGCCCTGGAGCGGGAGAGGTGGGGGGTGGGGTGGGGACGGGACACGCAGGAAGGAAATGCCAGGACGGAATTAGACAAAGAGCCTGTACTCCAGCGGAGTCAGTGTAGCTACACGTGAAAATGTGTCTGTCCTTATGAAATAAGCACTGAGTATCAAGTTCAAAGCCAGAAGTGATGAACCCCAGTCGTCTCAGCAGGCAGGAGGGCTGAGGCAGGAGGATCCCTTAAGCCCAATTTGAAGCCAGCCTGGGTAATACAGAGAAACCTATTTCCAAAGAAAAAAGGGGTGGTGGGGAACAAAGGGAATTTCACAAGTTAATGACAAGGAGAAAGGAAACTGGGGAACAGAGGGGGGAGGCAGAGAGAGACTGGAGACAGACAGGCAGGAAGGACCTCTTTAACGTGGGACAGAGTGCTAGAAACTGGCAAATCTGAATGGGGGAAAAAGTAAATGAAAGGCATTTTGACTTCTGTTTTTATTTCCCCAACTTTTCTAATAAACAAAAGTGTCAGAAATCAAAGAAAACGAAACCGAGTAACTTGCTTAACTCAGCCTAGCTCCTGAAATGACAAAGGGAATTCCGAAAGGTCAGCAATCCCATCCTAGAAGTTTCCTCTGAGAGCAATTGTTCATACTGTAAGGGGCTGGTGCAGCTCATCAGCAAGCACATTCACATCCTGGGGGCGGGGGTGGGGAGGGGGTGGGATGGGGGAGGTGAAGGGGAGCCCTGTGTTGCTCTTAGTAGGGTAGGTGTCCAATCTTGCATCCTTTGTCACTGCCTGTCCCTCGGGCAGGTCCTTGCAGTGACAAGAGCAGATGGCCCTGCAGACAGAAAGGACCAGGAAATGGGGAGGCTCTCTGCTTTCCTGGCTCCCCTTCCTGTGGGAAGAAAAGCACACCATCCAGGAGCCCCTCCATGCTTGCTGGTCAGTTCCATGACCGGTGAACGAACACAGGGGCAGCCAGGGAGGCAAGGAACCACCACAGAGTGTCAACATGTTCAGTGTGACTGCACCAAGCAAGAGCCCCTGGATTAAGAAATGAAAGCCACAGTTTGGTAAACAGCTTCGTGGCGCTGTGCTTTTGAGCCAGTCACTAGCTAAGGAAAACACACGTGGGAGGAGCCTGCCGCCCATCTCTGGCTCAGCAGCGAGCTGGGGCTGTCTCTCCTCTGATGGTTTTGTGTGGAAACAATGTTTCTGGGTGGACCCGCGAAGTTCCTCGAGAGGAAAACTGCAGCTGACTGAGATGCGCTGTGCTGCTGGGATTCTGTGGCTCACACAGCTGTTTTGAAAACCAACACCGTCAATGTTATGAATGTTACAGGGACTGCAAGCAGTTTTCTTTTAAACATTTGGTGGGGATTCTTTTTTTTTTTCTTCCCCCCTCCTCTCCTCCACCTCCCCACCCCTAATCCATTCCTCCCCTGTAAAAGCTCAGAAAGGAAGCTGGCGGTGGTGGCACACGCCTTTAATCCCAGCACTGGGGAGGCAGAGCCAGGTGGATCTCTGTGAGTTCGAGGCCAGCCTGGGCTACCAAGTGAGCTCTAGGAAAGGTGCAAAGCTACACAGAGAAACCTGTCTCGAAAGAAATGAACAAACAAAAAACAAAAAAGCCCAAACAAACAAAAAAGCTCAGAAAGGGGCAGGCCCCCCCATGAGCTTCAGCAAAGTGTGCAGCTCAGCACATCAATCTTGGCAGGGGGTGGTTAGATGGGAAGACTTTGCATGTATAACTTTTAGCAATAGCTAAGAATCTTAGCACTCCGGTTCATTTTTGAAATATTTTGATGAGTTTGGGGCTGTTTGTTTTAGCACAGTGAACTAACAGGAAACGCAGAGCTTCCACCAGACTGGAGCATAACAATGAAATCACCAAATATAAATCAGCATGATGGCAAACAGAGGAGACGTACAGGGCCAAAGGTGAGTTCTCAAGGAAGGTTCCAAATCAGAAGCTAGAGCGCCCAGTGTCTGTGAGACATCCAGAACCCAGGGCTCCAGAGGCAAGCGCTCCAAGGGCTCAGGCTACACCGTGAGAGATGTCACGACAGAGGCAATCCCATCCACTTGGAGTTACCAGAGAAGACAATAAAGGTTTCTTTCTTTAATATCTATCCTCTATCTATCTATCTATCAACAGAGAGAGAGAGAGAGAGAGAGAGAGAGAGAGAGAGAGAGAGCGAGAGAGAGAGAGAGAGAGCTAGGCAAATACATTTTGGGTTGTCTTTTTTTTTTTAAACCCACTATTTTTTATTTGTGGTTCTGCGGCTGGAGCCCAGGGTCTATGGTGTTGAACTACATCCCTAGTCCTATGCAAGTAAAACTTGTATCAGAAATAAACATGTACATAGCATATGCCAGTACTGAATGTGGGGAGGGGTGTGGGGTTCACAAGGAGGAACACTGAATTAATATCCTGTGTTATTGAAAGAAAGAAAAAAATTTAGACACAGAGTTGACCTAAAAGTACCCAGTATTCATGACAATTGTCTTGTGTGGATCTACTGCTAGGTGAGTTAAGAACACGCCTTATGGGGGCTGCTGAGCAGAGATCATAGCGGGCCCTGGCTCCCTCCGGCAGCTCTTCTGATCTAGGCCTTTAGATGGCCTGGGGACCACAGGCAGCCACTGCTGAAGGAGGGCAAAGCTCAGGCATGGCTTGAGGCTAGAAGCAGACAGCCCGGTTCTCAGGCAGCCTGAAGACAGAGTCAGCAGCCTTAGCACCCACTCAAGGGGGCAGCTTCCTGCCACATAAGCAGTTTTAGACTATCCCCAGCTAACAGTCACACTATCATCAACCCAGAGCATTTTAGTTTGTAAATCACCTGACATGTTTAACAAAATAAGTATTTCCTAGCTGGGCGGTGGTGGCGCACGCCTTTAATCCCAGCACTCGGGAGGCAGAGGCAGGCGGATCTCTGTGAGTTTGAGGCCAGCCTGGGCTACCAAGTGAGTTCCAGGAAAGGCGCAAAGCTACACAGAGAAACCCTGTCTCTAAAAACCAAAAAGCTCAGGTAGAGATACGGCCTCTGGCTAGCAGCGTCACTGTGGGTGGTCACCAACCTCTCTGGACCGCGGGAGCAACAGGGCCTCCTGAGGAGCTCTCTGTGTAAGGAGGGCCAGGGCATCCAACCGACGTCACCAACAAAGGTCCGGGCACTGGCTGTGGCGCACCGAGTCCAGCACCACTTGGGGGAGCCTGTGGCACGCTGCACGAAGAGCTGGTACTAAATTAAAGGGGCGGGGCCAAGGCATCAGTGAGCGCTGCGGAAGACGCTGGGCCACTCGATACCCCCGATCCATCGTTCTCTACGTTTGAAAACAACTCGGGTGTACAGAATGTGTCCCCTTTGCAGTAGCTGAAGACAGAAAGCAGGCAGGGCCCCAGACAGGCTACATAAGCACGCTACCATCAAGCAATACCACGCCCTGTTCTAATTCCAAACAGATGATGCGCCGGTCTCGTGGGGCGGGGCGCACATGCAGCTGAACCTTGGCCCATGTGAGCCACAGAGCAGGCCAAGCCTAGGCTCACGTCAGCGTCCTCCTCACCATGCCCCTCTCAGAGACCTGTCCGGCAAAATCGTGGAAACCACAAAGGTGCTATACCTAGAAAGGGTGGCCGCTCTCCAGGAAATAAAGGCAGGGGCTCATGGTCACATCACCCCAGAGCCTTCTCATCGGACACTCTCGCCTCCAAAGTCCCAGGGGATGTGTGGGGAGCAACCAGGGGCCACTTGAGCTATGGCATGGCGCCCAGCTGACACACATCGAGACAGAGGAGGCAGTGTGAGGTCACGCTCCTAGTGTCGGCCAGAGAAAGTCTGCTCAACTTTCCAACTGTGTTCTGGTCATCTGAAGACATGCTCTGGACACGGAGTGTTCTCAGACGTTCCAATGGTGAGTCTGAGCTCACGGTAGCAGACAGGAACTGGTACGTGTTTGGTTCTGTAAACAGCTATAACTTTATTATGCTTCTGCCCAGTTAACTGTCAGGCCCGTGCCTGCACAAAATGGGTATAGGAGCTACAGGGTTTTTAGCTGATACTGATAAAATAAAGACCTTCGTAGAATGAAATAAATAGGCATCATACATCCTGATAAAGTTAAAAGCACTAGTATTCAAAACATGCTGTGAGGCCCACGATCCATGGCAAGCATAAGTCACACATGATTTTCAAGAGCAATTACCATTTCAAAGGTGGTTTTTGTACTTTAATTGTATACTTTTGGGGAAAGTTTCCGCGTCTGCCGATAACACTGGCAGCCGGTGTTTGGATGTCCCACCCACAGTGCGGGTAAGGACACTTGCCGATGGTCACATCAAGCAAGCTGCCTGTTTGTTCTGTGTTCTGGCAACTCGGGCCGAGCATCTCTGGGTACAGGGACCCCCTCACAGCCCACAGGGGGAAAGTCACTGCCCTGCCTTGAAATTGACAGAGCAGAATTGGGGGCTATGCTAGCCAGTTCGGTCAATTAGAAATAAGCTCGAAGATCCAGGAGGGACCACTCAGCTATTGAGAAAAACCTTTTTACCGGAACTGCGTCCTTCCGCCACTTGCCACTAGAGGGCGCCGCTGTGTCACGGGCTGAAAATTCCACGGGCTGGGAAATTGTAACGATCAGCAAAAATCACATTTTCTTAGGCCAGTTCTTTGTAATGAGAAAGAACGTGACTTCCAAATAAGGCACACAGACTGTGAGCCTGCTGACTCGTCCACACCCACCCGGGGTCCTTCCTAACGCGGTCCTTTCAAGTATTCAGGCTGGCCTCGTTTAGCAGCAGCTTTGCACACCTGGCCACCACAGCTCTTCCCCTGACCCTGGCCCTGGCAGACACAGCATGGCTGAGCCCACTCCAGAGGAATCAGAAGACGACCGTGACGGCCGAGACCTCCTGCAAGGCAGATCAACGTCCCAGTAATACTTCATGGCTACTTCAGAACTAACACTAAAGGACAAGTTAGTATTCACCTACGTAACGAGTGTCTTCACCTCGTTCACGAGCTCCTCGGGAAGAGTCACCCTCTGTGGAAGCCACGGGGTCCCCCGGAGCGCTAGAGCCTCTTTTTCTGAGGCACCTGGCCATTGGTCCTTTCCTGCCTGCTGCCCTTGGTTTCGGGCTGGGCGAAGTTCCAGTCCACGGGGTTAAGAAGCTGCTGGGTCTTTTTGTGCGTCCAGTAGGGGTTGAGGATGAGTGTGAGCAGGGCCAGCCCGCAGAGGAAGAGCGCAAAGTGAGGCAGGTACAGGCTGCCGACCAGGGCGCCCCAGTGCTGGAAGCACACCCACCACATGTGGTAGGTGAGGATCATGCGGCAGTGAAACATGTGGATCATTAACCACTGGTTGACCTTCCAGAACAGGGAGTCTGACCAGCCAGCCTGTGGACGAAGCGAACACGGTGTCAGTACGGGAGGCGACAAGGTTGTGCGCCCTTTACGCCCCATGAACTCGGATCAAAGCAACAACAGGCTTCTAGCCAGCGCCTGCTCTCCCGGGCTTAATTCTGAAGGAAGATGTGAGCCTGGGCCAGCGCCCCATCAGCGGGGCCTGCCTGTTCTGTTTACTTCCTGCTCCCCAAGGCAAAACTCAAACCTTTCTATCTTGAATTAGCACCTATCACAAAGCAAACGGGCCCCATTTATCTAGCAGTTTGGAGAGAATGTATGTCCTGGTTCCCTTAGCTCTTTCATCTCGGAGGGCCTTGACGAAGGCTAAAATGGACGTGCTGTAACACCGTGCTATGAGCACAGAGGTGAGTTTCTGCAGGTAGAGCCGAGGCTGAAGCAGCACTCGATGCCTTGCCATGAACATGAGGCCAAGCCTGGTCACTCCACATAGCCCAGGAGCTCCCTGGCAGCAGCCTTCGGGTCTCCTCAGACTGCCAACCCCAGATGCGGACGTGGCAGCTGTTCCCTCCTGCCAGGAGGAGACACGACCCTGTATGACAGAATTTGGGAACTCGGTGGCTGGGGATGGGGCTGCTAGACGCAGGGCCAGCTGGGAGAGCGGGAGGCTAAGGTGTGAGCTACTGTTCTAGAGGCAGGACCACTGGTGTCCGACTCAAGGCTCGCTACGAGGCTGTGTTATGTCACCTCCAGGTGGACCAGGAACGACCTTCTGAATCCAGCAAACTAATAAAAGGAGAGTTGCTCTCACACTGCCATAAAAATGCGTGCAAAGCTGGGCGGTGGTGGCGCACGCCTTTAATCCCAGCACTCGGGAGGCAGAGCCAGGCGGATCTCTGTGAGTTCGAGGCCAGCCTGGGCTACCAAGTGAGCTCCAGGAAAGTCGCAAAGCTACACAGAGAAACCCTGTCTCGAAAAACCAAAAAAAAAAAAAAATGCGTGCAAATGCTGTGATACACCTGAAGGCTAAGAGTCACCGATTTAAGGGGTGGCCTCGTGAGTGTCTGTACCATCACAAATAGCTCTCTTTGGAACATTTTAAGTATTGAAGTAAAACCATTCTTCCTAGGACATGTGACACTAGTGACTGGGTGTCCTAGGAGCCACTGAGCTGTCCTTTAACTCAATTTCGGGAAGCTGGAGTTCAGCCAGGTGATGTCTCCGCGGCACGGCTGCCTCATGGCAGGTGCCGGGGACGCTCCTCGGGGACACTCCGCAGGCGGCCACGGCACTCCCCACGTCCCCCTCAGGGAGCACCCACCTTCAGGAGCATCCAGGAAACGCAGGTGAAAGGTGTGCTCATCTCCAAGAGCAACGTGGTCATGGCCAGGTAGTGGCCGGCCCTGAGATTGACCGACGAACCCAGGAACCCAAGGAAGGCAAAGAGGTGGTGGACAGCCAAGAACGCGTCGAACGTCCGGAAGAGCAGGTTGGACAGGTGGACGGCCGCGTTCTCGAAGAGGAAGAACCCAGTGGCCGTGGTGACGTGAAACCAGCACCAGTTCCGCTGCCCCAGGGCCTTGTCGGCGTGGAGCACAGGGTCCCCCAGCAGAGCCCACAGGCCGGCGGCGGTGCTCTGCACCCCGAAGACGGCGCGGGTGGCCGCCAGGTTCCAGAAGACCTTCTCTTTGGCCAGCAGAGAGCGGTAGGTGGCATTCAGGGAGGACGACAGCTGGTGGCAGACCACAAAGACGCCCAGGTAGAAGACAAAGCCGGCTACCGCTAGGGTCGCGCGGATCTTCCAGGAAGCATAGTCCAGGTCAAAGATGCTCTCCGCCATGCCGTGACTGCTCCCAGGAGTCATGATCCTAATCTGGACGCCAGGGGTGTCCCCCCGGGGGGCCAACACCGGGCAGCTGGGCCTGACAGCGCTCCTCCCTTTCAGTGAAGCTGTCTCAAGGATCTTCGGCCATCCATCCTCAATCTGAAGAAAGAAAATTCACCTTGGGCTGACTCAGAAGAAGGGGGAAAGGAAGACACATCACTGCCTCCCTCCCACACACAGTCTACTCACGCCCACCTTCACCCCAGGACAATGAGTGGGGAGTATGTCTTAAGCTTTCTACCTCACTTTTTTTTTTTTTTTCTGGAGCTGAGGACCAAACCCAGGGCCTTGCGCTTGCTAGGCAAGCACTCTACCACTGAGCTAAATCCTCAACCCCTCTACCTCACTCTTAGGCTTACAAACATACATGAACCCTGCAAGAGACCTCCAGACGGCACAGGAAAAGGAAAGAAGATGATCCCCGGGATGCTCTGCCGTGAAGGGAGGCAGACACGTTCTAACAGACTCGGGCTATGCTCCTTCCCGCAGGGCTCCAGCCTTTGCTGCCGTCTGGAAATAAACTACATAATCCAGAGGCCGAACAGTGACACTACGTTCTGCAGAGGCCCCTCACCTCTGGAATCTGAAATAAGAATGTTTCCTTCCTGTTCTGGGTTTGGAAAAGCTGTTAATAAAAATACCAGGATCTCTGCCAAGTGCATGGACACAGACGGGGTCAGGAATACTGGGGTTCAAATCCTACTCCTGCCTATACTGGACATGTGACCTCTGGACATTTCTGGGACTCAGTTTCCCTAAGAGGAGAGGAAGACCATGGGCATTGGAGAGCAGCGGATGCTATGTATGGGATGGAAGCAAGGTCTGGTATGTGGTATAGGTTGAAAGTCCCTCATCTGGAACACCCTAAGAGTTCACTTCCTGAGATGGCTGTTAATTTGTTTTATAGTTCATATCAAGAACCTGTCCTGTGCTGCTTTTCCTGACTTTGGCTCCCCTGTTAAAGGACTGAGCAGGGCTTCCAGAATAAGTCTAGACTACTACTGCCCGGGTTTGAGTATGACCCACTTCCTTTCCCGGGCCCCAGCCTCACATTCTCCTGCACCTTGCTCCATGCTCTAGCTCTCAAGTCCTGAGTTGTAACCACCCTGCCGATGCCTCTGGGCCTGACCAGCCAGCTTAAATCCAGCTTCAATAGCTCTCTGGTCTGTGCAGAAGCACCACACACTGGGCCAAATATCCTTCGGACAAACCCACGTGCCCCCCTGCACTCTAGTGCTCGGCCCCAGCCTGCACACCACCAGCCCTCTGAGGCAGAAGCTCAACCTGCTCATCTTTATAACCCCACCGTATGGTACAATGGCTGGCACACATGAAATACTTGCTGAATGCATGCAGATTCCAAATTGTGCTTAGATGGCAAAAGGTACCTAAATTGGATCTACTTTGTGAAACTGTGAAAGTCAGAACGTTAAGACTGGAGGAAATCTAGCCAGGCAGTGGTGGCGCACACCTATAACCCCAGCACTCAGGAGGCAGAGCCAGGCGGATCTCTGAGTTTGAGGCCAGCCTGGTCTACAGAGCGAGATCCAGGAAAGGCACCTAAGCTACACAGAGAAACCCCGTCTCGAAAAACAAACAAAAAAAGATCGGAAGAAATCATGAGACCTGACGGGCCTTTCACTTCTAGAACCAGCTTAGCAGTCACAGAAGGCCAGTCCCACAGCAAGGGGGATGAACCCTGACCCTACTTCCTCAGAGCGGGGTGCTTCCGGACACGGACACACACTTTGGGGGATGGAGGCAGAACGTCACAGCAGGGCTGTGCACTCATCATCGTGGAGACCCGGAGCACTGTATTAGCTCCTACACTAATTCACTCGCTCTGTAGCCGCAGAAAGCCCCAGACCTTGAGTGCTAGGCCCCTCCACAAAGGACAAAGGACCCTGTAGCCCTCATACTCCTATTGGCTGTGGTCCCATAACTAAGGCCAACATCCTAGATGTGCTGGTTTTCCCCCAGATTTAACACAGGGACACAGCTGTGTGGGCACAGCTCTCATACCCACGTATCCCCCACAATCCGGGAGCCCCATGTCACTGTCCCCTGATGGTGGTTTTCGGACACACGGACATGTTCTCTGGAGATGACAACCTAGAGGCTGTTCTGTGCACAGCCCACACCGGTGGCTCATGCCTCCGCTTGGAACACCACCAGCTTATTTCACATTTCCCACGACTCCAATGTTACTCTGGGGGTTGGGGATTTAGCTCAGTGGTAGAGCGCTCGCCTAGCAAGCGCAAGGCCCTGGGTTCGTTCCTCAGCTCTGGGGGAAAAAAAGTTACTCTCACGCAAACAAAATTTAACATGGTCCCACAGGGCTGGGGCACTTGGCCTCGGTG